>NC_044246.1:97761590-98386590 GCF_003957555.1 Calypte anna | reverse complement strand
TCAAAGAATCCATCAAACCACTAGATAAGAAGCAAAAATGCTACCAGCTGCTATGTAAGCTGGAGAAATGCATTGAAAGGCAGAATTTTTGAACAGTAAAAGCCTTACAGTGTAGCCATAGTGTGATGCACAGAAAATCAGCATTTGCTTTCCCAGCAGTAAACACTCAGATCTCTTTCCAGGGATCCCAGTACACAATCCCTAAAGGTACTGATGCAATGAGTACAGCAAAGGCAGACACTATTGATACAAATTCACCACAAGGAAAATGTCCCACAGGAAGTCTGCAGTGCATAGCCTCTTCTTACTTTCTTTCCCTCAGAGTTTACACTTTCTGTTTACATAGACTGGGGACCAAAGAGGACTTTTATCTCCCCTAATTTTAACCATGTGGAAATTAGATATCTAATTTCATCCTTAGTGGTCAAAGAAGTCCAGCACCACTAGAGCATAGTTTATTCCAGCTGTCTGGGACGTGTGTCATCGAATGGGACAAATACTCCTTTGTAGGTACCTGTGTCTGCTCATTAATTATAGAGAGAGCCTCGATGAGTAATTTAGACTGGACATATCACTTTCAGATGATAAACGTAGGTGAGACAGATGGAACTCTGGCTTCAGTGATCAAGACCCAGTTCCACGTGCAAGCTTTCTGTTAGCAACAAGATTCCTAGTGGTCCTTCTCTGTTAGCCAAGAGGCTGTGCACTATGGGCATTCAGACACTTTGGATACCAATAGGCAGTAATAGAGAAGGCAGTTAATAAAAATATCATTACAGGTTATAAATAAATCACACTCCAGAAGGTTAGACAAAGTTGAACAAAAAGAAACATTTTCAAGTACTTACTAAAATGCTATTCAGTTTTCTAAAACTGCCAGACTATAATTGTACTTTAACAGTCTTACTTAATCTCACCTTATTCTTTATGAAACTACAGTTCTGTTATATTAGAATTGCTGTAAATAAATTTAGGAATATTTTTCCCATTAGGACATTTCCACATCTTTCCCCTGGAGAAAAATTTATGTGTGGGCAAAAATTTTGTATTTTCTGACAAGGAGGGTCAAAATTAAATCTTCCAAATATTTAATAACAAAATTTCCTGAGGATTTTTTTGTTTTTAAGTCTTGACTCAGAATGACCTTTCTGTATTTCAGATCATCTGCTTAGGCTGGTGAGAAGAAGGTTTGTAATATGATTTCAGAATGTCCACTATTTTGGATGTAAATACATTATTTGACATTTCTGAACTGAAACTTAATGAATATTTCTTCAGTGAGAAATCTGTGCTCTTTGGCTTCTCGTCCCCTCTCAGAATTCAGAAAGCAATTGCAAACTGTCAGATGACTTCCTGCAAGAGGGAAGATCCATTTTTAGAACAGAGGGTCTTAGTATGTTACAAGAGGGTTTAGAGTCTCTCATTACAATGAAGGCCCCATTATACTGCTTGCTACAGTAGAGGAAGACAGTCCCTTCCCAGACTGATTATGTGTGAGAAGATCTCTGGCTGCCCCCTTATTTAGACATAGGGTGCAGAGGGATACCTGGCTGCATCTCAGGAAATATGTGGTGTCCCCAGAGCAATGCTCCACTGCTTCACATAAGATCACTTTAGGGTTATGTGGAGTGTAAATCACAGTAGAATTTGCACTTAAATGCTATGATTATGGGGTTTTTAAATGTTGTTTCTTGTGTTTGATTGCACAGCTCTAAGTGGTTACATGTCTTCTAAGAAAGGCCAGTTCTTTGGACTGCTATCAGTAGAAACTTCCGAACTCATGGTTGAAAATGAGATGCTGAATGAGGTAATTTCTAGCTGTTTTCTACCACCAGATAACAGTCTTTTTCAGATACGTGCTTTGAGAAACCTCAGGTTCATTTTGGCTGGTTCCCTGCTTTAGGAATAGTTTCTTGCTGATAAATTGGACGCTGGCTCAGGACACCAGGAGGTTGTTAACCACTTCTGCATACATATGTTTGCAAATCTTATATATAGTTAGGGTCATGGTTATATATTTAGAGTTATATATATATATACACACACACACATATATTTAGCAAGCATATTTTTTCAAGTTCTATAATAGTCAAGCAAAGACATCTGGCTAGGTTTTTTCCATAAAATCAGTGGTGCTTGGCAGTGCTGGGTGTGGGAAACCACATCTTAACTTGAAATCCAAAATGCTGACCTGACACCATTAGGGTGTAGCTTGTGCTTGCTTGCTGGCTGCTTCCACATGTATATTTTAACTCTATATCTCCTGACATCATGCTGGAACATAACCTCACTTACTTACAAATCCAAGTTACTCAAGGCTGGGTTTTGCCTTCCTGGCTCACATCAGCTTCAGCTGGGCAAGCCTTAACTTTAAACACATGCTGGAAAAACAAGCTCATGTCTGAAGTTCACCACATGCTTATGCTGGTCTTCATGTAAGCTACTGAGAAATGCCTGTCTGCTTTTTTTTTCTTTTTCTTTTTTAATGGACAGGATTGGGCAAATTGCCAACAATGAGGTTAGCTTTGCCTGGGAGTAGTATATCCCACTCAGGTGAAATTTTAAATGAATGCAGTGTATTGTACACAGAAGTGTAAATTCATCACATATAAATATACTGGAAGTACATTTATCAGAGACAATAATATTGCAGTAACAGCAGGATTTTTTTATGGCCTTTGGAAAGTCCCGGGGGATCCTGAATATACCTTAGAAGCCCAAATTTTGGCTTCACTCTAGTCTGCAGTCAGACAACCCAGTGAAAGCTATCCAAGGTGTATTTATCCTGCTTCAGTTCTACTTCTGACTGCTCTGTGAGATGTAGCTGCAGAGAGTTTTCTGAACCAACTGCTGAGGATTTCAGCATTTTCCTTCATCCTTGTGTCATACTCAAAGTGATATTATGGCTCCCTTCACCTTTAGGAAGGCTAACACTCCTGCAAGAAGCTTAGATAATACATTTTTTAAAAATTAGATTTAAAAACTGTTCCCTAATGTATTTTGCATTTTCAAATCACTGTCCAAACTAATCCACACAATCTTCCTCTCAAGTGCAAATATGCTATTAGCAAATCCTCATGATTTTGACACACTGAACTGTTGCATAAATTCACTAACAAAAATATTTAAACTATAGTTCCACCCTCTCTTCACCTTCTCTTACCTCTCAAATATCTACTGGGTAAAATCTACAGATTTACCAAGTCCTGCTAAAGAGGAGCCATCTTGCTAACCGTGTAATTTTCTTCTGCAAAAGAAAAAAAATTTAAAAAGGGTGAGAGGGAAATCCTTTTCTTAAAAACATCAAAATTACTTCTCATTTAAAATATTCATATTCTAATTGTGGGGTTTTTGTGGGTTTTTTGCTTCAATTTGAAACAAACAAAACAAAAAAAAATCCAAGGCCAATAATACTTTTAGAACTATGTCTCTGTTGTAAAAAGCTGGTGTACTAAATAAAGTGAGGGAGGCTTCTGGCAGCAGATGATGAGCTGGTGCACAGAGTAATGGAATGACACAGACAAGGTCACACCAAATTTCTGTGGCAGGGCTCAAAGTTCATCACAGCTCCCAGAATAAGCCCAGTTTTAACCAGAGGACCATACACCTTCCACTGTGACAATCACTCCCTTAGTGCTATGTAATGGATCTCTTTCACTTAAAAATATTTTAATTTGATATTCCCTGTGGACCTGAGCTTGCAGCTGTTCTGTTCATGGAAACACATTTTATTTCAAGATGAAAATGAACAATCCACTTCATGCTAATAATGAACTCTGTTTCTCTTACGTTGTTTAATTTAATATTGTAGTAAAAGTATTTTCTGTAGTCTTGCATACTCACATGAACACTCATTGAAGTTCTCAGCTGCCCCATGAAGGTTTGCAGTGGTCAAAAGAGAATTCCTGGGCTCTGGTGGGAGACTTTGCAAGCTCTTAGAAGAGACAGAGGAAAACAATTAGGATTGTGGGTTAAGCAGAGGGCCTAGAGAATTTTGCTTAAATGGTTAGTAACAAAACTAGAATATTTTTATTCAGGCCCAAAGGGATGTAGGGGATTCATTTCTCAGGAAACTTCCTGAGATATTTCAGCTTAGGCAGATCATTCCACAGTGACAAAAGAAAACTATGGGCTTTAAAAAGAGTTAAAGGTGGCATCTACTGTAAATGCCATGACTGTACATCACATCAGCTGTTGCTATAAGTAACACCAAAAATATTCATACTTTCTTTTATCGTAAAGTTCTTAACTTCTGAACTGAAAAACAAATGGGTATCGGGAAAATGACCTTATATATACAGAATCACAGAAATATAAACTAAGTAGTGTTATATGGTTTTCATAGAGCTTAAAGATGTACCAATATTATTATTCGCTGCAATGTCTAATGGAAGATTTTAGGTATGCATTTTATTTAAAACTTAACACCCCAAAATTTATTATATTTTGACAACACTAAACATCAATATTCTTACTATTGATTTCTCTGGATCCAGAACTTCACTGTCATATGAGTGAGGGGCCAGTTTTCTACAGGAAAGCAACTTGGAGACTCAGCTGTGCTGTTCCAGCATCCCTTGACCCAGGTTAGCCTGCCTCAGGCTAATTCTGATTAATATCATTTTCTGACACTGAAATGAGCACAGTTGCACAGAGCTGTGATGTCTCTTTTTTCAAAGTTCCTTTTCATGTTTATAGGAATCAAGACAACATCAGGAGTGACCAAACCACTCAGCAACAATCACATGCCATTCTGGTTTTGATTTTACAGAGCACCAAACTAATGTCTTCTGACAAAACTCATACTGGATCTTTTCTTGGAACATCCTCTAATTCACCACAGATGGAAGTTGCTGTGCTAGCTAGGAAGGAAGGCTACTCATTACTTGCTAAATATATTTTCTCCTCTGTGATCTTCTTTGCAGAAGGCAGATGTGTTGCGTGTAAGTTGTATGCATGCACGTGTTTGCTTACTGATACAGCAGTGTGTACAGGAGGCATGCAGTAAGCATCTGCACACTTGTCTTTTCTAATGATATTTTATCTTTGCCTGTGTCTCTAAAACTGGGTGCTTGAGGAAAGTACTAGGGCAAGGATGACTAAAGGGTACAGCAAACCCCCAAGATTATTTATCTGTGCAAAGACAATTTACAATAAATCTGCTCAGACTCCGGATTTAATTTTGTGAAATGTCCATGAGAATTTTTTTCAAGTATAGCAAAGGTAAAGCACAGGGTTAATTACTACCAAATGTTGCTTAGATTGGCACCCTAATGTTCTCTGATGAGTGTGACTATTAGCCTCAGATATTTTGAACAACAGTTACTCAAAAGGTATTACATTACCTTCCATGTCTAAAGGGGCTTAGTAATAATAAATATTCTCTTCAAGCTGTTATTATTTTCAGTGCAGATAGGAAGGCTTGAATGGACAACAACTGTAGGAGTGTATCTAATTCCTTGTGCACACAAGTAAAAATTAACACTTTAGCTCTTACAGGCTGACATTTATTTTAGCATATTACTACATTCACTTTTAGAAAACAAACAGATTCTAAAGCACAGGAATTTAATCTTATGAATATTCCCATTTTCTGAGGGTTAGCCTATCATCAAATATTAAAGAGGGGCAAAAATAATCCTCCATAAAACAAATCCTCTAAAAAATGAGAAAAGTTATGATGACCATTACCTTGACACTTATGAAAAGGATACCTTGTTTCTTAGCTTGAGAGAAACTGCATTTTAGCCACTGATACATCCTGAGTGAGCTCAGGTAGGTTCCTCATCCTGGACATCAGAGAGAGCATCCAACCAGCACCCACCATGGGTTAGCACTTGCAGCAGTGGTGGGATCCTTTGCTGTCAAAATACATTTCTTTTTTGATTGAGTTTATTTTCTAAAATGAGGGGGTTTTTGAGGGCTACACCAAGTCAGAGCCACCATAAAAGTAGCTCCACATGAGCCTCTTGGCTGCCTGTAGCTTTACCAGTAAATTAAGAAGCTGGGATTTAGCAAGTGGAAGGCTTGGGCAGAGAGGTGTGGCTTGTAGCTCTTTTAAAAGCATCCAAGTACATACTTAATTGCATTTCTGCAGGGAATACATTCCAGAAAAGTAAGCTTGCTACCAAGAAAACTCTTGTCAGCAGCAGAACAGGCTTGTGGTTAAGACACTGGACTGTGACTCAGGATCTCTGGGTGCTCATCACAGCTCAGCCACACAAGGCTTCCTCTTGACTCAGAGCCAATTAATTAATCTTATTTTCCCACAGGTAAATCAAGCTATAACTCTCCCCTCACATGCAGGGATGCTGTAAGGACAAAAATTTGTGAGTATGTGCAAGTTATTGAGAGTACTTCTAAGATAAGCGTTTTAGAAAAGGGATCAAAAAACATCTAGCAAAAGGAAGAATTCTGTTGGGTTCTCAAAGAGTTGTCATAATATTAAGATTCTGTGCAAATCATGGTAAGTGGACCAGAAAAGCCAATAAATGAATAATGCTTCATTTAATTTCATGTTATCTGTGAAATCATACTTCTCTAATTCATGTTTCCACTGCTTTGGTTTTGCCATCTTCTGGATTACTGTGTTTTGAATTTTTAGGTTTTTTGGGTTTTTGGGTTTGTTTTTTTGTTTGTTTGAAGAGGGCAAAGAAGTTTCTTTGTGTATCAGTACTACCTTTAGAGGTGAATTATGTCTTTTCTACATGGTATTAGTAAGTGAAAAGCAGAGAAAAGAAAAGTAGTAGGTAGACACCAGGAAATGATGGAGATAAATCATGTCACTTAGCTTTATCATAGCCACATCTTTTTTTAAAGTGGTGGCAAACAGCAAAACTAGCTCACTAGAGTTACTTTTCAGCACCTTATTTTGTATTTTGGACTCCAAAAATGTTCTAGTTGCTTATTCTAGGCTGCTGTTCTTGGCTGTATCTAATGAACACCCTGGTCTGCATAGTACAAGTAGAGCCCATTCTGGGTAACCTGAGATAGTCACAGCTTGTAGAAAATTAAGTGAACACCCCATCACCTCCAACCTAGCTTGCAGAGCCCATTTCTTTCTTGCCCAGATACATGTGCAGCACTTGTGTAAGATAAATTCTCTCTGATATGAGCAACCAGTGCCAAGCAGGAGGATAAATCACAACAGCACAAACTCTATTTTGCACCCTTTCTGAAGGCCTCCACCAGAGATTTGCTCAGGCTGTTACTCCATCAGTGCAGACAAGGTGATGGAAACCCTTAGACCAGAAGGACGGTAACATCCTGGGTGACAGCCAGTGAGGGGAGTTTGTGACCATCATCACTCACCTTTTACCTTATGTGTCATTTTGATAGCTGCATCATCAGATGCTGCCCTACATCAATGTCCTCCCCAGGCTGCTGGCAGAAAAGGCAGGGAAAAGAGAAGGATTAGCAGTGACCCTGCAAGGAAAGCATTGATTGAGGACACAGAACTATAGTGTAATCTCCTGGGCAGGCAGAACATGCCTAGAGAACAGTAAAGGACAATGAATTTCTGGCACCCAGATGGAGATTTAAGCTGTAAAGCCTATTCAGGGTACCAACTTCAAGGCCAAAGCCTTAAAAACAAACCAACCAAATCTACTTTTGTTCCTTCTGCCTTTCCGATTTCTAAGTTTCAGAAACCGAGCACGAATTTTATCCTGTAAAGCCTTGCTTAGATCTACTTTGCTCACATCAATAAATCCAGAGAGCCAAATGCTACAGAGCTGAACTGCTCCAGCAGGAAAATCATCCAAGTTCAGCATGTTGAGCACAGACTGTGAAATTATTGGTATACATTTCGTTTTTAGCAACAGGAATAAAGCTTTCCTAAAACTGCACTGCACTCTAGTAACTTTAAGAGGCCTGGCTCTGTTTCAGTTTTAATGTTCTTCATTCAAAGTCTGTTTTTTAAAGCATCTCCCTTAAACCAAACCTGCCAGTCTTATGAACCAGCAATGAACATCTGTCCCATGCTGCATGCTTCCTGTACTGGTTTCCTTGTTCTTTCAAGAAAGGGTGAAGTTCTGACCACTGCACCTCTGTCCCAAGTCCTCAAAAGAAAAATAAAAGCACTGTTTTTGCTTTGTTACAGCTACTTAAGAGGAATATGCTACCCTATCAAAGTTTGCCAGGATCTTAGCCTAGGAAAAAAAGAGCCAGCAAAACCTTGATGAAACGATCTGCTCTAAGATATTTTCTGTTCCTAACGTAATATGTAGTGAAACAGAAGACATTAACTAGTGCTGCTTTTATTACCCTTATTTTTGCTGGTCAGCTGTCTGGATGGCCACAGTTCCTGGTACACCAAGGGGGATTCCATCAAAATTCTTTTTTCTTTTTTTCCTTTTTTCTTTTTTCTTTTTTCTTTTTTCGTTCTTTCTTTTTTTTTTTTTTCCTTAATAAAAGCTTGGGATATGAAACTCTGACTCAAAGTGAAAGTTCATGTCTATTCAGGCATCTGTGAATCTGTGAAGGGATTCTTCTGTGTCTAAGAAACTGTGGTGAAGGAATTCAAGGTGTTTGAGAGCTTCCCAAGTGCTGAAGGGATATTGAGAGGTCCAGGACAGAGTTCAAAAGATGTTGGTTCAATGGCAGTGATGAAAGATAAGCAGATGGTAGGTAGCACAAAGCACTGGAAATTAAGATATATTTATTTCATCTCTTCAGTATGGTGGAGAAGCAGGAGACCGAGGAGGAAGAAAGACATAGCTAATGTAAAACTAGTAAACTAATAGCCTGAAAAAATACAGTTCAGCCAGAGTATCATCAGAGCAGAACAGGAAGGGGAGAGATTCTTTCTCCCTTGCAAATGTCTTTATTTTGAATGGGGTCATTAAACTACCTAGCGTGGAGTGTTAATTAATTTTTACATTGTTATTTCACTTTGCGTTACTGTGCCATTATTCAGGCCTGCATATAAATAAAAAAACTTGTAAAGAAGTATGACTGATTATGTGTTTGAACTTTCAAACACCTTGTTTGGTTGGTTTTGATTGTTTCTTGCCAGATGGTTGAGCATATGTTTAGCAGCTTTATGGGGGGGAGAAAAAAAACAACAAAAAACCCAGCACATGTAGCATACAGTTATACATCTAAAAGGAAACACTTATTTGCTTCTCATGTAAAATTAATGTTAAAAATAGTCATATTGACGGGATACAGTTTAGAGCTGAGAAGACCCATGTTTAGTTCTCTATACCTCTAGAAATACAGAATGAACAGAGTTGGAAAGGAATTAACTTGCTTAACTTCAGCAACCTAAAATTTAGCTGAGTAGTGTGAAGTAGTTGCATGTGATGTTAACTTTCTTATCCAATGATGACAGAGTTATCTTTGAGGAGTTTATTTGTCTGCCCTGATGGAAACACCTGTTTTCAAATCGGAAAAATCACCTTGGGGAGGTGTCTGTTTCTCCTCTTTGACTGCTGAAGGAACCTAAGCCCTTAAATTGGACTTGACACCCACCTTTTAGATGACTGAATTTAGATGTAATCTAAACAGTCCTATCTCATTTTATCACACTGTCCAGGATGACTGCCAGATATTACTCAACTAAAAGAGAAGAGAACAGAAGCATTCCCTTGCCAGGAGACACTGGAGTGCTTCTCTCTTGATGTCTTTTTCTTCTGCTTTTACAATTTTTTTTTTTTTCATTTCCAGTTAGAAAACATAGCCTAAATTAATCCCACCTCATTATGGACACTGAAGGAGGGTATCTAACTTAGGAACCTGGCTGCCCTTGCTTCCTGTGCAGATGGTCCAAACAAAGAGGCAGACACCCTCTCTCAGGGGGCATCTGGGAGGTGCCAGGTTTGCATGGTTTGCATTTTGGGATCCCAAAGTTTTCCCTGCCATTCAGGTGCTACAGGTAATTGTTTGCTTGGTGACCACTGCTTGTAACAACTGGAATTCATCCTCTTCTAAAGGTCTACAGAAATACAGGGAAGCAGTGAAAGAAGGCTTTTAATCCTTCAAAGAACTAGACTTTTTCTCTAAACTCGGTCTATAAAGAGTGAATTAATTATTTCCCAAAGGGAGAAATGGTAGTTCATGCTTGACTATGATAATTCAAAGTAATGATCCTGATTTTGCCCTACAATGTCTAATAGGGACATTTGGAAGTGTAAACTGATGAAAGAAGAAAAAATCAATAATACCACAGAGCACATCTTGTCCCTCCTCTTCTGCAAAATGCAGACGTTTGTATTCAAAATATACAAGGCATGGCAGATAGGTTGCTATTGGCTATTTCTTTCCTGGGAAAGAGTTCAAAAAGGGGTGAAGATGCTCAAAGATGAGGAGATTTGTTTGATAAATGTGTGTGAGCTTGATCTTTCAGTGGAATCATCAGGATTTAAAGTGCAATTTGAGGTGGGCTGTTGCAAAGGAAATAGGTGCCTGGTGTTTGCTAACCCAAATGAAACCTTTCCCTTTTGGTGCAGAGATAAAAGTCAGAGTTTCATTCCAACACTCAGCTATCAGGAATGTGCCTTTCATGACTGATAAGTGATGGTTTCTACACACAGCATACTGCAGAAGAGTTCAACTCGACCTCTTTCAACTCTTGTGATTTTGAATCCATAACAAAGAACTTGCAAATCACCCTGCAACACTGCACTGGGGTGAGAATTATGGAAAAACCTGGACAGTGTTCAAAAAATTGGCTTTGCCAAGCAGCAAGTACAATGAAAAAAATGTTTTTTGAAAGAGAAAGAAAGGGGTGGGCAGGAAAGAGGGAGAAAAAGAGTTCAAACCATATCAAATTAAACTTGTTTGATAATAATTGCTGCAGGTAGGGAAGCCAATATAAGTGTGAAAATATTTAGCATTTTATGGTACTTAAATGCTTTCATAAAGCAGCTGTTTATGCATGTGTGCCTGTGTGTCTGTGTGTGTGTGTGTGTGTGTGCAAGTGCATGCACATGCAGCGAACAGAAATCTATTGAGTTCCAGCAGACCAGACGACTGTGTTCTGGAGGACTCATTGCAGCCTATAAATTTGACTAAAATTTTTTTATTTTTTTATTTTATGAATTTTGTTATAAAAGTTAATCCTCCTTTCTAGACCTAGCATAATTACAAGACAGTATTCTGAGTGCCAAAAAATGTCAACTGTAGGTTGCAAACATGGACAAATTTAAGCAGAACCATATGTTAGAATGCAAGGCAAGAGCTGAAGTAAGTGAATCAGTTTACCTTTTTCTGAAGAGTCAATTTATAATGCAACCTTAGCTCTAAGAAATAAAAATACAGCTTGTGATAAATTCCATTGCTCAATCATTCATTAATAAGCTTCATTGGAAAGATTTTTATAGGTGCTCAAAAGTCACTAAATTACAAGACCACAGATGTTCAGGGTTCTGGAGCCAGAAACTTAAAATTAATGAACTCTCATTAATACCTAATCAACTTGTGATATTTTGATCCTGAGAGAAAATTGATGTCCAATAAAAATAAACTCAGCATCTCTTCCTATCTAGACAAGAAGGGTAATAGATCCAGCAATGCACACAGTAACCACAATGCAGTAACTAAGGTTAAGCAGCTGGAAGCTAATTTTTTTTTTTTTTTTTTACAGGATGGATTTATTCTGTCACTTAGGCAATTTCAGAGTCTTACTTTAAAGGATTTATATAGGTATTCAGACTTAGCAGATGTATTCACGTGCGGTGCATTAACTATGCAAAACTACTTTCCAGGCTATTCTGGATTAGAGTCTTAAAAAAAGACTTCTCTGGAAATGAAATCCTTCAAAAAAAGAAAAAAAAAACCAAACAAGCCAAACAAAACCCTGTTCATCTCTGAACGTGATTCTGCTTCACTTCAAGTGTGAAATCTACTTAAACACATCTGGCATTTGAAATTACATCATAAGCATTTCTGTGTAAGAAGAATGTGCTGGGTTTTAACCCTGCAGTGATGACAAAATGGGATATACAAGTGTATTTTGGACTTGAGCTAGGAACACAGAAATTGTCCCAGCAGATCAGAGTAACAACCCATCTGGTTTACAGTTCTTTGTAAAAGAGGACCAGCACAGGATGCTTCAGGGAAAGGCACATAAACAGGTAGAATCAACAGTTAGGAAAAAAAACATACTTAGACCAAATGTATTTTCTAATCAAATAAATATATGCCCTGGGCGAACATCTTTTATGAAATTCTAAGCCACATAATGTAAACATGCAGAACTGCACCATGTTTATAGCTATGTCATTGATTTGTAACACTTTTTTTCCCCACACCCTGAGACATTTAAAGAAATGTCCAGGGGACAAGAGGACTTAAACGCATATGAGAAAACCAAAATCTTTTATTTCCTTCGTGTGAGCTTGCCATCAGACTCCCTGAGTATATTCATGTTTGTGCAGGTGAACAGAAGTAGGGGCTCCACTATTCTTATCACGCATATATAATTATTTATGTTGGTTAACCACTGCTGCACCAGTCCTTAGGTACATCCCACTTGTGACCCCTTTTTCCCCTGTTTTTTTTTGGAACTTCCCTCTGGGAACTACCAGAGAGAAGACAGTATCCCCACTTGGGCCTTTTGTGCTGTGCAGGTGGCCATGCAGACACTCAGTCTTGTGTCTCTTCTGAGTTTCCCCTTCTCCACCTCAAGCAGTTTTGGGCCGTGAGTGCCCTGCTAGACTCTCACTTCCCAGGGCACTGTTCATCCTTTGGTCAACACCATTTCTGGTGTGATGTTTTTTAACCATTTTTGTCTCTCAAGCAGAGTTGTCACTGGTGTCATGCCTGTAATGGCTGAGTCACCCCCCCAAAAAACACTCATAAGAAATGAGTAGTGGTGAGCAGCAAGATTTCTCACTCATATCTCACAGAAATGAGTGCAACATAAATGTATGCCTGAGCTTCCAAACAGAGAATTGCAGAGCAATAAATCTTGTTTCATTAGGCTAGAGGGAAGTGGCAAAGACTACCTTTGCATTTGAATTAGGTGATGCAGTGACTATTGGCCTACAAAATGGGAGGAAGTTTCACTAATTTTATGATAACCTGTATCAATTCAGGTGCTCATGGATAGGGACGAAGCATTTTCTCAAGATGATAACCTTGGAATATTATAAATTGATAGACTCATTTTCCAGATTCCTCTAACAACTGAAAAGCTGTTTTGAATAACTGCACAAATTGAAATTTTTGAATTGTAAGATTCTGAGAAATAGAAAGATACGAAAGAGATATGAATCATACAGTTTTTACTGACTTTGACATAAACAGCTTTTTTTCTGAAATTATTATAGAATTAAATGGTTGAAATAAATTACTGAAATAAAGAGCTAGCTTAGATTGTATAGGGTTCCTTACACAAGTCTTCTTTCATGACATTCATAGAGTGTTATTTCATCTCATTTCTAAAATAAAAGCCAAATGTAGGAAATAATATGTATATCACTACAGCAGAGGGTAAATCACCTTCTTCAACTTTATTCTAGCTTTCTATCATCAGTAAATTGCCCACCACTACGGAGGGACTGGCTGACACCCCATACACGTGGCAATGCCAGAAAACTTTGAGCAGCGCAGCGCCATCTTAGAGCAGAAATGTGCCCTGGCAGATGATGGTGTCTCTGCCATAGTGCAGTGACACCACAACCCAGTGCAGCAGGGGCTGAGCATGGACTGCAGCCACACTCCCTCAAAGTCCTTCTCATTTTGAAGGCAATCCACCCTACTGCCACTGGGCCACTTCTAGAACAGAAATGCTCCTCTCCTGTTAGGTGGAGAAAGAAACTGTATCATGTCTTTACTAGTAAGGGATACTATACTGGCATGTATTTACTAGAGAAAATAAGCAGGTGTATTTATTGTAAAGGCCCTGGAAATTACATGCAGGCACCTCAAACAATTCTATGACAACATGAAACATCTCAGACAGTTCCATTTTAAGTTTAAATGCAGTAAAAGAATAAGATAATAGTTCAGCTAAATTGTTGCTTGCTTCAATTGAACCTCTCAGTTTCTCAAGTGAGATCCTAGTGTGTTTGTCAGTGGTAGAGCTTCAAACCCATTTCACCTACCCTTTGGAGTGCCTCCAACAAATATGAAACATTCTGATGTTTCACAACAGTGCAGCAGCTTGTCAGTGATTTTGTTTCTGAACAGAGTGATGGAAATGCCAAGTGATGCTATTGTAAAATAGAAAAGTACTTCAGCACACTGGGAAACAAGAAGGGGCTGTCGATGTGACATTGATTAATGACTGCAAAGTGTCAAAATGAGATATTGCACAATCAGTCTTGGATTTTGTATTAATCCAATGAAAAAACTATGCCTTACTGGGTAGCCTCAAATTCCAACCAGCTGCATAAAAGGACATCATGTTTATGAGTCTGGAATTTTGTCAACTAATTCTGGACTGCTTATTACAAAAGAAAAAAAAGTAAATAAGTAGAGAAAAGAAAGCCAAGATGGCCTACTAGTATGGAGATAGAAAAATAGTCACAGCTCATGTGATACACTTCTGACTTTCTGTTTAAGTGAGCTAGATATTTCTTCTATCTGTGCTGTAATCTTAGAAATTATAGCACTAAAATTTTATTTATTTACCCACTAGAAAAAAAAACTGCAATGAGAGATTGTCTAATGCTTGCAAAGCTCTAAGAAAATACGATATCAGATTATATATGTTAAAATATAACCCAGAGAAACATGGACCCAATGGTACCTTTAAAACTGAAGACTGGAGATAGAAACTGAGAACAAGAAGTGGCAAAACAGAATATTTTATCATCTCATGCATGTATAAAGATTTTTAAATGTACACAAAATAGCATCATACACTTCCAAAGCAGTCTGAAAGTTGCATACTTAACTATAAAGATACTGAAAAACGAGTTCCTTTTCATTCCAAAACACACTTTAAAAAAACCAACAAAAAACCCAACTGTTGAAAATAGTGGTTCAGTGTGGAAACAGTTCATTTCAATACAGTAACAAGATATTGTTTTGATATTCTTGTTTAATTTTGTTTTGAATATTCAAATATCATACATTTTCATTATGTAAGTTATATACCCAAATATTTATAAGAAATAACATAGTTTAAGACTCCAAAGGAATGAGTCAAAATTATAAAATTGCAGCACAATTTTTAATTGGTTTGTAACATTGGGATGAAATAAAAGTATCAAATTAATTAATGTTTACTTTGTCCCATTGAATATTTTATTGACAAAGATACCTCCCCATGGATTATATAATAATTATATAATTTCCATGCCCAGCAACAATCACAGATATGATATTGCTACCAGTGCTGTTAGCCCCAACACTGGATATTGAAGCACACCTTAATTCAAAAAATGTGGGAAATTATAGAAGTAGAATATGATGAAAAAACCAAACATTACTTTCCCCTTTCCTTGTATGTAAACTAAGTTTTTCACCTCTATCCTTTCAAAATTTTCTACCAGAACTAAGAATTGATATTACATCTCAGCTGCAAATCAATCAAGGCTTTAGTTTTCTTCTGCATTGGAAATATGGAAGTGTAAGATCAATTAAAATATGATTAAATGATACATTTTGATACATGCTTGCAAAAAAGCACAAGATTTGCACACAATCAACCTTCTATACATAGAAGTAGAAACTGCTTAGTAGATTCTCAGTTGAAGCTACGGCCATTTATTTCTGTTCCTAGAAAAAGTTAAGACAGTTTATATGGCTATAGTCTGGCAGGTCTGTGAAATCTGGAATTTCCATTAAGTAATTATCAATAGTATTAAGAAATTGACATAATAGTAGATATCAACTCAAAAAATAAAATGCACAGGACAGATCAGTTTTTGTAGGTAACAGCACATCACAGTTCAAGAATTATTTATTTATCAACGGTGTTTCTGACAGCAATGAATAAGCTGTATAAGGCAAAAAGCTTTTTCTAATGATCACTGAAATATAGTTAATTACTGTGCAAGTTAAGCATACCAGTTTTCTTCTCCAAGTTTCCTAGTTATTTTAACATTTTATTCAGAACAGTAAAAAGTTTCTGTAAAAAATGTTATGAACAGTAAAAGCTTCATAGTCCCCAGAGCCTATCACTAGATTCAATAAAACTGTGAAGTTAATTTGGATTATGAGAATAATAAAAAGATTGCTAATTTGAAAGTCTCTGCTGAGATGTGAAACAACATAATTTTTTTGACATGAGTTAATTTAGAAAAAGAATACTTCCCATAAATATTTGGATAATAAAGTGTAAATTAAACCACTGCATTTCTGAAAGATATTTTTATAATTCAGACAAAAATTAGTAATTATTCCATAGAGGCCTGTTACAGAATGTCTTGCATGTCACTGTGAGCTGAGAAGAAATTGGATCATATGTGTACCAGTTAACTAGCTACTATGTTGGACCTTAGTACCACAGATTAAATTACAGGTGCAAAAGAATGCTAGAAAACAAACCAAACCAAACATTTCCTCCGTGTCATCTGATTCAACTCTGGCAAAACTGCTCAGGGTGATGCGGTCAGCTATGGTGTGGAGCATGACACCAGGGCTGTTCCAGTAAAGTCAAAACATTCAGGAAATTATCCAGATCATTCCTGTTGTTCAGTTTTTTCCTGAGCTACTCAGGAAATTCTCAGCAATAGTTCTGGGGCTGCCAAGGGTTGGTGATCACTTCCAGTATCTTGTCTGCACACAGCCCCCCCTGGTCCCTCTCTTTTGCTTTTATAGGGAAAGCCTGAAAGACACTGTATTGATAACGTGAAATCTAAGCAGTTTCAAAAGTTAGAGACAGACAAAAATGATTATATAAGACAAGCAATGTAGACAGTGAAAGATGAAGAAATGAGGTCCATGATCTATTCTGGGGGAGATCTGGGAGAAGAAATATTGGAAAGTGAAGGGGATCAGATGAAGTTTTGGAAGGATTAAGATGATACATTTCTGTCTCCTCGGCTTCTGGAAGGTATTCTATAGCAGATTCCATAAACAAGGTGGAATTTACTCTGTACAGTCTACTACTTTCAGTGAGTACTGCTTTGTTAAGAAAATCTGATGGCCCTGGAACAACACAGAGTGGAAATAAGACATTTTAAAAACCTTTCTGCTGAGAACCAGTTGGACTGAATGGACTACCTTGGAACTTAGCATTCATAAGAGATCCTACAGCTAAAAAAGCAAAATACCCTGAATTTTACTTTCTATGGGCAAAATGTTAGAGAGCTGTGCTGCAAAGGAAGGAAGACCATGTTCACATATCTGCTGTGTCTGTAGACTGTGTTTTCCTAGCAGCATCTGTGGCAGATGAGAATTTAGATCCAGAATTTAGGCAGCCTCTATTGTAGCCAGCTACAGGAGCACTGACAGCAGGGGCCATAGGGGATATTGAGATCTCTTGTCAGGGCCTTTGCCCTCGTCAGTTATGAACCAACTCCTTGAAAATGCATCTGGTTTCATTTGGTTTGAAAGACCACAAAATATTACAAAATCCTTAAGAAAAACATAAACTTGAATCCCTCTGAAACATAATTTACTTTTTCTGCCAAATCTCCACTAAAGTCACAAACTGCAAGCTGATAGATTGACAGATTTATCCCCATAATTTGTTTCTGCTTCATGGCTTAAAGAGAATTAATATTTCTTGGCCAATCAAATAACCTGTAATAGTTGTTTCTCTTTCAGACCTGGTTTAGCTTTCATTTCTCAGAAGTAGCATTTGCAGTAATATCTTTTAAAGTCACTTCCAGTTAAGAAGTATTTTTTTTTCAAACAGGATATTTATTTCTGTGTTATTGTTGTTTTCTTTAACAAGTATTAAAAACCGATTTCAAATTCTAAATATATCTTTAACCAGGTAACTCTGTTTTGAATTTAAAATTTGTTTCTGTTTGTATATGGTCCCATTCACATTCTATCTGGTAAAGATACAGAACAAATTTTCTTCTCAGTAATCTCCAGAAAAAAATAAGGAAAATTACCTTTTATAAAGCAAAATGACACAGAAGAGTTAGCTTGTTGCATCACCTGAAATAAGTTTGAATTGCTTCTGCCATTCAGTACTGACCACCTGTGTAAAACATCTTGCTTTTGGCAGTGGTAACATCCTTAGTTTGGTAACTTCTGCCACTCTTCTGCTGTACCTGAAAGAAATTGTTGGTGCTGGTGCTGCAGGTGGCTGCAGTGTCAGGATCCCCACCAAGGAGCCATCCTTTACATACTGATGGGTGCAAAGGAGAAGTGCCAGCTTGTCTGGGCTCTTCAGGTGAGGGAGATTTCCAGTCACCTTCCTTTTTCATATTACCATTCAAAACACCCAAGGAATTAAAGGATCAAAATCAATGATCAAAACAGCAGAGGAATGTTTGTTTGATGTTGCACACCTGCTCTTCTGCCAGGTAAAGCTTACATTTTGTCAGAGAAAGGAAGCAAATGCTTTGTTTCTCCATTTAGCCTTCAAAACTTGAAATTTTTTATCTGATATGTGCATGTTTCACAACAGTTTGCAAACTGAAGCTTTGAGGAATGAAGCAGACTTTTTAATAATTTCAGTTATTAAAAGGTCCTGGTCATAAATTCTCCAGTTCCCTCTACCCTGGTTTTTCAGCTGGCTTCTGGTTGTGTCAAAAAAAATGTTACTGGATTTTCCTAATGCATTGGTGAACTTTCCTTCCCTGGCTTGCAAAGTCAGAATCCTCTTCCATGGTTTTTTTGTGAAATGCATAAATACCTACCAAGTGTGAAGAAACAGTGAACATTGCTTGTGCTTATTTGTGTTTAAATATTTTATGTATAATTTATGATCCAGAATATTGGAGGCACTGGAGAAGCCCTCATGACTTCAGAGGGCTTTGGCTCTGTGCCATGGCATGCTTCTGTAAACACATGTTCATGCTACTTGTCCCCATTTTCACCTTGGATGGCAAAGGACTTACCATAGGGTGCCACAGAGAGTATGGAGGCTGAGGTGTGAGGTTACCCTGAACCATGTTCATGGAGAAATAACTATTGGAGGAGAAGAAATACATGTGGAAGGAAGACTATGAGAGATGGACGAAGAATAAATTATTTTTCAATGATAAAATGCAAAAGGAGAGAGGGAGGTACCAAGGGCAGCAGCAGTCATCAGGAAGATGAAAAAGATGAGGATTTCTTGATGGAGTGGAGGAGGTTTCTGGTTGCTGCAGTGGTTCAACAGACCACATGAGATCAGCAGGGAGAGAAAAGCTCTGCTTAGCTGTCTGTGAGGAAGAAGACACTCCCAGATCCCTTGCTGTTATTGCACACTGTAGTGGAGACAGGACTGACCTTCAAGCAAAGAGAAATCTCTGCTTAGTTTTACACAGAAAGGCTCTCCAAAGCCAGAGCTTTTGCTTCCGTATTGCCAGTTTAGAAATACCATAAAAAATGGGAAGATGGATATAGGGGTTGCATTATTTCAAATAGTTTCTCTGGAGGTTACAATAGGTTATTATTCATGATTTTTCCAACACCCAAACACATACTGGTTGTTTGCTGCACAAATAAAGGAAATACGATTTTAAAAACATCCCCTTTCTTGTTCTTCCACTACTAGTCAGGGATTAGACATTAAATTCCTCAAATAATGCCCCCCCCAAGCCATTCTATTACAATTTAGTTACACCCCAAGTATGGTTTTACATTTCCCTTGTTATATGAAACTCTCACTCTGCAGATCCTACATACTATATTTGGCAATATAATTACTGTTGCCTTAAGCACTTTTTTCTCCATAGAATTTTTCCTCCTCATTTATATTATTACATTCCAAGAGAGTTTTCAGGAATCATAGTGAGCTCCCTTGTATTGCCTCCAAAAAAAAAAAAAGCCTCACTCAGGCTATAGCTTCTGGACTATAAGGGTGACAAGCCACAGATGTTTCACAATTGTGTTATTTCAGAATTATTTAAGAATCTTTGTCGTTCTTTTTGTTCTTATAGACCCTCTTGGCTACAGCTGGGGCCCTATTGTGTCATACTGTATTCACATGTAATGAAGAAGACTAATTAAGACTGTTTCTGGCAGGTGCTGAGCAGTCATGCAAGCAAGATGAAGCATTAAAACCCACCTTACACAGCAATAGCAAAGACACATACCATCTACAGCAATTTGGGGTTACCCAGTGTTCTGTGCTAAAAGTACCTAGTGTTTATGTGTCCAGCACTAACAGGTAGCTTTTTTTAATAGAAAAGTATGTTACTTTTAAAAGTTATTCTTTGATGTTTTTTACTGGAAGCTGACAATGTCCTTGGCTCTGCTCAGAATAAAAATTCTCAATGCATGCTGAGCCCTTCAAGAGCATGTGACATCTCATCAGGTTGGGATGAGAACTGCAAGCCCCAGATGGTATATTTCCATTTTACTCTTTCATCTGTCTCTGGGAAGATATGTGGGTCCAGTTGGCCACTTTTCTAAATTTGCAGTCAACATATTATATGAACAGTTGACACACTTTTTCTTTGGCATTGGAATATCAAAATGAGAAATGGTTGACAGTCAATTCTTTTATTTGTAAAATAGACCCACATGACTAACCAGTGTTTCCTTCTTAGGAGAAAATTAAAGAATGCTCTTCCTTGGTTTCATGTCTACACTTTCCAACAAAGAAGGTCTCAGATTAACTTTTTGGCCCTCGATCAACAATGTACTTGAAAACATGCTTAACTTTAAGCACTTCCTCAAGTTCTTTTGAAGTGTACTCTCAGCACTCAACAAATAATAAATCGTAACAACATTTGAAGCTAATCCACTTTCCTTTCAGAAAGCTACATGATAATGCCATAGAGCAAATATTATATGCAACAAATATTTATTTGTGAAATCATTCAATGGTACTTCAGCTAAGGCTTAAATGATGTGCTGAACCAGGACTTCAAATGGGTTTATATAATACAGCAAGATCAAATTGCAATGTGTGTTTTTCAACATGTTGGCTTGATCCTGAAAATTGCTAGGTGAGTAATTTAATCAGTGTTTTCAGAGTACATAAGTGTAGGCTGCAGCTGAAGCCAGAAGGCAAAGGTGTCAAATCCCATTAACAAGTATAATAAGTAGTATAGGTGATTACGGTAGCTTGCAGAGTACCCACTGAGAGATACTGACCTCAAGGGATTGAATGCCCTGTATTTCCTAGAAGATACTTTCACCAGGCAGAATAAGAATAATACAAAGTCACAAAGTATCCTAGTCACTACTCAAATAGATGCTTACTGCTTGTCAAGCTTAGAAGGCAAAGCTGCAGTTGCGGCTCCTTGCCTTGGTAGGAGCTGAAGTCCCCAGTATGTTGCGGTGCTGGAAGTCTGGCTGGATGGCCAAGTGTCTGGAGTTTTTTTAATTTAACATAGTCAGATGACATTTTCAAGGAATGACTATACTAAATAACATCGTCACTTAGAAGCAGTCTACAATAGCTCATCTTTTGCTCCTGCTGGTGCAGTTAAATTGCTAATGGCTCCCAAGCTCACTAATCTAAAACCAGATGAGGAAAAAAACAAACCAAACCAAACCAATATAAACCTTGCACTGTGCTGTAGACTTTTCCTCATTCTCCAGCCTGAAAGACACTGGTGCTTTTGCTGTGAGGCTCAAGCTGGGAAGCCAATCCAAGAAGCAGCACTGACACTGCTGCCTGTAAAAAGCATTTGCTTGGCTGCCCATGCCACCCAGCTGCTAGGGCTGCAGGGTCCCTCCTTGTCTCTCTGCAGGCACTGCTCAGGGTGCCTGTGAAACAGCAACCTGCCAAGCACCATAATGAGAAGTTTTGTGACCTTGCTGCTCTGTGTTTGCTAGGGAAAGCTTTCTTTGCTGAGTTTCAGGTACTTTTGCCACAGAAGACAAGTTAGGTCACATGTGCATGTGGACTGGGAGTTGAGCAGGAGAAGAAAAGGAGGAAGGAGGGATAGGAACAAGGCAAGGGAAGGGGAGGAAAATCAAATGTTGTTGTGGTTTTCTCACATGGTAATTTACTTTTTAACAGCAATATGAAAAACATGCATGGCTGGATTCTTTGGCACTTCCAGTGGTATTCAGGGGCCACTTTGGGTTCCCCTAGTTCCCTGGAGCATGTAGAAGAAAAGATGCAAGAAGCCTGTGGGCAAAAAAAGGCCCCCTCCTTGATCTCCCAACCCTTTCCCTGCAGCAGGCTAAGGGCACTTCCCTAAGCTTCAGCACAGGGCTGCAGAAGTCTCTCGTGTGCAGACTGCAAGGACCACGGCACTTGTCCTGTCCCACCCGCACGTCAGCTGCATCAGCTGGAATAACACCAGTGACACAGTCATGCTCAGCTCCTGCAAAAAAGGGCTAGCTGGATTCTTTTACATTTTTAATAAGGCATAGGAGAGCCAAGCAATGTCAAACTATCTGCCTCAAGTCTCTGCTGTGCTGGGGATGGCAGCCATTCCTTGCTCCAGAGTATAATCTGGGAATGCAGCTGCACCCTTCCTCCAAGTAAGTGTTAGGACATGTTCTGTCAGCTGTGTCACAGCTCTGTCCCTTTATTTAGCATTGGAGTATTGTCTGCTCACTCCCAGATACCCAGTTATGGATTCCAGAGAAATGCTTTGGGGAAGGCAGGGTGCTCTGGTAATCCATAGATGTTGCTGGGTAGGGCTGTGCCAGACACTGCTGAACATGGCACTGCCAGGTCAGGAAATAAAGGGAGCACAGATGTAGAAAGAGCAGAGCTCAGCTGCTTCACATGAGCTGAATATAGAGATTCAGAGAATATTAGGAATTACAAGATATCCGTAAGTCATTGGTACTGAGGATGGGCCTTCTGGATACTTAAAAAAACTCTATTGTTCTAAGACATGATTTGCCATTTCTGGGAGGAGGCAAAAATTAGGCTGTACAGAAAATTACACCTTTTGGTTAATTCAGTTCTCTTGCCTGAGGCTGGGAAACCCTAAGATTTTCTATTTTTTTTGTTTAGACTTCTTACTATCAGGTGAAAGCATTTTTTCCTTTTTTTTTCCTCTCAGAAAGTTTTATCTGTTGGGACTGAAGAATAATACAGTACTTTTAAAAAGTTAAAAGATCAGCCTGATGAAGATGCCTGATATGTAGACTCAGTCTAATTAATAATTTTTTATTATAAGCAAATTTAATTATCAGCAATACATAGAAAACTGAGATGAAAAAACAATAGACACTTTGGCTTGGTAGTAATGTCAAAATATTTAGAAACATAGGCCCTTTGATTCACTTGAAATAGTTTTCTGAATTTCATCCCTACTGAAATACATTAATGAGAGTTTGAGTAACAATATTTCAGTTCAAAGAAAGAAAATAGAAATATTAAGATTTCTTCAACTTGAAAAAATAAAAGATAGTAGAAAAAATTACTAGAAAATAACAGTTATGTTATTTTAAAAAAATTCTGAATCCTTCTTCCTTCTCTTCCATTTCCTATTCCCTCTCTCAATTTCAATATAGTGAATATAAATTTGTAAAAAGGCTCATTGTCAGTGATTATATGTTTTCCTCTCACATGAAGTCCAGTAAAAACACATGCTCATCTTTAGGTAAAGAGAGTATCTTTTTTAGAACATGTCAGCGGAAGCAGCTGAGCTTTCAGGAATTCCCCTCCAGCCTGGGTGCAATCAATAGATTGAGGGGCATCTGCCTTGTGATTTTGGCTCTGGGTAGTTCTCTGTCCACTGGTTATTCATTCTCATCTACTTTTAACAAGTACAAAATTGGGAGAACCGAAAATATCAGAACAATTCAGAAGCCTGAAGAGCCTGTGCTGACACATATAGAGCAGGGCAAGGCCAAAGGCTGCTCTTGTTTCAGTAAAGCTTCCACTCTCTTATCTTTACTTGTTACAGAAAAACCAGCACAGATTTAGATTTCCTAAACCTGTATTGCAGGGCAGGAGGGATCTTGTATGAACACAGACCCACTCTCACCACAATGAAATAGGGCTGCACTTTAAGACAGAAGTATCTTTTTATTCTGCATCTGTATAGTCTCTTGCACAGTGGGAGTTCCTGGCTGACTCCAAGCCCTACTGTTCCATGAATAATATCAACAGCAATAACCATTTGGGCTATTTCTAGTAGGAGCTAGGAGTATAATTGCTAGTTGCACTTTTGATAGCACAAAACTGTTTTGAAAAAGCATAAGAAAAACAAAAACAAAAAAGCAACCCACATAGCAAATAGAATAAACTTGATTAAAATCAACTCTACACCCTCATGAATATATTCTTCCCCACTGCTGGCTTTCTGTTCCTCTGCATGATTCCTCCATCTGTCTTACAATTCTGCATTTACTTTCAGTCTTTATTAAGACTCTAGTAAAATGCTTTAGCACTTTTGTCAAGAAGATGAAGTCTGAGAAGCAGGCATCTTTAACATATTCTTATGCTGGTAATTCTCTACATCATGCCAACATATGGTGAAAAGGCCTCCATTTGATTTACACAGGTGTATAGCTTTAAAAATTATGAACAAATACATTTTTATTCTAATTCTAATGGGCATGCATTAGTTCCAAATACATTGTTCATAAGACACAACCTAGATTTCTTGTGATTTCTACACCATTCTTAAAACAGTGAAATATTTTATCTTTTTAACTTCTGCAGGAAATCTTATCTGCTATCCCTTATTCACAGTCTTCAACAGCAAATGAGCAGCATTTGTGGCATTACCTCTCTGGGCCTTTTGGGGAGTTTTGCAGTCACTTATGTGAGATGTTCTGTGTCTCTCCCACAGACTCAAGCTTTAGTGTGAAGAAATGCACTGCAGACTAAAACTAAATATTCACCAAATTCCTCTGATTCAAGGCAATTAGGTTGCTTACCAAAGTAATTAATATGAATGGTTAATTAATATTTTTTCTTTTATATGAATTAGTTTTTAATAGATTTTTTCCTTCAGGAAATTAAAAGCTTTAGTATTGCTTTCAGCCAGACCAAAACGATACAGTTTTAAACCCATGCTTTCTCCAAGGATCTGATGATTTAAGGGTCTCCTGCTGACCTCACATTGACTTTCTCCAATGTTATACTGTTGTGTCTAATAGAGGATAAAGACAGATTAATAATAACCAATGACTGGTGTACTAAGTAAGGACCAAAAATAGCAAGTGCCCTGTGCAGGTCATTTCATATATAGTGTATGCAAACTGTAAGGAGACAAAGAAGATTAGAGAGCTTAGATAATAAGTAAAGAGGAAATGGATCCAGTCCCTGCTTTTGAAGCTGGATTCATATGAAAACTGAAATGTACCAAAAAAAATTGAAGTAAATCAGATATGGATAGTTGAAATAATCTCAAGTTAGTTCAGGATGGGATTCAGGGGTAGTTCAGAGAGAGTTCAGAAGAGATTCCAAGCACAAATTCCCTTTTCCTGCTATCCAGATATTCCCAGTGGGAAGCTCCTGGCAGGAAGGTCACCAGTATTGGTAGGAGCTCAGATCAATCTGGTGAAAACTCAGATCACCTTCTCCATGAAGGTAACACCACTTTCTTATGAACAAGATTCACAAAGTGTCTGCATTGTTGCACTGAAATGCACCTGGAGAAAACACAAGGTTATTTTTAGATATTATTTTTATATGACATTCACATTAAGATATGTTGCCTGAAAGGATTACCAACAATTGCCAGCAGCCAAGGGGCTCCTGTGGAAACACTGCAGAGCTGCTATGAACTTGTGCTAGGGCCTGGTGTTGATTACCTGTTGGGGAGGCAGGGTTGGGGCTAGTCAGTGAGTCCCTTGAGTCAGCTGCCCACCAACACCCCATAATTGCCTCTGCACAATATCTTCATTTTACCATTCTCATATACACTCAGCATATGAAGACTCTCAGCTATATTTCTGAATTTGTCAGCCAGAGCTTCTCTGCTGAGAGAGTTCTAACAAGAGCACTATTGTGCCTGTAGATACACCTGCAGTGGTAGATCAGTAGTCTGCTTGAGTTTGATTACTACAATATGATTTATTCCCCCTGATGGGCCTGATATATGAATTTCAATGTGTGGGATACATGCTAAATTATTATTGGTGCTCAATTGCAAGCTTTAATATTTTTTTGAGATTTAATAATCTCCTAGGGAACAAGGAAAAGGGGGGATGTGAAATAACCGGAATGGTCAAAAGACAAGAATATAAAAAATTACAAAGTATTTTCATATAAAGTACAAGCAGCTCTAATTATAATAAAGCATCAATTCCACCCCAGGGCTGTCAAACCCCTGAGAAATATTTGGGGTTTGGCTTCCCAAGAAAAACCTTTTGCTCCATAGTTTCTGATCCTTATACTTACTTGTGTGCAGGAAGTGTATGAGCAAATCCCATTCATAAATAAAGGGATTTACATGCCCGCCTGTTTCTCTCACCCCTCCTCTGCATATAGCCCTTTTTGAGATTATGCTCTTTAAAGTTTAGGAAACATGAAAGGAAGATGCTAAGCTCTGGTAATTACCCAAGGATAAAAGTGATGTATCATCTCAAACAGGTTTACACTCAGCATTAATAATGACATTATTAATAGATATGAGACTGTACTGGGGAAAAAGAAGGACTTTTTTCCTTAGCTGTTGTAAGTTTTTGTCATTTTTCAAAAAGAAGAAGGAAATAAGAATATAGGGTAATACATCTACATTTTTGGAAGAATTCTCACCAATCCACATTCCTCTATGTCTGAAATAAGGGATGTCAATCTACTTTTTCCAAAATTGCCAAATTAATTTAAACTCATGTCAAGGGTCAAAAAGTAGGCCATCAATGACTGAAATACTTTTACTGTGATCACAAAGCCCAAAGATAAACGAAGACAATTTTGTTTTGTTTTGTTTTAACATGTAAGTCACTCACAAAATTACTCCAAAAGATGCTGCAGCAGCACAGAACCACTGCAGGTAGAAAGAGCTCATCTCTGCTGAGAGGTAAGAGTTTCAGTAATGTCAGAAAATGTGGTCTCCTATCCAATGATGAAGTATCATCCTCATCATTGAAATTGCTTTGAAAATACTAAACAGAATAAGAGTAGTTGAATAACTGTAGGTGAGGGCAGCAGAATCTGATGTATAACACATAAGGCTCTGATCCAGGAAAGAACATACGCAAGTGCTTAAATCCATTCCTTTTCAGGAAAGATTTTCGGCACATGCTAAATTTTAAGCATATGCCTAACATTAAAGCTAAGCATATGGTTAAATGTTTTCTTTCCTGATTCAAGGCTTTATAGGGCAACGTATGGTATTTTTTGAGCAAACCTAAAACATTCACACTCTTCACAGAAAGACAGAGAAACTCTACAAACCTTTTTTTAAATACCTGATTTATTGAATTCTATCACGGAAGGATAAAGGTTTACCGTAAAGCCTATGAAGTGCAAGAACAACAAAACCAAAATATTCATTTAGTAGGCTCATTCAATAAGCAGACCCAGATCCTCAGAGTTTTCAAAGAAGATAAATTAGTCCCTAATGCACTCATCAAAGAGAACAGAAATGTTACCTAGTGTGTTTTGTGTTAGCCTTTCACTTTATCTCCTTTACTAGAATTTTTTGCCTTACCTTTTTTTATGTTTAGTGAGAAATTAGGTCATGACTGCAGACAGGGTGCACACAAGACATTTAACTCATAAATCTCCCTGCTGCAAATCACTTTTCATCCTGTTCTCAGTTTACTTCTATTTTGTTAATAATAGCCCCACAGCCTACTTCAGAGCTTGACTGGGACTAACCTTGAGCTGCCTCATGTGATGGGCTTCTTAGGAAATGGAAGAAGCCCTTTCTTCCAGCTTCTTCAAGTTCCTGGTGCTAAATGCTAACACAGGCTTGCTGAGGAGCACACATATTGCTGGACTGTGAGCCATATACATGGAGGGTCATGTGTGCAGGTCACCTACCCCACTGACCAAGCATTGTGACCAAGCCAGTCACTCTCTAGTAATCGTCCTTGCTGGAGGGTAAAAGGGAAGAAGGGGCAGGAGGGAGATAAGGCAGTGCAGACTCAGGCAGCAACTCTGTCACTTCAAGCCCTCATAGCAATAGGCTTGGTATTATGTCTGATTCTTTCTTTTTTTCTCCCTCACAAATATTTTGGGCATGATCCTCATATGTCTTAATGCAGAAGATTTGGTTATTTTTAGCATTTTTACATACTGTTAAATTCCCTTTCAAGCTGAGTCCTATTCAGACAATAATTACTTGGCTGTAAGTCATGTGGGTGACTGCATTTTAGTCTAGTTGAAGACAACAGTAATCCTTTAAAACATCAGTCCCACTGGAGTATGGATGAAGTCACAGGTTTATTCAGTATAGTCTGTTCATGGCTACTCCAGCTAGCAGAAGGATGCCAGAGTTTACAATTTACTCAGACACCTCACTTCTGAGTTGGCTTTTTCATTCATCCTAACTTAAGACAAAAAGTACTCCTGAGGACAGCAGGGAGTATTTCTAACTCTTATCATTGTAGCACAAATCTAAGAAGAAATTTAATTTTAATAATAAAAAGGCTTCTTTTTGACTTGGCCCTTGAAGATTTAGAAGGACGTGGACCTTATGGAGCAGTTCCAGAGGAGGGACATGAAAATGATCAGGCAGCTGAAACACTTCTTCTGTGAAGACAGGCTGAGGGTGCAGAGGTTGCTCAGCTTGGAGAAGAGAAGGTTTTGGCGAGACCTAATAGCAACCTTCCAGTATGTGAAAGGGGCCTACAGGAAGGCTGGAGTTGGATTAATTGCAAGGGCCTGTTGTGATAGGACAAGGGGCAATAGTTTTAAATTAGAGAAGAGTAGATTTAGATTGGATGTTAGGAAAAAGTTCTTTACCATGAAGGTAGTGGAAAAATGGAACAAGTTATCCAGGGAGGTAGTTGAGGCTTCATCCCTGGAGATATTAAAGGTGAGGCTTGATAAGGCTCTGAGCAACCTGATCTATCTGAGGATGTCCCTGCTTGTTGCAGGGGGGTTGGACTAGATGACCTTCAGAGGTCCTTTACAAGACAAATTATTCTATGATTCTATGATTTCAACTGATCCATTCTTAAAAAAAGGTTATTAAGGCTGACTTTCACTGCATTTATTTGATGTTTCTTTTCTTCGTCCCCCTCAGATTTGTGAAGATCCTGAGTAGCCTGAGGAATTCAGAGCTAAAGATGGCTCAGGGTGCTGCAGGTGGAGGAGGAAGAGAGGAGAGATAAGCATCAGGTTTCCTTAGTATGCCTTTCAGGATATATTAGTGTAATAATAAAGTTTCCCCCATCCCCCGGAACTTATGAAAATCAAAAATGAATCTTAAATCCTCACTGATGTAAAACCAAGGCCAACTATGAAAACGAGAGCTTTTACTTCACTAAAGACAAGTCAATATTGTTTTGACAAAAGCATCCACCTGAATTGATACAAATCAATTTCTCAATTAGAAAAAAGAAGTTGAAGCAATTCTCTCTGAAAGCTGTAAGTAAAATAATTATTATAATGGGGTAGAATGTACTTTTTGAAGGGTTATTAATTAATTTTAGTAAATGAATGTTTGTCTCTAACATCTGTGAGCAAAGCACTGGCCAAAGAACAAGGGTAAGAATACAATCTGCATGCAGCTCTATGTCCTCCTTCACCTCCATTAGAGTGTCAAGGAAGAAATTGGCCACAATTTCTGACTATCATTTCAGTCTCCCTCTTTCAAGCCTGTTGTCTGGGTTCCTTCAAGCAGCAGTAAAGATTCACTGACACATGAGGTGTTTTTTCCTGTGGAAGAGGGAACTGTAGCAAGAAGCACGGACCCAAGGCTAGAGGAATACATCAAAGATCACTGTCACTGCTGTTCTTCCTCTGCCAGCCCTGATTCCCAGGGAAGAGCCACTGCTCCTTTCCTTTCTCTCCCTGACCTGTGGGCGAGTCCTGTTAGTGTAAATGGTGGGATTTGTTGTTGCTGTTCAGCTTTTTTGTAATAATGTTCCACTTCTGTCCAGCTCTACTTGCTCTGCTGCAGCTTGGGGTGGTTGGTTATGCTAAAACAAGGCAGGCCAAGTTAAGGAATAGGGGAAAAGGAGACTGTGAAGAAAGGAAAGATGAAAAAACAACACTGAGAAAAGCTTCGTAGTAAAAAACACAGGGCAGGGCGACTCTGAAGTCATCCTGGGGTCAGAGGGACAGAGATGCTATCAGAGGAAGGAACAATCTGAAGAAAACGGAGGCCAGGCAGAAAAAAGCAAAGAAAACCACACTGAGAGGCCTTTCAGGGGGAGGAAGGGAAGCAGAGAGAGGTTAAAGAGAGAATTAGGCAGAGAAGGAGGTCTGAGTGGGAGATAAGACCTTGAGGGGTGAAAGCTTGGTGGTCCTAGGATGATCACCCCAAACCTGGGGGATGCAGTGAGAGATGTATATGAAGAGAAACTGGTACAGTAAGGAAATGGCTAATACTTTTCAGCATGTTTCCAGCCTATAAACAACCTCTGTACTGCTACCCAGCCATTCCATTCTCTATATTACTGATGCAAATAATTTTCCAAACAGAATGGACAGCAGATTACTTCAAAGGCAAATAAAGCATATTTCTCAAATGAAGGATGCTTCCTGGGAGGTGAAAAAAAAAGTGTGGGGGGTTGGAAGACTCTGTAAAACACAAGCAGTTACAGGGGAAAGAAAGTAAATAGTAAGAGGGAGCGATAAAGATAAAGGGGAAAAGATGAAAAAGATAAAAGTGATGGATGAGAGAAAGAAAGGAAATAGAAGAAGCTGATATAAGCAGAGTGAGAACAAAGGAAAGTAACAGGGAGAAGGAAACTGAGAGGAGAAAAACACGCATCTAAATAGATACATAGTGGTTTTAATGATCAATATATTTTCTTTTACTGAGAATAAATTTATACTGCACTTAATAGTACAATGCACCATCATTTACACTGTTTCAGAGGAACATGACAAATCTGAGCTTTTTAGGGTTAGTCCTCAAAATGATTAAGATCTATTTTCACCAGGGTATTCTATGACCCAGCCTCAAAATTAATACTTTCCTCCACTTCAGTGTTCATAAGCAGTCATTAAAGTGAGTGGAAGGAAGAAAATCACCTCTCAGTCGTACCTCAATTTTTTAATTTGAATTTCAGATTAATTAATTCCATGGTAATATTTCACAGGTATAACTAGATGCAGAATTTGAGGGAATCTGACCAGCTTTACATTTTACTCTTTTAGAGTAGAAGAAAAAAAGGAAAAAAAAAAAGAAAAAAGGGAAAGGAAAGGAATTAATTATGTAGTATCTTTAGCTACCTATATTGCTTATGGCACGGCTATCAATCATGAACAATGTGTTCAGACTTTATAGCCTGAATATTCTCCGAACAAATAACACCTTAAAACAGCAAACTAAACAATAGAAAAAGCTTTTTTCTGCCCTTTCCTTTTCAGCTGAGCACACTGCAAAGGAGACATAGGAGGAAATCAACTGTAAATGGCATCTTCAGTAATGAAGGAAAAAACTGGGTATCCACAAGTCTGTTTCCAAGGCAACTGAATGGAGGGACAATCAGAATCTCTCAATTGCACCCCATTATAGATATTTTCTACACACACCAGTAAAAGGAAGAAAAAGGTGAGTGGAAAATCTTTAGCAAAAATCCTCCTGGAGCACTTTGAAAGCATGGGGGAAGTGAATAGATAATACACAAAATGGCTGCCTGCTTGGAGCTCCTGATTGCAATCATCTTCAGAGCAGTAAGAAAAGGGATGACAGGAAAATCGCACATTTATACATTGTGTTCCCAAAGGTGCCAGATTTTATCCTTGACTCCAGGGATGGGGCTGCACAAACGATTATATTTTATAGGAATAACTCACAAATGGACTTTGATGCTTGTAGAGATAGATTATTCTGAAAATCTGCATTGTAAATTCACTCTCTATTAGACTTTGGCACCCTACCAATCTCATGGCCCAAGATTCTTAATATGACCCTGTGAAGAACCAGAGCTGTTGTTGATCCACTAATATCACTTCTCTGAATAATTTACAGAATTCACAAACTTAGGCAAGTTAAATGAGCATATGCCAAGGGAGTTAATTTTTTCCTGCACTGGATAATCTCTTTACCAAAAGTAACAGTATATGCTTTATTCAGGAACATGTTGGGGAAAAAAATAGATATGCAAGTACATAGAGGATAAAATTATTACAAAGTATCAGAACTAGACAAATAAAAGAATCTGTCTACATGAGCCACATGGAGTTATTTCATCCTTAAATGTTAAGTTTACAATACTAAGTATCACAGTTATCTTGGCCTTGCAAGAAAATGCTCTGGGTATAGCCCAGCTACAGAAAGCTTAAGTTGCTCATTACCTCATTACCATGTGTGCCCTCTCTCCCTTTTTTTTTTTTTTTTTTTTAGTAGATTTTATTCTGGGTTTTTTTGTTTTGTTTTGGTTTGGTTTATTTTGTTTTTTCTTCTGAATCAGGGGCCTAATAAACATCAAAACAGTTTGGTAAAGATGACCATCTCAGTGCAGTCTTCATTTTAACCCAGAGAAAATGAGAAAATGCAGTGAACTGAGCTAAGGTGCACCTTACTGTCTAACCTGCCAACTCCTTCCTCACTTAATTCCTCATAAGGAAACAAAACAAGAAAAATAAAAACAAAAGGAGAAGAAAACCACTCCTTAATGTATTAACAAAAACATTACATTTCCTGATTTAGGCTAAGTGAGACAAAATAAATTTTTCCCACAGAAACAAGGATTAACAGAATAAGCACAGGAAAATTATTGTCAGTCCTGCCTGACCTCCTTTAACAGGGATTGTAACTTGGCTACCAGAGTAAAAGGGCAGAGGCAGGAGTGAAATCCAATGCGAGGGTTTCTGGATAGTGTAAGGATATCACATTTTTCTAGAACTTCAGAGGTTTATACATCTGCACTTATTTCTCATCTGATCTGATGGTTTCTTTGGCAAGAGACCAAGTTAAACCTTTTTACCTTCAGCTTGTCTGAGGCTCTTCAGTTGCAGAGGAAATATATTTTGGTTAATTTCCAGGGATTTTTTTTATTGCTCCATTATTGATTAGTCAGCTTTACTGGGTGGTGTTCAAAATAGTCATCTATAATAGAAACATCATGAGAAAATGGGGACAGCAAGTGCAGAACACAAAATCATCAACTTATCAAAAATAAATGCAGGAAGAACTCTGAAGGAAATAAAATCAAAGTGTGAGAAAGATACTGTAGATGGACAATAGCTACATACACCCTTGTAGTGTGAGGAATGGGACAGCTTTCTCAAAATTATAAATTTTTTGCCACAGCTAGAAAGAAATATAAGTTTTAATGAATAACTATACATTATTATTTTATTTAGAATGGCAAAACCTTTGGATACCTAACCAATTTCTGGCAAGACAGTCATCTTCTCAAATGAATAAAAATCTTTGTATGAGAAAATCTTTAATCTGAAAGAGTATTCCAGAACAGAAGTACCTAACTGAATGATTATAGAACTGGTGTGCAGAACTTCTACTACTTTCTGCCTTCACTGTGCAAAGGAATCTTTTTGTTTAATCTGAAACAGGTGGTAGAAAAACTGGCATTTTAGCAGTAGTTCTATCAGCAACAGCATCTTATCATACCCTAAAAATAGACATATATAATTGACAAACGGAAGCTCTCCTCAAGCAGGTAAACAGACCTTCTCTGCAACTCTGTATTTAATTATCTTCTCTCAGTCACGGCTATCTCATTTTCTTTTTCATGTTGTCTAAAAATCCTCAATATGTTTTTCTTTAGCAGTTTGATAGAGTTTTCCCATGTCACTAAGCCAATGCTACTACAGCTTAGACATGTTAGTGATATTCCCATTAAGACTGTTCCCTTTTTCCTCTTGGAGAGGAAATTCATGCTTAGAGAAGTCCTTCAGCCCTTGTTATTTCCTATTCATTCTTTTTATGGCACAAAATCTATGAAATCTTGAAACTGATGGGAACACTACTTGTACTTACATTTGTATGTAAGCTAGATGAAAAAAAAAAAAAAAAAAAAAAAAAAAAAAGATCATATCCTAAATATGGCTCTGGAGCATGGAGGGGACTGGCCAAACCAGCCACAGATCCTTGAGCAGATCAACTTTCTGCAGGTTGTCTCCAGAAGCCCAGGAGAGAATAATGTTATGGAAGCATCCAGAGACAGTGCAGGTGGAAAAATCCAAAAAGCCAACTAGAAAATACTTGTGCTGTGTTCATGAGAGAAATCCAGCAGATGAAAGCTTTCAGACAATAAAGATGTTGAAAGATGTTTCAGAAGAAAAGCAAGAGTTTTCAAATGCTGTTCTTGTTATAAGGGCGAAAAGAACATTATGTAAATTATTAATAACTAAATAGCTTTGCATCAAGCACATCACTGATTCATTGAAATCATCAATTGATTTCCCTTATATCTGCTTCCAAGCTCCTGGAAGCTGGCTGGTGTTCTGCTTATGAAGGATATTGCTATTACTACAGCAGGGAAAGGATTTGTTTCCAGCATACCTGGCAGGCATTCATAAAGACATATGATGACATCAGTCACAGCCAGGACCACACATACATATTCACATGTAGATTTAAGTCTATTGGACAGCCAGTGCATATGGTTTATACCCTTCTCACTCTTAGTCAGGAAGGAATCCAGCTATTTTCAAGTCTGGATATGCATATGGTCAAATATAATGATATTCCTTGTGCAAAGGAAGAAAAGGAGAGACATTTTTCAAGATGCTCTCCTATTTCTGGCAGCCTTCCTTTCCCATTGTGCTTACTCACTCTTTCCCTGGAAGAATGAAGGGCCCTCAAGGAACTTCTGTCATCTCTAGAACTTAGATTAACACCCTCAAAAGAACCAGGTTTATTCATTCATGTAAAGTTGTGAAGTGACCAGCTGGGGCAGCCAGCTCACGTGCATGCAGTGGTGCACACCTCTCACTTTGGAAACACCTGCTTAGGAAGAGCAATTGGAGAACAAAGCCTTCAACAAGTAACAAATATTTTTACAGACAGATTGCAGACAATCTTCAGCTACTATTCACTCACCTCAAGAATTATGCAGTAATGAAGAGTAACTCTGTATTTCTCACAGCTGTCTTGAAGCTAACTTCTAAAATATAAAAACTGGCTAAATCTTCTGCGTAAATTATTACCAGTTGTCCATCTAGTTTATGTTACAATAGGAACCATGACAAAGACCTTGGAAACCATGATTCATGAATTTGCCAGGAGCAGCAGAGTGCATCATCCTCAGAAAGAAATATAAAGGAGGAAATCTTACATTTGTTAAAATTCTGGCCTTTAGCATGCACTTTTTTCACTTCTTTGTAGAAAATTAGAGGTGAAGCAGAAAGTGTCTACCTTGAGGAGACAGTGACTGTTATCAAAGGACTGCTTTTGATTGTGTCCATCTCATACTGTATATGATTGATCACCAAAAGAACCCAGAATGACAGTTTCAATATAAGCCTTCCTTTAACAAGACATAATTGTACAATATAGAAATTCAGACTTTGATTGCTCTCTTTGTTAAATTATTTTTTAAAATAAAATTGAAAAAGGAGAAGACAATGGAAATGATTTTGCTCCAGTCAGGATACTCTTCCTGAACCTTTTTAAATGCTTATAAAAAAAACCATGCAGGGAGGAGAGAACTAGCTGGTTGTATTTCCCACTCTCAAGCAAAACTACAGTGCTTCTAGGCCCATACTTTAATTCACAATCCCTTTCTGTATTTCCTCAGGGTTTGTTTTGTGTTTTTTTTCATTGCTACTTTTGTTGTTGTTGTTTTAATAAAGTGCTTTCATACAGTGATATGGATGCTGTGGCTTTGTATTTGTCACAAGGAAGATTGATTTGAATCTCTAATGGTTCTCCAGTGATTTTGAAAAGATGTCCATATGACACAAATAGTGAAATTACTGTTGATAAAACCTACTCTTATACTCTGGCACCAGTCAAATGGCATAGACCAGATTAAAAGGAAAGTCATAGGGGGACCCACTTACTGAATCCACAAATATTTATCTTTGGCCCACATACTCATGGTTTTCTGTTACACCCAAGATCCTTCAGGCCCTGTACAGATGCTTTTGAAGCTTTTAAGAAAGCTCAGAAATCTTACAGCCACAATGAAACTGCTGAGAATACCCATCAGAGATACATAATTGTATTCTGAACTGCATTTTGTTTGTGCTTCTCCTCAGCAATTAACCTCTGGGTACCTACTTCAAACTTCTAATATTCCAGAAACTGAGTATCTTTGGAACCGCTTTTGCTGTTTCCTTTTACTACAGTGTGGTAACAGGTTTTGAATGCAATTATTATTTATAGGGAAATCGGTTTAGATATTTTATCTATCTATAAAAATGCATTGATTTTGTAATTCTCTTCCTTCCACCATTCTCCCCCCCCCCCCTTCCACAGCCTTTGTAGCTAACTATTAAGATATTTAATTTCTCACCAACACATTCTACTCCATAGACTCTTTAAATTAATGGATATTAGAAACTTTTCAGAACTGGATCTGATTTTTCTTTCCCAAGAATTCTTAATCCAGCCCTGTACTTGATTTGCCTGTATTTCTAGGTAGTTCTTGAATACATCATACACATACTCCAACACTCCAGGTGAATACTTCTCCAAATGAAATAAATTGACAGCTGCTGTTTCTACATTCAAGGGCTTAGTCTTTTTATGTATATTTAAAACTGCTGTCTTAGCAGTTTCCAGGACAAGCAGCCATTCACCTCCAGAGAGGATGAATGGACATGCACAGTGTTCTGTGGCTGCACTGTGTGCTGGGGGTTATGTCAGCTGTGATGTGTGCACAGATCAGCTGCCAGACACGGCAGCTCTGCCAGTATATGTCTTTGGCATCAGTGCATGCTGCTCTGTATTTGTTCACGAGGCTGGAGCTCTCATGCATCACTAAACCTTTTGCCAGATGGATGTGCAATAGCTCCCAGAGATCCCAGGGCAGAGCTATTACCCAAACACTGGCAGAATCAGTGGCTTCTCCAGCAAGTGGCAAGATTAATAAAACCAGCTGGCTGCTCAGAGCCCAGCAGGACAGTAGCTTATGGGTTTATACACAGCACTTTGCTGCTCTGCAGTACATGTCTTCCTATTACAGAAAGCTATCCTGATATTTTTTTATGAAATTAAGATACAGGCTATTCACATATCTCAGTGTGATCATTTAAAGAGCAGATTTTCTGAAAGTTCATCCAGGTCTGGGGCAATATCTGTGTGATTGCAAATCATTCCATAGCTTTGTTAGTGAATATACCTCTAAGCCACAGACAAATATGGCCAGGACAGAAGTGAAGCATTTTACTAGCAGGAGCCCAGAGTGTCAAAATTGTATAATAGTCTATGAAATACTGCCAGAGCAGGCATCTGAAAGATAAACAAAAATTGCATAGAGTAGTGAACAAAAAGAGTGGCAAAATTAACCTTTAAACACAGAACTGAAAATCAGATACATAAGATATTACCATCTGGGAAGCAAGGTCTTCCAACAAGATTGGGTTTTAATCATGTTAGGCTTTTAATTATAGTGCTGTGGAACAAAAGCTCTGAAAACAAATCCTGCCTTAGAAGTTACCCACTTTGAAAGGGTTCTCCTGAAAATCTTAGCATATCAGTATCTCATTTCATAGGGATTCTGTAATTATATCTAGGTCTAATAATCTGTCATAATGATCTTAAAAGAAATCTATATAATGCAATTATTACTATGACAGCTGTGAGCAGAGGTTTATTTAGGCTAAACCCATATATGCAGTTATGGTTATTTCTATACTTGTAAAACAAAAATTGCCAAATTTTACAAAATCATGGTAGATTTGAAAGAATATGCTATTTACACAGAGAACTATATTTAGTACAGTGATGATGCAAGCAGACAACACTGGGTCAGAACACAAAATCTGGGAACAGCTCTTTGGGGTATAAAACTCCAAGATTGTAAAAAGTCACCTTTCCTAAAAGATGTACGTTTAATCCTAAAGAGATTTTTAGTCCTGAAGTTCGCCAGGCTTAAAGAGGAAGGCTGGCTGAAGTGATCTCCTGAGGTTCCTCCCTAATGAAATCTTTCTTTGGTTCAGCCTAATGAATGCAGGACTCTTCTCAACCGTGAGAACATGGTTGAAGGACAGGTACTTTGGTTGCCAAAATAACTGCTTCACAGCATTGGGTAAGGAAACCTAGATTATAAATTCTTGTAAGTTTTTGAAGTTAGTCCTACTATTAAAAAGTAAAACCATAAAAGTGACCTAGTCTTATGTATTCATCCAGAACATTTCTGCTCTTGCCTGGTCACTGTCACTTTTATTCTGTATGAGAGACAAGCAAGGGACCCTGCTCTGACCCCAGTGAGTGCTTCACAGACAAAAAGCATCAACATCTGCACACAGTTCTAGGAGGCTAAAAAGGGCTCTCTGAAACCTGACATAATGTGTGAATTACTAACGAGATCAATATTGTGAAACACTTTTTTTTCCATCAATAGAGAAGATTGAAAAGAACTGACTTGAATATATTTCTTAAAATTTGTTAGCTGAGATATTTTTGCTTTTCTTCGTGATAATTCTCAAGATTGTAGATCTTTATCAGAATTATCTTTGTACTTTTTCTGTCATAACATAAAGCTATTTGTATCTGGAGGTTGCAATCAACCATTAGATAAATTATGTGGCCTCAAAGGTCTGGTTGGTTTTGAGTGAAAATTCTTCAAAAGTGCATTTTTTAACACAAGTGAATTTACCAGAAAGGTAAAGATTGAACCTCAAGAGCCTCTGTGTAGCTGCTATAACCTGGCACAGACCATGCAGCTCTAAAACGTAGCTGCAGCCTATGACCTGTAATGCTTCTCACAGGAGGGCACCATCCATTCCTGAATCTCATTATTTGAATATTCCAACCTTTCTGTCACCTGTTCTTTCATTAAAAACTAAAGAATTTCATCTGTTATGCTTGAACATGAGTAACTTTGCAACCTTTTTCTTTTTTTTTTTTCTTTACTGTGGAATTTTTCTCTGATTGGTATAAAAACTTTCATGAGTCTCACTAAACTGTTATTTAATCCTCTTGTAGTTCTGTTTCCACAGTTCTAAAATTTAAACCAAATAAGTAATGTCTGAAGGGCTTGCCATTTTTTATGCCTTAAAAAAACAACTACACTCTGGCTGACCTGGAAAATAGGCATCTCCCACAGTATTTCTTAGAAGTCATTCAGTAACCTGCAATCACTCTTTCTGAAATTAAAATCTCTGGCTGCCCTCCCAAACCACTAAACATCACCTAAAGGCAGGGCTCTGAAATCAAGTGATGCCAGAGGGTTCAAGAAGAGAGAAGCAGTGCTGTGTATACTGGTGGCCCTAGCTCTAAAGATACTGATACTTCTGTTTCCTTCACCCATTTTTTTCCAAAGAATATTGACAAACCCATTGTTTTTGCTTCTGTCCCAAGTAAATAGAAATCATTTTACAGAATGGATTCTTTTTCCACAGAAATAACTGTCAGAGGATGGATAAAAATATGCTAGTTTCCAAAGGAACTAAAATATTCTAAAAAGTGTGCAATTCTTGGCTATTCATTTGGTCATCTGTCACTCAGGTTGTTAAACAGTACTAAAGGATTTATATGCAGTGGGATCCTTTTGATTTTGTAGCCTCTTGACTCTCTCTGCCCTCTCAATCCTCCTGTCACTCTCAAAGGTGTGAGATATTTAAGAATTTGCTATCTGACAATACCATCTCAGAAGAAAAGGCCTCATGTTAGCTTTCAAAATGTCATTGTCAGTATCCCACGTGTCGTGGTGGCTGACAGAATTACAAGTAGCATATATAGGCATGCTAAAACCCTTCCTCTCCACTAAGACCAAGACTACTGTTGTTTTCTTGTCCTGCAGTACCTGTCTTTGCTCACTGAGCATGGGTGCAACTTGGCTTTCTCTGGGCAGAGCACAGAAGTGTATTCCTGCTGAAGAAAGTAAGGAGCAAGAAACAATTTATCCTGAATCATGGTTCATTTTCTGGACAGATTCTGGGGGAGTGCTCACACTAGCTACCTTTTATTTAAGAGAAACTCCAGTTTTATACATTAGTCCTGTCTTCAGAATGGCAAGATCACAGCCAAAAGTAGTATGAGATAATAACAGGTATCACACACTGCTTGTGGTTTCACAGTATCCAAACTCTGCCAGACTAGTTGGATTATGGGCAGTTTTAGGTTAATAAAACCAATTTATTTAAAAAGAAATTACCCGTTTGGCTCTTGTTGATCATCCAGTTGGTCTTATTTTTCCAAGAGGCAGACCACATCTGCATCCAATTAGTGTATTAGTTGGAGTGCCTCTGCACTGCTGCATTACAGTTCCTGTGAGTGGCTTGGAAAAATATGTAGGATGCAAATTCTTTTCTCATCCTGTTGCAGATCAGGAGAGGCTCTAGTAGTGCCACAGAATCCAGGGGTTGAGAGAGAGGGAAGGAGCAGGGCAGTGTATACTGACAGTGATCAGCACAGCTCCTTTAGCTCAGTGAAGGTTTTTTGTAATAAAGGTGGATTTTGCAGCTGGTTTTTGACATATCAAAGTAAAAAGAAAGTTTGTTTATTTTAATGGAAGTTAGTTTAGTCTTTGCATGATCATAAATAGAGCACTGTTAGTAGACAAGAACAATTAGTGGCTCTGTGCTTGTTCCTGCCTTCCCTTCATGCCTCCTAATCACACTCTAGTAATCAGAGACACATAAATCTCAATTAAAGATACAGTTAATAGAATTAAACCAATGCAACAAGCTACTTTGGTGATGGTTTGCATTTAAGCCTCTTATTTACTGTCTAACATCACTCTCTCTTCCCAAATCTAATGGCTAGTCTGTGAGTGCTCATTCCAACTACTGTGGGCTGAAGATGGAGTTTACCTGGAGTCAGATGTCTCATAACTGTACTAAGGGATGAGAAGCATAATAATAACAACGGAATTTAAGAGAGTTATAGGATGAGGTAAGCTTCACACTTTAGAGCATGTTTGAAATGAAGGAGGTTGAAATGATAGCCCCTGGGGGGTTTGGCAGCAGTTGGGAAAGAGTTGGAGAGGGGGCAGCTTCCTTGCTTTGGTGGATCAGCTGAGCTTAGTAGTTGAGTTTCCTTCTTTTTTGAGAGGGGCAGTTGTAAGCCATGAGCTCTGCTTTATACAGGGTGCATAAAGAACCTGCCAGAGCTGGCTGTAGTGAGACAGCTTGTTTTAACATGGAGGGAGCCTGGGTGCCTCCCTGGGCTGGATAAGGATTTGACAGAAAGTCCGTCCCATTCCGTCCTGTCCCCTCCCCCTTCTCCCCTCCTCCAGCCTCTCAGTTTGGTGATTCCTTTCCAGTGTTCTTCTCTGGCACACTGCCCTCCCCTCCCTAAAAGATAAAAAGAAATAATTGAATAAACCAGGGACCAGAGCTTAGTTGCTGCTCAGGCACTTTATCTCTGTGTGTGCTCAGGGAAGGGGGAGAAGGTTGAAGTCCCCACCCCTGCCCTGGCAGAGCCCGGTGTGCACCTTGCATGGCCCCGGGAGCGCAGCCCTTGGCTGAGCCTGGCAGCACAACTCACTCCTGGAAGGCTGTGAATGGATGACTTCCCTGAACACAGAGAATCCAGGCTTTATTGGCAAAGGTCTAATGAAGGGAGCCTCCTTTGGAAAGTGTCAGGGAGAAGCCACATCTTCAAGAAGCACTAAGTTTTCGTGTTTGGCAAAGGCCAATATTGCCCCATTCACAACACCTAAAATTCAGATGCTGAATAGAGCAACCATCAGATTTCTTGGCTTTCGGTGATTGAGGACTGACCTGCTTTGTCAGTAATAAAAAAAACTGTGAGTATTCCCTGAATGATTGACACTTTGAGGAGTGTGGAGATTGAAATGCTTGAACAGTTTTACGTGCTAATTCATACAGTCTGGATATGCATGCAAAAGTAAAGTACAAGAAGGTAATGTTGTTCCTGACAACAAAACTCTGGGAGCAATTCAGATACTTATCCGTAGGTGCTTTGTGACATTGCAGACGCTGCAGGGCATCCAAGAGTGATCATTCCACAATGCATCATTCCCTGAGTATTTTTAATATATTTCAATTAATACTGGTGTAGGAGGCCAAGAGTGAAACTGCCAGTATGGTTACAAGCCCACTGCAGCTAACCTATATAACATGGGCTAAAATTTTCTACCTTGCTTTAAACACCTTATCTAGTTCCTTCAGAAGTTATCACTAAAACCAGTAGAGAAATTCTTTCTTTCAGTTCAGAGAGGAGGGATTTAAGAGCATCTGTCCTTGAGAAGTGAACTTCAAAAAGAAGAGATTTGTTATTTACAGAAGACCAAGAGAAACACTGGGGTACAGGTAGCAGAATGGGGCAGCAGAGAGACAGGCAGGAATTTTTGGATAGCTATAAGTCTGAAAATGCTGATCTTCCGCTAGTGACTACAGACAGGCTCATTATAACAGGCAGAGGCTAAAAAGTCTCCTTTTTAGATGTCTGATGGTGTGCTTACTTTAAAATACAAATATTGGAGAGACCACACAGTTTTAGTGTCATTCATTTTTTCCTTTCTGTACTTGAAAGAAGATGATGTAAAAGGCTATAACTTTGAAGGGATCCAGTGTGAGGCAGCTGGACCAGCTGTGCTCTGCAGAGGCTTGTGTTCACCAGGGCTGGTTGCTGGAAAGCTGCCATTGCAGGAAGCTGATCTTCATCAAGGTTACTGAACACAAAAAAATAAAACTGAAATCTTGCTCCTTTTGGTTAGATCAGTTTCCTGATAGGTGTCAGGAAATGTCTGAAATGTAAAGTAAACTGTTGTCCTTTCTTCTCTTATGGTTTCATAGCAGCCTATAGCAGACAAGGATATTTAAATATTTTTATAATTTTTTTTTCTTTCAGTTCCCACAGGTATTCACATAGAAACAGAGCCAAAAATTCATTCAAACAAGTCTTCCTGCTCTTTACATGCCAGCTAACATGCATTAAAATGTGCAAAGTAGTTCATATTTAATTCCATATGTAACTGAGTTGTGTTAAGTGTAGGGTCATGCATGCCAGAGTCTATTAAACACAGTGGTTTGTTTCTTCCTAAATTAAGGCAGTCTGGGAAAATTGAACACAAGAAAAGTAAACCTATGCTCATGACCCTCTGTAGGCATTTCCACAGAAATCCTGTGTCTCTGGATTCATCTAATGAATTCTACAATTGCAAATGCACATTAAGTAAGAAAGAACATTGAAAATGAAAAGCCAATAAAGGAACATTTCAGTTGCTAGTTTAAAATATCACCTGCTTCAATCAGCTGCTATTTATTTGATGAGAGAAATGAATGGAGCAAAAGCCAAAAGGAGAATATTTCAAAGGATGAAATATTTGTTTTGCCTTTTCTGTAGGAAAAAGAAGATTTAGCACATGTACTCCAACTGTGCCTGTACATCTCTTACGAAAGTGAGCAGATGCAGGCCAAGGGGAAGGATAGGGATGACACAAGCCATGGTACTAAATCATAGTTGTTGCACTGTTTCACAGCCTTTTCTAAAGATCATTGCTTTATCCACTCTTAGGAAAGTAAAGTAGCTTCTGAAAGGTCTAACTAAGCCTTTCTTGTGGCAGACACCTTGAAGAGGGTGGCAGCTCACTTTCTAACCACACAGGAGAGAGAAAGGACTAAAAAGCAGCACCAGAATATATACCCTTGTGGTAAGATTTTCAGAGGTCTCTGAGAGATAAAGTAGAAAGCATACAAAAATCTTCTGTAGCTTTCCATACCTTGATTTCTCCCTTTCCCCTAACTGAAGGCAAAATAAAGGTGCAGAAGAACCATTTCTTTACATTTCTTTACAGCCCTGTTGTAACAGAGGTGCGATGCTTCCATCAAATTCCAAGATTGTCTCCTGAATCTAGAGCAAATTTATCTTGGTCTTATTAACAAATCACACACCACAAAACCAAATGAAAATAAACAAACAAGTAAATCCAAAATCATTTTCCAGAATTTTTTTTTCTACCACACTTTATTCTGTAGTTTTCCTTCTTAATCACAGGAGATTGCATTGTGTTTTTAAAAAATGTCTGGGAGGACATTAATAGCAAACTGTACTTTGCAGTTTTACATTTAAAATGTAATATCTTAAATTTTAACATATAAAATATGCCATCTTTTTGCTGTTGAATCCTTCCTAACTTCAAAGGAATCCATCTAATAACAAAGATTATTTTATTCAGCTGATTATTTTAATCAGCTTTAATAGCACTGGAATATGTACATAACTTTATTAATAATAAATGGATATTGTATTGAAATTCCATGGACATAAAAGTAAAAATAAGGAAGGGCAAACCAGAAGTTAAAAATAAGTTAAAAGTGCCTGTGGAGAGGACCAATTTGTTTTCTATTAGCAGAAATGATGCTGTTGGTTGAACCACCTGAAAAATACATGAAATTAAAGAGCAAGATAACATATTGATTTCATGTTCGGTGGTCCTTTGAAGGAAAAATTACATACACTTAGTGGTTAAAAAAAAAAAAAAACAACCAAAAAGTCAAATCCAGGCTTTCAAAATATATAGAAAAGGAAGGTCTATTTGACCTGGTCAAATACCTTCTTGATATCTAAGAAGCAGATCACTGGCTTTAACTGCATCAAGGTGGACAAGTGGAATTCATTACATTTTGCTTTCATCATTATCAGAGAAGTTTCACCCTTCAATAAAAACACTCTGATCTCATTTTATTATTTCCAGGAGCTACTCCTTTTCTAATGGCCGAATTTAGGTACAGAATTTTGAATCTGCTTTTAAGTGAAAAATCTGTCTTCTTCCTATATGTTCTTGGCTGCCTGACTGTTCTCTAGAAAACATTCTCAGTATTTGGTTGTTTTGCTTTTGCCTACAGATGCAGAAGGGCATTGGTCAAAATATGGATCCTTAAGATAAAAAAACAAAAACCAACCAACCAACTAACCTTTAAAATTAAATGATCAGTGCTTATTTTCTTTCATGGTGACTACTATGTATGATGATAGATCATCTAAGTGGACCATCCATACAGATTTGTTCTTCAGCAGGGTATTTCAATTATTGCTGTAGTTATTATTGTGCTGTTGTTACGACAAGGATTATAATCCAAGGCTGCCAAACAGATGTCAGCACTAGAAAAGCTTACATTTGTATGCACATTTCCTGAATTTACTATTGTTAGGTGCAAAATAGACCTAAACAAATTTTCTCTCATAGTCTAGTAATTACAGCAGTCTCAAGGAAAACAAAAAGCAAAGCTTAAAATCATAGCTCTGCAGAAGACTTGAATGTTAAGCTCTAGGTGTGTGTTTTAAACGCTGTAGGTGGAGGGAGCCAGGTCCATTTCCTTCCTTCAGTGCTGAGAATAAGAAATGGTGTTTAGCTGCCTGTTGCCAAAGGCTCTGAAACCAGACACCAGACTGTTCCCCTGTTGCTCAATGTCATCCAGATATTCCTTAAATGTGTTTTAATGGCAAGAAGATCATAAAACCCATAAAAATCTGCAGAGATGACCAACATTATCTGTTCTGCTTCTGGAATGCTGCACACAGTCCCAGCTGGGCAAGTTGAATGGCTCAGTAAATCCACTGATGACATGGAACTGGGGGGTGTTGATCTGCCAGAGGGTAGAAAGATGCTCCAGAGTCTGGGTCGATGGGCTGAGGTCAACAGTATGGAGTTCAACAAGACCAAGTGCAGGGTCCAGTGCTTTGTCCACAATAACCCCATGCAGTGCTACAGACTGAGGAAAGAGTTTCTGGAGGGAGGCCTGGCAGGGAGGGACCTGGGAGTACTGGTTGGCAATGGGTTGAACATGAGCCAGCACTGTGCCCAGGTGGCCCAGAAGGCCGATGGCATCCTGACTTGTATCAGGAATAGTGTGGCCAGCAGGGCTAGGGGTGTAATTGTCCCCTTGTACTCAGCACTTGTGAGGCCTCACCTTGAGTACTGTGTACAGTGCTGGAGCCTCACTTCAAGAAGGAGATTGGGGTGCTGGAGCGGGCCCAGAGGAGAGCAAGGAGGCTGTGAAGGGACCAGGGGGAAAGTCTTATAAGGAGAGGCTGAGGGAGCTGGGGATGTTAACCTGGAGAAGAGGTGACTGAGACTTGGGGGATTTTATCTCTCTCTACACCTGAAGGGAGGTTGTAGTTACACAGAGGTCAAGCTCTTCTCCCAGGCAACTAGCAACAGGACAAGAGGGCACGGCCTGAAGCTGCATCAGGGGACATTTAGAAATATCAGAATATCAGAAAGCACTTCTTCATGGAGAGGGTTATCAGGCATTGGAATGGAGTGCCCAGTGAAGTGGTAGAGTCTCTATCCCTGGAGGGATAGAGGAAGGCTGTATGTGGCACTTAGTGCCATGGTTTAACCTATATGCTAGCGTTAGGTCATAGGCTGGACAGGGTGATCTCAGAGGTCTTTTCCAGGCTCAATAATTCTGTGATTCTGATGTCTTGTAACAACACTGGGCATTTCATATTAAGCAGCTAATAGATACAGTTGTATTTATCTGCATATATACATATCTGTAAATATACATATATATACACTCTTATATAAGTATTTTTTTATCAAGGAGGGAGCATTACTTATCTCTGATAACCTGGCTGGAGAGCATCATCCCAGTGTGCAGATGTATTCTATGCCTTCACAGTGTTCAAGCTCACTTTCCAGGGCTACTGTAATTCATAGTCATAGTCATCATCATGGTTGGAAAGTATCTTTAAGATCATCAAGTCCAACTGTCAGTAGTACACCACTTTAATCACTAAATCACTCCCTGAAGTGCTACATCTATCTTATCTCCAGGGATGGTGACTCTACCACCTCTCTGAGCAACCAGAGTTTTACCACCCTTTCTGTGAAGAAATATTTCCTAATATCTAACCTAACCTCTCCTGGCACAACTTGAATCCATTCTGTCTTGTCCTATTACTAGTCACTGGGGAGAAGAGGCCAACACCCACCTCACTACAGCCTCTTTCAGGTAGTTATAGAGGGTAATAAGGTCTCCTGTCAATTATGCACCTTCAGTTTGGAGCAAGGCAGGGATAACTTCCATTCAGTGAATCCTATGACATTCTATGATATCTGTGAATATTCTGTCCATGGTAGGGGGTTGGATGACATGATCTTCATATCTAGGCCATTCTGTGATTGATTCAGTCATCTATCCATTAAGCAGCCTGAAATTTGAGAGTCAGGGTTAAGACAGAAAAATGGGGAAATCTTGCATCTGCTGGTAAGTTGTTAAAGCAGTTGTTCAAATTCTGTGCATTTTAAGCTCAAGCATCTTCTCCCTGTACTGGGTGTGGTGATGTAGTGACACTGCCCAGTGCATAATGCCACAGGTCAATGTCTTAAAGTCAAGGTATTCTCTCCCAGTAATCCTTGTTTCACATGTGAACTCCCTCTTACGTTTCTGACACAGTCACATCTCCCAGGTGGATTAAATCTGGGTTGTCAGTTCCTCATTGCTGGCACTTTTCTCATACTGGGTACTAGAGTTTCCAGCTTGGGTTAGGAACTCCAGGAGGCATTGCTTTTGTTCATGGCACCACAGAACTGAAATTCTCTTTGTGGATCCAGAGGAAGATCTTCAAAGGTGAAAGTATCAATTCTTTACCTAGCTCCAACTGAAAGTCTGTCTTGGATGTGTTTTGTTATGGAACATTTTTCATTAACAAAAATTAAAAGAACACATAAAAAAGGTTTTATTCCTAGCCTTGATATACTGAATATGTTTCTAGGCCCTTTAGTCAGTGGGGAACTATTTTCAGTGGTCTTGTAAGATTTAATTAGGTGACCAGCAAGAAAAGGATAGAAGGTTCCTAAACACCTTCAACCTTCTGCACAGTCTGCCACCTCTTGGGTTCTAACGGTGAGAATGACTGTCAGACAGAGAATAAAGTTTGACAGCAAATTGATTGTTCATCACAGTTGTGCAGTCTGTTTTTCACCCTGTCGATAGAAGTATTTTAGTCTCCTGAAGTGCTGATATATAATGTAACTGCCTTATTGCTGAATGCATCAGCAATTCTACACTTTTTTTTCCTAAATTTCAATATTCCAGGAATTTTTTTAGCTAGTATTTTCCGAAGAGTTAGTGTTACATGCGCTGTAAACCACAAGTGATTTATAATTTTATGATCCATATGGGAAACGTTGGTCCTAACATGCTTATATACAAACTTCCTAACCTAGGTCCTCACATGTCTTTTTTTGTTGCATAAAACATTTTATCTCTGAATAAGCAATCTCTGAGTAAGGTAACACACTTGCCATATTTGAGGATGGTGCATACTCAAAACTTTTGTGGTGATAGTTCTTTCTTTTCTTATGTATTCGTATTTTCAAAACAGTTTAACAAGCACCTTGTAATTCCCCAAACGCACTCACTAAGCCTAGCAAGTACCTAAGCTACTCAACCAGCTCCAAAGTCCCTCATGTCTGTAATTATTCTTGTCATGACTTGCTGCAGCTCAGGAAGGAAACACATAGGAAAAGGACATCTTTCATTCATCAGTCATTGTGAACAATGCTTGTATGCACCATAACAAGGAACTACTAAATATATTGAACAGTGCAGTCTTCACAGTGACTGATACAGTCATCTTGACAACAGAATTCTGAAACTGGCATTTTACATTACGCAATCTTCTACAGTAAAAGTCTCTCCTTTGAATACTCTACATTGATTTTCCATCCTGTAATCCATAACAAACTGTGTTACTTAGGTGCTTATGTATCTGTCTGTGTCTTTTGCTCTTGTCTTCATATTATTTAACTGGGAAATAATTGTCCTTTCCCAGACCAGTGGTGAACAACTAGTTTCTCATTCAGACTACCTGGTACTTTCTGATTTGTTGTTATGGAGTAGCTCTGATTTGCTTTTGCTTTCATGGTAAGCCTTGTTACTTTATCTGTTATGTATCAGCATTAGAATCCAATCCTATAGGAATTATGAAGTTTAGTGACAGATTTAGGGGAGTGCTTAAGTCTTTTTCTAACTTTAAGCATATTAGTTCAAAGCATTCAAGTGCTTAGGAGCAGACACATGTTCAAGAATTCTACTGATTTGTGATGGTAAAGCTTAGAATGATTAGTGGCTAAGTTGGCTCTAGGAATTTAGCTTCATTAGGACTGTGGAAAAGAGCTCTAGAATGAGTGTCAAATTTCTGTTCTGGATTCTGCCCAAAATTACTCTGGATAAAGTCTGACACTTTTAAGGAGAGCTAAAATTATATATTCATATATTTATATAAAGTGTACATGACTTTGTACTTAAATCAATAATGCAGCTGATTAATCCTGTTCTGTACTGAGCAGAAGTAAATCTGATTAGAAGTATATGCCTCTGAAACTAAAATTACTTGATCCTTTCTTTCATTTATTGATACATTTTAATTGTTCCATATTAAATTAAGGATTCCTTGTAGATGATAAAGAATACTAAAATTATGGATAATAAATATAATTACCATTTATTATTAAGGCTGGCAACAGAATTTTTAAGAAGAGTTATCACTAAGGAACTTAGCAGGAAGGATTTGGATACATTCACTTCTACATATTTGAAGCCATGAAATACTTCAGTCAGTCTTGAGTAACATACCAAATCTTGGAACATTATCTTTACACATTACAGCCAAAGTCACAGTTCAAGTTGATGCCACTCTGCTAGATAAATGAGCTGAAATTTTATTAATTTTATTTTATTTAGTGAGATTTACTTTTCAGGAATCAAATTCAAAGTGGACAATTGAAATATACCCTTCTTTTCCACCCTTGTTACTATAATTGCTGTAGGTTGAATTAGAGTTGCAGTCTTATCAAAACACTCCCCGCAGCTCCTGTTGTGATACGGACATTGAACCAAGTTACTACAGAATCACTGCATCTTAGCTGGAATATTAAAAATAAATCTGTTCTTTCTGTCATGTGTGACCCTGATATTGAACAATGAAAATGTGCTAACTGACCAACAAGAATATCATTAGCAATATATGAGGGACAGAAAAATATTTCTGTCTGTGAATTAAGTGTTTTCTTAACTACTTCTTAATCAGATAGGTAACATTTGTGCTATGAGGTTTTATACATCAGCACAGATATGATCATAGAACAGTTGTAAGGGACAATCATCTGGTTCCAACCCCCCCTGCATGGGCAGGGACACTTTTCCCTAGACCAGGTTGCTCAGTGCCCCATCCAACCTGGCCCTGAACACTTCCAGGGAGGGGGCAGCCACAAATTCCCTGAGCAATCTGTTCCTGCGTTTCACCACAGCGTTTCACAGTAAAAAATGTCTTCCTAATCTCTAGCTTAAATCTACCATCTTACAGTTTAAAGCCATTACCTCTTGTCCTATTGCTACAGGCCCTTACAAAAAAGTCCCTCCCTGGCTTTCTTGTAGGCCCTCTTCAGGTACTGGAAGGCCTGATAGGGGCTGAAAATGAAAAATCAATGCTAATAATTGTATAAATATGGAAAAAATATTATTTAGAGGAGAAAGAAGAAAAGACAGTGTTCTTTCTTGTGGGGAAAAAAAAAAAAAAAGATTTACAACTGCAATCGAAACCAGAATAAGACAACTTAGGAAAATAAAACATGTTTCTTTTCATGATTACAACTATTGACAAAGGGGAAGAAAGTGGCGCTACATAGTATTCAAGGCGTACATTGGGTTGGTTTAAAGTGAAAAAAGAGATTAGAGTAGTATCACAACAAGACGAAAATTAAGTCCTTGTATTGTTTCAAATGTTGGGTTTGGGTTGCTGTTCCATATTGTATACTGTGTTATTTTCTTCATCTGTGATCTTGTTTCATATTTTCTGAAAGATAATGCAAACCAATGAAAACGGGATGAGGCTGGGGTGGGTAACAGGGTGTTATTAGCACCAAACTACCTCCTTCATTTGCAGCTCCTATCATTTTTATACTGAATATTTCCTTGTGGCTTTGTAATTTCAGGGCACTTGTCTGTCAATTTGCTCCCCAAATGCTCTTCCAGGATGTTATTGCTGTCGAATGCAGCCTGTCATTTCAGAAATTGTCAGACTTCATTTTGGCAACTAAGGAGCTGCAAGAACCTCTGGAAGCTGTGGAGGTTCACAAACAGAAGACAGCCTGAGGGCAGAGAGTGTGGTTTCTGGGAAAGTTGGAGGCAGTCAAAGGATGTGGTTTTGTGGATGGAAAAGCTCAAGAGATGATCCTTCATAAAGAGCTCTGACAAAACCCACAGCCATGACTATTGAGAGTGCTCTAGTTTTGATGCTCTGCTTTGTAAATTTCAGCATAGTGGTGCTGGTTTTGTACCAAAGGAATTGTTCTTTAAAAAAGGAAGAAGTAGTAATAGCAGAGGAATTCTTTCATTAAATAAAGACTAAAGTAAGTTGGCTGAAAATATTTCTGAAAAAAAACAGGCTTTCTGGGATCTCAGAAATCTTTAAAAAGTCACTGTTTGAAATTTGTGTTGCAGTAGAAGCACCAAGTAAAATGAATCCTACACAGAATCTTCAGTAGAACTTAAAAGATAAAAACCTCACAGATGTCTAAAAAGTGCTGTATCAATAGCAAGCTAGCTCTGTCAGTGATAGGATAACTTTCTTGAGCCTTGGCTTAAGCAAAAAACATACACTTTTCCTCCCTTTTATTATGCTAAAGCTGCCTAGCTACCCTTAAAATGTTTTAAATCCAATTTCATCAATAGAGCAATGCATTCTCTTCAGAGAAGGCATGGCACTTGAAATGAAAGCCATAAAAAATTAACAGTATTTGTAGTGTCCACTTTTGGTCATTGCCATTAAATTGCACGTATGTGTATCAGAATCAATTAAATGAAGGCATGGCTTCCTCCCAACACAGAAAAGAATTAGGTAATATATTAAAAGTAGATAACCTTGTTTGCCTCCCACTCAACCTTTCTTCATCATTCTTAATAGCAAACATCTAGCTATTGATTAGTCCATTTTAAATGCTACTAAGGTAAATGCCACCCTGTTTTGAACTGATGAAAGAATTGAACAAAGACAAATCATAGTAATTGTGGCATATTGGGGAATGCAGATTACAAGAACTAAATACAAAAAAATGCCTGATATAACCTTTTCTTTCATGCAAGATTCTACAAAAGAAAGCATAGGTTAGGGCAGTCAGAGAAATTTAACTTAACTCAAGGCAGATCTCTCATCTCCTTCATTCTGCCTTTGTAGTAAGGACTGCAACTTCATTCTAGATCAATACATTTTCTTGGGCAACATGATTCCATCATAAATCATCATTTGCACAATGTGTTTCTGCTAATAAATCTGATGCTAGAAGGGATGAAGAGGAAACTGTTTAACAACAAACTGTGCAGTTAAACTGAGGCAGAAACAATATAAAACACAATGTTATTATTGATACCTATATCTACAATATGCCATCTATGTCAACTACTGTGGAATTAAATGTACTTTCTCTGAAAACAGCTGCCTATAAAGTTCAAGTTGATGCTTAAGACAACGGAAATGCTGAACCCAAACTATTCATGATGAGGTGAGATTTAATGCATATAATTTAGCTGCAAAGTTGTCCAACTGCATTTTTCAACAGCTTTTCATAGCCAGGCAAAATTTGACACAAATACATATTCTGTGGCTTGGATGTAAACCTAAGAAGCTGATTACCCAATAGACTAAAAATTTCCTTTGAAACCTCAAATGCATGCTCAATATAATCAGTTCTAAAGCTAAAAATATCAGACTGTGTTAAAAAAAGAAAAAAAAAAGGCTGATGGTAGTGTGAACTATTACTAGCCCATGTAACATGGAAGTTTGGGGGTTATCCATTTCTATCTAGGACAGGAACAGTCTTTCAAAATATGTTTAGATCTTGTCAATTTTTCCCCCCAAAATTAGGAATCTAGAATAAATTTGCTGAATCTTAATTTAGGAAAAGGCTGTGAAAAACACAACTGAAAGTCAGGTCCCACTGGCTTTTAACAACAACTGAACTCCAAATTGGTGACAAGAATGTATAGAAATCTGTGCCACTGGACAGGGTGGATCAGAAACCTAGGAAACTGGAAGAGGTAGGTGAAAGTCCTTAGACTACACTAACTTCTCCTTTTTGCCTTTGAAACCTGCACTGGGGGGGCTAATGTGTCCCAAACAACTTTGCACTATTTCTACTCTCCAAAATAAATTCCCCTTCTGTCACATTTCTTCCTGATTATCACCATCTTCACACTCTTTCCTGCTTCCAAAACTGTGAGCAAAATTATGCATCAACCACATACTCCAAAGCAGATAATGTAACTTTTAAATAAATAAGTTTATTTTCCAAGAAGTTTAGCATTTCTCAGCCCTAAATTAGTAGACTCATTTCTTGCTTATGGATCCAAATAAATAGTTTGTGTTTTATGTAAATCTTGGAAAATCTTCTGTCTTGGTCTTTTGATCTGTCAGTTGTGAAACAAAGTGGGTGTTACTCAAGAAGAGACCAGATTCTGCTAAACTTATCCATGTAGGGTAAAGGTATTGCACAAGTAAACAGAACACATTCAGTTTTCTCCATCAGTGAGCAGAGCTCATAGATTTATTTATTATTGTTAACATATCTATTCAGCACATTTCTGTTTTGTCCAAACATGAGGAAAACTCTGATACTTTCATGCCTACTGTCACCCTGTCTGCCTGAAGAATCTGTGTCAAGGAAATTCTCTGCAGTGTCTACAAAGAATTTCTTTTCTGTTATTCAGGAATTGAACAACAGAAGTCCAGTCCTGGGCCAAATATTGTCCTCACTTGATAAATTTGTTAATCACCTCTCACATCTTGTTGATTCAGTGTCAATCAAAGGCAATACTACTGCTCACATATTTACAGCTGAATTGTAGCTTTAAGCGTATGCGTAAGTGCTTTTTTGGATAGATGCCAGAGTTGCTTGGGTCCCTGCCACGTCAGGCCCCTTGTGAATACTTTTTCCTCACATGAGCCATATTTTCAGGACCAGACTTGCATCTTTCAGCAACCTGACAGAAATGCAACTCACAGTGCAGGTGAGCAGGAGCCCTCCTGTTCTGAGCACCTTTTTTTCTTCCTGTGAACAATGTTGAGACAGGATCTACAGATATTTTAGGATTCAAAGGTCAGGAAAACTGCAAAATCTATCAGCAAGTGAATAAAACTGTCTACATTACCACTAAATATCTCATAGATGCATCATTTTACTCTTAAAGAAAGAAGCCAGACATGGAAATATTAAAATTAAGAAAAAATGTGCAAAAATTACCTTGAGAAATAATTTTAAAATTGCCTGGTTAACAAAATTTATTAGGCTAATAACAAGTTAAACACTATCTCTATACTCAGACTGTCCTACTGTGTTTGTTTTGTCAGTAAATTACAAATTTATCAATGATCTACAATCTTACAGCTTTTGCCTCATGTTTTTGCATTATTTTTTTAGGGTCTGGCAGCCTTGTCTGAGCTTCTGAGCAAAGAAGCTCAGGTCACTTTCACACCCTACGTGCAGTGGGGTTGCACTGAACTTCATTTGTTCATATGGTACAGTTGCCAGCGAGTCTGATACACTACAGTGTTGATCTACACATGCTCCTAAGAGCTACTCAGGACACAGTGGATTGATTTAGCGCCGTACACAAACATTTAGTTATGTCAGATATCCCAAGACACCAGGTCTACATATTTTGAGAATTGTATCTATGGGAAAACACTGTAAATCTTCATAAATAATGTAAAAGACAATTAAATGTCAGGTTTCAGATATAGCTCTGTGGAACAGGGTCTAGAATGGTTAGGGTTGGAAAGGACCTTAAAGATCATGAGTTCCAACCCCCCCTGCATGGGCAGGGACACCTTCCGCTTAGGTGTGGAAGGTTACTCAAGGCCCCATCCAACCCGGCCTTCAATACTTCCAGGAAGGGGGCAGCCACAACTTCCTTGGGCAATGTGTTCTAGTGTCTTACCACCCTCCAATTAAGAATTTCTTCCTAATGTTTAACCTACATCTTCCCTCATCAAGTTTGAAACCATTTCCCCTTGTCTTCTCACTATACATCCATGTAAAAAGCCCTACCCCAGCTTTCTTGTAGGCCCCTTTCAGATATTGAAAAGTTGCTATAAGGCCACCTCAGAGCCTCCATTTCTCCAGGTTGAACAGCTCCAACTTCCTCATCCTGTGTTCACAGGGGAGGTGCTCCAGCCCTCTGATCACTTTAGTGGCTCTCCTCTGGACACATTCCAGGAGCTCTATGTCCATCTTATGTTGGGTACTCCAGAACTGGACACAGTACTTAGGTGGTCTCACAAGAGCAGAGCAGAGGCGGACAATCACCTCCCTCAGTCTGCTGTCTACACTTCTTTTATTGCAGCTCAGGACATGTTGGGCTTTCTCAAATGCAAGCACACACTTAAGACTTATGTTAAGCTTCTGGTCCACCACCACTCCCAAGTCCTTCTTGTCAGGGCTGTCTGTAATTCTTTCTCTTCTCAGCCTGTGCTCATGCATGGGATTGGCTCTACCCAGGTGCAAAACCTTGCACTTGGCCTTGTGGAACTTCATGGTGTTTGCACAAGCCCACTTCTTGAGCCTGTCAAGGTCCCTCTGGATGCCATCCCTTCCCTCCAGCATGTTGACTTCACCACACAGTTTGGGGTCATCAGCAAAACTGCTGAGGGTGCATCTGATTCCACTGCCCTTGTTGTTGACAAAGATGTTAAACAGCACTGCTCTGAGTACCAACCCTTGAGGAACACCACTCGTCACACATCTCCATTGGGACACTGAGCCACTGATCACAACTCTTCAGGTGCAACCATCCAGCCAGTTCCTTATCCAATGAGTTGTCCATCCATCTAATCCATATCATTCAGATTTAGAGATCAGAATGTTGTGCAGAACAGTGCCAAATGAGCTTCCTTGTCCTTGATCTTCTGGCAAAACATTCTTCAATTTATATATATTTATATTTAACTATTAATTATTATTATTAATTATATTTATATTTATATATTTCTCTAAAACAATCTGCAAAATTTTGCAGACTTGCAGAAATAAGGTTATTTTATATGGAGAAATCTTAGGGGATTGCCTTTGTTACTAAATTCTCAGCAGAGGGGAGTACAAACATCCATTTTGTTGATGGAAGAAGAGCTCAACTTTGTCTCTATCTGAGGCATGAATATCATGTTTTCTTGGAGGGAAGGCTCATGTGACATGAAAAAATAAAGAAGAAATGGCTTTGGGGTTTGAATGATTACCAAAGAGAAAGAATATTAACATCTTTCAGATATCCCTTCTAGTATGCTCAATTGTTAGTCAAAATGGAAAATTCTGTAAAATATTTAAACTACTTTATTTCAGTTAAGATAGTGATGGTTTACAAATGCATTAATTAACAGACAGGAATGCTATTGCAAAACCATATGGAAATATCACTTAGTTTTAGAAAGATGTCAATATAACCAAGACAGTGGTATTTCTTACAGTATGTGAAAATATTGACTGTACTCTTCTTATGAAACATAAAGTGTATGTTATTCTGTCTACAAATGTGTAGATATTTGTTTCAAGTCAAATTTCTTCCATGTGCTTTAGACTCATAGCATTCTCTGATTTTTTTTATTTTTTTATTTTTTGCTCATGAAGAATTAACACTGCTAGTGTACCTGGCACAAACCATAATGCTATTTCTTTACAGTACAATAGTATCATGAAAGCAAAGAGCACTGGAGGAGTTTGGAGCATAGAAAAAGAACACCTTACAATAATCTAATTTTTTTTTTACTAAGAAAATTTAATGTAAAAAAACATATATACACAGATATATGTACAAAAAGGACTAGAATGCAGATTATTTCGCTTTCAGGATTGTAAATTAGTCAGTAGCTTTAGTGCGTTGTTGTAAAGGTATGAAATATACATTTATACTGTAAGGGCATCTATGTGTTTATAGAATCTATTTTATCAAAGTTAGTGCTTCAGCTTCCATCCAGATGTGTAATGATGGCACTTCCATCCCACAGGGGTTAATGCAGCTCTAATGTGAATGAGAGGCAGGCAGGACTGCCTGGCCAGGGCTTTGTCACATGCCATAATGTAAATGTGATACTTCAAAGCTCACCTATGCCTCCTTCTTCACTAAATCTGTGTTTTTACTGTCTGCTGAAACGGGTGGCTAACAGACTGTGAAGTTTGGGGCTGAAGATTTCCTGTCAAGTTAATTAAAGAAAAAAATGTTTAAGGCACAGTACAAGCATGTGTTAGATTCCAGTAGTTTATTTAGGAGTCTGAGCTTTGACTCCATGTCCTCCATAGTAGGAAACTGTCATTCCTTCACAACTGGAGGTAACAGATACAGACTAGTGTGTTGAGTCAGTGTGGAGGGACTTTTGTAGCAGGGAGGACCCTGCTACAGGGATGGCTCCTGTGAGAAGCTGCTGGAACTTCCCAGACTGCAAAGCTGGACCTTCCTCTGGCCAAGAACCTTACAAAGGCAGTGATAACACCTCTGATATTTACACATTTAAGAAGGGGAAAGAAAACTGCAAAAGGACCTGCAGGACAGAGGAGAGGGTGTCAGAGCAATCCGGGAGCAGTGATACCAAGGACGGAGAGGAAAGAGGGAAGGATGTGCTGGGGCAGAGATTCCCCTCCTGCCCTTGGTGAGGGGCAGGCTGTGCCCCTGCAGCCCATGGAGGAGCAGATGTGATACTGCAGCTATTGACTGCCCTAGAAGCAAGCCAGCACTCTGGGAAGCCTACTCTGGAGAAGCCTGTTCCTGAACGACTGCAAGTGTCAAAAGAAAGCTTTTACATACACCGCCAAATTGTTTCATCATTTTAAGGAAGTCCCTTCTGTCCTGTTGCTCTCCAGGAATTGTCTGCTTTACCGGCAACAACATCCCACATATTTGTAATCAACTTCCAAGGGCAAAACTGAAGTAGAACAAGGCTTCAACAAGCATGAATTAAACATTATGGATTTATTTAAATTACCTGTAGATCTGCTAAATTAAATAGGAAAAAATAAGCTCATTTCTGTCTTAGCAGGAGTGCAGTAGCTAAGACTATTTGGGATTTAACAGTGGTCCGTGGATAGAGTGAAATATATGCTAATTTCTCTGAAATTTTATGCATTTTTCATTGCTCTGTTGGACTTTAATAGGTATTCTCTTCCTCTGTATTGCTTCTTTTATTGGACAGTGACATACAGCAATAAACTCATTCAACAAGCCAATGATTCAAGAATAAATATTTTGAGATTGCAAGAAATTTGACACAAATTTTATCCTATTGCATATTGTCTTCCCAAAGAAGACAATATGGTGGTAAAAGGGTTGGACTCGATGATCTCTGAGGTGCCTTCCAACCCAGCCAATTCTATGATTCTATGATTCTATGAAGGGAAGGCTCTTTCCTTCCTTGGAAGCACTGCTATACAGGAGGCTACCACAAAAATTCCTTTCCAGGTTCATGCACATTAACTATAACAAAGATGCCTCCCTGACAGGTGCTGCCCCTCCATTCTATTCAGAAAGTTATATCACATCTAAAGAGAGGGGTCTGAACCACAACCATGAATCTAAATACTCCCTAGTTTAGGGAGAGCTTGGATCCAAACCAAGATTTGCAGCTGGGATCCATCTGTATTTATAACACAATATTGAACAGTGGTGTAAATTGGCACAGTTTCACAGACTTCAAAAGAAGTGTGCCAGTCTGCAGGATCAGAGGGCATGGATAATCTTACCTTTGTGCAGAAAGAAATAAAAGAAGTTGAGGAAATCAAAGCAGGTAGAGGAAATATGAAAGTCCAGATCAAACAAAAAATAAAAATAAAAAAAAATGCAGAGATATGTACATGTTTGGGATGCATTTGTGGTTTATAAGCGCTTAGCTTTGTCTGCTTTGTTGTGTTTTATGCCAAGGAGTCCTCAAAAAGCAAAGAACCCACCATTTCTCTTATTAAATGTGCCACAAAATTATTACTTTAACCATCATCTTTCTTTAAACAAGATAAAAGGTACAAAGCTTCTTTGAGAATAATCCCTCTCCAGATAATAATTTGGTCACTGTTTCATTCTCAGAGGTGGAGTGCATGGACACTGCTCTCCTGCCATAGGACACCACAACACTTAGGAATTCTCATCCTTTTGAAAGGATTTGAAAATTTTAACCAAATTCCCACAAAATTCTTATAAAGAAGATTAATTATCTTATTCTCATTTTTATAGCCAGCAAGTCTGACCAAGGTTAAATAACTTCACTGAATGAAGAGAAACAAAACGGTCCCTTGTAAGAGATGAAATTCAGTTTTTGTTTCTTACACCTCTTCTGACATCACTGTATTATATTTTTTAACCTATAGGTCTAAATCTGCACACATATTGTGACTGAAGATGGCTGTTTAATTACTTGATTATGAAGTCCTGCATTTAGATATAGAACATTAAAAAATATTCACAGGTACTCTGTTTCCTTTGCAATAGATCTAAGTCTTTGTAGGGGGAAAGGAAACTTTGTGATTTCCACATATGCTGTATTTTTATGTTATTTATCATGTGCTGTTTGAAATGAACAGGCATGCTGTGGTTGTCTCACTGATTTCTTAGGGAATGCTTGGATTTATTTTTACGGGAGTCTCTTAGTAAATAAAGTGTGTTACTATAAATGGGGTAACTTAAAGATCAATAAGCATCTTTATATTTTTATTGTCTTTTTTCAAGTCCTATTTTAAATGATTGTAGCTGGCTGTTATATATTTTCTCCTAATTCCACAATTTTATTTTCAATGAAAAATAGGGGAAAAATAAGAAAACCTGTAACTCAAAAAAGTGCTTTGGAATCCTGTTAAACTGACAAAGAAGGGACATAAAGTACAAATATAAACAGCAGCTATATTAAGCTTGACTGCTTTTTTTCCCAAGTTTTTTAGAGCTTTGCTGAGCATAAGCTCTTTTTCTTCCTCGGTTACACACTTCCTACTTGGTTCTTTACAGGATATCTGCCTTCCACACTGCATTCAGCTACCATTTGCACCACTGAATGTTCTCTGCACCACAGTAAAGTTCACGTGCAGCAGAAATGTCTTGGAAATCCCTCATCCCTCCTGATCACATACCATGGGTCCTGCTTAGGTCCCACAGCACGCCTTCCATGTACTCATTTTCTTCAGAGGTGATCACAGACATCATGAGAATGGAGCAGTATTTTGGAAAGAAAACAAAACAGCAAAAACAGCAAAAAGATTCCATAGTCAGGTGCCTGCATGCTCATGGCTGAAGGAAGGAATTGTCTAAAGGTTCACTTAAGCTTAGGTTCGAGTTAAAGGTTTCATCCAAGCACTATCCAGACAGTGATATTTAAGAGGTGATTGCTGCTAGGAGATCACAACAGAGCTGGCAAGCCTGTTGGTAAGCTTCAGTGAAAGTAAGCAAAAGAAAAAGCATTTACTGCTCAAATAAGTCAATTATAACCTCTGCCTTGTCATAAATCCATCTAATTAGGTAGCAACTATGAAAATGAAAAACTGAGACCATAGATCTATAACAATATGTGCCATAGCCTGTGTTATCTCTTCTGTCTTTATAAGGGATGATTTGAACTATTAAAGCTTTATCAAGGGCTGGTTTGCACAGAGAATAAGAAAACATGCTTACACATCTTAAAATGTCATTTTAAAAAAAAATAAAAAGGAAAAAAAATAATGCAAAACAAACGAACAAGAAAACCAATATAAATGATAACTTCTTACTCTATAATATTTTTTTCAGAAAAGAAGTGGGGAATGTTTCTGTTGAATTATTGAACTTCTTCCCAAATGCTCCTTGAAATGTGGAGAATCCTTCACCCTCTGATTCCTCTCAAGTACACCCAGTCTGGCAGCACAGATAACACCTATGCACCTGCTCAGAGCTGAGCTTTTCAGGTTAGTTTTTTCAGCCAACTTTCCCAGACATATGTCTGAAGCACTGTGTGCAATGCGGATGTGTGCATGAAAAAAGGCTCCAGGCAGCAGTCTTGTGACACAAGTTTACCCTAAACAAGTAGGAAAAAGAACAGCAGTCAAGGCTGATTAGGGAAAGTTGAATTGTATACCATCCAGCTATACCATACCATTCCCTTGTATACCATCCAGACAGTTTTTCAGCAAGGGCTTGATACATGCACATACACACACACAAAATAGAGAGATCTAGCATCTATATCTGCAAAGAGTATGTTTTAGGTGTCAATTATGTTTTAAAATGGAGGAATTTTAGATTCCCAAGGAGACTTAGTCATCTAGTTTATCTCCTACATCTAGTTTCATCTACTTTATCTGCCCCTAAAATTGCAGAGCCTTAGAAACTCTCATATAATCCTTCCTACAATTACATCAGCAAAGCACAGGCACCAGTTTACCCAGTTTACAGAGTATTCTGGGAGCAAAACTCTTACTCTGTATTATTGAGGCTGTTCCAATTTGGGAATTAGGAGGACATGTCCCCTGCTCTGCTGGGTGTTCAAGTGAATTTATCTTAATGATTCTTTGAAGCTGGGACTACCAGTGCAGCACATAACAAGCCAGTAAGTGAACACATGTTTTGTAAAAGAACAGTCCTTACACGTGCAGCAAACAGGGCTGCCCCACTGGAGGGGTAATTCTGAAAGCCTACAGGACTGCATTGAGAGCACAAGCACAAAAATATTCCAATTTTCCAGTAGATAATCTAGCTAAAGAATATGAGCAGTATTGTATAAAAAGGGGGAAAAGGTGATGGATCTAGAGGACTTGCTAATCTCGTTTTACATGCAGGTTTCAGAAAAAAAAAAAACAAACCAAACTTGAGGAAAATAGGGGAAAAATAAACTCCATATAAACATGTAGAAATAGATGATTGCTAGGCAGATAGATGCATAGATTTAGATCTATATCTCTGTTAACTTCATGTATGTAACTTCTCTTGGAAAAGGCAACTTTCTCCTTAGGAAAATGATACATGGCACAGGTACTTTGCCTTGATCTCAGTTAACCATGCAATACTGTAATTAAGTCTGTGATACTATGTTACATGAGAATTTTTTTGGTAAACTGGTGAAAATGGTGATCAGTAACAGAGCAAGGGCATAAAAAGGAACTAGTCAAATTTTAGTGCTTCCATAAGAAATAAGCATGAGATAGACAACATTTTACTGCAGGGAGATTCCTACTGCTGTTCCCAGGCAGGGATTCTTCACACTGATTCTGTATGCATTTATTAATGTCCCTGGTAAAAAACCATCTGTGTGGTGCTAATATTTCCTAAGGAATATGATGATAAAGGATGGCTGGGAAGAAGCATACAGGAAGAACTGTGTGACGTTATAGGCCGGAGTAATTGAAATTCTATACTGCAAAATGCAAGGTCATGCACTTACAGGCTAATAACAAAAGCCTCTGCTACAGGCTAGGAACTCATTTGTTATAAATGACTGAGGAAGAGAAAAAACTGGGTACATTAGCAAGTCACAGGATAACTATTAACTATCAAAGTAATGCAGCTGCAAAAAATCCAATGTTAACAGGAGCAGTGTATCCAGTTGAGATAGGGAAAAATTATTGCCACAGAATGAATGTGAGATATGGTCAGTTCTGAGCTGAAAATAGTACAGACAGGTCTGATCAGCTCTCACAGACAATCTATAACCAAAATTTGGGCACAAAGGGTCTGTGCTGGAGGGGAGCACCCATGGCTGTGTGCAATGGGTAGCGGTGAGCAGGTTCATGCAGCAGGGAACTGGCTCCAGCTCAAAGTGCCAATACAGAAAAGCAGCAGCACACATAACTTTAGGTTATAATTCAAATATACTTAAAATCAGTAGAGCAGTGAAGCGCTCAAACAATTTCTGTCAGTAGCAGGATCTGCTGAGATGGAATTTGGCCAAATAATTGAAAGATCTATGTAATGAGTATATATAAGGTCATTTGTAATACAAGGAAGCAGGACCCAATAGCCCAGCAAGCCTTTTCCAGACTTCAGCTAGAAAGAATTTTTTTTTTTTCTGCAGCCCTCATGAGACCTGCAGTAGCTGCCTTCCCCTCCTGTGCTCCTGTGACAAGGCACACTGAGAAGCAGTGTTGGTGTAACATGATGCAGACCTCCATGTCCCAGAGCTCTCCCAGGACAATGCAGGGTCTCGACTGTGGCAGCTGCAGCCATAAGACTCAGTGCCACAGAGGTGCAGACTCCTGCTGAGATGGGAAAGGGAAGTTCTTAAAGCTGGAGGGATCTCTGCTTATATAACTCTCTATGGCTGAAAATAAATGTTCACTTATTCAAAGTTTTGCAAAGGTGTGAATCAGACCTCTGCTGGCTACTTTACATATATACTTACTTATCGAGTAATTTATAGCATAAAGACAATTGTAGTTGCATATTGATGTGATTCTGGTCTCTGGTCACTATATTTTCAGACAAATAATTTTAGTACCACTTTCAGTGTTTACGTTCCTCCTTCATATTTATTTACTTCTATATATGTGTGTGTATATACATACAAACATACTTTTTTTTTCCCTTTTACCACAAGCAACTCTGCTGTGAAGCTGTGAGTGCAACTCTACTATGAAGCTGTGAGTATAAAAGTCTATGTGGGTATATATGGACATATTGCTGAAGATATCCAATTTCTTACAAAATAAGCATTCATTCTAGGTTGGCTGTGAGTATGCAGACATACTCATTTACTCATTCACCCAAATGAGTAAATCATCATGAGTTTTCATGGGAATAAATATATAAGGAAGTACTGTTCAGAGTATGTGAGAGGTTTAGTCTTGTGAAGTCATGTGAAGTTTGACAGACATCTGCAAAATAAAAGTAATTCCTCTGATAGAGCATAATTTTAGGTGCCAGATGCTGTGAAACATGATTGTATGGCCAAGGCATTTAGTGTAAGGTATGGTTTATATGCCTCCAAAGGCAGTTTGTTAGGAAGTGACTTGGGGGGATTAGGGGAAGGATATGGAACATTTTAGCTGTAAGTCACCAGTTCAAATCCTCTCCAAGGCAGAAGTGAATAAGGACCTAAAGGGATGGAGCTGATGGAGTTAGGGCTGTGGCTGGTTTTAAAGTTATGTATGCACTTAACAGCTTTGTTGGACTGAGACTTGAAAGTCAATGTTATTTGTTGGCCCATGTGAAATAAATTGATGTCCCTGATTCAATCCCACTAAGTCAGCACCAAAGGATTAAACAGCAATGAAGTGCTTTGCACATCTGGTGCTTCTCCCACTGGAGCATGGCTGAGTGACAGGCAGAAAAAAAGCTGTACCTGCCTTCAGTAGACAGGATTTTTGTCGTTAGTGCTGTAAATCTGGCACCTGTCACAAGCACTAAAGCTCACATTATGTAGGACAAAGCTGGACCTTTGGTTTTACTTAAATGTTTTCACAGCTACATGTAATCAATATAGTCTTCCCTTTGTTGTAGAAAGAAGCAGTAATTAACTTTCTGTTTAATACAAGCACACTATCAGGATGTCATAAAAGGCTGACAAAGAAGAGGAAGATCAGTTTTGCCAAACTCATGCAATTACTGAGATTACCAAAACAAAATATATATATATATATAAAAAAAAAAAAAAAAAAAAAAAAAAAAGGAAGAAAAAAACCTGAAACCAAACAAAAACCAATATACCATATCTTGGTTTTGTTACAAAGAAATAGTAAGGCATCCAGAGAGACCCTTGACCAAGCATTCATCAAGTAAGATTTTCAGGACTGCACAGGTGGAAGTATGTACTCACTGTAGGATTAAACAGCAATGTCACAGTTTTGTGATTTGCCTCTGGAGAAGGAAAGGAGATGAAGAGCTTTTATCGTGTTCAGGTGCAAGCCACAGGAAATTAGGCCTGCTTTATAGACCATGATTTCCTGACTACACAAGCATAACAATAATTAGAAATCTTACAGAGGAGATTATATACTGCAAGAGTAGTTGTTTACCTCTACATCTTTACTGTAAGATGAGTTTTCCAGTACTTTTAGTTACCCTGTATATTTTCCCTAGCTAAAACAGGAAGAAAAGGTCTACATGTTATGAGATTTCATACTTCTGAAGCTGTAAGATTCATGAAGACAAATAAGTGTCATAGGACAATAAAGGACATCAGTAACAAGAGGTGGAAAAATCAGCTTGTAACTTAATGAAAGTTTAGGAAACAGTATCATTTACATGGATATGTCATTGATATATATCTGTCTATATCTGTGTTTTTGTATATATATATATATATATGTATGTATATGTCACTTGTACATATATTCTATTTTCTCTAGCTTTTTGATCAAAAAGTTCCTATAAACAAAAGTCACCATAACATCCCAAACTCATGCTGTCTTTGGAAGACAAATCCAGAAACATTAAAAAAAATCACAACATAAAAGTCAAATCAGACATATATGTGAAATTCAGGTTACAACAAGACTGGGCACATAGTGGAGGCTAAGATGATGTTATCTGATTGGGAAGCATCTGAAAAGTTTTTTAGTGACAACCAGCAGTATTATTTACAGGTGAAGAGGTAAACCAAACTTGAAGAGATCATGAAAATCATTCAGAGATAACTGAAAGGGAGAAATGTCAAAGGCACGTTCCCTGTTCAAGGAGCAAAAAAAAGTTTATTGATTACAGTAACACTCCTGTTGTACCGACCACTCCTGGGTATTTTCAGATTTTCATCCACCATGTGGTGCTGCATTTTGAAAATATCCAAATATAAAATATCCTGACTGAAATACAGTATGTCCAACCATTTAAGACAACCTGTCAGATTCCCATGTGTTACCTTGCAAACTTGCTTTAAATCAGCTGAGCCTTTGATTGTTTTAGAATTACATTGTGCATATTAGACACATGCCACCATCAGTAAGACACCAGAGCATAATTGGCAGCTGCCTTATCATGCAATGGGAAGGTGTGTGTTAGAGACAGACAGTCTTCAACAAACAGCAGTCCTTGCACAGTGTAATGATAAGAAGATTTCCACAGAATAAAAGGAATAGTCATATTAACATTCTATCTGATTAATCAGTGATTTTGAACTGAGAAGGTAAGCTCTAATAGTTCCCCTTCGTTTGATTAATATATTGTTAGTTATCTGCCTTGGGTTTGACATTTCACAATACAGATCTCATTTCTCACTATAATTTTCTTGATTTTAATATTAATTATGAGCTATATATGGCAGGATTTATCTCACCTTCTTTAGTGATCTAATATCTTGACATCCACTCATGTCACCTCATAGTTGGTTATCACTCTCTGGAGGACAATTCAGACTATCCACTTTAGGTACCATTTTCTCACATGAAGCAACCTGAATGATGCACTTTGATAGACCTCTAACTTTAAAATGGCTAAAGTGAGATGAATGCTACCCATAGGGACAACGTGACAACCTTTGAAGGCAAAGATGAGGTGACCTCTACAGAAAGAACACATCAGAGTGGTTTAAAGAATAAGGATGAAATAAATAGCAGCAACTTCCAAACCACTGGGAATTTTATTCCCACCCTCACTGGAGACACTAGGTCACCCTGAGTCTCTGTATGAAATCAATCCAGTTTCTTTATGTTGTTTCCTCAACTGGATGACCATTTGCAGAAGGCCATCACACACTCCTCATCTTACCTGATAACAGCATGAGACAGGAAGAGCAACGTGACTGTCAAATCCATTATGTTATCTTGAAGTCAAATTTTTTATCCCTTTTTGGCAAAAACAGTTGGTAATGAATGTGGAAGCTGGGATGCATGGTGGAATTAGCAACAGTGAGGACTGGGACCTCCCTGAATCTAATAGCTTTCATGTGCCCTCCATCTACAAACAAAGATACATTCATGATACTACAACTACTCAGAAAGTATACTGAAGACTACATTACTGGCAGGAAATGAGAGAAAAACATAAGCTCTTCCAGTGGGTGTTAGAAGATCAAAAAACCCCTTCATACTGGACTTAATTTGGTATTTAATTGGAGGGGATGACAAGAATGCAAACAGTGCCTTATGAACTTACAATAAATAAATATGCTCTGTGTATTTGGGTTACGTATTTGTTTTCTTTTGATAGCTCCAAAGCAGTTTTGTATGCTCACAATTAATAAAATTATTTTCATGTTGGTCAGTACTTCAAGCAGAAAGACTCAAAAATACCAACCACTATGATGTACCTGCCTATTCCCTCTTCTGGAAGAAGTTCTCTTTCAGTGAAAAAATTAAATTAATTCAGCTGGGCAGTTTTTGCTAAATAAGACAAGGAATACTAAAATTATCTATGGCAATACTGTTGTAGTGGAGGTGATAATCTTCAGGTGAGTGGCAGTAACAAGCAGCCAGGTCAACTGTTGAATAGTTTCAAGTAGGTAGTAGTTTCAAAAATACTTTGCCTTAAATTCCCAGAAAAGATTGCCAGCTCTCATATGAATGACCAAGTTGTGGAAATACTGCCCATTTGAAACCTATTTTCTTGAGAAGCTTTGCACAGAAGAATTAAAAGTCATGTGAGCAGGACCCTGTTGTGGTGGCTTTGCATAAAGTACTGTGAAACACTTAGCACCTACATAAGTCTGTTTAGTTCTTACCTCTAGAGAAAAGATACCTACTTATAAGGAAATTCATACATCATATTAATTTTAATGAATATCTGAAAGTCAATCAGAATTTAAAATTTGTGGCTCTCATCCAATTTTTCAGGAGTATTAGTACCCCAGGAAAGAAAAAACCAGCATTAACACTTACTGAGTTACCTTAAATCTGAAGCAAACCTATAATTATTGTGTTACAATGTGTTCTATGGATATTTTTTAATTTATTGTCATGATTTGCCATTTGGATGCAGTGTGTACAATTAGGAATAGATTAATTCTTAGATAAGACAAGAGGATAAATATTTTCAAAGGGAAGGAAATACCATTCTTTTACCACTATGTTTTATTCATTACATTAAGTTTAATATCTTGCAATTCATTTTAAGTAGAAAGAGAAATCGGTGATGAAGAAAACATTGGTTACAAAAAATGTACATAATCCTATTTCCTCAAGCATGACAAAACAGAATGTAAATTTCACCATTCACAGTCATGTTTTTTAGCCAGCTCCCTACTAAAAACTCTTGTCCTACATCCTATCTATGCAAGTGTGGCCCCTAAGGCCACAGAGCAGTGACCATTCAATCTGTGCCAACCTCTCTTCCCTGCCTCTGTCTGTGCAATTCTCTTTCCTTTACAAAACCCAAACACAGCTATTCAGATCAAGCAGATTGTTAACCCACATTGCATTTGCCTCAAGCTTGAAGAGTTCTCTATCTGTTTTGCTCTTGGAGATTACTACCTCTAATTCCTGCTTCTACAACAGAGGTTAATGACTTTTAAAAGTTATCTTAAATGCAAGGTAGTGGTTAAACCAAATAGTTTCTCTGAGTTTTAATCCAGGCTATAACAGTGTTTTAAGACTTTCCAAAACTAAGTTTAAATTTTTCCACGGCTATTAAATGTTAACCTGGCCTTTGACAGCAGCAGTGTGGTTTCATGAACTCATACTGCAAAGAACCAAGGGGGCTGGAGTGCAGCATGAACTTCCCATTCCTAGTCACTTCCACTAGAAGTGGAAATTTAGAATTTAAATACTACTTACTCTTACTGTGAGATCACTGGAAACCACAGGGAATCTCACTAGCAATCCTGAACCCCAGCATCTCTTCATCTGCTCTAAGAAAATTGTTAGCAAATGTTTCTGATAGCCTTGACAAGTTCGTTACCACTCTTTGGTTTGCCAAATCTCAGAATAAAAGTAGTCATATAAAATCCTTAAATAGATTATTCAATGTCATTCATACTACCACACAGTACTTTATTAATGCACATAGTATTGCACAAATATGCTAACATTTTTTAACTTGAACTGTTGAAACTGAAGCAAAGAGAGATGCATTTGGACATGGTTCATGCCAGTAGAGAATGTTCTCTAAGAATAGTTCTCTGTCAAACCCAGCTTTTAATAGAAATAGCTGTGGAGCTCCCTTCATCTTGTAGGTTAACAGGACTGGTGTTAAGTTTCATCCTGTCATGCTTACTTATAATCCTTGTGCCAAAATAAACCATTCCTTTCAGTCATGGTATTTCCATTTTGCTAATAATTGTGATCTGTCACCATACTTAAGTCTCATTTAGTCAATCTAAATATATCTAGATTTGTTCATCTCTTACCTTGTGAAGCAATTTTTTCCAGTTTCTTCTTCCTCTACATTATATTTTCTGAATTACTGAAAGTTAATCACTATCATTCTAGCATTAAATTTGCCCAAGGATTTACACAGTTTTTATTAATGGCATACCAAGTAGAGAGATCCACAAATTGTTCACACATCAAGTAGAATGTGACTTGTTCATATGTAACATATACACAGGACATGTGCATAGTGCAAATGATCATGCAAAAGAATTATTTTTTTCCTTAGATCAATAATTAATCCCAGAATAGGAAGATAAGGCCATTTTCTTGAATATGACAATAAAAATGTTTATGTCTGCCCAAGTCAGTGATTCCCAAACTAGAGTCACAGCTGTAAGCAGCTAGGCTTAGGAGGTTCATGAGCCCCATGGAATGTGACAGGGAGTGGGGAGAGTGGTGGGTACCAAAAAAAACCCAACAAACCAAACCAAACCAAAACAAAACAAAAACTCAAACAAAGAGTTTAGGAATCATTGACCTAACATACACACCATGTCTTCTAAACAGGGATACTGCCATGAAGAGGAAGTGCTCATATCTCTATTCCCCACCAAACCTCAGATTCTGTTAGGCTCCATCTCTTCCCTGGTGGCTGCAGTACTTGGGGATCTTTCTGATCACAGAAAGAGCATGAAGGTCACATTAGTATTATTCCACTTCTCATGTGTCTTCATCCTTTCCTTTCTAGCCTTTTCCTCAGATATTTCCTTCCCACTGTATGCCACAATACTGATCGTGTAGGAAGCACCTACTCTCATCTTTGCTCTGTCCAACTCGGTGAAAGGACAGCAGGGTAAAAGTGTGCACAACAAAGAGGAAGGACATCAACTCTTACATCATTTCTATCACTAATATCACTTTTCATGATATTCCTTGTGGAAGAAGCTCTATTAATTATTGTATTTTTTTTTAACATGTATGATGGTTCCATACAAAGGTTCCAGGTAAGTGGTAAGATACATTTCTTTGATTTTTCTATACCTTTGATTCACGTGAGCTCTGAAATCTATCAAGACCAAATTCATTTTAATTTTTTCTGCAGATTAGTGGGAATCTTGTAGAAATAGTATTTTTTGCTTTAGTATGAAGTTCCTGTACCTTCACAGAGCCATATGTAAGTTCATATAACCAGGATTTCTCCAGAGAGATTGCATAGAGGGCAAGCACACAAACTCCTTGCCTTCATCCTTCTCCTGCTGGCACACAGTCTCCAAATATCTTTATATTTGTTCTTTCTACAGTTGTTGTCAGGGATTTTTTTCCTTGTAAGCTGCTCTTTCAGTCTTCCTCATTTCTTCTATATATGCATTTCACCTTGAATTTTAAAAAATGTTACAATTCTTCTGATTTTTCTTGTTGTTTTTATTTTTCCATAGAAATAATGGCCTTCCACTTATCTTATTTGTCAGCTTCACATTTATTTTCATTACTGTTAAGTAAAACCAGTTAAAGCTGGACAAATAATTTCATTTAAATATTTTACAGTGAAAAAAACACCTGCTCCTTAAAATAAAACATTTGTAGTGTTATTTGCTATTATTTGTCTAGATACTTTTAAAAACGTTTTTTGTTTTCCCCTCTCCCCCTATTCTATTTAATTTTACTTTATTTGTTTCATTTTTATCCTGAAAGAATTAATGAATGAATCAAAAGGATGAGGTATGTTTTCTCACTTTTTTCCATTTTATTCTGATATTCTGTAACTTTTCAAAACTTCCTCAGCTTTGAAAAAAGTAGAGAAACAAAAGTAAGTACAATGTGACTCAGTAACTTTGTCACTCCATAACTTTTCAAAAAGGGGAAAGTGTTATTAAAATGTAACAAAAAGACAGAGTTATAGAATTTCAGTTTTCTGCTACATTTTTCCAGAACTAAAGAAGTTTCTTAATTTACAGAGGTGAACGAAAGCAAAATGAAGAAAAATGAGTAATAGGGAAAACTGGAGAGCTTAGTTCACAATTTTTAATGCATGTCTTGTGGAAAAGGGAAAGCTGATAGGGCAAAGAAAGGTCGGATCTGAAATGATGTAAAGAAAATAGCACTTTGTGGACTATAAAGTTAAAAAAAAAGAAGAAAAAAGTAAAAAAGAAAAAAGAGAAAGAGAATTTTCACTTGTTTAATTTTTCATGTATTTTTCTAAAATAACATAAATCTTCCTGAGGACTAGGGTCCAGAGACCAACTCAAAAGGAGCCTACAGGGTTCCAATTCAACAAAGTGCAGATTTATCTTTACGTTTACCAGTTTGCAATTTCTGGCACTCAATCAGGGGCTGTAAATAGCAATGCAGCTCATTTGGGAAGGAGACAGCATTCTCAGAGGCCTCGGCTGTGAACACACTTCCCCAAGGCACTAAATTTAAACAGGAATCTTATCACCCTGCACCACAAGAGGAAGACACATTTCTTTGATGCTGCCATGACTTATACAAATAACTGTAGGACAGTAAATATTGCCACACATATTTTTGCTTTGTCTTTCCCCCTTGATTCTTCTGCTCAGTGCTGATGGCTCAGTTCTGGCAATAGGGAACAGAATCTGCCCCAGCTCCTAGAGCACCTCCAGAGGCTCCTGAAGTTGCAGCCTGAGAAAGGCACCAGAGGCAGAGCTCTCACGTAGAAAAATCTATTCTGCCAGGAAGGACCTATATGAATGATGTAACTTTGGGCTGAACATAGTGACACAGCTGACCCTGCTTTTTAAACATTTCTGGATACCAGAACACCCAGATGTCTGCTTTCACTGGTGCTCTCTCAACCAAAGCTGAGCACCTTGCATGACTCCTGAATGCTGTTGAGGGAACCTTCTGTACCACTGTGGGTTTCTAATCACTCACAGTGATCAGGGCTGAATGTCCTGGTACCAAAAGCACTTAACCTTCTCATTGGGGTTGGGTGTAGAGGCTCTGAATGTCACCCCAAATCTGGAATATCCAAGAGATGCACATATCTAAATCCTGAAATTGCTCTTAAGGGCAGTCTCAGGAAGTGTTTACCAAAAGGGAAGTCTGATTTCCTGAAGCTTGCCCTGTGGCCTGGGAGGTTGGAGATGATTAAACCTCCCTGTTGGACCTCTGCAGCCCAGCCACACTCAGCTTCTGTGCACTGAGTCCTTACAGCCCGTAAATTATTCCACATCTGGTGTGACCAGAGGAGTAGCTCCATAAAAGCAAAACAAAATAAAACAAAACCATAGTCTCACAGAGTCCTATAGAAATGATATTTGAAAATAACTCTATGAAGTTTGATTTATTTAACTTCATTGTGCACATTAGCTGTAAAACTAAAGGAAAAATTACAAATAAGAAGGGTGGGAGTGGGGGTGTTTGTTTTTCAGATGGCAGTGCTTATTTCCCTTACCTGTGAAACTAGAAAGACTGAAAGACTGTAGGAGATGATCCAGATTATTGGGTAAATAATGCATGTTTAAGAATATGACTCTGACTGCTCCTTCTACTGGTTCTTCATTTTGCTGAATGATTTATTTATAGCATGTCTGTGAATCTGTTCACTTCTCTGGGTGATGTCATCTTTCTCATGTATTACACATGCTACACCCCAGGGGAAAAGGCAGCAATATGTCTCACCTTCTACTATTTCTCATTCCTCTTAGATAATGTAAGGAGTTTGTAAACATATTTTTTTCAGCTGTCACTGAGTCATCTATTAAAAAATACACATTTACAGAAAAAGAGAGGAAAATTACAGATTCCTGTTCAAGTTTGTTTTCTCTGTTACTGACATTTCAGATAGCAGACAAAATATTCTGGTTGTGTCATTCACTTAAGCCTTGTTTGCAACATATTCCAGTAGCACCCTACATGTTGGATGGCTAACACAGCTTTGGAGAGGTTAATCAATCCAATGCTAAATGGTGGTAGCATGAAATAAAACTGGTAGCAAAAACCAAACCAAACCAAAAACAAAACAAAACAAAAACCAAGCAAAAACAAAAAGCAAAACAAAACCAAAGTGAAGAAGACAAATAATAGTAAAAACTCATAGATTTTCCTTCTGCTTCTTCCCCAAAGGAAAAGAGGATGAAAATGTGATTGGTAAGTATCAGTCTGGTTTTCTCAGTAAGAGGTCAGTGGTTACATTTTAAATGTTACTTTCCTTACTCTACTTGTTACATATCTGAAACATTTAAATCTTAGAATCACATTGAAAAGTTACCAGAAAGAAAAAAACAAAACAAAACAAAAAACAACAACAACAAACCAACCAACCAACCAAAAGCCCAAGCAATTGGAGTATCTTTCTGATTTTTCAGGCAACCTGTTTATTTATTTAATCCATCCCCTGCATCAGTCTCCCAACTGAACTGAGGAGGTTACAAACACCTCATGGGAGGCAAGGAGAATTTCCAGTCCCTGCTAACTCTTGTGAGCTGGGATTTGGTATCTGGCCCTTTGCAGATAAATGGTGGTTTCTCTTGGAGAAAATATCTATTTCGTTGCCACCTTGGCAGACCTAGCAGATATTCCCTCTGTTTCAAGGCCTGTAAAAATTTATGGACTCAAAATTTATTTATTCTGCAGTTTCAGCCTACAAAGGCATCATATATAGCTGGGACAAAATGCCTGCTTTAAACAGCAGTTTATATAAATTGAACTGAAAATTGCTTTTATATTATAATTATATACAACTTATAAATTGATACATGGCATGTCAAGTAGCTGTTCTATGGTTCCCACGAAGGAAGAGAATTCTGAATTCTAGAAATCGTTTCTCAAAAATTCTTTTTCATATATATCTGCTCAAACATCCCAGGTCTTTTACATGCAATGATGACATTAATATGAATTAGAGTGATTTATACATCGAGGACACTCTCTGAATCAAGATGCATTAAGCAATTCTTAAAGGAGAGTTTCAGACAGAGAAAAAATATCCTGGAATAACTCAGTGAGTATGTAATATATGGTATACAATAAGTGGGTTTTGATTTTTAATACAGTATCCTAAACAAATTGTTGTTGAACAAACTGGTGATATCTCTTTGATATCTTCCATACCTGAAAATATTTCAGTTCAAAGTGATTAGTGGTTTACTTCTTATATATTCATAGCAATTTATATGCTTATATAAAAATATATACACACACTTCTCTAATTTTATAAAGTAAAAATATATGTGAGAGAAAATCTCAATTTTCATCATTACTGAGGAAAACAACTAGCTAAGCTTCAGATAAATGTATACATTTCTGTCTGGGAAGCCTGAATCCATTAGTGAACTCAACTAATAGGTCAAGAAAAGTAATAGGCAAATAAATATTTTATTAGCATTTTGTGAAACTTGCTAATGGTTAAGCTTACTAATCCTACAGTAGTGGGAATCTTCATTCAATATCAGGTCATTATTCAATAGCTATGGTCTCCAATTTCACACAAAGTGACTTTCTGGGTGTGACTGGAGAAAGGTATTTTCACATTAATTGAATTCTTTAGGATACAGTGGAAGAAATATGCTGCTGTTCTAACTTTTTTGTCAGGTAACTGACCACAGGAATCCAAGCAGCTTTAGAAAGCTGCATCCAAAAAATATGCCACACTTATTTTTCATCAGATTTCATAAATAGATTTCCTTGTGAAATGGTGAATAAAGAAAATGCAGAATGCTCAAGGTCAAATCCTCCAGAAGTGCAGTTTGGAGACACAGCCTCCCAGGGGTGTAGGAGAGGAGTTGTCTACTAATGCCAGCATGGATGTGAGATTGCATATCCCTGTCCTCCTCACCCCTTGTAGAACACAGCTTTAACTTCCAGAGATATCATGTCCTCCCTTTAGGGCCAGCTCTCTCACCACAGATACTGGTGGAAGCTGGGGCTGCCATGTGTCCCATATTAAGTCAGGGATGACATCAAGCAGCCACAACACATTTTGCTGGCTGGGGCCATGGACACCTTCATTTCCCAGAAATGCCAATAAAGTAGAACTGATCCTGACAAGCATAAGAGCAAATGCATCTCCCCAGTGTTCAGGGCACTTTAGAAATCATCCTGTTGAGGCAGCCCTCTCATATAGGTGCTAAAAATCAGATTATAGAGCTCAGAGGGCAACTCTGTATGCAAAGTTCCTGTCTTTCCTTCTCTTTTAACTATGTTGGTTTTTTCTCACTTTCCTCCAAGTCTAACCTACTCTACACTGCTTTTCTCACTAACCACAGGGGAGTCTGTGTAAGTTCAAACTTAGATGATGTTTGTTCTGGGCATAGTAGATACACTGGTGGAACAGGGATGGAGCAAGAAACCATTGAACATCAGAAAAGGCACTGAGATCTGGTGCATTGCAGATGTACCACTGTGTTTCTGTTCTAGTATAATCCAAATAAGTCTGAAATTTTTATCCTCCTTTCTGGTTTTCTAGCTTTAGTTTCATTTCTTACCTTTAGCATCTAAAAAAGAAAGAAAAGAAATCGTTCATGTTTGAAGCAGGGACTTCTGTGATTTGGTAATCACAGAATTTGATAAAAAAGTGACACTGTTGTGTGAACCAATGGAGCATTCCCTTCTCAGGACACTAGATCAAATTTACTAAATTGTGTTAATATTTAAGCAGGAAAAATACTTAATGATTGCCTCTTATCTGATCCAGATTGATTGATTTCTTTTCCTAAGAGTGCAGTTTATGAAAATATTGTCTAAACTAACTGTGAGAGTGCTAGTAGAACATACATGGTATGATTCTTATGTATAATTTAAATGCCAATTTTAAATCTCCAGTTCTACAGCTGTTCAATATATAAAATTCTCACTCAGCTCTGCAGTTGGAGGAGATTCAATAGAAGTGATTCTACAATTGCTTTCAGTAGGTGTTTTGACTACAAGGATAGAAAAAATTGGGCAACAGTATTTGTTAAGTGCTTTTGGATTCTCAGGAGTGAATGCCCTGCAGTGTAAATTGCTAGCATTTTTATCAGGTGGAGCACTCTCCCTATCCCAAATTCTATAAGAAATTTCCCAGGTTTAAAAAAATTGCAGCCATAATCTTGTTCTGTGATTGTCCTGCTAGAAATGAGCCCCCATGTAAACAGGATTGCAGTAGTTGAAGAACTGACACTGTACATAACAAGAGGCAGTGTGGATCAGTAACAGAACAGGAAAGGTTTTAGGGCAAATTCCTTTTTTCTTTGCCTTCCAGTGGTGAAAGCTTCTCTCAAAGACTACTTCATAGATAGGGGCTAAGGTATTCTCAAAAATTATAGGGGCTTTATGGTCAAAGTCCTGCAGAAGTAGAATTTATAACTTGTAGCTACATGTATGCTAGTAAATGAAACCAAGGTCTGTTCCCTGGATCTGAGGCCAGCTGGCATGATCTGGCCACATCTATGCTATTAAACTCTCTTGCTTTCCAAAACAGAGTAGCTGAATCCAAACTGCCTATTGGGAATGATCTTTGGCCCATGCTAATTTCCAAATTGTTCCAGTGATTTTTTGGAAGAGTGCTAGCATTCACCAGCCAAAATCTTGTCAGGGTTTCTTTTCTAACAATTTAACAATACAGACAGCTGAGTTCCAGTGCCTGGACTCTGTGCTGAATCTGTGTTAATCTCTTGGTCTAGATGTGCTTTCTATCTCTTCCCTGTGCTTTCTATTTCCTAAGCAAATGCTCTACCCATAGGATTCCCATATCAGTGGAAAGGGTTTGTCATCTGTCTTCAGAATAAAACTATGAACTCACATGAAGTCTTGAGTATACAGAGATGCCTGCTGGAAAACACTAAGACAGAGACACCAAACACATCCCATTTCTATAGTTAAGCTATAGGCAGCTCCTCACTAAGCACAAAATCTGAATTCAGAAATCTACCATGGATAACCAGACACCTCAGTTAGGCCAGGTGCCTAACTTCTAGGTACTGCATCACTTTACCACACATGCTTTCCGGTCAGTATATTTATAAAAAAGGATCCAAATAGAGTTGCAAATGCATTTTTCCTGTGATCTTCTTTAACTTTGCATGACTGATCCAGCAGCTTTACAAATGTTTGCTTCATTAGGTTTGTGCATGAAAGACTGTAATATATTTCAATATTTACATCTGTCCATTTATATGTAAGATGCATGTGCAGGAAAATGCTGGAGTGAGAACATGTGCAAGAGATTGCCATCTCTTGCCATAGTTTTCTCAAGTGTATTTAGTGTTATAGAAAATACTTTGCAACTGTATGTTACTTTGTATATATATTTGTTTTTCTTCCAAATGCTTAATACATTTGTGGAAAAATGCAAATTTTTTCCGTCTGACTGACAATATAGTGAAAAAAATGTCTTGTCACAAAAGCTCTTTTTGGAGGCTGAAAAAGACTCTGGTCTTCATGGCCACATAGAGATTCACATTTCAAACAAGCAGTTCTCTGGTAGGTGTTATTTTTGCTGTTGTTATTTCCCCTTTTACAGACACTAATACCCCACTATTCTGTTTATGGAGCAATTCACATCAATGTCAGGCAAAATCAGGACAGATGGTTTTAACAGTTTAAGTAGGCAGTTTTCATAAATGTAGTTGACTTCAGATGAATTTTTCTGCCTGCAGAACTATTGGTTTTGATAACCCACAGCTGATGAATGACCACATACAGCTGAGGAAAGCAAAGCTGGTTTTAGGCTGTGGCTGTTCAGAGCCTAAAACAGGGATACTAGTAGGAGTTTCCAAGGACATAAATAGGTGGAAGGCAGCCACTGCTCAGTGATTTTCTACCCTTTTTCTACCCTTGAAAAGAAAATGAAAGGCAATGCACAGCAGTGCTACTGTCAGGGGAGTAGTTTAGGTCTGATCTCTGAAAGGATGAGTGCTAAAACTCAATGAACAAGGTGAATGAAATTAGGTGAATGAAAGACAGGCTTTACAGAGATGTAAGGAATATTACTACAATAAGATTATGCAGACAAATTAAGTCTCATCAAGTAAAGGCTAGGTACAAGTGTAAGCTACTCTATAAAATATTAGACACAAAAAGAGAAGTTCTTAGTTATAGCACTGACTTGAAAAACAGATTCTGAACTCAATATAATGCAGTTTTAACTCAAGGCTCATTTGGTGTGTTAGGGAAAGCAAACTAATGCACATGAAATGCCAAAATGCCACATTAAGAAGAAATCTAATGGAACGATTATAACAGAGATCTAATTATTTAATTCTTTTTCACTTTGCATTTCTTGGACTGTCTATTATTCTTGCATGCTTATGACTCCTGCTCCATTCCCAGTGTCCCCTTAGTATTTGTTAACATTATCTTTTGAGAAAATAAGACTTGCACTTTAAAGTATTTACGTATCAGTCAATTTTGATTGAAGATAATAATCATATTTAAAATTAATTGAGATCTAGGAAAAGTGATTTACCATAAACACTTCATCTTATGCAAATGTCAGAATAATGCCAATTAAAGGAAACGTTATATTTCAAGGGAAAGGGCAAAGACCCTTTTACTCTGACTACAGTGAGAATTGTCACAGGAGTTGTCATTTCTGTAGCTGGAGATACTTGTAGGTTTGTGGTTTTCTTTTATTATTCTACAAAAATTTTAATAGGCTATGAAAAGCTTTTCTTAAAATTTACAGAACTCCAGGGGTGACACTTAAAGTCCAACATATGAAATTTTTTTTAAGTTCTCATGACCTTATAGTGTAGATTTTGATGGATGCTACATTCCAGTCATTTAGAGTGGTCGATTCAGCAAGCATTTTAATGAAAACACAACTCTATAGGAACGTGCTTGTGTTAACTCTGCACTAAAGGAAATGTGCTTGGGTATCTGCATGGGTCTCTGTTACTTGCACTCCATATTTTCACACGTATCTTCAAGGGTTAAACCTCACATTCAAACTTGAGAATATATTATTAAACTGAAATGTCAAGTAAATTTTTTTCTTCTTTACCCCAAACACTCAATTCTAACCTTTCTTTCATATAAAACTAAGCCAGTTGCCAGGCCACACAATACCTCCAGAATGACAGTTTTAAGATGTGATAACCTGAGGTTTATCATTCCAGAAACATTCAAACACTCAGTATTAAAGATTCCCAATGTGTCACACCAGAATTCCCTCTGGCAGTAATAATACTTGATATGGCAGAACTGAAACTCAGCTTTCCAATGCAGTAATGACACTTTTCATTAAAGTGGAACCAAAGGGAAGACTTCAGCTAGAGGTATTTGAGATCGTATGTGGATGACTTTGGTTTGTTCTAGATTTCTAATCTGTCTTTGCTTCTATATAGGGGTACTTGAATAAACACTCTCTGGGAATTAAAACACCACAGAATACCCTCAATGCATTGCTTCAAAACCCTCTAAAATACCTTAAAAATGGTTTTTGAAACTTTGTGTGTACAGAAAGGATAGTGGTATGATGGCTGTATATAAAGACTTTATTTCACTGATTTACAATGACCATCTTAAACTTCCTATTTTTACTATGGCATGTCACATTCTTACTGAACATCAGTTATACATCTCCATTCACACAAAATAATACTACTACAACAGATTTTTGAAATTATATAGATTGCTTTCAGTGTCATCAATAGGTTTGGAAAGTTAAACAGAAATCATTACTTGTCATTCAACAAGTGATGTGTTTGGGGTTTTTTTGTTGTTTTGGGTTGCCTTTATTTTGTTGGTTGGTTGGCTTTTTCTGTTTGTTCATTTGTTTTTCCTTTTTTTAGAAAGGAGCATCTCAGCTACCAATTTTGGGATAAGGAAAGAACAGGAACAGTGGGAAGAGCTGTGTCTGAGAGTCATACAAAACTATCTGGAACCGTTGAATAGGTGAATTGACTCTTCCCAGATTTAAATACTTCTACCAGCTACAGCTGAAGTTGATTAAAAAGTTTCTACTATGTCCCAGATAACTGGAGTAACCAACAACCCCCCCAGTGGGAAGGAAGTTAGGATCAGCTGATATTTTCATCCCTATGAAAACTTGCAACAGTAGACATTTAATACGAGCAAGATAGAGGTGTGTTTCATATACTTTTTGGAATATGGGAATATGCCTGCAGGCAGGAGCTCTAGAAGGTTAATTTCAGCAATAGATGGATTTTGTTAATTGTAAATTCCAAATTTTTAACAATGTAATTCCATCCTTTCTATAAAACAATATTTAATATACAACAAACTTTCACCACATAAACACATTAAAAACACCTTTTTTATAGTTCCAAGAATTGATTACAGGATTCTCATAAAAACATTATCATAACTAGAATCTTAATACAGAATGCTTTTTTTTCCTATGCCAAAATACATTTAGATGGTAAATTGTTTGTAAAAAAAGATACAGAGATAAATGGGATTTGCTGGCGTATAATCCATCTTATTTCATTCTTTCATGGTTAGCTTTAAAACAATATCTAAAATGCTTATCATAAAACACTTTCTTGTATTATCCAGAGTCTTAACCAGAAAAAAAAGGAAGTTAATTGTCTCATTCTCAGGTTCAGTGTCTCTCAGGTGTGCCCAGAGCAGCACTTGCCCTCTGTAAATATTACCTTGACCATAAGCATCTGTTGAGGGTTTTTTGAAAGATACAACTTTCCCATTGACTTTCAGCTTTGGGTGCCCACAGAATGAAGAGTGGATTCACTATCATAGCTGAACTGCATTTATCAAATGCAACACTGGAAAAAAATCCACATAAAAACACTTAGGAAGATTGATCACACAATTTTATTAGAGTCTTTTGAACAATTGCATTATGTTGTTCCTTTATTTAAAAACTCTTGCAAAAAAAAGACATTGGAGTGGACTGGTTTCAACCCTGAGCATTAACACTGCATATCAAGTACTGTAGTAAAGAAGCTGGTTAAGTTTGTAGCACTAGCACAAGTCACTGATATTAATCCTCTAGGTGATCAGGTTTTTACAAAAAAAATACATAGTTTTCAATAAATAATGCTTAATTTTACAACTTTGATACAGCAATGTCATACACTGTTTAGACACATACTAAACTCTGCATGCTATATAGTCTACTAGAAGACAAAACTTTGCCATGCATTTTCTTTTTCTAGTGCTAGAAAACACTTTGTCCTCCAGTGCATTGCCTCAAGCAGCCTTACCATCTTCCTTCTCTCACAGCAATAGGCCGTGCACTGGCATGCAAAAACCTCAAGAAAAGGTTTCCCCCCCACCATCACTCAGACTTCTAAACAAAAGTACTTTTCAGCTTTTCCCCCCAAGACCTGGAGTGGCTATGAAAACTAATTTCATGTGGCCTTGAAAAGTCTTTGAAATTACATACTTTAAAAGTGTCATGCTTGAAAAACTGCTCTAAAACATTCAATTTCCCCCACCTGTGGCCATCATGCAACATCATTGAAATGTTGTAACCATCAAAAGTCCCACACTGGAAAACAGGCCTCCATTTTAAAACAGCCCACCAAAAAAATTAAAGGAAAGAAGAAAGAAAGTATCACAGCATTTATGTAGACTCCAAAACGCCAACATATGTACAAGAGCAAAACCAGATACAAATTGTAAATGAACTAACAATGGCATATAACTCTTCTCCCTGGCTTCGCCAGGAGTTGAGGCAAGTTGGTTTTGGAGATAAGCAGGACGATGGAAACAAAAACAAATTGTGACAATGGGAGTTCCTGGATTAATCATTATTATTTGATCAAATTTCTTCAAGCAGTAAATTGGTCTCTTGATTTTCTTGGAAGTGAGAATTCCCCAAATCTAAAGCCCTAATTAATAACATGTAATTCCAAGTCAAACTTGCTTCTGTGTACTCGCAAGTCTTAGAAGTTTGGCACCCTTGCGCTTTTTCATCCTGCAAGATTGCACTTCACAGAAAATCCAGATGTTTCAGCTAACCACAAAAGAAGAAATTTGATTAATTAATAAGGATTGAAACCTCCATTCTCACACTTCCAGGTTGTTGTTCATCATTGAAAACCATTCACCCCTTCTTATCCATATTGCTTTAGGGGTCTCCTTGTATCTACAGAAGTCATTCCTTTGAAATTGCTGTCAATCACAATTTTCTAAGAGTTTTTAAAATATTCCTATCTTTGCACTGGCATAAGTATTGGGTTTTCTAAGAGAATCTCAACCCAAAGAAGGTATTACTTTTATACATGAAATATTATGAACTTTTGTTTCCCTTTTTGTAAGTCATTCTACACTTTCTGCACATTTGTGCTTTATATTGAATATAAAAATAGGTCTTTAAAACTCTATTTACTTTAAACTCACTAAAAAACTACTTGCTTGTGAAATTCTCTTACAAATTCACTGCATCCATGTAGAGAAGATAAAACTAATTAGGCAGTTAATTGGTATAGGTAGTGTGCAAAAAAATTAAGAAAAATAAAAACAATCACAGCCTTCGATGTGGGTGAGGGGAAAGGAAATAAATCAAAGGAATACAACTGGATAGTAGGGGAAATGTAAGGCAACTCATTGTCTTAAGTTTTTGTTTGTTTTTTTCCTGGCCATGCTTAAAAATGAAGGTTAGGAGGAACTAAGACACCTATCCTGCCAGCAGCCCTTGAGGCAAAAACTCCCATTAAGCTCAATGAGAATTTTTTTTTGTTTTATTTTTTAACCAGCGCAGGTTTAAGGCCTTACTAGGCAACAATTGTGAAGATGTAAAAAGGAATTTCATGAACTGTGTTGAATATTAAACATCTAAAAATTATATGGCCCTGACTTTGACCAGTTTTACCTTGGTGTAACAACAGAGTTGCACTTTCCTCAAACAGGCATGAGGGAAGGATCAGACTGCACGCATGCAAATCACATTCAATAGACTTGAACAAGTTTCATCTGAATGACAGTGAATGCCTTAAGAGCAAGTAGCACTTAAAAGATGCTTGGAATGAGTGTATCACAAAGACTGCACTGAAAGGAAAATTATTTCTTAGTTGTGGTTCTCTTAAAAGGAAGAGAAGAAAAATACAGTAAAAAAAAAAACAAAAAAACAACAGGAGAAAAATGGGAAGTTTTCAAAAATGTTCACTTTAAAATTAAAAAGAACCATCATGTTTGACAGGTTTTATGAGCTGACATCCTCAGTGTTACAAACCAAATTATCTTTCCACACAAAAAAAGCTCATTTTTCTCTCTTCTACTACTGAGCCCTGTCACACTTAGAGAAGTATTGTACAGAGACAAATTCAAAGTATGTGGTAAAAAAGGCCATAGGAGATACTAAGCCTATAACAGGACTGCTGTAACATGTCATCAAGGATTCCTATGTACACTAAAAAAATGAAAGTGAAACAGAAGGTATGAATGTTATTAGAGATGGCAAAAGCAAAAAATATGAGAGTAGCTTAGCAGATGACATTTTTCATGATTAGGAGATTGCTTTCTACTCTTACTGAGATCAGCAGGAGCTTAGGCATTCAACACAATCAGACTTCAGCCCTAACAGTGTAGTGGCTTAAACAGAACACTACCTAATTTTTCCTTGAGCAATATGCAACAATAAACTCTGAAATAAAAGAAACTCATCTGTCTGGACAAAAATCGTCTCCCTGCCCTATAGACCTTCACTCAAAATATTCTTCTGATTATAGTACTGAATAACTCCCATCTAGAAGAAAAGACATACTACTGAGTGGGTATTATATTATTTGACTAAAGTAGACCTGTTGCTCTTTTAAAATATGCCTGACTGCTCTATACATGGATCCTTTAAATCAATTATCCTTGAATAATATTTCAAATGGTAATTTTAAAAACATCTTCCAAAAATATATGCAAGTCAAAACTTTTATAGGCTGAGACACAGACCTTATTACAATGCAAACTAAATGCAGCCCATATTTGACCATAATCATTTATAACTCATTGAACATCTGTAAAGCACAAATGTTTAATGACACTGCCTATTATCACTTTAATAAACAAGGATGCATATCAGAAGAAGGGGACTGGAAGAACAAGTCCCCATACTCTCATGATAGCTTTAAAGAATTACTAAGAGAATTTTGGCTCAGTTTTAAGACTTAGAACCTGATCAACTTACTCCATCACCCTAGCTCAAAAAATGGATTTTCGATAGCAGGATAGCGAATGGCTAGGCTAGAGCACTTCAGTGTATCTATTTTCTTTCACTCTTTTGCCTTAGAAGAGATAAATGTCATTTGTTTACAATCTGATTTCTAAGTTATTACATGGAGAACACACTAATCACTTGAGACCAAAAACTGAAAATTCAAGAAACTCTGTTTTATTGAGGACTATCCATTGCCAAGGATACCTTGTATATTGTAATTAAGTTTGTTTTAAAACACAGTTTCTCATAAAGAATTATCACAATGCAAGACATAAATTTGAGTTCCCGGATATGCTATATCTTTTTTCTGATAGCAAAGATTTAGGCCAAACAACTTTTATTTAGAATCATGAGTGTTTTATTATTATTATTATTAATTATTATTATTAGAAAGAGATCAGATTATATTAATCATTTTACTACCAGTTTAACTAACCTAAAGTAAGATATCTCACCACTTAAATGCCTAAGAGTTGTCTTTGATTAAACATAACATGCATGCAGGTTTTAATGTTATGTTTTATTATGCCTTACAAATGTGTATGCAGGATTTTCATTTCAGCAAGTCTGAAAGCCTGTAGCAGTGGTTGCCACCAAAATACCAGCACAGTGAAATGTCCCTGTAAACAGCTGGATCATTAATTAGTGGAGAAAAAAAAAAATTAACAATGCCTATCAGATAAAAAGTAAACTTCTTGAGAAACAAGCTTCCACCTTGTGAGTCTGTTTATTGCCATCAGCAGTTATTTCAGAGAGCACAATTGAAATCTGATGGCTCCTAAGGTTAAAAAAAAAAAAATAAAAATTAAAAAATACACTGGCAAAGTCTGCTCACCTACCGCAGAATCTCGTACCCCCCCTCGCTCATTCCCCTCTCCCCTTTCCCGGGGCGGCGGGCGGCTCTGCGGAGCGGGGCCGGGGCCACCCCGCCGGACCGAGCGCTGCCCTGGGGCGGAGGAGATGCTGCAGCACCGCTACTGCCGGCATCTCCGCGTCAAGTCTCGCCCAGGCAATTCGTCAAAAAAGAGGAGAGAGGGAGGAAAAAACCGCAGCGGGGAGAGAGGCAGGAGCAATCTACTCGGAGGGAGTCGCGTCCCCCGCGGGGGCGGTGGGAGCGGGCACCGGCCCCGGAGCTCAAAAGAGCCCGGCCCCACCTGCCCCCCCCCCGCCCGGAACCCGCCTCCCCGGACACTGTCAGGGGAGACCCGAAAACAGCCGGGGGGAGCCAACCTGCCGGCGATACAGTTCGGCCCGCAGTGAGCGAGCCCCGGCCCCGCCCGACAGTGACTCCGCCACCGGCGGGCATCCACCGGGGCCCCGCGGAGCAAAATTGGGGAAAAAGGCGAGGGGAGGTGAAAAAAAAGGCAAAGAAAAGAAGCAGTCCTTACTCTTCCCATCTAGCTACGGTCATGCACAACACAGCCTACAGCTACCGCTCCTCCGCGGGCGAGTTGTGATAACACTGCATCTTCAGCGTGACTTCTACAGACACTAATAGCGATACGAGTTTCTATCAGTTCCAGCTGATTTATTAAAATTGTCAAGATACAGACTTTCAGCATTTAAAAAAAAAAAAAAAAAAAAAAAAACAGGCTATGATGTTGACAGTGCACAAGTCTGCTTTTGCCATCATATGCTACAAAATATGCAGATGGTCTGTATTTTAGATTATATTGCACAACATGAGAAACTTTTTAAACTATGTGCCTTTTTTCTTTTTCTTTTTTTTTTCTTTTTTTTTGCTAAAATCGAGAATCCAGTTTCATACCTTCCATCTGGGGCCCCATCCACATATCACAGCGTATGAGATACATAAAGTCCTACTATAGTACAGTACATATACAATCTTTTAAACTAAGATAACAGCTCTGAGGTCTATATCACCATTTTCAATAAATCTTTACCTACAAATATTGAACAAATCTGAACTATAGCTGTACAAAAAAAGTGTTTGTTTCTTTTTTTTTTTTTTTTTTAAAACCACAAGGCCTTTAGATGCAAGGATTATTCTTTTTAAAATTTTAATCCTTTTAAAACCAGGACGTAACGTACCAACAAACTTGCATGCTAAAAACAGAGAAAATAAAAGAAAATAAAAGGGAAGAAGTGCCTGAAAAGTCTTACTGAAAAAACACAGCAAGAATGTTCCCTTTTCACTGTACAAAAATACGCCTGAAAATATATTAATTTTTAAAAAAGACTGAGGTCTGTTATGTATCAAAAATGTTTCAATACCTTTTTGTACTGAGGTCTAGGCTGTCTGGTATTCAATCAAGGAGGTATAAGGGAACAAGTTACAAAAAAAAAAAAAGTTGGCAAGTAGAAATCACATTTGTAAAACCATAAACAATTTGATCTGAAAAGTAAACTCTGATCTTAAGTCAGTTCAGTTATTTGTAAGCGTTTGTACAGTCTGCATTTTTTCAAGCTCCCTGCAGCTTTGTTAAGAATCGGATGCATAGAAGACATCAGTTTTCTCCCTCCAAAAAAAGTTGCAATGGTCCCTTTCGGAAAAAAAAAAAAAAAAAAAATCAGAACAGTTCTTTAAGATCTCTCACGGGAAAAAAAATAAAAATCCACAAACCCCCTTGAGTAACAGTTGTGCTGCCAAAAGACTTCTTTGCAGACCATCTTCCAGCCTTCAATCAGAGACCGACAAGCTTCAAACAGCGCCTTCTGAATCTTTTTTTTCCCCCAGTCCCATTTGCCTTTGCTGTTGTTGTGACCACCAAATGCAATAAAAATTAAAATAAAATAAAATTAAAAAAAAAAATCACAACTCCCGGGCTCGGAACTAACTTCGAGATTTTTTTTTTCTAAAGAAAACAAGACTTTTTTTATCATCATCATCATCATCATCATCATCATCACCACCACCGGCGTGGCGTGGCTCCAGCTCCGCCGCTGCCTCGCTGCCCGCCCTCGCCGTCGCCCCCGCTCAGTACGTGAACACCAGGTCGGAGAAGTTCGCCTCCAGCCAGTCGCCTGCGATCATCTCGCTCAGCTCCGGGGTGCAGTAGTCGGGGAACTCGAAGTGGGAGCCGAGGCTGCCCTCGCTGAAGGAGTCCAGGTCCTTGTCCACCAGCGAGAGGGAGAGGTTGCCGGCGGCGGCGCCCGCGCCCAGCTCGGCGGCGGCGTGGCCGTGCTGGGAGAAGTTGAGGCTGAGGTCGAAAAGCAGGTCGTCCGCCTCCTCGCTGCCGGCCGACGAGGTGGAGATGGACCGGGAGGAGGCCGGGGAGAGGCCGGGCGGCTGCTGCGGCAGCGGCGGGCCCTGTTTAGTGATGTTCTTGAAGCTGTAGTAGAGTCTGCTGCCACCGCCTGCCGCCGCGGCACCGCCCCGCACCTCCTCGTAGAGGCTCGCCCCCTCGGTGGACTCCGCCGAGGAGCTCAAGGTGGGACTCGCCGGCACTTTAGCCACGTTGTACCGCCGCAGCTGCTGCGGCCCCGGCTCTTCATCCTCGTCCTCGTCCTCCGCCTCTTGCTTGATCCGCAGCTGCAGCTCGTCCTCCTCCTCATCCTCATCCTCCTCCTCATCCATGAAGACGCACTTGACCGTCTTGCTGCTCACCTTCAGGGTACCGAAGACGTACTCATCCCCCGCGTAGTCACCGTGGTGAGCGGCTTTGGCTCCCGGCTTAGGGGGCGAGGTGGCGGAGGAGGTTTTCAGCTTGCTACACTTCTTGCTGGAGCTCTTGGCGCTTTTACTGCCGCCGCTGCTGGTGGGTGCGTTTTTCTCCGGACTTTGGCTGGCATTAGGCTTGGACGACGGGTCCATTTTGGGCTTTTTCCTGGGGCGGTATTTGTAGTCGGGGTAATCGGCCATGTGCTTGAGCCGCAGCCTCTCCGCCTCCCGGATGAAAGGTATCTTCTCGCTGTCCTTCAGCATTTTCCACCGCTTGCCAAGGCGCTTGGAGATCTCCGCGTTATGCATGTCCGGGGACTGCTCCATGATTTTCCTCCTCTCGATTTTAGACCACACCATAAACGCGTTCATGGGTCTCTTTATGTGCCCCGACGCCGTTTTGCACCAGTCCGGATCGCTCTCGTCCAAAGCCACCGGGCTACAAGCCATGAACTCGCCTTCTTCTGTGTCCATCGCTTCCCGGGGCAGGTTGCTCTCCGTCTCCGTACTTTCCGCTTGCTGCACCATGGTGCGGTCCTGCCGAAACACCGCTCTTCCCGCCGCGCCGCGCCGCTCCGAACCAACAAAGCCGTTCCGCCGCCCCCTCCCACCGCCGCACCTTGCCCCTCGCTTGCCGGCGGAGCCCAGCCGAGCGAGCGAGGCGGAGCCCGCGGGGCGACCGGCGGCCGGTGCCTGTTGCCCGCTGCTGCCCGCAGCCCCGGCGGCCGCCGCGGCCGGGCGGGCTGGGGCGCGGCTGGGCTGGTGCGCGCTGGGCGCCGCGCTCTGCCCCTGCCCCGGCCTCGCGCCACCCCGCGCCGAGCCGCGCGCGCACCCCCTTCTGCCAAACTCCCGGCTCCGCGCCCAACTGGTTATCAGCGCCTCATATGGGTGACATCACTGCGGCCCCCGGCCAATGGCGACGCTCGGCCGCGCCCCCGGCCACGCCCATCCCTTTTATTATCTGCCCCCGCCTCCCGCCCTGACACACCCCCCGCACAGGGGGTGGCGGGGGAGGGGGTTGCTGCTTCTCCTGCTGGCGCATCCCGTCGCCCGGGAGGCGGCGGCGCCACGGGGGGCCTCGCCCGCTGGCCTCGGCTGAGGGCTGCCGCCGGGCGCGGAGCAGACCGGAGCGGTGCGCGGCGCGGCGAGGAGACGCGAGGCGGGGAAGGGGCTGGCGGCGGCTCCCCCGTGGCCCGCTCACCTCTAGGGGCTGCGGAGCACTGCACGGCTGGGAGCGGCGGCAGGGGGCGCTGGCGCTCTGTGGCCGGCACAGCGGCGGCGCGACGGACCCTCTGGCGGGAGTGGGACCGCTCCGGTACCGTCCCCACCGGGCTGGGCCGAGCCGGGTTCCGCCGGGTTCACTCCCTGGAGTGAGCGCCTTCCACGGCGCTGCCGCGATAGTCGTCGGCGCGGGTCTGCTCCACTGTAGCGGATCCGTGACCGTGAATCCCCGGAAGAACGCGCCAGGCATCCCGTTTTCCCGCTCCCACGGGAGCTCAGGGCTTGCCTCGGTGGCCCGTCGGCAGTGAGCTGGGATGCGAAGCCGCGGGGCAGGGCACGGCGAGGGGGACGAGGGGACGCGATTGCCCGCGGTTGCGGATGGTTCCTCAGCGGCCCCCGCCTGCTGGGCGGCCGTGCCTGCTGCTCCTCGGGGCTTGCCCGGGAATGGGGGGGGGGGCCCTGTCCCCCAGGGCATACCCAGGCTGCCCGCGGAGGTGAGTTGAATGAGGGAGGTCATGACGCCCACCTGGAGGCATTTCCCGCGGGGTGTAGGCAGACGACAAAAGCGGTTTCCCCAAAGTAAGGGGTGAAAACTTCTAGTGAAGCATCTAACAGATCTGATCTTGTTGTCATTCAGTTATCCAACAATGTTGTGGTTATTGCAGAACGCCTGAAGAGGATCCAGCTACTCTGGATAATACCACGTTTGTTTCCATCTCAAAATTTATGAAATCTAGATTCGATGGTGTACTCATCTGTAGTCATTTTGCTTTGCAAAACACGTACTGAAAATGAATTCACATACTGTTTTGTGGGTCCCTTTGTGTTTTTCTAGCTACTGTTTGGAGTTATTAGCAAGACAGAAGTTTAATAAGTTTTGTGATGGTTGCTGGCTGGATGCAGACATGATGGCAGTGAGAGGGATGAGGCCTGGCACAGCTTCTCTTCTGTCAGAGCGCATCCTATGATCTGGCTCTAATGGGGCAGCAGGTCTCCTGGTACATTATCTAATTAGCACAGTGGTTCATTTTCCTCAGACCACAGCAAAATTACTATGTTTGGATGATGTGACTATGATATCATAGGACTGCAGAGTGACTAGTGCTGTTACAGGAACACAAAAAAACCCAAGAGTCATTCACCTCTTTTAACTTTATGGATGTATTAGAGCTATCAGTCTCTGCTGCACTTGTCAGACATCAGGCAGAGTCTGAATTGGTAGACAACAGGCAGATACATAGTGTCCTGTCGCTTCCTCTGCTTGACTAGCTGCCTGTACAGTGTTAAGGGAAAGATCATAGCTTGAGAAGGTTCAGTTACTTCACTGTGAAGATGTAATTTGAAAAATACCCTTATGCCTCTCCATGGGTGCCTCCAGGAGGGACTTTCTCTCTGAGGCTTGATGCCACTTCTCTCGTTCATTGTGGTTGCACCTGATGGTACAAACACACCCCATATTCTTATCCTTTGGGGTAGGAGGTAAAATGGAATATTTGCCTGGTAGATTTCTCAGCCTGTCATAGAATGTTACAGTTTAGAGAAGCTGCATGAGGAGAGGGTGCAATGCCTTCAGGAGTGCCTGAGTCTGTGCTGCAGCTGTGGTCAGCTGTGGTCTCTCGCAGGAGGGCTGTTGGCAAGACAGGACATTCCTTCCAAGAGGGCCATGAATTTGGTGCTTTTTGCTGCGAATGAGGACTCATTCATATTGGCCATGCTGTAGTGCTATCTGTGTAGCAAGGGTTTCATAGTGGGTGAGAGTGTGCTTCTCACAATGACAATGTGGACAGGACTTGCAGGAGATATGTAGTTGGCTGGCTGTCTCCAGGGAAGGCAGCTGAACTGCTGGGACTGTTACTAAAATGGCACCAACACATACCAAGTGTCTTAGTTAATCCTGTTTCTTAATATTTTTCTGTAAATATTGGTATTCAGATTATTTTTTTTTTAAATTACCCCTGTGAGAAATACTGAGGCTTTTACATACATTGTGAATCCAGAGAGAAATAGTGGTGTTTTTTGCAAAATGAAAGAAATAAGTGTTTTAATTTGTCAATTTTTCACCTTCTGTGGGAAATTTCATTATGCTATATAGTTCCATAAAATTCATGCTGATGAAATGAAGATTAAATGTTTCCTCAATTTCCTATGAAAGGAAAAAAACCCAATAAATTCATAAAATCCTACTATTTTGCCAAATCAGCATTTTCCAAGAGCTATTAACTATTTGGGAAAATTTTGAGTCAGTTCCAATGGGAACCATATAATCAATATTAATAAGACATTTTGGTGACTTGAGCTCCATCCACAACACTGACAGAATCTGCCATTTAACACTCTAAGATCAGGAGGTAATATTAACAATGCTTTGGTATACATTAAAACCACCATTGTTACAACAGACTTCATCTGGAATGTGTACCCCTGTGAAGAAGTGAAGAGACTTTGGGCATCACATGATTTTCATAAATTCAATTTTTCTATTTTTCTCTTGTATCTCATTTTCTGAAGTGTCTTGGCAGCACTGCAATTTTCCCTCAAAGTGATCTTTTAGATACAAACAGTACTACTGCTTTCTCATGCTTTTTAGTGTTATGTTCATGTTGCTTTTTGTTTTATTTTGAGGGGTAGTGCTAGGAAGATAATAAAGCTGAAAACAGACTGATAAATAATAGCCACACTCAATAAAAACTTATCTTGAGGATTTTAGAAACCTGATTAAAACATGTATATGAATAAGTAGACATTACTGTTAAAGTGAAATAATTTACTCTTCTAAAAGCAGTTCAATAATTGCATGTGTGTATGTTGTGTATTCCTATTAGAGTGCAGCAGTCAGAGTTAACAGCTCACCACTTGTTCTTTTGAAATTCAAATGAATAATCAGCTTTCCATTATCTAGGTCATAAGCAGACTGGGCTACCCCAGAAAGTGGGAGAACACAGGTAAAATGCAATTCACTAGAGAGCTTACTGCCTTCCCCCTTGGATGGAGGCTTTTTTCAGGTCTGCATCTACACTGGGCTTCTTAGGACCATGATGTGTTATCCTGAGTTCAGTATAGCATGAATATATAACACCCTGATTGAAAAGCCTGAGGTCCCTGGGTTTAGAAGCTGGTGTGATGCCTCCAAAAGCCTGAAGTTAGCTAGTAGAAGACATTTCACACAGGAATACAAGTGAATGTGGCCCTCTGTGCCCCATTGGTGTTTAGAAAGGTGAAGTGATCCATCTTTTTAAGAGGCTTTATTTACATTGTTCTTGCAAGATGTTGGCTAAAAAAAAAAAAACAACAACAACAAAAAACCCAAACAAATCAAAAAGCTTGGTTGCTGAAGAAGCAGTGTTTCAGAAAATGTGGAGGATATTTCTTCTCCTTACAGCTTCTGCTCTCTGTGTTAGATCTAAGTAAAGTGAAAGCTGAGATTTTTACTGTGCTAACTCTGAAGACAAGTAGTATGATGATTGCAGTGATCTTTCAGATATTTATTTCATGCCTGTTCTATATTGGGCTGCAGAGTTTTTGTGTCTGGAGAGCTCAAAATGACTTTGCATGGGGAACGTGTGGGAAAACTGGAGCTTCCGCACCTTCTGCAAGGTGTGGGAAGTGGTTGCAGTCACCAGCTGTAGATTCAAAATACAGGAAGAGAGAAGTATAGTGTCAAGAGAGTTTTGTCTTAATGGGAACCATATGATGATTTCTGAATAGAGGGGTCACACCTGAGGTTGGATCACAGACATATTTCCTAGGGATCTTTACTGAAATACACATAAATTCCTTGCAGTCATGAGGAAAAAAAAAAAGATGTGAGTTTACCTTTTCTTAACTAATACAAGATACAGTAGTGGAAAGGCACACACACTGGCTCTGCTCTTTTGGATCTGGTGAATCTCCTGCCCCTGGAGTTTTTGTTTTAAGCTGCTCATTCACGTGAGCAATTCAACTTCCTTGTCATCACTAGGAAGATGGTATCATCTCCTGTGTTTTCAGCTACTGTATGGTAGCTGCTGCAGGCTCTTGGAGCCAAGGTTGTGTAAGAGCGTACCTTCCTCAAAGCCTTTGTTTTGAAAATAAAAGTATGTAGAGGACTAGAGCTGAGTGATCTAACAACTGAATTTCGCAGTGAGAGGTGAAATACACTGTGAAACAGAGTAACCATTCCAGAGGTTAAATTAATTTAGTCAAAATCCAGAGAAGCTATTTACAGCCAATTTAAAACTAAAGGTAGGCAAAGTGCATGCATTGGCTACAGCCATAGTAAAGGCAGTGCAGGGCTTAGGGAGGGTTTGCTGTCTGGCCAACACAGAATGAAGCCCCTTACCAGACAGCACAGTCCCTCTGCTGCCAGAGGGGTGGTTGCAAGGGTCCAGCTGGAGCCCAGAGAAGCTGTCATGGAAGCTGCTCCTCCTATTTTTCCTTCTGTCAGGGCTGAGTATTCAACTTATTGGCTGATGCACAACCCCTCCTGGTTACATAATGGAAATCTGACAAAAGAACTGCCCTGGAACTTCTCACTGCCTATAGGTAGCTCTAGAAAGCACATTTGACCACTGTTCATTGACATGATCTATAAAGACTTTTCAGGACTAACATTATGTGTGTGCCTGTTGAACCAATATAGCAGTTAAAAATTTAGTAAGCAGCCTTATTCTTTCAGCTTATATTTTGTGCAAGGTGTGTGACTGGGGTTTACTGAGTGTGTTTGGGTCTGGCGTCCTGCACTGGGTTGTTGCTCGACCATTAAAATGTTATTGGGTGACAGTGCTGTCTCCCTGGGACAGTGAGGATGGGCCATTTCTTTTCATCCCCAACATGCTGGTCTTAAGGAGATAATTTGATAACAAGATGTGCCAGTTATCATTTTTCTTCATATCATTTTGGTTGCAAAATGCAACCTATAAAAAATTTCAAACTCATTCTTTGAGCATTGTGTATACTGCAGACATTTTATATACTAAGAAACAGCATAAAAGTAATGTTGGGGTGTTCCACACACAGTGCAACCTTTTTAGAATTTTTGTTTTCAAGACAAAAATACCTTTTCCTTCCTCATTGTGAGATTAAAACCCAGTTCTGCAAGTCAAACAGGGTCCTTTCCATCCCACAGCTCACTGTAGCACTGGTAGCTCTGTTTGGCTGACAACTTCCTCTGCCACTTGTGTGTAACCCCATTGATTCAAACGTATGCCCCCAGCAACACCTGTGCAAATTCATGGATGGCACTGGGATTGCACAGATGCCATGGAGGGCATATTCTGGCATACAGGGTATTTATTACTGGTGGTGATGCATGAGATGGAAGGGATCCAGGACTCAGGCTGAGTTTGTGCAGCTGGCAGTCAGAAATTTACTTGCAAACTGAGCTCATTGGGTAGGAAAATCAGTGTGATAATGAATCCAAAGCCTCCAGTGCCAATTTTACCAATTTTTTTTTTTTTTTTTTTTTTTTTTTTTCAGGGCAGGAGAACAATTTAGAAAAGCTGTGTCCCTTACTAAAAGTCTCTGAAAGTTGTGCTTGGAAATAAGTGAAAGGGATTCCATAAGAGATTATATTGCAATTATTTGATATCAGAAATTACTATTATGAAGCTTGCTTAAGTAGAAATGTTTACTTGTTTCTACTGAACAGTTGAAATGCATAAATTGAATGTGTGGCTTTAACACAAATCATTACCTTAATTTTATTTAAATATTAGTAGCAGTTACTAAAGGAAAAAAATTTTTTAATTTGATTGGTGTGAAATCTTCCACAAAAATCAAAACAATTCAAAGTGATAGTTTATTCATCATACTATACCTTTATATTGTTTGTCTATAGATACTGAAATCTGTAGTGTTACAGAAGGTCTCTTAGGAAAAAGAGTTGTATCTTGAACCAATTATGGACCATCTCTGGTTAAACTGCAGAGCTAGTTTGCTTTGCTTAATACAGGTAATTTGATGTTGTAAAGTATTTGTCAGTGCCTTAGGGTAGTCTCCTAGGGCACACATGTTTCACTGTATAATATTTCACAGTCATGTGAACCATTTAACCTGCTTAGGGGGTGATATTCATGACATATAGGATTTTTTTCCATTATGTACTTAATGTATGCTATATGCTTAAAGCTTCTCTTTGTGAAGTCTGGAATGATAATCATATTTATTGCATTGGATTTGCTTGCTATTTTGGGGGGAGGTGGAGAGGAGGGAAGTCTATTCAGTTCAGCAGCTTTCTTAGGATGTGAGAATTTAACAAGGACATGACAAAAATGCAGAACAGAATGGTGTAGCATTAGACATCACAGCAATATACCCTAATAGAGATATAAAGCATGATCACAGTTGAATAGATGCAGACACACGGATTAATCATTTACCTTTTCCTTCTTCCCAAAGCAGAGTGGAGGGCCTCATCCTCACTTTCAACCAAATGACATTTGAATCTATAAAACCCACACAGGGTACATTCTTTGACTATTTTTCTTTGGCTTGTTTTGGTACTTTGGCTCTTCTTACTTTCATTTTGCTTTGAAGGAAGCAGCAACCTGACCTGCAGGAAAGGTGTGTGCCAAGGCTCATGCCCCGTGTCCTTCCCTGATTGGCATCTGCTGCTCAGCTGCCCTTTGCCTTTCTGTAGCAAGTGAGAAGCCACTCTTCAGTGTATGTCTGAAAAATTTTTAGTTTACAGGACCTCTAAAGTGATCAAGGTCCTACAAAATTCTACAGGAGTTTTGCTAAGGAGGGTGTTGCCCTAAGTGCTGCCCAGCCCCATTTAATTTCCTGACCACAAATTTGAAGATACTCAGAGGCATGGCTATAGTGTGACCTGCCCTTTCAGATCAGTCAGGAACCACACACTAGGAAAAACTCAGAGGCTGGCTTTAGCCATGCTTTCTCCCCTGCCAGCTGTGGAAATGTTGTGGGTGATGTGTGGAGCCCAAGCTGGTTATCTCAGTGGTGTGTGTGCTGGCTTCATACAAGGTGACCTCCTACCTAGACAGTTGTGAAGCTTTAAAGTGTCAGCAGGAACTACTTGGAGCTTCAAGCCAGTGCCTGTGTCAGGTCCCCTGGTTGTGTCCTCATCCATCCTACTTTGGCCTCTTCGGGTAGAGCTTGTTCTGGGCAACTTAGGGATGGGGCTTCTTGGGCTGCCCTGACTTCTTCCTCCAGGCACTTTTCTTGGTGGCAATCCCAAGCTTGAGTTTGTACTGGCAAAATCTGGGTGAGAGAAGTGGAACAGCTGTACAGTGGAAATGGAAAGTAGAGCAAGTTACTGAACAAGGAAGCAAACCACATAATATGTGTATTGGCTGTATGTATATGGAGAAAGAAACAGTTTATATAAAGGTCTTTATAAAGCTCTTTATGCACTTGTTTTCTTATGCCCATCTTTCTATTACCATTGTTTCAAAAATAAATACATCTAACAATCATTTCATTGCCTGCTTTTTGTCCAAATGGAAAACAAACAAACCTCCTAGTAATAGATAATATCAGCAGTCACAAGAAATTGTACATTTTCTGAACAAGGAAGGCACACAGAAGTGTTGTATTCCTTCACAAACCCCTCTGAATTCACAGGAATGAAATAAATACACTGACTATGACTGGGACTGGTAAAGCAATGCTTCAGTTAATACTGGTTCTGATTTTCCATTTTTATTAATTTGTTGTAAATTTGGATAATAGCCTTAAAGTAAAAGCCACTACAAAACTGCAAAGGTATATGCATATAAAAATACATTACAAATTCTTATGAAAACCACCTTGTGTTCTCACAGTCCTTAAAATAAAATAAAACAAAAAATTACCAAGTATTCACCAAAAATAGGTAACTGCAGAAAAAAAAAAACCCAAAACACATCATTCCATTCCCTCTAATAACATTTGCTTTGTAATAAAAATGAGAAGCATTTCCTTATTCTATCCAATATTTCTTGTTTATGGAATATACTAGGAGGTTCCAGGTATGTGAATAACCCTGACTGTACCAGTCATTTAATGATGGTGGAGGTTGCATTAATTTGGAAAAGGTTGTTCACTTTAAACCAAAAGATCAAACTTTCTGTCCTCCCTCATCCTTCTCTTATGTTGCAAACAGTACTCTGTTAGTATTAACACCAAGATATTCAGTAACATTAGAGGCCTGAAGGCTTCCTGATGCTTTATTACACAATGATGAAAATATAACATTTCTAACTTCATCAAATCAAGCATTTCATTACAGCATCCTGCAAGTTTAGAAAACTGATTTCTTTGTGACAGCATGGCCTGAATCCAGTTTTTGCATACAAGACATGGTTACTAATGAACTTTGTAACTCAGCTGACACTTGCTCTTATTTTTCATTTTCACCACACTAGGAATTTTAAGTCAGAACCGCAAACAAAACGTATTTGTTACAGGCTATCGTATAGTTTGTTTGACAAAGTCTTCAATCAACAATACACCAGGAGTCTGTCGTCAATTGTATTTCCAATTTACATAGCAGTTGATACCTCACAAGCAGGTGAAGTCTAAGGTAAGGAATTATTTCCAAGGTTTTAAAGATGGGACCTACAGTATACGGGTTCTCTGTGCCCCCGCAGTGCTGAACAGAAAAGTATGGTACAGAGAGCTAGAAACCTTCCTGATTTCTCCTTTCTCCTTGGAAGAGCCTCTTTTATCTATCTCCCTGCTTAAAGGAATATTTGCCCTGTGCATGTAATATATGGAGGAAACATTTTTTAAAGCATAGACTTGCCTCAGATCCCGAGTACTTGCTCAAAACTTTTCTTCATGTACAAACTTAGTCCAGCATGTTCCTCACCTTGCAGGGTAGATTCTCTATAAAGTATCATATATTTTGTGAATAATATTAATAGAGGTCTGCTCAACCCATTCACATATCTTTGCAGTTCCTTTGTTCTTCACTTCCCAAACTGCAAGAGAGGAAGGGGAGCAGCTGACCAGATACACACAAATTCAGAGTGCTCACCAAGCCTTTCATTTGGCAATTTAGACATAAACAAGCCAAACCAGGAAAAGATCTGAGCCAGTGCTAAGGTAGTTTATCAAAGGCTACATAATGAGCTTGAAAGGACAGAAATAGCCCTGAATTCCTCCCCATTACAATCTTGTGGACTCTTCACTACACAGTCTTGAGTCTAAATGTGTAAGCACACTGAGAAGTCACATTTGAAATGACAGCTTGTACAACATAATTTCTACCATTTTGGGACAGGGTAAGTTTCCAAATCAGAGCCAACCCAAGGAGAGACACATGAAAAGGAAGTATGTTTTCTGGGGCTTTTTTTTGCATGTGAACAGTTTTCTCTTGAAGCAAATAATTATTTGGGAGAGGCATCTACTTCTATTCTCAAGCAGAAAAAAAAATATTGTCATTTTGTTCCTTTTCTGTGTTATTCTGGTAACACATTTTAGTGACTGTATGGATTGCTGATTATTCAGAATCACTTCTCAGAGAGATTGAATTTACATTTTACCTAGACACCAGTCTTACCCAGAAAGATCTTTTTCATTTCAGTGCTAGTTTGAAAATCCATTATTTGGTGTTCATTGTATGCGGGTTTTCATTCACAGCAAGATTGCTGTGGTAGAAGAAATATACACACAAACTCAATAGCTTCACTAACTATGAGTTTTCTTGAAATATAGAAAAAGTCTTTTCTAGTTTCTCTGAGCACAGAGTTTGGAAAATTCTGGAAAATCTGCTTTGTTTCCAGAGAGTTTAGCATAATCGTTTGGAATCTACCTCTTTCTTACCTAAGTCCCTCCTGGATTTCAGAATGGACAATTTTGGTTCCCTCAGACAATAAAGTAATTTTGTATTTAAATCAGGGATTATGAAGCAACTGGAAGTGCTGGTCCTGAAGTATTTACTTAGTGTAATCTCAGTGATATGATGACAACACCACTGATGCTTTGCCAACATCAATCCTCATCAGGTCTTCCTACTAATACTCAAGAGTTAAAGTTGTTTCAAACACACAATTTTCTTTCCTGTAAGAAAGTTTAACATTAGTCAGTTTCAGTGGCCATCTGGGAACACCAGTCTCAATTATACTGTTCAGCCATCTAGTCCAAGTCAAGTAAAGTCACTGTTTCACTGTCTCTCTAGGGAAACCACAATATTTATTGATGACCTGGTGTCTCTGATTCAGATGCTGGGTAATTCCTAGCACAGTGGTGCTATGGTACAGGTCAAGGGTCATTTGTTGTTTCCAGAGTGAAAATACCTGTAGTCACTGTGAATTCTGAAAGATTATGCAGACAAAACTAGAACTGCTTTTTGCAGTGCTGCTCATGAATCTTCTGATTTTAAAATGTCAGCAGGAGAGCACAGACATTTCAGTTTGAAAATAAACAACATAACTTCCTATCAACTGTTCTGTTTGAAGCAGACCATTAAGTTAAATCAACAAGAAATGTGAATTTTAACTTTATTCCATCTTCTTTATTGAGGTTTTCTCATTTGCAACAGTAATTTCTCACCGCTCCTCAAATGGATACCTTTCTAGTAATAACATAATTATGACAAAAAAATCATGTTTCTGGATTTTGTATTGAGAAGCAAATGCCAATAATTTGTATTCCACAATATTTACTTTTAATATATGCATTATATAATTTTTTATATTACATATTCCATAATTTTCATATTTTATGTTATATACTCATATATAATATATATAATATTTATTGGTAGCCAATTGTACAAAATTCAAGGTCATTTTGGATGCAATTATAGTATTGCTATTACGCATTTTAATGATCAGCTAAGGAGGAAATAGAGGGTAATCAAGAGCTAATGGAAATGGCAAAGTGAGTGAGGAGAAAAGGTGCAATATGGAAAGAGAGTGGGAAATGTTGAGGTTTAAATCTGAAGAAATAGGATTTAGTTGTCATATTCTACTGGAAAACACTAATTTTTTATAACAAAACATTGAGCAGATAAAACAGCTTCATAACATTTATCATATATAGACTGTTGTTGCTGATCATTGTGTCAAGCTTCCTATTAGCATCATCAAGATGACGGATATAGACTTCAGGGAACATAAGAAGCACAGAGATAGCAGGGCCATAGTCTGTAATTCCCAGGGGAACGCAGTCCTCTCTTCATTTTTGGTTTGGTACTTACAGGCTGGAAGCCAGTGGGGGGAAGAACTGAAGCAAAGTGACAGAGATGAGTCACCATAATCTGGTTCTGTATCACCTCTCCTTTTAACGCAAAAGCTTTCTTAAACGTAATGGGGGGAGGAAAAAAAAACCAAAAAAAGGAAAACCTGTTCAAAATGTGCCCAGCTCGTAGAGGGTCTGAGCCATAGTTACTTGTACCTTTGGTGGAAGGCACAGGCAAAAGAAGTGTTGTGCAGTATTTACTGCAATGTTTTCTTCAGACTTAATCAGGTAGTAAAAGCAAACAGCTACAAGAAAATGAGTTCCCAGGGTTGCTCCAATGTCACTCACATGCTCAAGATAAGCTCAGCAACTGCTCTCTCCTCTTTTAAGTGAAGACATCCTGCAGCTCAAATATGAAGTTGGATTGTAAATGATCCATCCCAGGCCATAACTATTTATATTTATGCAAAGAGAATTACAGTTTTGAAATACATGTCTTCTTAGTGGCTTCCCAAAAAAACCCAAAACAAAACAAAAAAAAAGAAAAGTACCTTTTATAATTCCAGTCCTTCTGCTTTTCCTGGTTGTGGGCACTTGCTGACAGGGAGTGAAATCTATCACTCTCACTCTCTCTTTCCAAAAATTCCCCCCTGCTTTTCTCTGTTCTTGACAACAACAGCACAGAAGAGTACAGCCTTAAAACAAAATTTTCTACAGTGTGTCATGTTGCTGCTGAAATTTAATGATATTCAGGGCTAGGAGAAAAGAGCAGCTGCCCTCCAGGTGGTGTGCCATAAATGCTCCCAGAACTCAGCAGGAAGCTGTATAAGTTCAATTCAGTGAAGCAAATTCAATCATTTGCCCCTTTGTAAATGGAGCATAAAAAAAAAATATATTCTTTGAAAGATCTTAACACAAGAGCTACTCATACCTAAAAATTTGCAAACATTTTTTTTGCTGGCATTGATTATATTTCAGATAAGCTTTATAGAAACTTACTAACAGCAATTTTACTTTAGAGCACCGTGGAAAAGATACAGGAAATTCCCATAAATAGCCAATGTTTGTTTCATGCAGAACTCAACAATTCTTGGTGAGCAAGATACTGTAAGGTTAAGGAGTTGTCTTTGTAATGCCCTCTTATAAACATCAAACAGCATTTCCAAGGAATTAACTTTTTATGACAAACCAAATTAATGCAGTGTTATTTGATTAAGTATGATCACTGTTGTGGATTTTCAGTTCAGGTTATTATTATTTTGTTATAGACTCTACCTACAAATTAGAAGTACAGTAGTAAATCTTTTGAGCCCCAGCTCCTTTTAATATTAATTGTTGTTCTGGTACTTAGGATTCACACTTATCTTTCACAGCCAATGTCACAACTTAAAATTGGCTTTGTTAACACTGCAAGGCTACTGCAACAAGGTGGTTGCATAGGTCTTCATGGACTATTTATTACATCCAAGTGAATGACTATTTTCACCTTTTAATGTTTTTGCAAGTTTGAACTTCACCTTGTAAACAACATGAAAGTAAATATTTTTCTTTTAACATTTGGCCTCACCTGTTTTTTTGTTGTGAAATATATTAGAAAGTGATAAAAGACATTCTCTGTCCTCATGCAACTAAATAAAAAAAAGACAGCTTTGAGTTGAAAATAGGAATTTGGCAAATTATTAATACGTTATTTCTTGTGACACTTTGAGGGGGGGAAATGGCAGAACACAGAAGTACATATAAGCATATACTACTTCTGTGGGGTTTTTTTTTAGGAGTTCTGTGTTATAAACCACACAGAAAAACACCAACTGGACTGGCAAAGATGCCCAGCCTAAAATTTCTTCTGTACATGCTGGACCATAAGGTTTCCCTTGCCTCTGATGCTGGTAAAACAGCCCTATTTCTCAAAAGAATATATCTGATGCTGTCATGCAAGCCACAAGTTTTCTAAATTAAGCAGAAAATGTTTTCCCAATTAGCTGAGGACACTAAGAACAACTGCTTGAGCATTAGAGCTATGAACTGCTAACTTTGATACAAAATTTATGATCATTGGGCCAAATACTATTCTCTTACAAATGGTTTTCTTAGATGAACAGCACTTACACAGAGCAGGAATAAATATTTGATAGGATCTGTACCTCCTTGCCTATGAAATTGAAAAGCTATCATAACCCCAGTGAAAAAATGCTGCAGTTTATTATCTGTTCCCCCTAAATTTTCCATCTTTATTGCATAAAATTTGTAGAAATATCTCCAGTTTGATCCTTCCCCTCATAGGAGGAGGAAGAAGGCAGAACAGTTTAATATAATAAGCAGAGCAGTCTGAACGCAAAGTTGTGAGCTGTGGCTCTGTGTTTGTGCAGCTATATTAACTTCTGTGGAACAATTCCTAATTGAATTTTTTTTTCCAGGAAAATACAATGCTTTGAGGGTTTTTCTTCTGTGTTATCTAGGAAAGCATATGCTCTAAATAGGGATGGATTCTGCTAGAGGTATAGGAAAGTAGCTGTCTTTTGAAAAGTGTTTTAAAACTCTGAAAGCTTATCATGAACAGTAGAATTGGCCAAGCAATATTATTTTCAGAACCAAAAATTGCATAATTGAGCAATTTGTGATTCAGCCAGGAAACATTCCTGTTATCTGCAGTTTTTCAGTATTTGCTAAATTTTTGCTTATATGGCACTCCTTATTGAATTACATGCTGTTCAGTTTCTCCAGGATGGTCAACCAATATTTTTCTATACACATTGACTGTGACTAAAGCTGCAGTTGGACTTCTGTGGGTAAAATACACCTAAAATTATTTGGTTTTGTGAAGCAACTCTGCATTGTTTAATAAGCTTTAAAATAAAGTACTGATTTTTCCATTTTTCCCCCCTCCCACAAAATCACTCATTCTGCTACTCCCAGCATCAGTGCAGGATATGGAGACAGTATGTGAAAAGCAAGGGGCTGTTTAAATCAACACTTCCACAAGCAGCTCTTTAAACCAGTGTGCAGAGCTAAGTACCCCTCTCTCTTCTGACCTTCTTCACCCTTCCCTGGCTCCCTTGGCCTTATCTGCAATCAGAGTGCCTGACCCTGCACATCCTGACAGGTCACAGGTATTTCCTTCTTTGAGTGACCTGAAGGGTATTGCTAATTCTAGTAGCTAAACCACTTTTTTTTTTTTTTTTTTTTTTTTCCCTCTGTGTATTTCAATGCAGTTGTATTGATACAGCTTGTGGGTTTTTTGTTGTTTGTTTGTTTTTTTACATCAATCTGTTCTTTTGTTTTTCACTGACTTTGTTAAGTTATTTGACAGTCTAAAGAGAATTATTAAGCCTATGCTATTTTCTTAGCTTCATTGCAAATGTTTTCCTGTTAGGCTTACTATTTATTAAAAGGTTTCATGAAGCCAAATATATTTTACAGTAAATAATGGTTCTGAATAATTGATATGTTGAAAACATGTCACCTGAAATACAAAATTCCAAGCAAAGAAATGCTGCATCATTTATCTGAAATAATCCAGTTTTGATGCAACTTGTTTGAATTCATCTGCTGATTTTAGAAGTGCCTCTCCTACCTGACTATATTTACTGATATTCTTTTCCTGAGAGTCATGTCAATCAGACTACAGGTCCTGCACTTTTCGGATTCCAGTGTAAAGGCAAGTCAGAAACAGAGAAAAATCTTATTACATATCAGAAGTGAGCATTTCAGGAGATCTGGTTGCCTTTTGCAGCATTTTATTATGTAAGTCATTGAATCCTTTTTTGCACCTAGAAAATCAAAAGGCCATTGAGTGACCTTTCCTTCTCCTCCCAGTTTTTAAAAATTGAATTTACTGAGCAGGGTGCAGCTAGTAGGCTGGAAGGGCAGTGGTAAGAGAGGATGAAAAGCTAGTCCTGTGAAATCTGTGGCAAAGATTCAGTTACATAAACAGGAGTTCAAACGGGAACAAGAGAAGAGAAAACATGAGCATGGTAGCAACCATCTCCTGAGATCCCTGTGGCTCTGTGCTGCTCTCAGGAGACCTTTCTGCAATCCACACAGTGACAAAGGGCTTCTTGGTCTGAAATCTGAGGAGATGATAAATGTCCTATTGCTTCACCACCGTAGATGGTGTTGCTGATAAAGGCTGCTGTGAAGGATTTGTCCTGGTCACTCTCCAGGCTGTCAGACCTTGTCCCTCACAGTAGAAGTTCTGACTAGTTTAGATTAATTGATAAAGATGCACAAAGCTGGAGATCCAAATGTGTCTCTTCCTCTTAATAACAGTGATGTGATTTTTTTTTTAACCTTTTCTGTTAAAGCACCAAATCTCTAAGTATAGAGAATACCCACATGCCTGAGCCTCTCTTGCAAAGAGGATAGGACCCAATCACACACTGTGCCACTCATTGCCATTGGTAATGTAGAAACAGAGTGGACAGGCTCCTTTTTACTTGTAACTTACTAGGCAAATACCCAGGTGTTCCAGGTTTTCAGATATAAGAAACTGTTTTGCTTTTTAAAATATGACACTATAAACTAGTATGGAAACAAAACAAATCTCCAACATTGAATTTTCCTATTAAAAACATCAGTTAACAATTCAAGAGTCTTTAAGTGTTTCTAAAGCCAATACAACCTACATATTTAATAAGTAGATAGAAAACTATGGATTTACAATAAGAGATTTTGTACATACCTGAGTATTTACAAAATCCTTTAAAAGGCATTTACATCTAAATTTACTATTTTTCTAAATGTCAGCTGAGAGGGAATTTTTACATCCAGTTTATAAATTCTGGAAATTAGGGGGTTCATAATACAGAGTTGTTTAGAAACTTTTATTTATAGCAGCACTAACAGATGCTGCAGTACTGAACACTAACCCCTTTACTCTTCTCATTCTGGTATTCCAATCATTCATACCAATTTTTATTATGAGCACTGTAATGTACAGTGTCTCTGCCACACAATCGGCACACGTTTTTCATGCATATGTGTCTTTTCTTGTGAGTAGAGCTCTGTAACTAAAAGTATTTTATCAGCTCTTGAGTAAAATACATCAGGGGCGGGAGGGAAGGGATTTAGGTACACAGCTCTTGTTGATAATGAGAGCTTCACTGTTACTAAATGTTTACTAATGATAAGAGCAAAATATATTTGTGGCATGAACTTCACATAATATTTTACCTGCTCTTTGAGCAGGTAAGCAAAACAAACACTTTCCTCTGTAATTTTCAGTAGTGAACTCAGCAGTATACACAAAGAGAGAGAAAGAAAAGGGGGGAAAAAAAAGCAACCTTGACTCTGCTTATGCTGTATTAAATGATGGTATTTAGAAAAGGGCCAGTGCAGGGACTGGTTAGAGCCATACTTCAAACCCAAATTATTCGATGATTCTATGATTCCTCTGGAAAAAATGGGAAAAATATGACATAACGTGCCCGTGACAACAGAGGTTGCTCCTTTGTGTGTTCTTGACATGCAAAGTGCGTGGGGAAGGGGTCCCACTTCTCCCTTGTGGACCCATCCTCTTTCTGAGTGTGTTTCCTTAGAAGTGTAAACCCTAACTCTTCTCCAGTCCAGTCAGTCTTTACTCACAGTATTTCAGACAATTCCCTGACAACTGTAAAACTCCTGTTTCAGGTACGCTCACAGGTGGGTGAACACAAGACATGAGAGCCTTCTTCCTGTGGCTGCAGATGGGCTAATTTACCTTTACCACCATCTGTGAAGACACAGAGTACTCATAGATCAGAGCTTAGGGCTTCCCAGCTTACTTTGAAGCCAGTTTGCTGTCTGTGCTGCCCACAATCTGCCCCAGATAGTCAGGGACCACACTGTGGGGAATCTACCGTGGAGAGCAAATACATCTTTTGTACCATGCCAGCATCTCAGTTAGGGATAACTGTGATCTGTGAAGTCCAGTTTCTAAATTTAGTCTAATCATGACACTAGCCCTTTAGAAACATGGTAAAGCCACCAGTGATAGACTTCTCTGCCACTTTGAGTCTCTGAGGAGCACTACCTCAGCATTAACTACAGAGGGTCTGCATCTGCATCCAGCTGAAATAGCTGCCAGGGCCTCTCACTGGGCAGACTTGTTTACTCAAGCATATACCTGATTACTCACATGGCAGTGATAAGGAGTGTTATTTGTTGGCAAACAGGTGTAACTCATCAATAATGGTGGCAGAAGGTCACTTGATGACATACTTGGACACACTGTGTGTTTGTTTAGTTTTAAAAGTACTCATCTGTCAGGGGAAGGGCAGCTAAAGATGCATGCCACATAAATCAGAGGGAAGCCTCTTCAGTACATCCCAAAATCCAGCAGTTGCTTTTCAGCACTCATTACCAGCCACAGCAGCCTTCCTCCCAAATACCCACTACGTTGGTCTGTAAAGGGGCTTTGCTTTGCTGTTGGGAAGTAAGCACAGGTGTGGTGGCTTGCTCAGGGCAGAGGAGGGAACACCCAGCTGACAAGCTGTGCCCAGCGCTGCAGAGCTGGGGGATGCAGGGATAAATACAAGAATGGCCCAGGGGAGGTAGCCAATGCCTCAGAGCTGGGCTGGGTTGGGTTCAAAGCTGTGTTTTCCCAGAGTCACTTCTGTGGGCAGATAGCTCAGGCTGTTTTGATACTCCTGGGTATCAAAATAACAAATTCCTTATGGATTGCAGTGTCCTGAGCCTCTGTAATAGCATCAAATGAATCTATGATGAAAATAAACTCTAGACATTTACACCCTTTTCAGGTAAGTCCTACTTGCTTTGCTTCCAGAATTCTCATATGATTGCAATGGAGTAGGCAACTCTTACTCCACAGAGCAGAAACGAGGTACCAGAGGTCTGTGTTTTGTTGTTTTTTTCTTTGTTTTTTTTTTTTTTTTGCTGCAGTATAAAATAATTTCTACTCTATGGCTAAAAAGCACAATGACTTTTCTTTACATTTTCCTCATACACACTGACAACTGAGTCCCACTCTGATTCTGTAAGCAGCTGCATATAGGATGCTTTTTTTGCTAAATGGTATTGCACAGCCTCTCTTTCACATCAGGTTTATGCAAAAACTGTACAATCCTGAAATATCCTTTGGACACCAAGCCCAATTCCAGCACTTGCAAAAATAAAGAGGCTTTTTCAATAGTAATATTTAATCTTGCCTTTCTATATAATAAGCAACTGAGCCTTGAGATTGAATACTAGAAGTTCTTGATTTGTTTTTGTCAATGCATTCTTCTCCTTCTCTAGGAATGTGTATTGTAAGGCTGGTATGAGGATAATGAGACACTAGCACTGATTTACTTACAATATATACGTGTATGTGTTTTGTACCTGCATACAGATAAGAAAGACCAAGCAAATACTTTTATATTGGTGCTGTTTAAAAACAGCAACACAAAAATGATCAATAAAAATGATCAAGGAAAAATGATCAAGCAAAACTAATAAAGCAATTGAAAAGGCATGTGTGTGTACAGGACGAGAGAAAAAAATCATGTTATATTTTTGATCACTATATATTTTTAGCATTTATGGTTTCTTATGCCAGTTCTTCTACAGTAGTGATGAAAACAAATTATCTTCCCATGTGATTATCTTGGAAGGATGGATGTGCATCATATGTAAGGATGGGAAGTCTGCATCAAGATGAAAGATCATGTTTAGTGTTTGATTTTTAAGGTCTCATTTTAGTATTTCTTCTTGTACAAATTCTTTCTTCCCTCAAGTCCTACATAAATGTAACCCTAATTACCTATATATGTTAAATCTGCATAGACAAAAGTGTGTTTGTCAGAGCTTGAGATGTTTTCCAGTAGATGCCAACTGAAATAGATTATGATTAAAATGTGAACATTAAGTAGAAGAACACTGATGGAAACATTTGTGTTTGTGTGTCTTCCCTAAAAGGAAAATACTTTGGAAAGTAGCTGTCAAGCTTCCTATGAAGGCAAAAATTCCTGCAAAAAAGTTTTGACTGATTTTCATTTGTATTTTTCAAGCTTTTAACCTTGTATTTAATAAACCCTCTTCGGGACATGCAACTATATAAGCATACAGACAGAGAAAGAAGGAGGGGGCATCATTAACTGAATCCATTCAGATTCATCACGAAAATGATATTGTTTTCTTATTTATGAAGTCCATGTGCAAAATAATTAGCAGAGCTGCAGTAAGAAATTCATCACTGATTCACAGTGCAATTAAGCCAGGATCTCTTTTTTCCCACTGGGGAAGGGTCACAAACTCACAGCCATCCGTTCACTCACTTCGTGCTAGGTGGGAAACGCGGCCCCCAAACCACCAAAGCGGAGGTGTGTTTGGCACAGTTTTCAGCTGAGTGAGGCCAACAGCCAAGAAGAGGAAAAGGCTGTGAACCCAGAAAAAAATAAGTCTATTTAAGTGTTTAATATTTTGTTTTTGTGGAACATGATATAAAATTTCACAATCTCTTCCTAAGCTTGTGACCTTGAAAGGATTCCCCTCCTTCATTTTCTTGTTTTGGAAAACATTTTTTAAAAAAAAAAAATTGTTGGACTATCTTGCCATGTGTTTACTTTTTTTTTTTTCCTCAAGTTCCTACTGATTACCTGAATTTAAATGATTGCTAGTATGCTTTTAATGTGAAAGTAGGCAGTGAATATGTTAAGTAGAGCAATTAACATACTTCTGACAACGACTTGTTTCTTCCTTACTCAGTGAATATGCATGTTTGTGCACCTTGCAGCAACAGAAGGTTTGACAGAAAGAGTCATGTTGAAGCCAGGAAATTACAAACAATGATGACAATTTGAGGGGAAAAATGTTGAGTAGGAAGCCACAAACAAGAAACCCAAAATGGAGTATAATGCAGACATGCATGGCTATTGTATTTTGAACACCACCAAATAAGCTGCTTGGATTTGTTGTAATTTTCTCATCCTTTTGTTTGCAGGAAATTCACAAAGTCAAATCAAGAAGCTTTCATATCACTTTTCTCTGAAGTGAAGTTCAAAATCTCTTAAATTCTCACATTGAGGTGCAATTAGATAACAAATAGGAACAGGGCAGACATCTTGGTCACTAACTGCACAACCAATAGAAAATTCTTTTTAGGAAGTGGGGTGATGTAATTGCCTCCAGTCCTAAACAAAACTTGTATATACTATTGCCAAGTCCATTCAGGTTCAGAAAACTCAGTAGTACAAGGAGAAAACTTTATCACTCATTAAATGTCTGTGCAGAGACCCAAAGCATTTACTCTGAAGAGTGATAATGTCATGTCATGAAGTCATGATGCCTCTCAATTGGTAGTGTATGATGTGTGCTATTCTTTTCTGTTTAAAAAAAATATAATATCTGGAATATACTCCTTTATTTACCGTGTGCAGGGATTATTTTTTTTTCCTCTTGAGATGTAATTCAAAGGTCTGTCTTTGCCTTAGTTCTCCATTTACTCATGTTGAACAGCAAATAGAAAAACCATTGTATTATTGCATGAAATTCCAAATTTTGAATTAAAGTCATCTCTTCATCACTGCTTTGCCCACGGAGTAACCAAGGGAAGCCTAGAGAGTGGGAATGAAGTCAGGATCTCTGTCTTGCTGTTGCTAGAGCAGAAAACACTTTTGAGGCAATTTACTCAGCCTCACCTTGCTAACACAAGGCTCTCCAACACCTGATCACTCTCAGAGGAGAGTACTTGTCCTCGGATAGCATGGATATGAGATAAAAACACAAGAAAACACCAGTTACAATTCCCTTGACTCCTTCAACCACAGAAGACATTATTTACTGGATGGAACTTATCTCATAAGTGGATTTTGTGTTTGAAGAAGATGCCATCTTGACAGGTTTGGTGACTGAAATCTTTCCAGAGGAAGTACAGTAGTGTTCATTAGAGAGCAGTTCTTCCCTTTCTGGTTAATGTATCAGCTCTGCTCTGAAAAGGATTCCTAAGGAGCCATTTAGTTTCTGTCTTGGTTACAGGTAAAATCTTCTGCAATGCAATAAAGGCCTCTGCATCAAAACCAGGATTAAATGATACTTAAATATCTGTTCTGTGAGGGATAAATTTCACTTTTGGTTCTTATGTTCCATTGAGACAACTAACAGGAATGACATATTGTGCCACTGATAGTTTTTTTCAGATGTAGATTTAAATTCAGAAAGCTAGCTCCAAATTTCTTTTGCAGCTGCTACATTGATCAATACAAAAGTTTGTCATGGAAAGGATGATGAAACAAATTTGGAAAACTACATGGAAATTATCTACTTGCAAAACACTGGTGTAACCCTGCCAAAAAACACTGTGATTTGCAAAGTCTCAAGTGAGTCAATTTCTTCTTTCTCGAATGAATACATTTCAGGTAGATATATCCGAGTTTATAAAGTAAGAAATTAAACTTTTCAGTTTAGAAGATTCCTAGTGTCTACAGGGAGGAGTTTCTTGTAGGTAATAGTCCAGAAATTTCTAGAAAAGAGCAAAAAGAGCTACAATCACCAGCATGACTTATTACAGCACTGATTCTGCATCAAAAATGTTTCTGCAAGAAAAGCTGCTGAATTGTGATCTATATTTGCCATTTTCTCTCCATACCTCATTGCCGTAACATTTTTGGGAATGCTTAGCAGAAAGACGTTTTCTTGAAGAGGCAAACTTTTATGGGCCGTCAGTAGAAAAGGTATGCTGGAGAACAACATAGCAGCAGGTTACACTTTGTACCATGATTGCCTCTTTTATCTGATGACTTTAAAGTGAAAGTCTAATAATCAATCTCTACATTGATCTTTGGAGACAGATTGTGTTTATTAAAACCACCTTGCCGACTACTAGAATCCAGGACGGGTAACTTCAACTGTGTCACAGTTCATAGAAACAAAGCCCAGTGTTTTAAAATAATGAAGAAAAATGGATGACATAAAATTGAAATTTCAGGAGGAATTTAAGGAAGTAGAAGATAATTACATGAATTGGAATCTGGCCAAAACATTGGCATTAAGACCAACTCGTTTGAAATGTCATGAAATATTTAATAACAAGCTGCTAGCCCAAGGGAAGCAATGTCAGGAGAAGTACCTAATCATATGTTTCATTTTAAAAGAAAAGGTAAAACTATAAAGACAGAAAGGACACTTTGTGGAAAGCTAAAAAATATATTTTGCACATTTGGGTACAATATTGGGGAACACGTTCCTCCTGTCTCTGAACTTGTCTATTCAAGGTTATTGACTAGGAGAACTCTAGCAAACTAGAAGAGTCAACAGCAGTTATATTGGAATAGCTCACTTTATGGTCAATGTATTTTAGCATAGAAATTATTTTCTTCTAAAATAATAGTCACATTCATCTTAATCAAGTTATAAAGAAAAAAAAGAAAGAGTCTGAAGTTACAAGAAACTATTCCAAAAAGATCTTATAAAGTATTGCACAACAATTATTCTGGCCATTGTCATTATTGGAAAGAAATCCACAAGGGGTGAAACACTGGAACAGTTGCCCAGAGAGGTGGTGGAAGCCCCATCCCTGGAAGTTTTTAAGGCGAGGCTGGATGGGGCTCTGAGCAACCTGAGCTAGTGGGAGGTGTCCCTGCCCATGGCAGGGGGTTGGAACTAGATGATCTTAAAGGTCCCTTCCAATCCTAGAAATTCTATGATTCTATAAATTATACAGACTCTTGGTAACTAAATGTTGATATCATCGTCATCTGTGTGCCAGAACGCCTGTTTCAGTATTATCTGTTCTTATACAATATATTACAGCTGTATACAATCCTCTTATTGCCACCACCATCTAAAATCAGTCTTACACCATCACAGCAACAGAAGTTAACAATTAAAGGGTTAAGTATTCAGAAAAAAACCATGAAAATTGTCATGAGTTTGACAGTCTTTCAGAGTATGTTTTAATCCAGATTCATTGTAGGATCAATTATTCTTAATCTGTAAATCTTTTTGTCAAAAGTTAGTGATGACTGAAGTAAATAATAAGTGAAGTTCATAATATCCTAAGTCCACTGTTTAGGTACAAACCAATTTTTTCATCTCTCAGACAGAGATCTTACTAAAAGTGTAACTCCCAGGTAACTAATTCAATCTTAATGGATTTTTTTTTCCTAGGGAGTCCCTCACCTGGTGCCTCTGATCAGTTTTAGGTACATACCTACCTTACAAAAAACCTACTGCAAAACCATGCTGCTCTAGTGAAAAAAGACACCCCTTATGTGCAGCTCAGACTGTCTTAAGTGCAAGAGTTAGGAGGTGGCAGAAACCTGTGTAAGCACCAAGTCTGCACTGACTGCAGAATTATAAATTTTCATTCAACTGTCAGCATTCAAAGAAATCACTTAGCCTCATACACTATACTTTAATCTTTTTCCAAATGCTGTTCACAGAAATTCTCTGCCATCCTGTTTTAATGAAGAATCATGATTTTGCTTACCCTGATTATCACTTTAGATCCTTCAAATGAGCACTGTACCAGCATGCTATTGCTTTACTTGAGAACCTTAGAAAACTGACATTAGAATTTTCTCTTTTGGGAAAAAGGCTGTGGAGTCTCCAATAGCCACAGGAAACTAGAATCTTGGGTTTATGCCTCAGGAAGGTGATTGCTCCAGAGGCACACTGACTCTTGCTACAGTGCTCCAAACTGACTCAAAAAAACTTGTTCTCCTGAACTCTTGACTCATTTCTAAAGTTTTATAGTCATTTAAGTGAAATTTTGAATTACATAAGAACAGAAAAGCTGACTAACTGCTTTCATTTTACTTTTCTGAGCCTCTTGGTACACAGAGAACTGAAAGCCCTCAACAGCTTCAAGGATGGAACTGTGCAAGATGCACAAAGAAAATGCTCACAGCACTGTGGGAAACAGTGAACATTTAGCTCTGATCCTATAAGGCAAATCTAAACATGATACCAATCTGAGTGTGAAATTGTCTCTTAGTGGAATTGATTAAACTTCTGTCACCTCATTTATAATTAAACATCACAAAGCAACTAGAAGCATACTATCAAGGATAGTCCATTGGAAAGGGATTAATTAGTTGAGGCAAGAAAATAATGTTTCAGTAGAAAGTGCTTGACTTTTGAGAGTAGCTTTCAATTATTTTAGAGGTTCACAGTATAAATGTCTCCATCTGAATTGTTATTGAGGGGTTTTTGAAAGTCAGTTGAAAGATATAGATGCTTCTAAGATATTATTTGTCAAATAGTGAAGGTTTTTGTGCTAAACTGAATATCTAAAATAGGTTGGATGATTTGTGTCCAGTAAGTGGACTCTTTCCTGAGTATTGCATTGAGTTTCCATGGCAAGGTTTTGTTAGCAGGAGTGCATCATCGCTAAAGTTCAGCAAAATTAAAATTCACTGCAAATAGTAAAGTTTAGCAAGATGAATCTCACCTGTTGTACCTACCAGCTTAGTAAGTATACAGAAGGTGGGAAATCTACCCCTTCTGTTACCTGAAAAGGAGATTGGCACAATTCAGATATTTTAGGAACTTGACCCACCTGAATGAGAACAGCTATGGCCTTGTCTTGATGGCTGGAAAACCTACCAGAGCTCTTGGCAGAAGGAATGAAGGCATTGATTTTTTTTTTTTTCAACCTATGCACAGATGAGCTTCAGGATGAAATTTTTCCTCACACTGTCTCAAAAGAAAGGGTACTTTTAAAACTGTTCAAATACATCACCATGTACCCTGTATGTATAATCAAAAAGCAAGTGCCAAATGAAACACACCAGATAACTTACATGTACATCATTATCTCTATTCATCTTCTATTTACCCATTATAAAGTCCCTGTGTTTTCCTGAAGACTGTTAGGTAATTTTAATTCTGTTTCCAGTGACATAAAGCATGAATAATTCAATTTTTCAATTTGAATAATTTGAAAAAAAGAACAATGGCATGTTTATAACTTTATAAAAGAAAACATTCATAACACTCGATAATTTTGTCAAATATTTTTCAGAAAATTTTCTTAAAGTATTTTATTTCATTTTTTGTATTGAATCTATTAATATGAAACATGCCTGACTTTTTTGAGGAGTTTTTGCATATTTTAATTTTTAAATTTTTTTTTATCCCCTTTGTACCATTGAAGATGTATTAAAATTTTTCCTAACTCACAGTGGGGTGTGACATGAAGAAATAAAAGAGTAACAGAAAATCTCTCATGTTTCAGAATTCCCTTAGGTTTTCTATTTTGAAAAGGTAGCTTGTCCACTTTACAGTGTTTTGCTTTGTTTTGTTTCTTTTTCATGACTTTTTGTAAGCAAATGAAGCATGTGAAGGGCTGAGAGGGGTAAAGGGAAATCAAAATCAGAAGTGGCATATGACTACCAAGCCACAATTTACCACAGTTGAATATAGTTCCTTGATGACAACCTAAGAGTAATAAAGCAAAAGATATTGAAAAAAAATGGAAAAGTGTATATCAATTTAAGCCTTTTGGAACTTAAAAACAACATGGAAACAAGAAAATTTATCAGAATGAACAGATCCACAGAGGTCAAGTATTCAACACTGCTTTGCAGACGAGACCATTATGTTCATGCATGTACAGTTTTGCTGACTGGCAAAATACCATTCACTTCAGTGTTTCACTGATGAGCCCAAGTTTTAAATTTAGCTTTAGGGCCTTCAGAAGGATTATTAGGAGGATGAAGCCTCCAGGCATTTTCTAAGTCTTCACAGGACATTTTCATAGAATGATAGAATCAGCCAGATTGGAAAGGACCTCTGAGACCATCAAGTCCAACCCTTAATCCACTACCACTGTGGTTACCAGATCATGGCACTGAGTGCCACCTCAGTCTCTTCTTAAAAACCTCCAGGGACAGAGAATCCACCACCTCCCTGGGCAGCCCATTCCAATGCCTCATCACCCTCTCTGCAAAGAATTTCTTCCTAATATCCAACCTAAACCTCCCCTGGCAGAGCTTAAGTCCATTCCCTCTTGTCTTACCGGAAGTTACTTGGGAGAAGAGCCCGACTGCCCCCTGGCTCCAAACTCCTTTCAGGGAGTTGTAGAGAGCGATGAGGTCTCTCATCTTATCCAGCCTGAACACCCCCAGCTCCCTCAGCCCTTCTTCACAGGACTTGTGCTGGATCCCTTCACAGCCTCCTTGCTCTTTACAACCTGACTTGTGCACCTAACTGCTCTCTGGTGCAGCGGGTGAGTGCCTCTTCACAGGCTGTTACTTCTTGCCTGGTTTATTTGAAGAGAGCATACTCAAATAAGCAAACCACTACCAACTTATTTGCTTTGAGGTGTTGTCTGGAAAATATGTCTTCCCTGGTTTCATAGTTCTCTGGGGTGGCATTTAATTACTGAAGAAATGCTTGGGAGAATATCACACAGGGTGATGATCTACAGGATGGAAAACTGCTGTGGGGTCTATTTAAAAAAAATATCACAAACTCCTATGTTTTATGTTAATTATCTGCTTGATGCCCATCTTAGTCTGGTTATTAAGGGCATTCAGACCAGAACTGCAATTTTGATTGATTCACTATTTTCCCCTCTGCAGCTCACAGTAAGCACCAATACATTTTTATAATAATAATCTGCAATTAGTGATGTGAACGGGGTTTTGACTGTGACTTCTACATTTATCTATTATAGCTGTTTATTTGTATATACCTATTCATAGAGTTTTAGTCACTGTGAAAAACAAGAAAATATAATCAGTGTTATTTTTACTGATGGAGAGGAGAAATAGCCTTAGTACAAAAAGGCCAAGTACATTTATGGAGAGGTGAAAATCTTTCTGAATTTTACAGGGTTTTTTTTAAGCACAGGATGTCCTATTGGTCTGTGATAAGGGTAAAAGGTGGAGGGTGAGGTGAGGGGCCTGTTTTGTGACATTTTTAAAGTTGAAATGTCTATACAGCTACTCTGTAAAATTTTTTGCTTGCCATGAACATTTCTTGTGCTAAACCCAATTTTTTTTTTTTTTGCAACTATTTTGAAAGCAAATGCTGCAAGAAAGAGTTGTAGGAACTCTAGAAGCTGATTTTCTTTCGAAGGGCCATTTCTAGAGGAAAGAAAAAAGTGGTATATGTAAGTTGTTACTCAGCTCTAACTCTGCATTGCTAGAAGACGAATGTGTATGGAGAATCAGCTGGAAGAAGGCTATAAAACAACGTCTCATGAAAAGCCATAGAAAAAAACATCTAAATACCAAGAAAAAAAAAAAGTCAAACTATGTTTTTGTGGGATTTCTTTCTTTGTGAGCTTGGATTGTTTCCATGTTCATTTACCAGGATTGTAACCTGTGTGGAAGTGTCAAAACGCTTTTTATTGCAAGCCTGTTTTATATAGAGCTGTTATATTTTCCACTAATTATGAGAAATTCTGCCTCTGCAAACATGAGGATATGATTAGCTGATGTGAAAGACATAATGCAAGCAAACAAACACATTAAGTCTGTTAAACGGGGCTCAGTATCAGTGTTACTTAATACTGGCTATGTGCAAATCAGCTTTCATTTGCCCTTTTCTCACATTTGCACATTTTCTTATTTTTTCATATTCTTCAGAGTTTAATATTTTATTATTCATGAGCTGTTTAAAGCTTTTCTGAAGGTTCACAAGGTGGGGAAAAAAAACCCAGATCACTCTTTGTCTTCCACTGCTGGGTAGTGGTACTTGCTGATGGTGGAGGTGTAAGGTTGTGCTCTGTCCCAGAGGTGGCTGGGACATTTCAAACCCTTCCCAGGGAAGCTGTGTATCCTTGTCTGTCTAGGTCCAGTTAATATTTGAAGCCTCTGCTGTTACCAGGTTCACATCTCCCTGTTACCCAGGAGATTGCCAAAGCGGCCATTGCTCATGATTACATTTGATAGATAACTCATACTACTTAATGTAAACTGCAGTGCAATTCTATCAAACTGTTGTCTACAACCACTGAAGGTTTTGGTCCACCATTTTCTAAATCAACAAAAGTTTCTTGGCTTATTTTTCTTTGGATTAAGATTTTCTTCTTCTAGAGGCTTGCTGTCAAAATCAAAAACTCATGAACCATATAGAAACATATCCTTGCAAGACTAAGTTTCTCAGGAAAATATTAATTTTCTGCTGCAACATAGGAAATATTTCACATCTAACATTTTTTAATATGGGTGGATTTTTTTCCCAAGTTATATCATACTTGTCAAATTAAAGGTAACTTTTTTTTTCCCCCAGAAACATTCAAGATAAATTTAATTTGCCGATATTTCTACTTAAGCTCCTTATTCCATCGTAGCAAGGGTGACTGGTAGACACTTAGTCTCTCATTTTGTTTTCAAATAATAACACTTCCAACTATTCTTCTGAAGAATTTCCTGAAGAATAAAGCTGTGATTCAGTAATTGCATACTTACTACATTCAACATTGCCTTTTGCTAAATTATAATGCTAGCCTATAGAACATTGCCCTCAAAGAGTTAAGACCTCTGTTCCTGTATTTCCGACTAAAATCTCAGAAGATACCCCTTGTGTGGCTGCATTGAAAGTAAAGATGAACACTGTTTTGTGTATCTCTGTATCCAGAGAAGGAGGAGGTGAGCTAAGAGAAAATGACAGGGTTTGCTGCTGGGTTAGGTTGCCATTAGGACAATTAGCTGTAACATTATCAGGGCCCTAGCTCTGAAAATGCAACCATGAATCCTTGTTACTGCCTAAAAGAGTGATGATTTTAAATAAATGAATATCTGAATCAGGATTTTTTGTTGGTTGGTTGTGTTTTGTTTCGTTGGTTAGTTTTTGGGGTGTATTTTTTTGCTGTTGAAAAATTCCAGAAGACAAGAATAGATTGAAAAGAAAAAAAAAATGCAGCAGTTTATTCATCTTTATGAAATTAAAATGAGTTCCTGTACAGGCAACTGAGCAATTTCTAGTATACACCAGGAGGTCACACACAACATGTCTGGTACCACCAGATGACAGACATGATAATGTCTGATGACAGACATTCTTATAATTAGCTTTTCTGTGTCTTTGCAAAACCAAGTTTGTAGGTCTGTAGTATCTTTTCTTTGCTCTTCTCCTTTTTTTGCTCATTAACATTTCAATCAACTGTACTTTTTATTGGAAACTAAACTGAGAATGCTGGCAATTAATATTTCTAATGTGGTTTTAATTGTAAAAAAATGTATCCTAGGTACTGTGAGCAGTCTATTACCTTTTGTTGTTGCTATAATTGAAGTTGTGTAGTGTGCTACATAGATATATCATTTTCTTCCTCTAAAGGGACTGTGTTTTTTTACTAAGTCTAAGGTAATCAATCTAAAAAAGAATATCAACACCAAGCAGCACTGAGAATTCATGTAGAAGAATCATGTGGAAAGAGTAGGAAAGTATACAGCCTGTGGTCAGCAGTCTGAGATTTTGGGTGCAGCATGAAGGTTTGTTTAAAGAGAGAAATCACAGGTTGCTTTTCATACGTGATAATGTTGATCTCTTTCTTTGAGGTCCTTTTTGTCATGTAAGGGTGGTTCCTAGAAATAACCCCGGCAAAGCAGTTCTCCAACACTTTTAATTACATGGCTAGGAGGATCATGACTTCTTTTTTGTGCCATCCAGTGAACATACATCCTTGTTGCCACAGGACTCTACCTTAACTCTCACCTTTTGCTTCCAATATTCAGTCCACCTTGTTGATAAGAATGGCTCCATGTATGATGCCAAGCCATAGACATCTGGCATATGTTCACCACAGGGTTATAGCTCCTCCAGTTGCTTAAAGGTAAGAGCCAAAATACTGGAAGTTTCAATTCTGGCAGATTTCATAGTTAGTGGGTCTTGTATGTGCTATTATTTCTGGTCAAAATGAGCAGGAGTGAAGGAGATAAAGAGGAGACATGACAAGAGTAAGTATAAATAAGAAACTATGTAAATAAATAAATAAGTGTAAATATGTACTGTCAAATTAGAAGTTATTTCCATTCTCTTTTTTTTCATTAAAACTCAAGCTGTTATAGTAATTTATTCAAATTGACTCAACAGGGACCTTGGCAAGGTAGGTCAAGGTGGATTTTATGGTAGGAAAAACTGTTCTGAAATTCTTGGTGGAACAAATCCCCCAGAAAATTAGTTACAGTGCTTTCATATTCACATTAGACAATGGAAATACAATGGGTACAGGTCTATAGCACACTTATTAGAGATTGGTGGGTCATTGTTTTCACACTCTATTTTCAAATGTGCATTTCTCAAATGAAAAAATATGATTATTTATAATAAGTCAGTAATTAAATCTGAAAGCAAAGGGAAATGCAGAATATTGATTTAATCAGAGAATCTGCATACATATAAGATATAACATATCATATGAGCACTATGAACAAGGCTGTGGAAAATCTTTGTGTTAATGAAATTATTGTAGAACTGTTGGTTATTTTAAAAATAGTATTAGAAATAGCATTTTTCCTTAACTTTCGTAAAAGGTGGCTGACTGAATGGGTTAAGAATGTAGAAGATACAGTAAAACACTAAAATAAAAGTGTCTCTCTCCCTGTTTGGCTGTTCCAGAACAACCGTACAAAGAATAAGATGAGTGGTAAATAAAATGAAGCATAGGGTCCTTAAGGAGCATGTGGAATTCATTGCCACAGGAGGCTGTAAAGGGGCTGTAAGGTGGTTGTATTTAAAAGAGGATTATTTTACAAGCAATAACACTGAGCTAAATTGTATGGAGTAATGGAGCAACATTCTTCACAAGACCCCTGAGGCTGGCTCAGCATTTTCAGCTATGGCAGCAGAGCATTTTATGCCAACAGAGAGGAGCCAAAGTGTATGCAGAGGTGACACAACAAAAAGTTAACCAAATGGCAAGGAAAAACCAAGAGCAGTGGAGTAGGAAGAAAACATAATGAAACTGCAGCTTGTCCAAATTCAGCCAGGCTTTTGTCCATGTTCATGTCTTCTCCCAGTGTTTTCTTGTGAGCTGACTCAGTGCTGACAAGGCACTTGGCCAAGGGGAAATTAAGCCCAGGAGTCGAGGTGGAAGCCAGCCTGGATGCATTTCACCATGGTGACTCAGCTTTGGACTGGGAATATTTTACTGATACATAGTGATATTTTATAAATATTTTGAATGAATTGACTTTTTGCTGAAAATATGGTGAAAATGGCCACTTGGAGAGTGGGGTATGGGAGGACAGCTTGGACAAGGTGCATGTGCAGGAGCAGGAAAATGCAAACACTCAGAGAGGTGCTTCTAGGGCAGTAAAGCCCACTGCTAGGAGCCTGTCAGAAACATTGGCTACCTCTCTGTAAAATGTTTGCATTTTTCCCAACAGGCTGCTGTGCCTTTTTGTCTTGCACCTCTTCCTCCTGTCCAGGCTTAGAGGTTGTAAATTTCTCTTTTGACCCTTCATCCATATCTCAGCCCCATAGCTTCTTCTTAATAACCTGTTTGGTCACCCTGACATTTCCTGGCTGGCTTCACATACTAAGTGAATGTGTGTGGGTGAGCTGAGAAGCAGAATTTGTCCAGGGAGGGAGCTGAACAAAATCTTAAATGAAAAAAGAAGAAAATCAAAACCAAGAATTCAGTAGACAGGACCACAGAGATCCAAAGAAGAGGTTTGAAGTCTGGGATGTTGTGGGTGAGGAAGTTACTAAATTATAAGCAGGCTTTCCACTGTGTTTTATTGCTGAAACAACTATACTAATTGTATCTATGAGCAGGAACACTTCCTCAAGTAAATTAAACTAAGAATTGCTGGCTAAAGAATTGCAACATTTTCCATGTGGCATATTTTAGCACAAGGCTGAGGGGAAAAAATCTAATAACCAAACACACTAGCTAAGAGTATGCTAATTTGCTTTTATTATGAAAAACAGTGTTGCAAATCCTACCTTGTGGATATATGGACTTAGGGAAATAAACACATCATTGTACTGTCAGTTATCTAAATCAAGCCACTCATTTTTAACATTTGCCCACATCAAGATTTTCTCAGGTATCTAGTTAAAAGAAATATTACAGTAAGGTGATGTAATATATGCTACCAGCTAAACATCTATTTTTGGTAAAAATTTATGAGGTCATCTTAAGCAAGTTTTACATTCCTACATTGCTTATAAGGAACCTGGGAGATAGCAGGTTAAAAATTCATATAGAGAAAGTTGCATATGCCTTATTCCCACTTACAAAAAACTAGAGCTATTTTAATGTTTTGGCATATGGAGTTATTGTAGCTCACTGAAGAAAAAACTCAGCCCTGTGTTAGATACCAGATCTCTCTTCCTATTACGTAATGCGGGGAATTATACATACACAGTGCAGTTATTTTAAATATAAAGTTTAGCAAGAAATATTGTAGCTCACACAGAAATTGAGAGCCTGAGAAGTTTTATAAGTTTCTGAGTTTGCTGGATGGTGGAAAAGCTCAATTTATTGTGAATCTATTTGTAGCTGGAGAATCTGCAGGAACTGAAAGAGACAGAAAACTGTGAAAACACAGACTGGCAATGTAAAAGCAGAGGCAAACTCTTTGTGATCTTCCGCTTCACTGATGTGTAAGGCTAATAACAGCAGCTTCACTCCACTCTTTTCCTGTTCTTAAGTAAGAACAGATCCAGATGTTGCAAAAACGTCACCACAGGGAAGCAGGAAAGGAAGGGTGAATTAAACATTAAGTGTTGGGCTGAGATTACACTGGGTCAAACTGCTGAGTTAAGTGGGGGAGGCAGTGAGCTGAGAACATGGAATTTTGATCTTGGCACACTCCTGTGGCTTCTGTCTTTCCTTGCTACAGCCAATCTGTCCCTAAACAAAAGTAGTTCTGAATGGTTTTAGTTTGCAAGGACCAGGGCTGCTGAAGTCCCAAGGCAGCCTCAATTTAGGCAAGCTGTAGGTGTCTTCCAGTGCTGAATAAGAAGTTAAAGCCAGGTTCTGAGAGAGACTTGATTGGGTGGGCATATGAGCTACAGCTTGCTCTTAGAGCCTGCCCCATTTCATAGGTAACTAACATCCAGCCAGATTTTCAGGAGTTTAACATCTGTACACTTCCCCCACTGATAATGTTTTTTTAATGTAATGGAAGTTTTTCAAGATTGGACACTCCATGTAGCGTGGAGCTTCTCCTAAGGGGTTGGTGACCACCAATGAGGGCAGTAACTCTTACTTCAAAATTATATCCCACCATTGTGGAGTAGAGCTGAGAATTATCTTGGATCTTTAATATTCATGTTCTTCTCATTGTATCCTGAAACTCCAGGAGTACCATCTTTGTATAAAGTGCAAAGCTTATCTTGCTGGGATTTCAAATGTTCATTGCTCATTTCAAATGCTCATGCAGGCTCTAGAGTGTAATGCTATAAGAACAATGCTGGCACTGGGAAGCCCCATGCTGTTTCTGGTCCTTTACTATTTGATCTTCTCTGCAAATCTTAAGCACTACTGCATTTTGAATACAGATGGTAAAATAAAAAACCCTCTTTACTCAAGATGAGTTGATGTTATAACACCTCCCATTGTCCCAAGATGTTTCATGCCAGAGGTGAATATCTTTACACATTTAGGGGGTGCTAACATATGGCAGGTTTCACTGTATTGGGAACTGTGCCCTTGACACTGTTCAAGTGTTCACAAAAAGCAAGCAGGAGTTGAAACCTTCTATCACCATTTTTTGAGATTTTTCCTCTATGACTACTTCAAGTCTGGTACTATCTCCTGTGGTCCAGCAGTTGGATTATTTGCTAAATCCCATGATCTCCTGTCAGTCCTCACTTCACAAAGATCCTTTCTCAATTCTGCCACAATATGGGTTTGGATATAGTTAATTTAGACCATCAGCCTTCTCCTTTGTAAGATAGCTGTAAGGTCTTTTGGGTCATATATTTTGCAATGATATTTTCCTTTTTTGGAAAAGGCTCTTTTTTATATTTTCCCTACTGATAGCAGTGTCTCTGTTCTTGATTAGCCTGTGGCTGATGTCAGTGGATTTTTGATTGGTCATATATACAACACGATGAACAAGTAAAGAGAAATCAATTAAAGCAAGTTAAAAACATAAGAGCAGTTGTAGAAAAACACATCATCCCGTCTTGCATAAGAGACACTGGCTTCAGTTCTTCTTATAGGGTTTATAATTCACTATTTAAAAAGTCCAATGGAAAGTATTTGTATTTTAACCACAACAGCCCAGTGGCTGAATTTTGGGCAGAGGAATAAGTAAAGATTTTTCTCAAATGACACAAGCATTTATTTCTTGAAGCTATCCTCTTCCACGCTGTTCTCATTCAACATTGACTCAAGAAAGTTTTTTCAGAGAAATACTGCATATTTAGCTGGTAGGTGTGCAAGTAAAATCAGTTTCATAAGTTTAAATGCAGACCCTTTTATATTTTTTTCCTTTTCCTGAGGTGGAGTCTCATTTGTTTTCTCCTTTCTTATCACTTTCTGTTAATCCATACTATCTTCTCTCCATTTTGCTTACTGTATTTCCTCTTGTGTTTTTTGTTCGTTTGATGGAAAGTGTTTTTTGGTTGGTTTTGCTTTTTACAGGATACTCTATTTCCTTTTTTTTCTTTGCTTTTTCCTGACTTTTTTCTTTTCTTCTGGTCACTTCCTTTGTTGATTTTTTTGTAAAATCATCTTGTTGATTCTCTATAAACTGAAGGTCTCTTTTATCTATCATCTTGTCAGATACAGAAGTTTTGCTACCATTTAATCACAATTGACAATGGTCTGACATATATATCCTGATTACAAAAAGTCTTTTTTTTTTTTTTGAGAGAGAGAATTTGTGTCTCCTCTGTGTGACTACCTCTAGAAAACAGTAAAAATAAGTCCTCATCTCTTATCCATTTGCTTTTGGCATCATTTACATAGTACATGAGTAGAAGGCTCTTACATTGAAGTATTGCATCATGTTTCCCTGTTGGCTTCATAAGGAGCTTGCTGCTGGATAGCATATTGCTGTCTGTTCTGTCATCAGTGAATTGTACTGGCTCTGGAAAACAACTGCCAGTACTGCTAAACTGATAGAAAAGTCCCTGGCAGGCTTGAAGCCTGTGGCAGCAAGCCCTGTACACGTAAGAAAGCTTTTATATGGCCACCCTGATTTTGAAAGTTCTAGGATTTAAGAGTGTGGATGTGGTCAGGCTGTGCTGGCTGAGTCAGGGGATGCCTCTCCATGCCAGAGATGGAGACTCTGAGTGACTGTCACAGGAGGCTGAAATCAATGTTTCTGAGTGCCTCCTGGATGTACTTGAGGAAAAATAACTTCCAAGTGAGAGGTAGCAGTCATATGTGAAGGAGCTGAACTTTTTACAGCCAGGCTGACTCCCAGGAAATGCATTTCAGAGCTTGCTCCAGCTATGGTGCCCACCTCCCTGTAGTGTAGTTACTCCCTGCGTATTTTCTACACAAAAAGGATCATGCATAGGATATTATGACTTCTTGCTTCAGTGTGCACCTCATCAGCATCTTCTTTCAGGCAGAACTCTTGAAGCATTTCCTTGAATCTCTCCAAGACTGGGATTTGTTCCCATGTCTGTTGTCAGACTGCTGTGAATCATCAGGCCTTCACCTCCCCAGCATGTATCATAGCAGCAGGATACATGTGGTAGGCATCAAGTAGCAGATGATCAGATGGTAGCTTCCTCAGGCAGTTGCCCATTTCTCAGTGTAAGAAATCCATGTTATGCTACAAATACCAGTAAAAGGCACCTGCTCAGGAGCACAATAAACACATGCTGAACAATAGGAGAGAAAGAAAATCTACCTAGGAAAGCAGGAGAAGCAAGTTGGATATGTCTTTTACTCCCCAGCTCCATACAGGCCTATTCCTTTCCTGCTTCTGTCATTTTCATATGATATGCATAGGGAATTATCAAGCTAGTGGGCTGTCACAGTCTATTCAAGGTAAATTCCATCTTAATCAAACATGTTTTTCATTAAAATATGTTTCCAGAAAGTTTTTCATTGAGAAACTGTGGACTAATTGCAATAATTGCTAGAAATGAACCAGACTGCATTTACACTTTTTAAGTAAAGGCACAGCATTTGGAGCCAGTGGAATGTGGCCAGTGTACCATGACTACCATGGATGTGGCACTGTCAGGGGTACTCAGGGTGCTACCTCGAGAAATTTCAAGGATGGCAGAGCAGAGTAGAGACACTGCAGCCATGGCCTGTGACAACAATGCCAACTAACTGCACTTTTGATATCCTGGGCCAACAGCCTGCCACCCTTTGACAAATGCTGTCCTTGAAGTATACTTTGCTCATTATAATCTCATCTTAGTATAAAAAAATACACCTTCATCCCTAAAGTTACCCACCTCCAAGGTGCGATGACCCCACACTGAGCCTGTGCTGTGAATTTTCTGTAGCCTATACCTTTAAATGCAAAGAGAGTGAACTTTGCACCAGTCACAGTAAAGATATGCTTGACCAGTGTCACTCAAGCTCCATCTGTCAGGTAAAATAGAATAAAAACGTTTAGCAGGGGGATGGATATTAGGGAAGATATAATTGAAGGGAAGATGCCATTGTAAGGAAGACACTGTCACAGGCGCATCCCTGACTTCTGGGACCAGTCGATGGGCTGAGCATCTCTTCCCCGCATTGGGATGTCTTTGGGTAGGATTCTAACACTCAAGTGCCCCCTCCCTTTCTCTTCCCCTTAATTCTTTAGAGTCTCTTTAATACTATAAATCGGTTGGCGACCCTGGAAAATCTCTATAGATTACTCATAGCCTAGGTATTTTGCACATGCTTCTTTTGCAGACAGTGAATTTATCACCAGCAATCCAAAAGAACCTGTATACTGTTGCTCTAATAAATCACACTATTCATTAATCTGGTGGTAAGAAACCTCATCTGGCACGACCGACTTCCAGTGCGTGTCTGCAATAATTTCTTTACTAGTGTGGTGTTAGGAGCTCATCCAAACCCTTTCTTTCTGGCCTACTAAAGGTTAATTGGCTATGACTCAGAATCTAAGCCCAGCCACCTCCCAGATCCTCTAATATCTGAGAGTCATCTGGATTGCAGTGGGGTTTATTTTCTGCCAAATTTCTTTACTCACTTTAATGCAATAGAAACCTGCTAGTCTTACTTTCCTTTTCAAAGGAAAAGGACTTAACACATTCAACCCACTTGTGTTTTGATTTTTTTTCACTCTGTTTGCGTTCAAGAAAGTTAAACATTAACAAAACTGCTTATTTGTTTTATAGACTTAATCCCTCATTTAACAGCAGAGAAGGGACCAACTCATGTCAGCAGCTCAAGATCTTTCTATATGACTACCCCCAAGAATCCTGAACTACATAGATTTCTCTTAAAAAAAGACCAGACCTCTTCTATAGCTGCGTCAGTTCAAGTCTGGCCTATGTCCTGTGGTAGGAAGTGTATGACTTGTTAGGGTTGTTTTCTGACATATATCTAATTTAAAATTAATGGATCATGTCATTTTTTTAAGGTGATTTCCTATTTAAAGTAAACCAACCATCATTTCCATTGTAAATGGTCTGCACTGGTAAATAGTCCCAGAGCCGGAACATTGTTTTCTAGCATCTATTGGTGAATTCAGAGATTTCTGAAATCATTTGACTATTCCCAGTTTATAAAACCCCTTCACTTAATGAAAATCTGTGAGTAGAAGCAAATGCACTGATCTAAACTTGTAAAAGAGGAACTGACAGAATGTTATATTTGGGATAAATCGGGCTGGAGGAAAATGGGATGTGAGATTTGAACAGGTCATTGAATGCTGCCCAGAAGAAAGATGTGATCTACAGTCAAGAAAATTATGATGATGGATGCTGCTAATTGTTCTCCTTGCTTGTCTATTACTTTCTCTTTATTGTTTTGACTTCTAGACCTTGGTGTCCACCTGATTTGATCTGGATCAAAGTCTCTAGATGCTTTGAGTTTATTTGCATTTTCAGGTGTATAATTTAATGCTATGTTAATCTTACTGTGATTTCAATCCCAGCTGAAACAGCGAGAATCCCATAGTTATAATTTATCATTAAATATCTCATAAAATGCATTTTTATTGTAATAACACATCCCCTTATACTCTAGTTAAACTCTGCAGTTTTATGACAGATTTAGAGTAATTGCATTTTTTTAATTAAGAGGAGGGCTGTTATATAATCCAGGAGAGAACCTTGGTAGTTGTTGTCCAAACTGAAGCAAGAGTTGTTTTGTTCTGTTTAGGTTCTGGATAAGACTTTTACAAATACAAAAGCTAGTATAGGTGTTACAATAAGCAAAAGATGTGTTAGGTCATTATTATATGTCAATTAATATTGATATATATTGTCAATATTTGAGAATAATTAACTAGATGTTTGCATTTCTACTTCTCAGTGATCCAAAGAAGGCTGGTATTTGTCTCTACCTTCCTCCACGTTGCAGCTCTCCTTCCTGAAGACTTTAAAACCCTTAGAGAGAGAGGTATCAGTGTTGTAAGCTACTTAAGCTATACTGTTGCTAGGACTTCAGGTTATTCCAGGAGTTTAAGAAAATTCTTGTCATCAACAGCTGAAATATTATTTTCTCTTGATTTGCAAGATTTTCTCACTTGCCAAATGGCAATCTCACTGCAAGAGGTGTTCATATGCTTCTTATGAAGCAGACCTCAGTGGTGCTCCACAGGGGCTGGAGGTTCTCAGTGCTTGGGACTGTGACATGTTATCAGTTTGCAACTACAGTGAATTATGTTCTATTAACTAATTATTTTTTTCCAGCCAAGATGTAGCAGCTAAATGTCACCTTTATATCCCACAAACCTTTTCCAATCTATCCTATGGTATGTATTAGGTCAGCCGCCAGAGCATTTTTGCAAGGACCAATTACTGCCGCAATTATTAGTTCTTGAAATATTAGAAAATATTAGAAAATTTTTTAAAAGCCAGACACAGAAGGGAGTTAAACTAACAAGCAATAAAATGTGTAACAATAAAGCATTTCATAAGCACATCAGCAGCAAATGGAAAATGAAGAAAACAATGGGCCCACTGTTCAAGGGGACAAGAATGACAGCTGAAAGAGGCAAAAATATTTAATACTGTTTTGCTTCAATCCTCATTTTCACTCAGAGGGTAAGAATTCAAGCCAGAATAAAGAAAAAAAAATGAGAGAGTACCTAGATAAGTTAGTTGCTTTGGGCCTGATGAAATCAAAAGTAGGTTGCTTCAGATCATTTTATACAAAGCACACAAGGTTCATGACAACTTCAGTAAAGATCTGTCCTGTGTCTGCTAAACTGTTAAGTAACTTCATTAGTAATGTGGATGATGGAAATTAGAGAGGTTGATTACTACATTGTCAGGGTAACTCTAATAGAAATAACTCCATACACAGAGCAGAATTCAAACAATAAACTAGAGAGTCATCTTGGAAAAACATGGATAAAAGTCACTGATCTAACTTTACAGTTTTCCAGTCTGAAATGCCAAACTTGTTTCCTTGCTTGGATGTAAGGATAATGTTTCCTTGCTTGGGTGTAAGGAACAGTCAGGATCAGACCCATTTCACAAAGCAATTTGGTCACCTACATCCTGCAACATTCACCACATGAGATAAAGAAAGCATTTTATGGACTTTGGAAATATGACAGCTAGTGGAAGCCTGACATCTCATCTCATTCCATGGTTTATAGTTATAAGGCCCAAGAAAGAAACAGCACTCTGCTACTGAATTCTCGAGGGCTATAAGTAATCTTGCCTTCTTTTTGGGAGGTTTACTTGTGGGTCTTTTTTTTTCACTGGGTCTTTGTCACTAGTCCCTGTATGAGAACCCATTGATATCATATACAAAGGCAAAATCTGGTTCCTGTCTCTTGTCCTGGAAGAAGGGAGGGAAATCCTCCTCTTCCCCCTATTATATGATGACATCACCCACCAAAATTCCACTGAGCAATTACATCAAAATGTAAATAAGCTTTTAGCTCATTTTACTTCTCTGTAGTCATCTATTTACTTTCTAGGGCTGCATGTTTGCTCTTAATGTCACCATTAATCTTAAATTAGGGTAATCTAGTTTGAAAGCACAAATATTTTTTCATTTATATTTTTCTATCTACTTCCTAATTCTTCTCAATTCAGAAAAGAAGCTGTTGTGTAATCAATAATCTTTCTCACTAGGAACAGCTCTCTTTGCTATTTAATTTTAGGTCCTGCTGCAATGAAGGAAATTGAAAGTTTTATCTTCAGTTCAGTGGGAATTGTGTTGGACCCTGGATTAAAGGAGTTCACCTGGGGCAGGGTTCATAGGGAGAAATTAGTAATCACTGTTAGACTCATGTATGGTTAAAAAAAAAGAAAATCTTTGGGATACAGAGACTCTTTTAGATCTGAAAAAGATTTGCTTCAAACTTCAGGTACAGGTCAGCAGCTGCTGTTCTGTAATCTGCTTATGAATTTTTTTAATTATATTTTTTAAGACTAAAAGGGTGACAGGCATCAGGGAAAAGAGAGATAGACTAATAAGGGTTATGAAATGGAGATCAGGATATACTTTTTTTTTCTCTGCTTTGTATCCAGCTGAATAAATGCTAATTCAATTCTTCAAATTGGGTTTACAATTGCTTAACACTACTACAATTTTCATTTTTGGTTTTCTCATAGCCACTGGCTAAGTGATAGGCTGAGTTAAATGTGTGGCTATGGGGTCAACCTTTTTTGTTTGCTGTTGCAAGGACTGATCTACTGCCACTGCCTTTCTGAAATAAGGGATATTTCATTCAGAACACCCTTCCATTTAAAATTACTTATAATTTCTCATTAAAAGAAAATCAGTATTGCCATCTTTGCTGTTTATGCTTGTAAATCTTTACCATTCTTAGCACAAACAAAACATTTCATATATTACTTTCTGGATTTTACTGAGTAGGACTCTATAAATGACAATCTCAAAGTTTATTTGAGATAGAAACCGTCTTACACAAGGGTCTGCTCAGTGTGTCTCACCCTTCACACTTTCTAGAGTATATGTCATCCCTAAAATATAATTTTCAGTTGTTGTATATGTTAAATAGCTAGCTCTATTTAACATAGAAGATTTGGACCCTTACGTTTCTCTTGTTGCTATTGTGGTTTGATTTGGTTTTTGTTGTTAAGGTTTTTTTGTTGTTATTTTTTTAATCTGTTCAGAGATGTCAGTAACCACTTTGATACTTTTGAGAGAAGATTTTCAGTATTGTCTATATTAGGATTTTCTGAGGATTGAAGATTGACTTGAATGAACTAGCTACGAGATGGAGAAGATCTTATTTGGGATGAGGATTACACTGATGTATATTTTAGTAACATTATTCATAACTTACCAGAAGTGAAAATTCTTCTGTGGTAAAGATAAATCTTTCAGCTATTTAAAAAATGTGACTCCGACTGCAATTCCTTCATGCAATTTAACCAAACATACTTGTTCATAGCTGGGAATCCAATCTGTATGGAGAGCATCTCTTGCCATGGAGGTTACTGATCCCATGGCTGACAGCTGGAACATGCACAGGATGTTAGATAGTAAAATAACAGCAGATCAGTTAGTGGCACAGATTCACTAAAAGAATACCCAAGTAAGCAAACATAAAAGACTGCATTAAGCAGTGACAGAGGGACCTGTTCCTCTGAACAAGCCAAGCCTGTGCTGGCTACACAGTTTTGAGATTTGCCACAAAGCAGTTAGAAGAATCCCATGAGAAAGGAGATGCTCAGTTCATGCATTTCAGAAACCTTCAGCTCCAAGTGGTGCTGAATCCAGTAAATGAGTTTTCTGAGTGTTGCACCAAAATGGGAAAATTCCCCACATCAACCCTGCTGGGGAAGGAGGTGCCACAAGCAGGGACATTTTAGGGAGGATCTGTGAACAAGCTGATAAGTCCCAACACAGAGCAAGGATAAAAATGAGCAGCAGAGTGTGGGAGCTCAGGGAATCAGCACAGCACCCACACAGTGAGCATCTTGAGGCACTTTGCCATGCAGCACAGCTCTGTGTCCTGGTGCAGGTTGTGAGACATGCAAGGAGCCCAGTGGAGGTGCTTGGGAAGGGAAAGATGGGTGTGGGTCAGGCTGCCACCCAGGGCTGCTTTACCTGAAGACAGGGATTCAGCTAACATGGCAGGACATGAATTAATTCCTTAGCAAAAAACTGGTTTTGCTGTCCTGCAGTTCAGTTTAAAAATGAGGCCCATGTCAAGAACATAAGATGTTTTAAGGAACAGGAAAAAGCCATCTGGCCTCACATGCCTGCATGTTTTTTTAGTATATCTCAAGCCTACTCTGCTTTTTCACTATGTTTCTAAGTTCTTTCCTCCCTCTTAAATAAAAGAAAGGAGAAAAGAGAAGAAAAAAAATCTGCACAGGTCTCTTCAGCTCGTTTCTGAGCTTTCTTGCAATTGTTTTTCTTGCTAAATTATTCCATATGCTTATTATATTTTGCATAAAACAGCTATGCCTGACTTCTTAGTTTACTCTTTATTTGAAAATAATTCTTCAGTTTTTATTTCCCTTTTTTACCGATTTATTTCTGTTTTGAAACTATACATCTATTTTGCTCATAATTATATGTGAGTTACATACAAAAAGTATGTATACAAACTTATACATATATAAACATGATAATATTTCCTTCTGGCCAGGCTTTTGTTGTAAAAGTGACAATAAATTTAACAGTTTTAACTTTCCATTGTCAGATAGGTTAGTGAAACCAATTCCTGCTTTCTTCATTTTATGATTTATATGGGGAAATCATTGCCATTATCAACAGAATACACAGTACCAACATATGATGCAAGCATGAGGTGTAAATAACATACAGATTGGGATTAAAGAAAGAAAAACAGAAGTGAATCTGAGACATCAATGTAAAAAATCTAGATTTTGAAAGAGCACATGTCAGGTTTCAAGGCAAGTTTTTTATTTTGAAGTTGCAATAACAAAAGAATGATTTGAATTGATTTTAGTATGCTGCTCAGAAAATACCTAAAGTACTATGTAGAAAATTTTACTTAAAATATGTGTAAGAAAAAAAAGTGAAAGCAGCAAATATGTATTTTTCTCACATACATTTTCTTAAGTTTTCCCCCTGCTTGTTACTTCTCTTGAAAGAATAAACTCACAATACAAATCAGTCTAATTTTTTCTAAAGTTGGAAATTAAAAATTTTTGAAATTTTTCATTTAAGACATAGTTTTTATTATGAAGTGAGTTACTGTATCACTGTTGCCCAGAGCAGTTTCCTCTCTAGCCTAATTCTTGCTATGCTGAACCTAGTGGAATACCAACTTAGAGGCTTTTGGTAAGAACAGTTCACTGTGGCCCTGCCCGCAGGAGTATGATGGGGTTCTTGGTCTGTAAATTACTCCATCTGGACAGGAGTCATGAATTTGTGAAACCAAAACCAGTCACTGATAAACCAGGAACAGAAACAAATAGCTCTAGGAGAGAATTTCTGGACATTTGCCATTTTGCTTATGGGTTTTCAATGTTTACAAGTTCTCCCCAATTAAGTCATAAGCATATCCAGGAGGATATTTGCCAATGTCCTGCACCAAAATTCTTTGGACAGCTTTATATTCAGCTTGTACCAGCTGATGAGGTGAATGCATTGGAATTTTATATCTACTCATTTAAGAAGAAAATAAGTCTGTAATCTTCCTCTAGGTTAGAGCCACCTGGCAGCTATGATGTTGTGCATGCAAGGAGATGGGAATTCTCCTTTAGAACCATCTTTCCACTGACTGCAAAGGGTGCCTCACATAATTATACTTTTAATTTGAGAGCCTGAAGTCAGGGAAGATGAATCTAACATATTAGTTTGTGGAGGCTAAATCCACAAAGAGCATGTCCCTAATAGTGAACTAAAATGAACTAGCATATGAGTCCATTCCTTGGCACCCAATTTTCCATACTGTTTGCCCTTTAACTTCATTCCTGATGTAATTTTGGCCACGGCTAGCCAGCAGTCCCAGCCAGTGCATGGGCACAGCCCAGGGACTAGCACGAGCCAATGGGCAATCTGAACACAGTCTCCTTGTTTTGGATGAAGGTAGTGGTGGGGAACAGAGAAGACAATTTAACTGTATGGATATGAGTGATGACATGTTAGCTGGCCTCAGGGCAGGAAAACAGCCACTGGCCCATTGTATTTGCTAAGGCAGATGTGGCCAAAAGGACTTAAGTGTTGCAACCCTCAATTATAAGTGCTCTGTCACCGAGTGGAAAACAGCAAGGCTCTCTCTTCAAAGCAAAAGGAGTGTTAGCAAAGAGAATGATCAAAGAACTCCTAGAGTTATACAGCAAGACATGCTAAGGAGCAGACTAAGACTTGGACCAGATCTCCAAAAGTAATTATATGTGTGTTTTCACTTGAGATTTTCAGCTATGATCCCTCTTGCTGAGAGAGGCCCCTCAGGATAGATTTTTTTTTTCCTATAAAGGATCGTCTTGAATACTTTCAAGCAACAATTCAACTCAAAATAGCAGATGAACCAGGAAGACAACTGAGAATTCAAGTTAATATCTCAGTTCTTAATTAACACTTATTTATATAGAATGCAGAAGTTTGGGCTGAACTAGAGTAAGAACAAGTCTGATTCTGTAACTTGGCAGTTAGAAAAATCACTAGGTACAAAGGAAAGCCAAATTTCAGTCCCTTCCCTAATGCAGCGATGCAAAGGATCAAGAGAACTGTCACACTGGAAAAATCTTGGGTTTCCTCATTTATTTTTTTTTCTGAGAAAATAATCTATCCTACCTAATTCAGATCATGTAAAGTGTCTTAGCCTAAATGTAAGCTGACCTGTACATCTGTGTGTGATTAGATCCTGGTCTGTGCTTCATCCAGACTGAATATGTAGTAGAAGAGCAGTAGGACTCTTTCCCTATATCATACCATGCTGAGATTCCCTCTGCAGGGGATGGGGAATAAAGGAGATAGCTTAGGTGCTTGTCTGGGGTTGGGCCCAGCATAGAAGTGGAAATCATCTCAGACACATTTGTAGTTGAAGAACTGGAGTGACTTATGTTGATAGCCTTTTATGTTGTACTTCAGTCTGGTTTCATAAGTCATATATTGCATTTCTGTGATTGTCCTTTGAGATGGGTGCTTTTTAAAGCAGAGACATTTTCAGGCCTATTATTTTCCCCATATAAGACATCTGTAATATGATTGCATGTATTTATAATTTTAGTGTTTCATCCAGCACAGGGTTAGCTCATAGCTGTACCTTTCTCTTTAGCATTCTGAGTATTTCCAGCTGGTGACACCAAATAGCCTCCATTTCCTCATGTGGAACACTCATCAGTTGTTTTACCCCCTCCTCTTTTCCTTTTTATTTTTGCTGCTGGAAGGATGTGGGTGATGATTTATAGAGCATGTCCAATTGGCTCTGTTTGTCTGTGCTGGCCAGCTTCATGCACACTGAGGTCAGTGCTGTATTTGTAGGTAACCATCCAAGGAAAACACCTCACAGCAGGCAAAAATGCTAACTAAGTAAAACAAACTCAGGAATGTGATCATCTGTTTAGCAAAGTTTTCAGCAGTCTTTTCCATTACACTAAGCTTTCAGTCCCACTCTACAAACTCAGAAGTGAACATGGCACTGAAATACCTCAGATATCTTCAAGTATGTAGGGGTTTTGATTTATTGATGACTGGCTGGAGGAACAGGGAAAGCTCCTTTAAAAAGGTGGAGTTAGCAATATATGTAATTTAGTCCAAAATATCCAAAGAAGTAAAGAAAGGGGGAAATATATTGTTCACCAAAAACTATGGCATTTATACAAGTTATAAAAAGCAAAACTAAAACCACAGAACAAAATCACCTCCTGCTGCCCTGTTGTTAGCTGCATAGTGGGCCTCATTACCTACTTCTGATGTGTTCCCCAAAGAGAAATTCTGCTGACACTAAGGGAAATTTTGATCTCATCCACAGAGTTATGAGTTATCCCTTGTCTTGTTTTCTGCAGCTGTAAGGTCAAAAGTATCTTTCATCATGATTCAGTGCATATCAAGTGCAAGAATACCCACTTCTGCACAAGGACAAAATGTAATCACTACTCCTCTACTGACCAGCGTGCAGAGGGGCTGCAGCCTTGGGGAGCACTGGGATGGCTGAGGGTAAGAACTGAAGTCATGGTCACAACTTTCTTGGTGGAGCAGGCTGGCCACAGGCAGAGGAGCAGGCTGTGTTTTTCTAATCAGTGGTTTCCTTGAATAGGTACAGAAAAGAGCACATGGGAGGATAATTATGTGGAAGCATGTGATACAGAAGCTTCATGGCAGCCGATCTGCCGCTTCCCCTGGCATGGTATTGATGAGTTGGGTGGCAAAATGACAAGTAAACTGCAACAGATCCATACCCCTCTGAATATCAGGTGGCATACGCTGTACTCTTTACAAATTGCACCACCCCGAACCCAGGCAGGCCCCCAGTCCCTCTCTGTGGTGGGGACTCACACTGTGCCCATCTGGCAAAGCCCGGGGCTGTGCCTGGCAGCCTGCAGCTGCAGTGGCTCTGCTTGTGTTTGCCTTTGCAGTAATTGGTTTGTATCTGATTTCAGCTCATATGGAAGGGTAGAGGGGTAGCAAATTACTTGCAAGTGGTTTGTAGACTCTGTGAATGCTTTTTTTTTTTTTCCCCCAACTCTACTACCCAGCTGAAGATTTTTCACTGCTAAATCAGAGTTTTCTTTGGAAATTTTTTTTCTGTAGAAAACTACAGCTGCGTGTGTTTCTCACTGTCATCTCCACCCCGAACTCTGATTTTATACTCACTTTCAACCCTCGCTTTCTTCAGCACGCTTGCTTGTGAGACAGGAAAGGCAAATGCACTTCATAAAAGCTCCACTGTTTTTATGCAATGAAAAAGTTTTGACAGATGAATCAGTACTGGAGAGGCCACATACCTCTAATTCAGCAGCCTCCAGTTGTATAAATCCTTACACAAGGCAAACTCCCTCCTAATTCGGAGAAAAAAACCACTTCAGATAATTCAGAGGAACCTGATCTGGTTTGTTTATATTGTGCTTATTTTTTATGGCCATTCAGGGAAAATTATTCTACCAAGTCCAGCCCTGTAGCTACAATATTTAGGTCCTGGCTATCATAGAGGTAAAGTAATCTGGCATAAGCCAAAGCAAGGATCTTTGCTTTAAAAGAGACAGGAGAAGTACAGTAGAGGAGAAGCAGGAAACTGGTAGCTACAGTCAAAGTCCCCAAACTTTTCTGCAATGGCTAGAGATTAAAAAAGGAGTCTTTTTGCTCTTAAATGTGTCCGTGTCCCAGATTCAGAGGGTTTCATCCTATTCTCAGGCTTTTCATGCCATCAGTTCTGAGGTAGGTGGTGGACATTTGCTAATGAACACGTGGCTTTATAGAAGTGTTTCCATAATCCAATCAATTCCTTTTAAACTTCATTATTTTTGCTCATAGAACTGTAGGTGCTATTGTGCTCCATGAGCCAAGTCTGTTACCACTAGATAAGAAAGACACAGATCAAATTTGCATTTTTACATGTGCAAATGAGATGTCCTCAGCTTCCCCTCCCCCTTGCTTTATAATGCTTGTCCTTGCTTTTTCAATTTTTTTTTTTCCTGAAATACTTGCCAGGTGGTTAAAAAACTTGCCTTTCTCTGTTAAACATCATGAAATATAACACAATACACTGCTTTATTTCAATGATATATTGATTTCTATATGTTTATAAAAATAGTCATGAGTCGAGAAAAAGCATCTACATGCGGGTGATTTTCTCCAGATTTATTGCATATATTATGCTTTTTTCTACTTCAGTGGGCTTCTATTTCTGTGCTGAGCAGAGTGAGTGCCTATAGGACAAAACTCCTCCTTCTTTTGCACACATGCACGTACATATGAAACCGAAAACCTGTTTTTCATTAGCAGAGCCAGCACAATGGAGGCAGGAGTGGAAGCAAAGGGAGAAGTTGAGATTTATGGCGTCAGACATCGCATGTGAATGAATGTTCATGCTTTAATGTAACTAGTTGCAGATAGAAGATAAGCCTAACACTGAAAAGCTGCTGTTCCATATTGTGAATAGACACACTTACATTGGATTCTTTTTTTGACCAGCTTCTTATTTTAATCTAATTTACTACTCACAACATGAATGCCGAAGCACATTGAATCATTCTCACTGGATGCAGATGTGCACACACTAAGCACACATGTGGAAAGGTAAAACTTCTGCCATAGATGAGGGGAGCTTTGTCAGCATAATGGCTGCACAGTTAAGGGCTCCAGAATAATGCACAACACATATGCAAACCCCTGCACACATCTTACTTTCTTGACAAAAACTGTGTGTAATAATTTGTTGTCATACAAAGACAATTCATTTTTAATCACAATTTCTTCTCCATTTTTTAACATTTTAGATAGCAACTAATAGTAGCACAGTATATCTAAGAGTAAGAAGAGGTAAAAAAAATTTCTCATTAGCAATTTTTTTTCACATGAAGCTACAGAGTAATTTAAAAAAATCTCTGATTTCCTGCTGAGAAACTGAACCAAGATATGGTTTAGTTATCTGAGTATGGCATCAGGAGTCACTAATTCCTGAGGGCTCTTTTTTCTTGTGCTGACTTTCCCTGGAACTGTGACCAGGTTGTTTCTCCTCTTTGTTCATAAATGTTTTTTATAACACAGTGGATTGCATCCACATGTTCTGAACATTCATGCATTATAGGTATTAAGAAATCTGATCCAGGCTGCATACAAATGGTTCCAAACTGATGAAATTCAATGCAGTTCATTCAGGATTCAGTGGCATATCTATCATATTTAAGTTATTCTCAACATTGGCACAGCAGCTTTAAAGACACATATAGTTAAATAGGACTCTTAGATGAAGCTTACAAGTCAGTCAGTGCCCCTTTTTGGTTAATCAAATTAATCACATAGATAGGTACTATGGGTGTATTAAAGGTATGTCAGCAATTAATTTAATAATTTTCAATAAATGAAAGATACTGCGTACATTTCAAAACTGAATAAAGATTTAGAAAAAGGGGAGAATTGTGGTGTTTTCCCCCAAAAAAGTCAGCTGAACTGTTCCAGGTTTAATAGCCACATGAGGAACTGCCTGCTGACACTTTCAAAATTTTTCCTCTCTAGTATTTACCTGCTGAGGTTCCTTAACCACACAGCTTGCTGTCTGTAGCAGCCAGACCTCTCTCAGAGGAGCATGAGGCAAGGACTAGTCAGTGTGCTGAACAAAACAAGTATGTCTTAAGCATATTAATAGAAATGTGTAATATTTTAGAAAAAACAAAACAAAACAAAAAAACCCAAACCAACCAACCAGCAATGCCCCCCCCTCTCCCCCCCCAAAAAAAACCAAACACACACACACACAAAAACAACAACAAGGAAAAAACAACAACAGAAAACAAATTCAGCCAAAATCTGATTGTCCCCTATGAATGTGAGTCAAGCTCTCAGCATGGCTCCAGCTGGCTGGAGCTTGTCTGACTGACAAGCAGGAGAAGTTGAAGTGTCAGCTCATGGAGGAGGTGGGAGCTCAGGTCATCCTCTTCCCTAGCTGTGGATTGGAGCATCTTTTGAACCATCACATGCTACAGCTATGATTTCTTCCCCTGGAACATTTCTACTTCTCATAAAACACTGAGAGGGTCTCCCAGACAAATTAAAAATACCATGAGAATGTACTAATCAGAAGAACTGAATGTCTGTCACCTCCATGGGGTCTGCATGGGTGCCAGTCCATGCACTTGTGAGCTTAGACTTAAGTGTAGCAGGGTAAGGGGAGGAGATGAAGGAAGTTCTGCTACAGCCCAGCCCTTGCCTTCCCAGGGAACAGAGCACAGTCTCTGTGGTGGGAGATGGATGTTCAAATTGCTCTAGGAGCCAGTGGAAAAGTTTATCCTGTACCTTTTGTATCCTGAACAGGGATAACACAGGGAAGCAACCTGCTTTCTGCTGTTTTCTGTGTAATTTTATGATTTTAGGCTATTTCTATTGCTTTTCTGAAGCAAACTTGATCCTTTCTGTTTTAGGGAGTCTGGAACATTTTTCCTGAATGCAATTTTAAGGGTAAGAGGGAGTTAAGAAAACAGTAGATGGTTTGATCTGATTTTTTTTTCTTTCCCATTCAACAGCCATAGTGAAAAATCAATTATTTACACAGTACAGGAGGTTAGTGACCCTGACACACAGCCGGGGCTGGAGGAGAACTGGTGCAGTATATAATCTGGTGCAGTGTAACTGCACTGGTTTTTGTTCTTTAACAAGCACCTCCTGAATTTGAGACATAGAAATTGGGTCTTCATAGGCAAAGTATGCTACCCAGTTTCTCTCTTTTTTTTCACAATTGGTTCTTGAATGAAAAACACAGTAGAAGTGTAATATATTACTATTGCTACAATAATATTTATCACTAGGCTCAAGTTAATGCATCTTTCTTTACTTACATGCTGAGCTTCTCTCTGTAAGTAGGAATGAATTAGGACTACAAGCCTGCCAATCAGACTGGCAATAAGAGGAGATTACTGTAAACATAAACAGATAATGTTTCTTTCTGGTCCTCTTTATACTTTTAATAATAGCTCATGTATATAACTATAAAAGAAAGATATTCAGAAGATTTGGAGCAAAGACAGAAGGGAACAGGAATGCCAGGAAGGAATTGACTGATTCATGATTTCATGTGGCTTCAAAATACATGCATTTTGTCAGAGAAAAGAGTAAGTTAAATAAAAACTAACCACGTTCTAGATCTGGCTACACAGAAGAAATTTTTATAAGAAGAAAAAAAATCTGATTAATTTATATAAAACTAAGACATCTGAAAGATGTCGTTGACTTGAAATATTTCTATTTATTTTTAATGAAAACATGTCATTTTACAGTTCACAATAGTATTCTATTTTGATCCAGTTATACTATTCAAGATCAGAAGCTGGTGATGGAATTGAATAAGCTCTCATTTCTTTTGTTTAAAACATCTCCTCTTTATTAAAAATAATATTGAGAATTACTCTTTGCCCTCAGACATGGCAAGAATCAAACAGCAAAACACATCTTATGTAATCAAATTTCTAAATTTCTTCTAACTGGCAATTTGCCCCCAGACCCCAACGTAGCTGATTTTCAGCAGCATATCACAGACATATTCTAGATACTCTCTGGGCTTCTTTGACTCTCTCTGGTCATCCTGCAACACAGATACATAGATGGCCTCAAGTCAGTCTCACTCTCCACTCAGTATTAGATCTCTTGGGTAGCAGAGCCTGTTCTTGCCTGCATTTAGTGCCTGAAAATATTTTGCCATTATTTCATATATCACTAAACAATGGAACAGCTACTTCTTCCAGCATGTTGCCTCAAATGAAGTGTTTATGTTCCATGTCCAAACATAACATGAGTAATTTTCTACTATATAACCAAGGAAAGATGTTCTTTTTTTGAATTGTAAGGTTGGAGACACCTAACTGGCATATGAACCTAATAATCCACTAAAGTAATCTTTTAAATTAATATCTATTATTCTTATGTAGTTTTTGTAGTTATACATCTAGTATTCTTATTTAGTATTCTTATGTAGTTAATGAGGCTTGTTGCATGTCTTTGGAGATCTTCAATCTGCCAAAATTTAAGCAAAGTCCAAAAAATATGCTTTTTAAAAAAAAATTATTTCTCCAGGAACCATTCAAGGCCTCCACCTCTTTCTAGTGATAATAGAAGATATTAAGACATTGCAGAAGGTTTGTTTCACTCAATATTTGAACCTGAAGTGTAAGCCAGGGTCAGTATTAGACATCTTGACTAAATATATGATTTCAGAGTCTTAATTAACCTTGAACCTTAGGCTCAATGGAAATAGTATTGAAAATTACCTCTAAAGTTTAAAACATGATGTTACAACTTGATTTTGTTATTCAGAACACAGATTCCCACTTTGAAATATGAAACCCTGGCATTTGTAATTTGATTCTTTTAGTTCTATGGTAGCTGTAACTGCAAATTAAAAAAGGATATTGAGCTTTCAGATCTGTCTTAGACTTTATTAATATGATGTTGCAGATAATGAACTCTGCCAGATTAGTACTTGCTCCCTACATTTGTCTGCTGAAGTACAAGAAATATCTCTCATGATTTACATCAAAATAGTCAAGTAATTGCCATATTTAGATATGACAACTAGAACTAATGTGTAAGTAAGTCAGAAAGTGTACTGGGAGAGACCAGCCTCCTGTTTTCTAATGAGGTAGAATTTTTATATTCCCTAATATGAAAATATTTCTGATAGATAGGGGAAAGAAGCATAACAGGTGTTTAAAGACTGAAAAAAGAAAATGAGGTAGAAAATTGGAAAGTTGAGCTAGCATTGATGGTTGAGAGATGACTGCTTGCTCAGACAGCATTAGACATGGCCTAGTCCTTGTGGGAGCCATTTGTGCTCAGCCAAATGGATTGGACAGGCAGCTGCTTATCCTTTCGTTAGCTGCAAAGTGCACAAGGTATCACAGTAAAGTGCTTTTTATTACATTCCTTGCCCCATGCAGTATCTTACAGACAGTGTTGATGAGCCCTGAAGTTCTCTCATACACTCCTAGAAGGCACTGGGGTGTGGCTGGAGATGTAGCTCTTTGTGGAGACCATTTTGGCTGCATGAAGCCATGTGTGCTGTGGCAGCAGGAGGAAAGACATCATGGATTGCATAGGTTCACTCCTGCACCACCAATGTCAGTGCTGGCAGGACAAGAGCTCAGGTCACCTCTGAAGATATAGGTGCCCTAGTCTATGTCATGGTGTCATCTTCAGTATCCTAAAACCTAGTGACCCAGTGCTGAGGACAACGTGAGCTCACCAGTGGTCACTTGTAGCATGCCTCCGAACAGGATAGGTCTAGGATGAATGGAGATGGCGTGTGGGAATTTGTGCTTGTTTTCAGAGATAGCTGGTAAAAAGAACAACTGGTGCCCATGAAGCCAGCTGTTGCTATCTAGCCTTTTCCAGACCCCTCATTTCACATGCTGGCATAAAATGCTGCAGGAGAATCAAGGCAGGTGTTGAAAGACACTGGGGTAGCAGCTGGCAGGACAGGTAAGGGGTACAGGCAGGGCCCTGTCATGTCACTGCAACAAGGGTTTGCAGGCTGCATGTTATGGCTGCAGGACTCCCATTCAGCACACACTCTGGGTATGACCAGGGATCAGTCTGAAAGTGGCTTTTATTCTGTTTGCAAAAAAGTTTCACTGACATCTTCTTTTACTGAATATCTTCAAAAGCCAGTAATTTTGACTGGTTTAACACCTCTGCCAAGCCTACGTCACATCTGGATCCCATTAAATCCCAGTAGGTGATTTAGGTAAGTAGGTGTCCTTTTTCCTAGCTCCCCTCAGGGTCTTCATCTGCTTGAGCTTCTTAATTGTCAGTTTAAATACATAAATCTCTTCATAAAGAAAAGATGTTTCTATGAGTTTTATGTTTAGGTATGCTCACGCTTTGCCTTCTGTGCACATTTTCTTTGACAGTATTAGTGTTTAGATCCATCAGTCAATGTAGACAGCTTTTTTGTGAGAAGCAAATCTTTTATCTTCCCTCAAAGATCCCAGATTTTTATGAGTTTGGCCCTAATTCAGAAAGCAGAGGTTCAACACTCCTCAGACAAAGGTCAGAACTAGGTGGAAATTGCCTACATTTTGAGTGTGCTCAGTACTGTGTAAGATGGTGAATCCCTCTCTGAAAGAAAAATCTGACCTTTACCCTTTATTTGAAATAAATGATCAGCTGTACTAAAGGTGGAATGAACTAAGAGGAAAGGTATGTTTTATCCTTGAAATCTGAGTATATAAGACAAATTCCAGTGCTTAAGTTTTGGCTTTGTGAACCTAAACTTATGTTTGGCTTAACTGTGGTTATGTTTTGGCTTTGAGGGGCTTGATTTTTCTCAGGCATTGCCTTGGAGCCAAGACTTTCACTTAGGGCTGCACATGTTTCTATTGAGGTTGCTATGTCTCAGCTGAGTGCCACGGGTCTTTAGATCCTTTTTTGATCTGGATCTTAGTTTGTCTCATGTTCATGAAGCCCAGATTCACTGATTGGTACAGCAATTTCCATTTAATAATTCACAGTAAGGTATTTTGGGTCTCCTGATATTTCATTCAGCTGAGAACAGAAAATAACTATTACTACAATAAGGTGATACACATAATAACTGCTGATGTTGACTGTTGACTTTAATAGCAGTGATAAGTTAGACTGTAAATTAATGATCTGTGTTGAACAAGGAATTGAGTCCCTGAAACAGATTAGGATGAAGCCTGTGCTTAGTCACAGTTTTCCCTAAATGAGACACTTTTCAGAAATCATCTGTGCAGCCTGACTTGATGAAGCATCAGCAGAGACCTCCTATGGTCCACAGGCATAAATGAGGACAATTTAAGTACTTTTTGCATATCTTTCTCATGTAAAAAAAATACCATTTCCAAATTTCATTACTTTATTCTTAGTCTTGTGATGTTTGGAGGTGAGGCTTCCACTTGGGATCTACGTAAGAATCTCCCATTGCATATTAAAAAAAAAAAGGTGATCAAATAATAAAATATGATAAAGCCTGGAATAGAAGAACAACTTTACAAACCAATTTCAGAAATACTGTAGACCAAATTAATTCTTTTTGTATTTTTTAATTTACAACATTAATACATAATATAATTAAACTGCTGGGTAGGTACATATTTTAGCCTTTTGATTTTTCATTTATACCTATATATTATATATACAGCGTTTGAACTGTACATTCAATTTCACCTAAGAGCTCAGAGATCTCACAGAGATCTCCACAAAGAGAATTGGGTTACATCCTGCCTTACAAAATGAGTTTTCCATCAGTCGCCTGCATGGGAATGGATTTGGTGTGCAATGATTTACCACATTCTACCTTTATTTAATACTATTAATTTTAGGTTCACTTACTGTTGCACAATCCTTGTAGTTCAGTATATTTTCTTTTGCAACTAAAGAGCAGATCTTTGCCACATAAATTTTTCTCTATTCCATAGCTGAAATTTCAAAAAAAAAAAAAGAGGTTTTGAGAAAAACAGCTATTGAAAATATTTGCTTGCAAATTGCTTGCTTTGGCTAGCAAAACTGGATCCACTGTGTGACAGAGCACAAAAAGCATGGAATAACTTAAGCTGGAAAAGACCCTTATGATTATCTAGTCCAACCACAGACCTAACACTGCCAAGTCCACCACCAAACCATGTCCTTGAGTACTACATAGAATCATAGAAACACCTAGAAAACTTCTGAATACCTCAGAGATGGTGAGTCAACAATTGCCCTCGGCAACCTGTTCCAGTACTTGACAGCCCTTTCAGTGAAGAAATTTTTCCTACTATCCAATCTAAATCTCCCCTGGTGCAACTTGAGGCCATTGTCTCTCATCCTATCACTTGTAATTTGAAGGAAGGGACAAGTCTCCACCTCGTTATAACCTCCTTTCAGGTAGTTGTGAAGCAATAAGGTCTGTCCTCAGCCTCCTTTTCTCCACACTTTTTAAGGGGCATGTTTTTGAGGAAGGCAAGCACACTACCAGCCCGCTGCAGTTGCTGCCCAGTTTCTCTAATTCCTGGGAGCTGGCAGGCTTGTCTTACAGATGGGTTCTCAGAGCTGAAACATACAGCTGGCTGGTTGCATTTTTCTTCCATGTATGTCAGAGTTCCCAAACCAGCAGGAGCTGTGAGACTCCCTTGTACTGTGGGGTCAGTCCCCAGTGACAGGGTCACCTGGCCCTCCATTTATCTCTAACTGCTGAACTGAGATGGAACTGGGTGCCACTGGTTGTTGCCCCCACAGCTGAAGGTAAGACTTCTCAGCTGACTGGTGGCACCTTGATGAGGCAACAGATACTGAACCTCAATAGCTTGTTCTGACATAAAAGTGAAATTTGCAGCCACTCAGGGACTTAACAGTCTTGTACCAGTGACAGACACTAAACCTTTCCTGAGGGGGAGGCAGCTGTACCTCCCTCCTCAGTTCCTGTGTAGTAGTTCCTCTCAGTTCTCTTCAGTAATCCTGCTTCTTGCTGAGATCGGCGTTACTCATTACTTGGAGCACTGTATGTACATGTAGGGAGCCAGATTTTCTGCTGCTTTACATCTTGTGTGCTTGCTTACATCAGTGCAGAGTGGATGAGGAATAATCCTATTTTTCTTTCGATAGCATTTAAAACCTGCAGTAATATAAATTCATGCATAAGATTAAGAACAATGGCAAACCCACTCTGTATTCGCTCAATGCACACCTATGATTACACATATTAATTTTTCTGGACGTAATTAATAATTTTTCTTTTTTTTGGTAATTGTTTCAGCAGCAGTAAAATAGCATAAGCAGATTCTTGAGGAATTCAGGGTATAACAAAGCTCCTTTGAAAAATGACAAAATAGTTTTGAAACTTAGAGCTGCAATTAACTTCACAGTTCACTCATATGGCTGATTTACACACGCATGGAAGACAGATAGCTCCTGTAAGCTATAACTGGAGCCCTGGGTTCTTAGTTTGAATAGTCAGTCCCTCAACTTATATTTTGAAATCCAAGGGGTTAAGGTCCAGATTAGAGTATTAACATAATGTTTCAGAGGAAGCATCAATCAAGCAATAGGGAGAAGAAAAATACTTCCTCACACAAGACAAAAAGCAAAAGTTAGGTATTGCACTCCTTATGAAGAGGTAAGAGAACTCTCCTTTTCCATGCCACTTTCCTCCCTCAAAATCATTGCAAATGAAACTTAAAAAGCACTGAGAAAATCTAAAATTTAAAAGCAGCCTAAAGGTTTGAATCCCTTTGTTCAGTTCATTGTTGCCTTCATAAATCAAATCTAGACAGCAAATGAATTGGCTGTACTTACATTGTTGTTTATTTGCCATGCAGTTATGGGGCCATGGCAAAGCAAAACAAGATGATCATTGTTTCAACCAGACCTAAAGCCTTTAGGCTTATTCCCTGCTGCCTGTTCTAGCTTTCTGGTTAGACTAGCAAAAGCAAGAAGTAACGTGTTATTTGGCTGCTGCTTTTTATTTCCCTCACTCTCAGATCCCTGATTGACTTGACTGTGATGTAGAGGGATTCAGTTTTGTTGCGGCAGTTCTGAAAGTCCCACAATAAATGGAACCCTAGACAAAAAAGGTAAATTGCATGGAAATCACAATTGTTTTAAGAGACAGAACTCATAGGTATTCTTGGTGTCTAATGTGTTTTTAAACATTTTCAGCACAAATAAAGGAAGTAGAACTCACATTAATCAGTGTTATGTCTTCTAGGACCTTTTTATGACTTCCACATAATCAAAGGCTGTTTGATATGTAGAGATGAAATGAAAGATGGCATGGGCAAGTTAAGCATACAGGCAGATAAGATGAATTGTCCTGTCAGACTGTTCCTCTTCATCACCCCAAAACAGCTCTCCAATTTAAAAAAAAAAAAAAAAAAAAAAAAAAAGACATTGTTTACTTATGTGACTGAAAAAAGGAAAAACCATGGAAAACTGTAGGTTTTGTTATGGCTCCAGCCTTCTGCCTACCCACTCTCCTGGGCCCTTAAAGTTTATTGAGCTCTGAGTGCAAAATTAGGACCTCTGATGAGCTGCTCTTTCTGATTGCTAGCACCAGTATCTTTTTTCTTTTTCCACTTTTGGGTCTCAGAAACATATGGATGGTTTTGTTTTGCCACCAGTAAGATCCCACCATGAATGATAGTCCATTACTGTCATAGCTGCCAACTTGCACAGAAAAATTCCAGGTGTCAGTTTTGGCTACTAATATAAACAAAAAAATTAAAGAAATACTCCTCCCATGCTTTGGTAACCCTCCGAAAAACCAGCTTCATTTATAAATGTCTCTGCCTCAGTTGCTCTCCTTTCATTATTGCTTCAATTAATTTTGATGCTGTGTATTCAAAGCAAATATAAATAGATTAAAAAAGCTTTTTGACACCAAAAATCATTCTAAGGGTGCCTCTAGGGTATTTCACTCAGTGTGGGATTTCAGTATTAGGGGAAAGTGTACTTATCATAATTAGGCATCTTTAAGGAATGAAAGATATATGGAACTGAAAGAGGCACAGGACAATGCTGTTATATCCTTTTTCAAACTTACAAAGTTAAAATGACATTTCAGAAGTAGGTTCTCCACTTCTAACATATGGTAAATAATGCCACTAACTTGAATGGATTCATTGTGGATTTTCAGGTAGTTTAATTGAAAACACATTTTTCCTTAAATATTAAAACATGCTCATTAAACTTGCTTTTTACTGTGTTTATACCTCTGCCTTTAGCAGTGGTGCTCTGTCTGGTGTGTCTTTTTTTCCTCTCAAATAACCAAACAGATCTGAGAAGGCAGAAAGCAATTTTACTGTTCAAAACTCCATTATGCCTGAAGAAGAAAAATAAACAATCCCAAAGACAAAACCATTGCCTCTGCATTCAATCATGATGATGAGAGAAAATGTACATTTTTGTAATCAAAGCTGTATGGAGCCTTCAAGTTCTGTGACATGTGGATGGCAACAGATTACTGGGTCAATTCATATGATCTGTGTTGATGTTACTCAGTGTGATATCATAAAAACATGTTTTTCTAAATATTTCCACCACTTGGCAATTTTCACTGAAGTACCTGCCTATTCTCAACTGGTAGGAATTACCACAGCAAAGGAGCAATACTTGCATCATCTGGAGTCTGCAGCGGGAGCAGACATCCTCTTCTGGATCCAGCCACACAAGTGGTAGAGATTACTCTCTGTGTAAGGTAAGATCAGCTGGGCTTGCTCACATCACCTGTGGAAGCTGTGGGAGCTAAACCCTTCAGTTTTGTATGAAGCAGGTTAAAGAACACTAAAATCAACCACTCTGCCAGAGAAACTAAGGGGGCAATAACTCTGGCATGCTGGAAGAGCAGCTCCGTGGTCTCGGGAGGGAAAGCTTTCCAGTGCTGCCTGTTGTCCTCGTATGGACAGATTTGGAGCAGAACAGTCTTGTTCATTCCTGGTCTGAGACAATACCCATTCAAATACATGGAAATATTCCCACTAAGGCAGTTGCTCTGAACAGCCTTTGGCTACTCCTCTAAGGCTGTTGACAAGGGCCAGTAGTTACTGTGGGATCTGCGGTTAAAGCTGAACTCATTTCACTGATTTCACTGTGGAGAGAGGCAGGGAACAGGGTACAGCTGGTGCTGGAAGAGGCTCTGGGCCCTGCCGGCTTGGATGAGGAGTTTCCCTTTGCTCCTGGGGGGGCAATGTCCTCAGGGTGATGTGTGGCAGCTGTGGTCCCCTCGCACCCCACAGAGTGGCTGGCACCGTGGGGAAAGCCAACCCCTAATCACTAGCACCTGACATGCACTACATTTATTTTCTGACTTGGAGGTGAAATGCAACATGATTACTGAATCTGGTTTGAATTACAACTCAGCTTGGGTACAGCCTACAAACTACAGTCCTCTTTACTAGGCATTTGTCCATGACAGATAGAAAGGCTTAAATAAAGTCACTGTTAGAAGCAAGCTCAGCAACTTCCTGGGGAAACTCTGGAGTAAGGAGAGCTTAGAGCCTGAGTATCGCCTTCTCCAGAAAAACACATATGATGGGACAGTGGTCAGCTGGACATCTGGCTGGGAGAAGTGTCCCCCTTACCCTGCCTTCCTGTGGGGCAAGTGGCAACAGCATTGGGTTGGTAGCAGTGATGGGCTGGAACCTCTGGCAGGGAGGGGAACTCTGGAAGCAGTGGTGTATTTGCAGCTTTCTGTAAGCAAAATCCCTGGATCCCACACAGCTTTTGCAAATCCTGCTAAAAGCTGAAGCATGGTGCAGTCACTGCAGGGAATTCATTCCTCATCACTGCCCTGCTGTCTGCTGTCAGAGGGTACCATTTTGGGGATGTGCCCCAGCATCTTGCTGCTTCTTGAGAGAATGGCAGAGAGCAATAGCTGTGCTCAAGTAGTAACTCTGCAACAGAGGTTCCTCAGCTATTGATTTCTACCCATACAGCCCTGCTGTGGTATGTAAAGTAGGCTTAGCATGAGCCATTTGCACCAGGGCTAGATTTATTCTCAGTGAGCATGATTGTGCCTGATGTTAGAAACACATCCTGTGCTGAATCTAATTTTTAACATCCTCTATAACATGCTTTATTGTTTCATGGTTAACAAAGAAAAGGAAATTTTTAGGAAACAAACAAATATTAACCCAACATGATACAGCAGCTTTTAATGTAGTAGGATACCTGCAAAACCAGAGCTCACCATATGCTAAAAGTATCATATATTTCTTATACCTGTGGGAAAGGTTTTTCCCTTATACATGAAATGGACTGTATTACAAACAGCTTGTTAAATGTGTGACAGATTGGCTTGAAACGATGGTTCTTGTATTCTACAGACCTGCACATTTGCTAATAAACTGACTACATATACAAACAGTCTGTTCCAGGGTTTAAGCTCCTATTACACTGGTTCATGTTTCAACATGCAGCCACTCTGGAGTTTGTGTTTTCAGCAGAACAAGTAAGTGGATGCATATGCATTACAATTCCAGACATCATTCCATACCAGATGTGGTGCCTTTATTTTTAGTACTGCAGGAGTGTCTGCTGACCCTTTCTCACCCCATGTCTAATGAAAGATTGACTGCTCTGGGTTTTCTTATGGTGAATTATATATTAGAGGACAGTGGATTTAAAAATTAATTCAAGATTAATTTAGGGATGACTGCACATGGAATTATTTGGCCAACAGATGAAAAATGAAAATTTCACTACAAAGAAAAAAAATTGTAGAAGTGTCAAATTTTAATCCAATTTTCTATAAAGAATGATCATGTTCTGAGACCCTTCTGAGGACTACAATTAATCATTCAGAGTGATACCCCATTTCCACTTGCTATGCAAGCTTCCCTCTGAGCCAAAGCACCATCCGTGCTCCTCTGAAGCAGAGATTCATGTGCTCAGTCAGTAAAATAAATAAACACTGTACCAAATGGCTCCAATTTTGGGAATACACAATGGCTGAAGCACACACTTAAGTGAAAGGAGGCACAGCTATTGCACACACCAAAAAAAAAAAAAAAATTAGTACCTCTTTTAGCCAGATTTACAGCTTCTACAAAGGTTTGTAACTTTTTAGGCAAATGAGAAATGAATCAAAAGCTAGAAAATGGATCTCTTTCATTTGAGGCTCTGCTAAATTTTAATGGCAGCAATAGATGTAACACAGACACCCTGGCTTCACTAAATCAGAAAGAAAACACAGAATTGACTAATTTTTTTCTTGTATGTTTAACTGTTGTGGGATTTTTATTTTAAATAAAATAAGAAGAGAAGACTTTAATGGAGACTAACAAAATGGATACTAGGAGCTCACCTTACTGAGTAAAGAAATTAATGTTGCCAAAAAGAAATAAATTATTCCTTTTAACTAGTAAAACATATTGTTGTAAACAGGGCTATTCTGAATAAAACCCTCCAGTTGTAACTCATTCAAGTGATATAGTCCCATACTTTTTTCTGTCTAAGCATTTTAATATTACATATTTTTTATTTGTAGCAATTCTTCTTTCTTGAACATAACATGCATGGAGGATGAAAAGAGAAAACCAGAGAAAATGTATTGTGTTCTTCAGTTTTCAGAATGATCTCCAGAAATAGTTTTACTGTATTCTCATATTGATTTTTTTATATATATATCAGTTTCTAAAATTTAGCAGTAGCTATTTTTCAAAGTGGTGAATGAACTGTGGACAATGAAGTCTCACACAAATGGAACTGTAAGCTGAAAAAAAATGAATAACATTTAATGCACTTCCCATTGTGGAACACAGCAAATTTAAAGGCCTGGCTGCAACCTATGAAGAGCACTGAACACACAGAATATGTTAACGACAAATTAACTGGGCAGCCAGGGATGCAGGATAAAAATTGTGTCAAATCAAGGGTTGCAGCCTGCAGTAGTGGAGCAGCTAATCTACATAAGCTCTCCCTACCTCCCTGTCCATTTTATACCTTTCTCTGTCTTGTTACCTTATTAGAGAGGAAAACATTTTAAAAGGGACTCCTGCAGGCTGCCTCATTACTTGCTGAATCAGCCAACTTGCTACTGAATTGATTTCTACAGCTTCCACCTCATGAAAGCTAGAAAATGTTTTTAATTGAACATGCCCTTAATTTACAGGACATGCTGGTGCAGAAGAGAAAAGGCTGAGAAAGGCAATAAATGCATCTTGGGTTTATACACCACAACGATGATCAGGTCTTTCATACATGGGAAATGAATGGTTATTTAATATGTATTTTTTACCAAAAGGCAATGTATATACCATTAAAGGTATGTAACAGAAGCAGAAGTGCAGCAATATTTAATTCTGAAAAATAAGTGGACTCTAATAGGGGAAGAGGTACTGAACAGGGATGTGCTGCAAGTGTACAGTGAATAAGAATAAGGCCCTGTTGTTCCCATGATCAGACACCAATGACACTGGAAATTGTTTTGACAATAAGATCACTGGCTTTCAGATTGATCTGCTGAAATTCTAATACATGTTTTCTCATTGCACGAGGAGGAAGAAGGCAATTTTGCTGTCTTAATGGATCTTTTTCAGCCAAAGATTATAGCCAAAAAAGTCTTGACTTATTAAGTAAAAAAAGGCAACAAAAATCTTTTGTCAGGTTGTACAAGATGTATAAGAGGGCTTAAAATTTATAGTCTTATGACAGTTGTGTCAAAATCATGAGTTTCTCTAAATATAAAAGGCAATTTCTATGTGTAAGCTGGTCTCCCATACTGTCTTAGCCCTAAGTTAAAATAAATTTGAAGCAAGAGGCCAACAGTTGGATTTATTACTACCAAAATTAACAATTTTTTTTTTTTTTTTTAAGTTTGGTATCCTTGGATGAAAGCATAGGTACCTATTCATGAATGTTCTGACCTCTACAAAAGTACTCTGGATAGAAAAAAAAATAAGATTGGGTGTGTGGTCAGTCCTACAAAATTGAGATTTACCACATCTTAAATGTTTTGAGATGTAACATCATCTACCAAGACAAGCTCAGGGCAAGGAGCCAAGAGTTGCTGAGTTTTACTCCAGCCCCTGCTACCAGCCCACTGTGTAGCCTTGGGAAAGTTTGCAGGGTGGGGGATGTTTACTGAGCTGTTGCCTCATTGCCCTGAGTGTTTTGTGTTCCTTTCTTACCTTTTCAGTTTTTACCCCCTAAATTTATGAGGCAAGGACAGTACCTGACTTCATAAGCAAGTGTTCTGGGAGGGATATAAATCTCTAGGCTTCAGTGCATAAGCCAGCCTGTAATGCTAAACAAGGAAACTTAGCTTCCAGGCAGATTATCTCCAAACTGCCAGCTGTAGTGTTTCTTTGTCTGAAGCAGCTGGTACTGACCACTCTTGGAGATAGGGTACTAGGAGAGATGGATCACTGGTTTGATCCAGTATGGCAATTCCCAGGCTCTTCTACGGTGCCAATTATATTACTGGCAGTCAATAACAATAATAAGATTACCGAGAGGAATTTACCTAATGAGATCAAATAAAGAATCAAAATTTGGTGGGGAAAGGAAGGTTGTTGTACTGCCAGATGTCCAAAACATATTGAATCAAAGGAGAGTTTTTTCTCATAGTAATTTTACACACAGCTTTTCAAAGTTTCGACTTTCATAGCCTTCTAACATGATTTTAGTGAGACTGGTGGCTTCATAAAATAAAACTGGAGAAGGAATGTGACATCTAATTAATAAAAATGAAGGAGAAGTGGGAAGAAGGAATAGAAAGTTTGTGAAAATTTTCAGGGTGGAAGTGTGCAGATTGGGAAGTGTTGGATAGCACTGGATTGCATAAGAAGCCACAAAAGAGGAGGTGGGAGAAAGAGGGAACCTTGCTGCACTGTCCTCAGGGTGCATTATACAGTGTGTTTCCTAGCAACAGAGGCTGGGAATAAAAATGATGCCAACAGTTAGCAGGCAACTTCCAAGAGCTGCAGCCCACTGAATTCCCTCTGATAGGAGTGGACATTTGGAGGTTGCTAGTACTAGAAAGATTCAAGCTTTGGTTAGGGGTAGTGGCTTTTGCTCCACTTTGCTTACCTAATAAATCCTGTTGGTGGAAAGGATAAGGAACCCTGACTCTGCTGGAGCTGCATTAGTCCATAGGTTAGAGTACTGTGATCCCAGATGGCTGAAGTAACGCCAGCTGGTAGCACTTGGACAAAGAGATCAGTCTGATGAAACACAGCCTGACAGCTGGTATCAGATGCTGGAGAACTTTAAGTTTCAGTGAACATGTTGCTATTGGAGCCATGACAGAAATTTCAAGGGAGAAAAAAAAATTAAATTTAAAGGACATTAGTAAAGGATCTTGTCTGCATTGAAAGAAGAGTTCAGCCATGCTTTGCTGATGTTGCCAGCCGACAACTTGGCCTGTAGTTTCTGGGGACCTGTTTACACTGCAATGTAGTAGAAACTTAGCATGATTTCTTGTTTAGAGGAAGCAGTCACTGGCAGGTTCCAAAAACAAGTCCAGCCTTGAGGCCATTAGCTTGTTTGCTAAATGCTGGGTCCAATTGCATTACAGTATTTTGGCAATAGTCCCTTACTTGCTTTCAGCTGGAGTACCAATGGGACAGAAAAGTCAGGATTCAAGTTTTATAGAGATTTACAAATTGAAAACCGACATTTTTGACTGCCCCTAAAGTTTGATCAGAAGAGCAGAGAGCCATATCATAGAGACTATTCTGCACAGCCACGTTGTTGCATTTTGTGGCATCTTGGGCCTCAGTTAGATGTAAGCTTGAATAAATTGCATTGTGAGTAATGAAACTTAGACATGTCTGAGAGACAGAAGACAGTTTTGAAAGAAGTCTCCTGCCTAGGCACGGATGGAGACACAGCCTTGCATTTGACTGCCACTTTGCCCTGACCAGAAGGAGTCCAGGATACCACTGAGTTACTTTGCCCATCCATGACAGTAATTTATAGGTACTTCACACTTAGAGGTTCTCACCCCAGTGCCAATATTTCAGATTTATTCTCTAAGCAGCCTGTTGCATGTTTAAGCATACTGCATGTTCACTGCTGTCATGCTGGGATTCTTCTGACCTGATTTTTGAAGTCAAAATGTTAGGTGTCAAATTTAAGTTTGTCATCTGGTCTTCCTCAATATCTACTGGAAAGAGTAAAACAAGATTGGGATAGGAAGCATGAATTGTCATTGACAGATGACAATTGCCCTCCAAAGAGTATAAATGGCCAGCTCTGAACAGATGTTGTTACTGTTTGCTTACCTGAAGTCAGGGCAGGTCAATCCCACTGTGTTAGAGATTTTAATATATACCCCTCTTGGCATGATTTGTTATCTAGGTTAGGTGTGTCCCCATGCATCACATCACTGAGATGACTTCTTTTTGCCAATAGATGAGTCTTTCATTATAGAAAAAAAGTATCTGATTTAGTACTGAGAATTTAGTGGCAGTTCTGAGCCCTGAGATACCTATGCTCTTTCATGGTTTAGTTTCTAAATATCTACCAGATCTACTATCTTAGAGCAGATTAAAAGTCTGGATGAAAAGGGAAGCATAAGCATGGGTGTTCATGCTGATACACTCTGGGTATCTGCCTGTCCCACACAATGTTTTTACATATAAACTTAGTAACTAAACCTTTTTAAAAAGTGGAGTGTGGTGGGTTGACTTTGGCCAAGGGCCAGACACCCACCCAGTCACTGTCACTCCTTTTCTTCAACAATACAGGAGGGAAAACAGAATGAGAAAGCCCCTCATTCAAGATAAAGACAAGAGGGACCATTTAACAGTTGTCATCCTGGGCAAAAAAGACTCATGTTGGCAAAAAAGAGCTTAATTTATTATCAGTGAAAATAGATTCAGGTAGTGAGATACAAAGGCAAGCATTAAACCAAAACCTTTGCTCACCCCTTTCTCAGGTTGAAGTACAGACACTTTTCCCAGTCCTGAGGGATCAGGGTAGGTGGAGGGGGGGGTTGCTGTCAATGCACATCTTCCTCTCTGCTGCTCTTTCCCTCTTTCATCTTACCCCTGCTCCTGTGCAGCATTTCCCAGGTGGGATGCAGTCCTCCAAGAAAAACCTGCTCCTATGTGGGTTCCCCATGGGCTGCAGCTTCTTTTGGAGAGCATAAGTCTGCTCTGGCATGAGGTCCTTTATGGTCCCTTGTGTGGCTCTGTTCCATCATGTTCCTCCGTGGGCTGCAGGGAAATATCTTCCATGCAGCTCATGACCAGCATCCAGAACAGGGAGCAACAATTAAAATATCTTCCACCTAGTAACTGTAAACACACTTCAGTTTACATGTTTACCTTTCCAAATATCCGTTTCTAAAGGTTTTTCTAATTCATCCTTTCCCTACTTTTTCATCTTTTTCATGTGGCCTCAAAGGTAAAGGCAAGAGACAAAGTTATAAAAATAAAAGCCTCCCAAAACCAGCGTTTTGTTTTACAGTTTTACCTAAAAATAAAATAACAAAAAATATATATTTTCTTAGAAAAGTCTTCTATAATTTCTTCCCAGAAATTCCATATTAAAAAGATTGTTTTTAATGTATAAAGAAGCCAGAAACCCAGCCTTACAAAGCAAAATAATGGATGATATTGGGGAACCTTTTATTTCCTTCTTTAAGAGTGTCATCAGACCAAAAGGGCAAGCTAATTCTTCTTCCCAAGATCTAAGGACAAGGATGCTTTAATTTTCCTTGGTGGTGTCTAAAAGGGATGAGAAACTATCCAAGAGCCAATCTTAGAAAAGCAACAGCAAAATGCTTGCTCTCTTTCTGTCTATATTTCATAATTACTTGGAATTAGTCTAAGTCAATAATCAATGCCATTTATTATAGTGAAAGTTATTTAATGGCTTAGAGCCATCAAGTTGTAACTCATTCAATAAGTTGCATGTATTTCCTCTTTGCCTTGTCTGTTTCACTGTTTATCACATACACCCACTGCATAATGTTTCAAATTAAAAGGAGAATCTGAGGACAGGATGTGTGCTGCTTCTGTATCAGTTTATTAAAATCTTTATTTTAATTGATTTTAAATGTTGTCTCTGCTGGAATAAAGAACTCCAGTAAAATTATGTTCATTTAAAGAAATGAAATATTTATTACTTTAATTATTGAATGGAGTTATTAAGCAGTATTTTCCACTTTTTTTTTCTCTCTAGTGAAATATGTTTATTTTTTAGCTTTTAAAAATTTTTTTAAATTATTTTTTCTTGATTAGGTAATCACAGGGCCTGTATGGGAACCCTTGTGCTACACTACCCAAATTTTGCCAGCAGAGAAGCTTAGCTGAAAAAGGAGTAACAAAAAATGAGGTTCCAACCCAGCAAATCTGCACTTAGCAAAGCTCATTTATTCAGTGCAATTAAAAGAGCCATCATTTTTCTTACCACTGCTTGGCGGTGGGCATCAAGCTGCCACTTGGAGAGATGCCAGCTGCACGCACCATTGCCTCCCCTTTCAGCAGATGCACAATTTACCAGAGTGGGAGACTGAACGAGGTGAAAATGGAAGCAAAAGCTGAGCAGACCAGGAGAAATCATCATTCACCTTTTGCATTACTGACATCCTTAGCCATGAAAGTGGGGGAGGAGGATCCCCAGATCTGCCAGGGAAGGGAGCAGGGAGCATGGCACTTTGGGAGTGCATTACTGGAGAGCAGAGCAGACTGCAAGCAGCAGCAGGAAATCCAGCTTCAGGAGATTTATGAGCAGCGGTGTCCAGAAACCCAGTGAGGAGCCTCTTGAACTGCAGACTCGTGTTAGGAGAAGCTTATTCCTTCCCTCTTCCCCAGCATGGGCACACTGGGCAGGTGCTAGGATGTTCTGATGTCTCGCCTTGATTTATTTATTTGATGAAAAATAATGAAAGGGATGATCCTCAAGAGTCCTTGGAGATTCCATTAACTCTGCAAATTGAGCATATTGATAAGCTGGTGATTATTTTGAAATGAACTGCAGAAAGTAGAAGGAAAAATTCTTGCAGGAAGGGACTGTATAATACTCAGGGATTTTAAAGAGTAGGTAATATTTCAAGTGTATCAAAATACAGTAAAAAGACCAGGGGTTAATTATACTGGCATGATAGTTGGAACCACATTATTATAATTCTCTTGGAAAGCACTATGGAGCATATGGAGTGAATGAGGGGCCTATGTGTGCATAATAAGTTCTGTATGGGAATAAGGTGAAGGAGCAAGAGCTCTCTTGTGTCTAAGAGGCACCAAATAAGGGGAAGAAAATTATTTAACTACTTGATGGACTAACTATGTACACAGCAACAAATTCAAGGTGCCCTGTCCTTTAAGCAACAACATACATAAGTTCACTCACCACTGTGATTCATCATGAGTTCATACAACAAATACTGCTACAAATAGTCTACTGAGCACATGCTGGAAAGTTGGCTGTTCATAGCCATGCTCATATTGAATCAAAATCCTGATATTTTGTGCTGTGCTGAAATGTTAAGCATTTAGATTACAAGTTTGTTTCCCTGATGCTGTTTTTGCTTTTGTTGTTTCTGAATAGATTTTGGAGTCACCAATTCTCAGGTCACTGTTTATTTTTTTTTTTTTATGCAGGGATGTAACTGTCTCTTAGAAGATCATTTCTGTAATGGATGGTGAGAGAAAACCTTGAAGATACTCCTCAACTCCAAAAGATTCTGCTGGTGGCTTTGAGGGTGGTCGTTTGCTGACTTAGCTCTAAACTAATTTTTATCACAGAATCATAGAATCATCCTGGTTGGAAAGGACCTCTGAGATCATCAAATCCAACCCTTGATCCACTATCACTCTGGTTACCAGACCATGGCACTGAGTGCCACATCAGCCTCTTAAAAACCTCCAGGGACAGAGAATCCACCACCTCCCTGGGCAGCCCATTCCAATGTCTGATCACCCTCTTCCTAATTTCTTCCTAATAACTAACCTCCCCTGGCAGAGCTTAAGTCCATGCCCACTTGTCTTACTGGTAGCTTCTTGGGAGAAGAGACTGACCCCCCCCTGGCTCCACCCTCCTTTCAGGGAGTTGTAGAGAGTGATGAGGTCTCCCCTGAGCCTCCTCTTCTCCAGACTGAACACCCCCAGCTCCCTCAGCCCTTCCTCACAGGACTTGTGCTGGACCCCTTTACAGCCTCCTTGCTCTTCTCTGGACCTGCTCTAGAGACTGTATTTCCAATGCTAGACTGTATTTCCACTTTTCCTTTAATGTTTGCATTTGCTTTCACCTCTAATGGATAGAGGGTACCAATATTAATACTTAACTGGTAAAATTACAGCATGTCTAGTATAAATGATAAAAAAGCCATATTCTTTAGAAACAAAAAACTGGTATATAAACTCATTGTGTATCTAACATCATTTCTAGGAATATTTTGGTGATGTTTACCTGTAATTGACATAGTTATCCATTACAAAAGAAAAAAAAGGGGGGGGAGGGGAAACAGTAAATTGAAGTTTTTAATAAGACTGTACCACATAAAGGAACCATTTCCAGCATTTTATCAGAGTTCCATTCAAGCACATGACTCCAACCTCCATGAAAAGGCCATTTTTTTTCCAAACACACTCACTTAAGTAAGTATCCATAATTAGATTAGTCTCAATATAAGCAGTATAACCTTAAAAAGAGTTCTTTAACAGAAATTAAAATAGTACTCCTTCGTAGCAGACTTTAAAGGCTTAAGAACTAAAAAGTCTTCCACCAAATTTAGTCTTGTCTCTTGTTGTGAGAAAAGGGAAGCAAGTGATAAAATACAGGGATATATTTTAAAACATTTAGGTATTTACAAACATTTAAAAGCTAATCACTGGCCTAGAAAAAGATGTTGTCTAGGTATCAGCAGTTACAAAAATGCATCATTATTTTGCATAAATAGGTCATATACACTCAGACTAATAACAACCACATCACATCAGTACTGAAATATGCTGTCATCTGGAAATGCTATAATGAATTCCACAACAGAGAGGCAAATAAACTAGAGACTGGAAAATAAGGGGGTAAATAAACTCAAACTGTTCAGCTAGATGAAGAGAAGGATGAAAAGTAACTTGCTCACAGTGTATACGTTCTTACACAGAGAAACTGAAAATAATTAGGCAAGGGCATTTCAGCCTTGCTGACAAATGTATATTTATCTAACCTCAACTTTCAGCCAGTGTCTGGAAGCTCTTCCTTTCCTAAGTCAGAAGCTTTCCAGTGATTGGAAGATAAAGTTAAACAAATTCAATATTGAAATAAGAAGCAACTTCTTAACAGAGAGCAATTAAAGATCAGAATATGCTGTTGCTTCACATGAAAATGACTAATTCACCATTGGTTTAAATGCTGTTGTAAAACAGGGTCATATTAGTCCAGATTCTGAAAGAAAATGCACAGACTGTGGGAAATGTTGAAGAAAGAGGACTGGCATATGTATTTGCTACAGGCTCTGTAATGAATTCCTTGCAGGTATACACAACATTAATGGAAATTTTAGTCTGTCTTGTTCCTCTGAAATGCTTTCATCTTACTTAAGTTCTCAGGCTCAAGTAGTTAGGGGTAAGAGTCTGAAAATCTGTGGCTTTAAAGTATTGAGGTTGGAGTGCATCCCTCTGCAGCAGCTTTACAGGGTGTCCCTTTATGCCTGAGCCTGAGCAGAAGCCTCATTGCCCACTGCTCCAGCATGCACACCACTGATGATGTTGACAGGTGTTACCTGGACCTTCCATGTAGAACTGTGTTCTGAGGTGCCTTAACTTTGTACCAGGTTTACACATAATCAGAAGATCTACCATTCTACTTCCCCCTCTCCATTGATGGGCATCTCACTGGTGTCCAGCCAGAAACACACGCCCTTGGGGATCAGAGGGCTTCATTTTCCTAAGCATGAAAGCAAAGATAAAAATGAAAGCAAGGGGTTGGAGAGAGGAAGCTGAAGTTTGTTCTGTTGTAACAACTGGAGGCCAAATGGGAGGCACCCTGTTGCATACAGTGAGACCAGTGCTTAGATAAGCAAAGGAAATGGGGGAAGAAAACAGATGTGAAGTGCCTTTCCCAAGATCACACAGCCAGCCAGCTGGGAGCTCAGCCGACCAGCTGGGGCTCTGCCTCCTAGGCCAGAGCCTATGCATCCTCCAGCATCTCTGGTGAGAGCCATTGAGTGGATATATATTTATAATTATGATTCCTGAAAACAGAAGTAGTCAAGGAGTGAGTTTCATTGTTTACATCAGCTTGTTTCCATACCTGCATAAAACAATCACTAGAGGCCACAGGAAAGACTTCCTGACTGTCATGAATTCACAATAATGATACAGTGATGACATAAATACAGGGAAATAATTGATTGTGTTTTGTTTGTAATAAAATTTTGCCCTCCATGCTCCTTCTCTACAGCATCTTTTGTTTGGCTTTTAGCATAAATAATTGGTTCTGTTGTCTAAAGCATGTACCCTGTTTATTGGATAGGAGTATAAAGCAAGGCTCCAGATGTCAGATCCTTGTCCTTCTCCCTCCCTGACTAGTGAAAACATTAAAAAAAAGGCATTACCAAAAAAAGAAGAATCCAACAGAGAGATCATGTTCAGTTATCCTCTGTATACCCCTACCCTACACCCCTCCTCTGTACACCCCTGCTGTAAGTGACATACAAGTCCATCTGTAACATGTGCCTCCAGCCAAGGGTAGTGACTGGCAGGCATTCCCAGGGTGTGGTAATGGGCTACAGCTCTCTGGAAAAGTGAGATTTCATCTTCACAGCTACGCTGAACCAAAGAAGAGCTGGAATCAGAAATGCTGTCAGCCACTCTGAACTCCTCTGCTTTGACATGGTAACACACTTACTCAAGGTATTGTGAAAATATTACTTTTTTTTTAAAAAAGCTTTGTAGCTGGCTAGAGTAATAAGCAACATGACACTGTCTTGCTGTTCTTCTTTCATTATTTTTAGAAACTACACTTCAGAGACCCAGAAAGACAACTTTAGCCTAAACTGTGAACATTCTGCTATACTGCTCTGTTTGGCACCCAAGCCTTAAGGACAGTTATTTCCCTAGCTTTTCACACGTACATGTTCACAGTACTATTCAACTTTAATAAGGAGCTTCCATAAAAAAAAAAACTACTCAGCTAGGATTTGACCCACACAGCCACCTTTCTTTAGGACAAAAGAAGGAAGAGGGAAGTTTAAGGAAGTAAACTTTTCATCCTATATTGAAATATTAATGTACAGCTTCTTGGCGCCTACGTTCTCACAAACTGAGTACCAAAGCATCCTTGATGCACCCAGAAAAATGAACTTTGCTTCCTGGGAGCAACAAGGCAGCTGTAGCTAAAGAGTGGAAAGGAGACCTCAGTATCTCTGTATTGCTGCCTGGTGCCTCCCAGGTCACTCCTGCTTTGCCTTGCCCCAGCAGGCTGGGCTGGGTTGGGTTGGCGTGGGCTTTGGGGCAGGAGACCACATTCCTGCATGCTCAACCCCTGCCCACCTGCTGTCCACCCACCACATTGCAAGGGTCTGACAGGACCTCCGGAAAAGGTATTAATAGGCTATCTTGGAGTAAGGGTCAACAGAGGAACATACCTACTGCTTAATTTAGTGTGCTATATTTACAGCTAGAGTTGCAAGTTTCAGTCACAGAAAGCCTCTTGAAATGTGGCCTCTCTGACCATGACAAGTCATTATTTCTTTCCCTGAAGTTATAAGCATGGACAACCACAGTAATGAGTTATCAGACATTTTCAACTGAATTGTTTCTGTCCCTCTTTTTAAGGATGTGATGTAAAACCCTGACTGGTCTCAGTAGGAGATTAGAAAGAACAATGCAAAATATTCTAAAAATTCCTGATAAAGTCATCCCTCAGTCATGAATAAGCCACATAAGCATGCCTAAGAGAGCAGTTATTTTTTTCATACGTGCAATGGAAATAAATTGTGTTAAATGAAACAAGTAGAAATAGATGTAGATAATGAGAATCCAGCATGGAAGTAATTTCAAACTTATTTTTCAGATTCCCACAAAACGAAGAGTCTTCTAATCCTACTCTATATTAACACGTAGGGATCAGTACTAAAATGTCAATGGACCTTCTGGATTTAAAATTACATAGAGGAGTGAAGGGCAAACCAGCACCCAAACTGGCAAACATTGCTGCTTCCACATCTGGATGGCCAGCACTATGGTGAAAATGTCACGAACCTCATTTGCATGTGAGGAAATATTATAGCTACATTTTTGCAGGTAAATACTCAGTACTGCTTTTCTATACCTGTTCAATAACCAACTCTAGGTGCTATATTTCTAGACACATTAATTAATAAGGGTTTTTTTTTAGCACACTGGACTTTTGGATCATGGAGATAAAATAAATTACTTGACACAATCTTTGACCACACTTAAAGTGTAGACAAAGGAAAGTAAAATAAAATTAAGATAGAATCATAGGCAACTTTAAGTTTGAATACTTTGAGCTTTTGTTTTGTTTTTTTTTTTTCAGTTGTAAGCTGCCCCTGAAATTTCATAAAATATCTTGTCAGTCCTCCAGTGTTCCTTCTTCGTCTGGTCATTTTTGTCAACTTTATTGTGTAGAAAGACACTTAATAATGTCACAATTTCAAAGGGTAGGAAACCAAGTTCCAGAAGCTCAGGCAAAGTTTGACCTTTTCAGTCTTTGAAAACAGTCTGTAGAAACAGAAATATAGTGCCCTTACATGCAATTTCCTGGTTCTATAACTCAGCCTTTCTCAATATAAAACAAAGAGAAAGCCAACCCCAAATTTCCTCCCTCTAAGGAATAAGCATGAGCTTATCTCAGAGCTGACTATGCTGCTGTTCTTTTTATAAGAAATAGCTCAGGCCACACCTTAATACCAAGCAGTGAACATCTGTGGCATTTGAACAATTAATTTCCCAGACAACATTTCTGAGGGGGAATGGCAGAGGATGTTGTGTGGGGTTTTTCTCTCGTCTTCCCCCACCCTCACTCTTGCTCTTGTGGCTGTGTCTTTTCCATGCTTTGTACAATGGCATGTCTACTTTGGGAAATGATGATTCCAGTGTGGGTGGATGGAAAGAGATCTGCCAGAGGGTGCAAATTTCAAATTGCTGCCACGGATACACCCTTCTGTTCTGTCTTCTCAAGATACCAGAAAAAGTCTTTAAGGAATGCCTGGGGCTTGACTCTCAGCATAAAGATAGACTTCAACACCACAAATTTTTCTTTCAGTATTAAGGAAACAGACAGCGTAAGTACAGCTAATGAATTCAAATTGACTTAATCACTTATTCATAGAGGAGACCATTATGAAATCCTTACTGGAAGTGGTGAAATACTTGTATATTTATCCTTTTTATCCCAGTATTTGGCTCGTAAAAATGTTTAAAATGCTGCTTCTGAGTTAAGGTCACTCATCATTGGTAACCTTTAGAGTAAAATCCCAATACATAATTTTAAAACAGCAGCAAGTGCAAGGTGTAAGAAGTATTCCAAAGTATAGTGTAATTCTTAAAACTGTAAATGTGAAACTTTGTTATGTGAAATATATGAGGAATGGAAATTAAAAAATTTGTGTCTAAAGTAATGCTAGTAATGATGACACACTGTATCCACCTCAGTAAATAACATGCTTTTCTTAGACAAGAAGAGTGCCTGTCTCTAGCTGGGTAAACTGATTACTCAGTTTCTGGTTCCTTGCATATCTGTCCTTATTAAAAGGAAGTGCAGAAGTTCAGCTGGATATGTGCTGTAGCCTGGGCTGCTGACTCTTTCTGGAGGGGGGTGGAAAGCAGGAGCTGCTACAAGGAGGAAAATGAATGTTTCAGAGAGAGAATATTTATGGTAAAATATTAAGCTAAAAAAGTCGCTTGCTTAGGAAATGTTTTGCTTATATTAATAATAATGATAATAATAATAATAACATCAACAACAATAATAATAAAAAAATTTACATTCCTTTTTGAGGTCTTTATTCCCTCAGTGTGGTATAATACAGACTCCCAAATGGGTGTTTCACTAAAGTTCTGAGTAACCTGCAAAGTTTGTGTGTATTTAATATTTAGTACATGGAAACTGCTGGCTAATGTAGCTGCTTCATCTTTCTTGAATTCAGTAGGTCTAGTCTGCTTCCCATTAGCTTCTATATGTGTGGGTGACCTAATGTAGTACTTAAAAGGATATTCAGCTAACTCAGTTTTTGTTCATCAGAGCAAGACATAAACATCAAGGAAATAAGCAGGTCTGTCTGCTTATCTTGAACCCTATTGCATACCCAGGCTGTCAGTTAGACTCATTGACCTTCTTTTCCATGGAGGCTACTTTATGTTATTCCTTCTTCCCAACAGGCACACTTAACCACTGCATATTCATAACAATTAGAAATCATAGGACTTGATAATAACATAGGATGGAGTTGCTCCCACAGATTACTTCTTGGAGGAGTGTACACTGCTTTAAATCAGTATATTTATGTGATACAGAAGAAGAATTAAAAAAAAAGTGAATACATGATCTATGTCAGGGATTTAAAAATAGGATTCTTCTGTGAAGAAATCATAGAATGGTTAGGATTGGAAAGGACCTTAAAGATCACGAAGATCCAACCCCGCTGCATGGGCAGAGACACCTCCCACTAGACCAGGTTGCACAAGGCTTCATCATACCTCAGGCATCTGTGCCCTGTGTTTATTAGCTGAATTAGAGTTAAAGAAAAGAAAATAGCCAGAGATTCTGATATTATGATTGGTATTATGTGAACATTGTATCAGGCAGCTGTATGAGGTCTTAGTGTTTTACTGATGCTTCTTCTTGCTCAACTCTTTTGACACAGATATATTTATGTAAATTCTTATACAGTGAAAAAAAAGCAAATACAAACCAAATCTCAACCAAGAAAACTAGTGTGTAGTGACTTATGCCGTTATAATGACACCTTTGTGTCTGTTTTTACCAGTGTAACTGCGGTTACAGCTAGATGTCCTTGTTAATACCTGGTTGTACAGCTGAATATGGTGCTGTTAATAGACACTTCCTGGTGGAATTATCACATCAACCAAAGACAGATCATTCAACTCCTGCTCTGCTCAGCCTTGGAAAAGAGGCACAGATCTTTCAAAAAATGAAAATTTCTTATTGCATATATTAACTAAAATAAAATCAAAATAATATATATCATTCTTCTGTCTTTCACAGTTGTGAATGCAAAACTTTTAGGTGTGGTCAAGCCTACTACAGGTATATGAGCTATTGGTAATGAAAGGGAAAATAAAATGGTGATGAGGTATGATCTTATCCACATTATATGAGTATTAACAAAGTTGTGTATGTGCACAAGGAATGTGTCTGTTCATCATGTATATGTTGTACTTTGTGTGCTCATTTAAAGTATATGTAGATAAAGATGCACAGAGTATGGTATCTCAGTTGCTATATATTAACTCATGTTTGTGAGTATGTATATGCATATATGTATACATACACATATGCATATATATATATATACACAGACACATGCAGCAAGAGATATGTGTATTTCAGCTCTTAGAATCAGATTTGACAGTGTCAATGATACAGCACAGCTGTTTTAAAGTGGTTAGCTCATCATTTATCTATTTCAGCCAGGAACAATATTGTTAATTGTATTATGCTAGCACTACAGTTTCCAAGTAGAGGAAAATAAAAAAAAAAAAAAAAAAAAAAAAAAAAAGAAAAAGAAAAGAAAAAATAAAACAGGCAGATACAAGTGGGTGCTGTTCAGAAATGACAAATTTTATAATGTTTTTAAGCATGACACATGGAAACTGAATTTTTAATGGAGTCGGGAGGCAAAGATATTGACTCTTCAGCATTCCAGTGCAAATATTTATTTTCTGAAAAGCATTTTTGATGTCCACTGAATAGCCTGGTGATAAAGTGTCATGCTCCTCTTGCATGGAGATACATGAACCATGAAAGCAGCCTGCTGCAGGGTTGATTCTTTGGTGTTTAAAAGCTCTCACCTTGATAGACTCAAATTTCAAGGTTTTGGTACATTCCTAGGTAAACAAACAAACCTGTATCTAGTTCATTTAAGCAAAAACCTGGGACCTTAGGAAATATGCATTTAGGACTTCAGTAGCTGTTTGTGTATTTTCTAATTAAAAGGATTTAGAAAGTAACTGCCTACAAATTAGAAAATCCATTATTGATGGAGTTACAACTAATCTGCTGCTTTAAAAAACTTACTATTGATGCAAGAGAAAACTACGTCTTCAACCAGTCACCTGAGTTTGGGATCACTAAGCTTTACTATATATCCCTGAATCTGAAGTTGGTGAACCATCTTCTTATGAGAACTTGAACCAAAGTATAATGTGAACCTTGAAGGATCAATATATCAAACCACTTTTGAACTCTCATATTCAGAAGCTTTTTAATAACTATGTTGTCTCAAAGTCTCCTCACTAAGTCTGAAATAAGTATAATGCTCAAATATACTGATAAAATCAAATGTACATAATACCATGTGTTCTTACAATTGCAAATAATTCAGTTACCACAAGTTGGCAAATCATTTCTTATCAGACAGCCACAGTACATCAGTCTGTGTGAGCTGCTTGTTACTTGTCTGATGCATTTGTGAACTAAAATCTATTAGGATAAACTAATCTCTTTGGTTTTGCTTTGGTTTTGTGAGGACAAGAAGCAGGCAGATGAGACATTATTGTAGCTCAGATGACAAGAGGTAACTTCTTAAATTATGACAGCTGGATCACTCACAATGCCTTGAATGCAACCCAAAATACTAATATTCAAAATACTTTTATGCTTCAAAAGTATATTTAAATATTTTTAATATAATATTTATATTATGAAAAGAATAATGTTCTGGAATAAAGTCACTGTGATGGCCAATTTCTTCATGTAGGCCAGATCTAAATGGATTTCCTACTCTTAGAATTGGAGATTTGATGGAGGTCACTGTCCATAACCTGAAAAATCCTTTGCAGTATGGAAACGACATGCAGAGAATTAGCAGTACAGTTCTCTGAAGCATTTGCAATGAAGTCAGACAGCACAAAATTGACCTCTATGGAGATTTCATTATGAAGTAAAAAAAAAGAGGCCCGTGGTGCCAAGTTTTCCTAGTGTTTGCTGGCATTATGGGTCAACCTTGACACCTCGTATTTTGCCTTGCAACTCAAGCAGTGTTTGCAATTTCTTGTGGCTTTTATGCAATGTCAGATATAATGTGGTTTTACTACATTTTGTTTTGCATTGCTGAACAGATTTCAACCAAGAGCTTAGGAGAGAGGGAGTGAGTGTAAATAGCTTGAAATTGAAGGAAACATTGGCAAGAGTCTCAGTGAAGAAATATCAGAATGTTTCTCATAAAAAAGTACAAAAAACAGTCAGTATGCTATTACAGACAGCAAGCAGGAGAGCTCAGATGACTCCTAGGCTGCCCCCTGATACCAGTGAGAGCAGAATAATGAATAGGGTTGTATGGAATTCAATTAATAAAGAATTGAAGGATCAGAATATGTTTAATGCCAACCAACATGATCTAATGAGAAATAGGTCTTGTCACAAAACCCTGATTTCATTCCTTGATGAGATTACAAGTTTGGTTGACAGGGGAGCTGTGTAGACATAATGTGCTTAGAGTTAGGCCAGAATTTTTCTGCTTCCTGGGGTAAAAGAAATATGATGTTAAATTATGTCAAGAAGACACACAGTAAAAGAATTCATAATTGGTTGACATTTGAAAAAGTAGCTGTCTATGAAAACCACCATCAAAGAAAGAGCTTATTGGTAGAATTCTGCCAGGATGAGTGTCAAACCTGGTCTTGTGCAATGACTTTGCCAATGATTCTAAATATGTAGTTACTAATGATAACATTTTACACAAAAATTAGAGGAATAATAAATAATAGTGAGAACAGGGCATTCAAGCAGAGACATCTACTCTGTGGGACCCATGGGTCTGATTAGCTTATGGAAAGGAAGAGTGGGTTGATTTCATTGTGAATCTTCATGGAAAGAAGATATAAATCCTCAAAGACAATTTAATTTATGAAAGGAAGGTAAACCAAAAATCAATAATAGAACATTTTAAGTCAAGCAAATTCTGATTAGAAAAATTAGGCAGAGACATTCAGTATTCAGGCTGATTACCATTAAAATAAATTGCCAAGAGATACCTCTTCCTGGGTTCAATATAGTAGTAAACCATAGTAGCTTGTAATGTATCAGGAATCAGAAAGGATGTTAAACTGTTTCAATAAACAGAATAAATCTCTTTTAAGCTGACTGATCATACCTAAAATTATACCTGTCTAAAAATTTCAGATATGTTCTGAAACTCCACTGTGCAGATACCCATTGACTTCAGGCACCTCCATGGCTACAGCACACAACATCTTTGTAGAGAGCTTCTCTAGTTGCAGCATTCCTCTGTGCAGAATCTGAGCTCCTGTAGCTGTGTTGTCTAGGGAGCCATGGGAATCTTCTTAAGGGTCCCCAGTGTCTGCCCATATGGGGTCCAGGATGTAGCACTTAAAATTTGTCTGTACTTGAGGAATCTGTTAAATGCAGGTATAGAGAAATGTTGGCCAAGAGCACCCCATAAAATGCTAAAGGCTTTGCTGTTGTGTGGCCAAGGGGACTGTTCCTAGGAACACAGTGGTGGAAAGAGTACCCAGCTATCCCCAGGTGCCATCTTGAATGTGAAGCCTCTGGGGTGCCAGGTTGGTATCGTGTTAAGAGCATCTCAGAGCATGACTGCTCAGAAAGCAGAGTAGTCACTAGTTTATTAGTCTAGTTTTTTCATACAAGGAGTGACTAAGGGAACTGTGGGGTTATTTGGTCTGAAGAAGAAAAAGCTCAAAGGAGATCTTATTGCTCTCTACAACTACCTGAAGGGGTTGTAGACAGGCTAGTGTTGGTCTCTTCTCCCCAGTAAGTAGTTATAGGATGAGAGGAAATGAATTTAAGTTGTGCCAGAGGAGGTTTAGGTTGGATATTAGGAAAAATTTTTTTACTGCAAGAGTGGTGAGGCATTGGAATGGGCTGCCCAGGGAAATGTTAGTCAGGATCCCTGGAGGTGTTCAAGAAATGTTTAGCTATGGTGCTTCAGGATGTGGTTTAGTGGTTCTGGTAGTAGGATTATGGTTGGACTTGGTGATCTTGAGGGTCTTTTCCAACCTAAATGATTCTCTGATTCTATGAATCTCTTTGTTTCAAACTGGAGATGGGCTACACAGGAAATTGTCTTCAAATAGAGAGGACACAACCAACCTCCTCAAGTCAGGATAATTAAGATTGTGAAGCTGCCCATTGACTGAGTTTTACAGGATCAGGTATACTTACTTATACTAATACTTTCCTTATCATCAACTGTACTGGAGGTATTGATCATCCGATTTTAAGAGAATGAAGAGCTTAATTCAAAGGTTAAACAATATGGTCTTTGTTAATGGGTAGCCATGTACTGTACTTTTAGGCTTGCAGACAACATAACAAAAGTGATCAGTTACAGCTTGTAAACTAGAATAATTATAACAATACAATAACTACAAACATGCCTGAGGAAAAGAAGGAACAAGAAGATGAAGATAAATAAAAATAAAAATAAGAAGAAAGACTGAGCCTACATAAATCTGCCTGTTAATATTCTCCTGGCTTCCGACTACTCTTAAAGTTAGGGAAGGTCTTGAACCCATTGTAGTTTGTCTGTTTAGTTACCACCAGTTAATCTCTCTTACAAGTACTTGTTCAGTTTGTTTTTGAAATCCTGTGAGCTACTTGAATCCACAGCACTTTTCAGCAAGGGCTGCCATGGGTCTGCTACTTGTGGACCAAAGAGCTGACATCCAGGGCTTCCTTAAATGAAGAAAGAAAGCACAGAAATCTCATGCATGACCCATATGAAATTTGATGAATCAGGTTTCCTTGTTCCTTTTGTTTATATATATATATGTAGACTAAAGTGGTTTTTCCCAGTTTGTAATGCAGCATTTGTGGCAGCACCATGACTACTTTTGTAGACTGCCTTAATTATGAATCTTCTGGCACTAAATCATGCCTGAAGATCTTCCAGCACCTTACAGTCATCCTCACATTAAGCATGGCCAACGGAGTTCAATTTTTTTTAATCACAGAGTGCTGTTTACTGCCACCCTTATGCAGCCTGGTTATGCAGCACCTGTAAGAAATCTCAATAGAAACCTTGGTCTAAAATATTTTTGGAGTGCTGTTGAGCACTCTTTTTGTCTACACCGATGTAATTGTTTTCCGTCTGCTATCAGTGATGAAAATATGTTAAAATAAAATCTAAAAAAAGATTGGCTTTGAAATTCTTCAAAGACAGATAAGGATTTTGACACAGCACCTGTGGAAGTTAAGTTAATCTCTCCTTATTAATTTTTAAACAAGAGATTACTTCCGTCTGGGATACATGAGGACCCTGCCTTCAAGACCCTGAAAAAATTGAATATTGGGTCTCATTAGCACTGTCAGGCAGCAAGATAATGATCTGAAAAGTGGCTCATGAATGGGAATCTTGTTTTAAGTAATTCCTTTGTTTCATATTTTAAAGGTTATTCTGAGCAAAGAAAATGTGCAAGCTCCATCTTTCACAAAATGTATCAGTATTAGAATAGGAGGCTGCTTTGCAATTTAAGCTATTAATTGGTCTGCCAGCCCAAGAGGCCAAAGTACAGACCATGTCTCAGCCCAACATTTATTGAATCCTGGATTCTTATCTGGAAAGAAGACCTCAAATCCAATATTGATTGCAGTCCAATAACCTTCGGAACCCCAAAGTCTCTTCAGGTCAGCAATACAGTATATTACAGTAACAGAAAGAAAGAGTCAGCACCAAGAGGAAGCATTCCTTCTCCTGCAACTGCTGCTCTAGTTGGCTGTGTCTTGAGACAGTGGGGAAATGACCCCCTCTATTTTAAGCATAACTGGTTCATGATAAAAGTATTAAAAAATTATTGTTCACTCTGAAGAGACATTATGTGAATTTTTCATCTTATATTTCATAGCCACAATAAGGAAAACAAACCACCTATACCTGAGTGGGACAAAAGCTACATGATGAGAACTTACACATTAAAAAACCAACTAGTAATTTTGATAGACTAGCATAGTGTCCTTTAAAGCAGCCTAATCTTCAAATACATGTTGGCATTGTTTTGTATAAGTTTGGTCTGAAACACAGGGGTCTTTACAGTCTGCTCTCTGTAGACTCAAAACTGGAGGCAAAGAGAATCACAAGCAATCCCTAAAGTGTAGGTCAAGACATTTATATCATATGAAGTTGAAAATTCCATTTTATCCCTTGATAATTATTATTAATCGAGATGATGAAATCATTGAGATGTCTGATCTCATACCATTTGTTGAATAAGGCAGTTTAGGAGTACTGCCATCTGTTATTATGTACTACAGTGATTAGAGATAGGCAAAACTGAAGTCGTCCCTTCAGCAGTCTAGAGATCATGAATATAAGTCACCAAAACATACTGAGAAAAAAAAAGGAAACCAGCATTAACGGCAGTCAACTGCTACATTCAACTAAATAATTGTGTAGCATCTCAGCACTGTGTCCCTAAGACTAAACAGATCCAGAATATAAAACAGAATCTAATTAAAGAACCTCTCACTTATGACAGCACCATACAGTTATGCCAGAGTTATGGGGAAGTATAAAAGCAATCTATTGCTAAAACCAAAACAAACAAAAAATATTTCCTGCAAACTACTCAGAAAGTTTTCCCTTTGCCTATTCATCTGCACTTTGTTCTCTGTTAATTAAAATGTGATGTATCTGAATAGAAGAATGGATACATTTTAATTTTCAGCCAAGGGAAAGTGTAGCCTGAAGTTATGCTTCTCTCCTGAGATATTTTTCAGCTGTGCCAAGGTGGGGTCCCCCAGCTAAAGGTAAGCCTAACCCTTAGTTAAGCTTTGGGATAGTCTTAGGGCTGAGAGGGAAATCAAGACTAGAGCCCCAGTGGGGAGGCAAAGGAGACCTTTGCAATCTGTTTTCTAAGAATACTCATCTCCTCTCTTTCCACATCACAGCTCATCTCACAGACACAAGATCAGCAATGTATTCCCACACCTGAAGAACAAGGCTTCACCCCACAGTGGTGCCATGTCCTCCTCCCACAGGGCTGTTAAAGGTGCTCAGCGCTCTCTCTGTCACTACAGAGTCCCAGCAGAGAAACAACAGCATGGCATAAAATCATTAGCCACAATTTTTGTTTTAATGAAGGACTGCAGAGTATTTTTGTAATGGTGAACTGTAGTGGAACAGAGCGACCAGGTGCCTCTGATCATCAGGAAGTGGGTGTGAGCCGCTATCAACTCCACCTGTGCCCAGTCAGGGCAGGGCCCCTATGGAGCATGTGCAAGACCATGGGGCCAATAAATAGTGAGGCTCACACCCACTGAGGCAGCTCATTCTAGAGCTAGCTGAGAGAGTGGCTGGTTGCTTCCATAGCAGCAGAACATCTTTGCTAGTTCCACACTGTGGACAGTAGATTCAGATCACATCCGAGTCTATATCACCGTATCAACGCGTCGACTCCGGACAAGAGACTCCTTTCCGGCTACATCTGGTGGAGAATGCGGGCATAGACCTTGGTCTAGCCCAAATTTCCGTCAGATCAAGAGAAAAAAAAAAAAACAAAAAAAAAACCAGGACCTGACCCAGGGCAAACGACAACCGGCAGTTGGGTAAGAAGATCCATTATCTTTCAATTATCACTAAAGATGGGACTCTCTTCCAGCACCCCCTCTGCACAGAGACCTTCCTACTCCCCATCTGCGATCACTGCACGGGCACTTTGGAGGGAGGTCGGAGACTTACTAAATGAACTCCATAGCAGCAGAACATCTTTGCTAGTTCCACACTGTGGGCAATAGATTCAGATCACATCCGAGTCTATATCACCATATCAACGCGTCGACTCCGGACAAGAGACTCCTTTCTGGCTACAGTGAACCATTAATTTTGCACTCCAGACCTGCTTCTCCCATCAGTCACACCAACTGCCATAGGAACTCAAGTGTAGTTATTACATCAGCACTGTCCCATTAAGCACAGAAAGCTAAACCTGAACAAAAATTATTGCCTGGTAGAATAAAAGAAGAAACTTAAGCAGATTTAGAGAATATTTCTTCTGTATTTATTGTAAATTACTCAATTTTCTAGAGCAAGAGAATTTCTCAGTAAAATTGCATAGGTCTGGAACCACCTTTTAATTTTAAAGAAGTCACCTGCCTTGAAATGCAGCCTTTTCCCACTTAAAACTAAATTTGCTAGAAACTCTCTGTGACAGTATTTTAGCACCTTCTGGGAGACTTTGGTTCTGGAATAAGGTTAAACTGTTCTTATACACCAGGTTTTGGGGTAAACACAAAAAATTACATATGGTTTATTTGTTAATTTATGCAGTCCTTGAAAAACAGACTTGCTGTAACTGTAAGTTCTTGGTTTTAATACAGAGTCTCTACCTGTTTGGCAAGACCCTATTATGTTTCAAATACATTGTTGGCCTGGTCATAGTCTCTTGATAATGAACTGCATAAAACAAGGATTAATTCATTGTTAACTGCTTTATCTCAAACTAAGCAGACATTGCAAACTGATTTGCATTTCAAGGCAGGGATTTGCTCCAAATATTCAGATTGGCTTGAGAACACCTGCCTTTCAGATGCAGCAAATAACATACACACAGTTTCTGAAAGGCAAGCTTCAATCTTATAATGAAATTCAGTATATCAGAAAGAGAAGGATGGAAAAAGGAAACAGTAAATAAAATCGGGTTTCAAATGTGTAAGCAGCGCATCCTAGAGATTATTTTTTTTCTGTCTCTGTGTAATGTAAAAGCATACATTGGAGGTCGAGGATTTTGCCAGGCATTTCTGATCCTTGAGTCACCTCGGCAGCGGGACAGACGCATCAGCAAGAGGGGAGAAGCACGGGGTCTGCAGTGCTCCCGCACATGACTGGCATCTCATTGTGGAGCTGCACAAAGAGCAGCTGCAGAGGGAAAGTCAGCCTGCTGCCTCCCAGCTCTTCAGCCAGCTCATACATGAAGGGAGCACTTTAAAGGAACACGAAAGGGGAAAGAAAAAAAAAAAAAAAAAAAAGCAAACAGTATTTCAAGCAGCGCCGGATAAAATGTATAAAACAGATGAAAGCCTTAGAGCCTTCTACATGGTATGCATGGGAAGTGTGGAGGGGAGGTGTGCCAGGGGGGCTGGAAGTGATCTGGCTGAATTTTTAAAAGCATGTAAGGAACCTTCAGGAAGTGTTTGACTGTAAAATGCAGAATGACACAGTGGATATAACATTTTTTCAAGGATCCAGAAAGCTTCAGTTCTGTCTTTCCTGAAGGGTTTTTCTGACTGAACATTGATACATGCAATGGAGACATCTGAGTTTGTTATCTTAGTGATGGAAAGAAATAGGTATTTTTTGGCTGTCCTTAATTTGAAATTAATTCAAATATATGTATTGCAAGGCAAGGATGAATCACCAAGAGGTAACTGTATCACTGATACTTGGTTAGGAGGAGCCTGCCTCTATATTCTTGAGACACTGCTAACCTTTTGAAATTAACCCTAATATACTTAATTTCTCCCTGGCTGAAGTAGGGATATTTTTCTCGGGGAGATAAAGAAGAAAAAAAAACAAAAACTAGAAGGTAGTACATGTATAAACAGTTTTGTGAATGTAGAGTTAACACCCTTGTTTAATAATCAAGGCAATGTTAAAACAGTCACTGCCAACCAAAAGAGTCTACCCACAATGCAGCTGGAAAGACAAACAAACACTCTTGCATTCAATGACATAATCCCTGGTAATAACTTTATTGAGCTGAAGATTAATCTCTGCAATAGCTTTCTTGCATTGCACACATGAAAAAAACATTAATCATTTGGCCTTACCACCTTAAATACTATGCACATTGTATCATAACACTTTTGGGGAAACCTTTGCCTTTAAACTCATTGTGCAAATCTAAAATGGTATCGAGAGACATTTTGGTTGATATTTGGTCTTAAAATCTAAAATTTGAAACTTAAAACCTGACCTTGGGAAAATTTCTGTCATGAGGAAATTCTCATGGGTCTTATTCATTTGTACCTCAAACTTCTTCTTGAGACACAGGCTGGTAAGATGCTTTCAGCTTCAGGAGAAAGGCTATGGACATAGTTTAGATTCATTCCATCACAACCCAGGCCAAAGGTCAACATATCTGTGCTACCAGGACAGTCAGCCATGGCTCTCTGGAAGCAATAGATCAGCTGTGGTTCTGCATAACCTTCTGGAAGAGCCTGTTTCTTCAGGTATGAGCCAGAGAGAGTGAGCTGATGATTTCCCATTATTTCTTATAATCCACATCACTGAAAAACCCAAATTTTAATGTAATCATTCCAAATCTATAGTTCCATAGATAATCTCACAGACACTCTGATCTTCTGAATTTGGAAGCATGTTAGGAGACAAACATGAAAAGAAATACATTGTCAGTCTTTAAATACATTTGTATTCTAAAGGGACAAGGGTTTTGGTTTTTTTCTTTTCCTTTAATCAAAACAGCAGCTTGCAGACAAATTCCTGACTTCTCAAAAAATTGTTTTCTGTCTTGTAAGGGAAAAAACAAATTCAAAAGAAAAACTTTAATCACAAAAGGATCACATCATGATATAACATATTTAGCAAAACATATTCATATGTTAACATACTTATATGTTAACAAATTTAACAAAATCCATCAAGATGAAGCTTTTTAAAAGGTTTTCAGGATAAAACTGTAAAACTATAGAATTATAGTGTTCAACATTGCTGAAAAAACAAACAAACAATCAAAACCCATAATTGCCACTGCATTTTTTTCTCCACAAAATTGATTTTCATTTGTCTTAAACTTCTTTTCACTCTCTGAAACTGAAAGAGACTTCTGTGGAGATGAAGTAGACTGCCCCTCACATGGAGATACCATATCCAGATTGAAGGCATCTCTGAAAGACATTTTGCAGTTCAAGTAGGCATTGATGCTCACTTGAAGGAATTACTGGGTGAAATTACATTGACTGAATCAAGCAGGGGATCAAGCAACATAATTATTATTATACCTCTGCCTTAAGAATCTATCTCTACCTACATAAATAATGCATCAAATAACATACATGATACACAATACTGTTATGATTAATTATCTCTGACTTTCATTACAAGCTGCTTGTCCATAATTTTGAAAGTTGCTCCTTCATAAAGGTTTTTGAGAAATTGAGGACATCAAGGAAAATGTGAGTCAATGTGTTACACAGGATTCACATTCATGAGCAAGTTGATCAGTTACTGACTGCCTTGCCTTCTCTTTTCTGTTGTTTTTATCCTTTATTTCTTCAGCTATTGCTGATTAGAGACCAGAATCAACTAATAGAAAATTGCCCATGTAGAAATTCTTGTTTCTTTTCCTCTATGACAATCTTTCTTTAATTTATTAAAGGAACACAGTGTTCACCCACCAATGTAACTGTCCATGTCCTCAAAAGAGTTCAGAGCTCATTTGATCATGAAACACAGCAGTTAGACTTTTTAAAATATTCTCTTTGCATAACTCATGTTTTGAAATGCTTATCTTTATAGACACGTCTGTGCTTTGTCTCCAGTGAGGGTAAGGATTAGAAAGACAAGAATTTAAAATGTTGATGAAATGCCATTAACAAGAAATAATGACTGTTTGAAGGTAAGGGAGAAGGAAAGTTGTGCAGGGAGACCACCCTGCCAGCAGACTGAAATGCAGAAACTGGGAGGTATGAAGTACACAAGCAAGAGCACTCCACTAAGCCCTTCAAAGGCTGCTGTGAGCACACAGGCTTGCTTAGTTTTTCTGGAAAGAAAGTGAGAAGCAGTTCAGAGGCATTCTTCAGACTTTTTAAAGCCACTTTTGGTATTGCTATTATAGGTGGAAAACTAAGTTGCAGAGAAAGGCTGGTCAGCTCACCACACAATCAGAAGTGGAAATCAATGGTTTCTATTAAAGCCATAGGCAAAACTTTGGTAAATTTCGGTAGGAAGGATGTTAGTGCTCACAATATTTCAATGAAAGTAGCTCCTTCCAAAATTTATTTTATTAGAAAATATCTCTAGCCAAGTAGTAATACCCACACAAAGAACCCCCTGGGAAACTGAGGGAAAAAAAGAGTCCAATATAATAATTTAAATTTTTTTAAAATTCCAGTCCACATCACAAGACAAGAGGACACGGTCTTAAGTTGTGCCGGGGGAGGTTTAGGTTGGATATTAGAAAGAATTTCTTTACCGAGAGGGTGGTCAGGCATTGGAATGGGCTGCCCAGGGAAGTAGTGGATTCTCTGTCCCTGGAGATATTTAAAAAGAGACTGGATGTGGTACTCAGTGCCATGGTCTAGTAACTGCAGCGGCAGTGGATTGGACTTGGTTGGACTTGATGATCTCTGAGGTCCCTTCTAATCCAGTCGATTCTATGATTCTATGAAAAAAAATTCTGCCTCTGTTGGAAAAATATAGAATGATGTGTATCAGGATAAACAAACAAACAAACCCCAAAAAACCCAAAACATAAACAAAAGACCAAAAACTACACACGGCAAAAACCCACCCAAAAATAAAATCAACGAAGAAATAGACCATGCTACCAGGAAATTTTAGAAGTTATATCTAGAATCTTTAGAGCAGTCAAGAGGATGTTTGGCTTAGCAGAAGGGGGTCACATGGCATCTGAAGTTGTTGGCTAAAAGAAGCTGGGTTTGTGCAGCCTCAAAAAAAGGAGGCTCTGAGGTGACCTTATAGTATCTGAAGGGGGCCTACAAGAAATCTGGGGTAGGGTATTTTACACAGGTGTGTAGTGAGAGGACATGGGGATATGGTTTCAAACCTGAAGAGGGAAGATTTTGGTTAGATATTAGGAAGAAATTCTTGGAGGGTGGTGAGACACTGGCACAGGTTGTCCAAGGAAGTTGTAGCTGCCCCTTCTCTGGAACTGTTCTAGGCCAGGTTGGATGGGGCCTTGAGCAACCTCATCTAGTGGAAGGTGTCCCTGCCCATGCAATGGGGTTGGAACTAGGTGATCTTTGAAGTCCGTTCCAACCCTAGCCAGTCTTTGATTCTATGATGCTTTGATTAATTCTATGATTCTATGATGTGTGGTCTCCCATGAAAATGTGGGTGGAATCCTGCTCTAGAGATTCCACTAAAATGTTTAAAATTATTTCAGTGGAGGTTTGGTAAAAAAGCAAGGTCCAAATCTCTTCCCCCATGTTGCTCACATAATTTTAACACTTTTCTCTATTTAATGTCACAGAAACCAAATGTTTCTTTCTTATTTTACCTAACCCTGGAGGTGCCTAAAATTTATTGGGATCTTCCTGATCAGCCTGAAAATTCCCAAGGTGCCTCAGCTTGTGTTCCTACTTGTTATTAGGAGCACCTGGCTAGGGAGTTGTCACTAACTCCTGCTGCAGAGCCACTGTGATGAAAGTTCAGATGGAGAAGTGCCTGGGGCTGAAGTTTTCTATAGTTTTTTTGTTTAATTTGGTGGTGCAGCTGGCTGATGAGATTCCTCCCCCATCTGTCACTCCCACCCCCACATTGCAATTTTCTTTCTCTTCAGTTCCTCTCTTCCAACTGTCGGTGGGACTTTGCTGGAAATGTGACTTTTAAAATGACCCCTTTCAATAAAAGTTTTAGAAAATAACAGTGTTTCAATACAGCTCGCTCTTGTGGTCTGGCTGACAGCTTTTTGCTTCATGCACAAGTACGCCAGAGAAACTGAGCAGGCAAAAACCTGTGATGCTAAAGCTGGAAAAAGATGGCAGGAGGGATGCAGACATGGTGAACAGGCTTTGCCAGAGCAGGAATGGCAGGACAGGCTCCCTGAGCTGTGCTGTGAGCATGCTGAATTCCTGATGCCAGCTCTGCCATCATTTTGACACAGGGTCACTTTTTTGTGTCATGAGGACAGATTTTGCAGCCAAGATGTATCCATGTGTGACTTTTAGGCCTTGCCTAATATGGGGGGACTTAAGTCATATATTTTGGAGAAGAGCAAAGTAGCCATGTAGATACTGAACTGGACATTCGATTACCTCTATTTTTTAGAAATGACTGGGCAGTATAAAAGGAGAGTAACAGTGAGGCATCAGTCATATAGACAAACCCTGCTGGAACAGCTTGAATATTGGGCATTGAGAAAATGTATTGGGTGGTATTTCTTTTAAATAACCCTAAGATTCACCTCTGTGAACTCTCTGACAACTACTTTCTGAGCTTTTTTCTCCTTATAACTCTGATTCTATGATAAAGTTTAAGCTAAGACTATGAGCAAAGTTGGTTTTTTAAAGTCTGTAACATAAAAATAATGATATCTTAAAAAATAAGGTTCATTAATGTAGTTGTGCTTTTTCTGTGACAGAGAAGGATATTAAGAACATTGAAATATTGAGACCACGTGAGACTTTTCTTGCTGAAACTCAAAAATTTTTTCTCTTATCAGGGCACAAGAAGCAGGAGAAAGCAGAAATAGGAGTTGCAGTGCCAGTGCCTGAGGTCAAGTTCTCTGCTGAGTTGCCCTGCTCTAAATAGTCTGTAAATCTCTTGCAGCAGACTGATGTGAATGTTTTCATGCACCACTGACTTCCAGGTGAATACTTTCTGGCACAAAAGTAGGCTAGAAAGAAAACAGATTTGAGGAGCACGGCCTGAATGTTGAGCTGCACAGTTAAACATGTCAAACTGTGCTTTCAGGCAAGTATTTTCACCTCCCAGTTTGGGTCCCTTCAAATGGAGATGCACTTGCAATTGGCACAGCAGATGCTGGCACAAGGCAGGGAGTGGTAGCCAGGGATGAAGTCAGGAATTTTTTAGCAGAGCCAGCAGCACATCACAGGATAAAAGTGTTCACCTCAAGGACAAGAGAATTAATGTGACTCAGCAGACCCTGCACTTCTGTGTCTCTCTGGCAGTTATCTTCTGCACCTCACAATCCCAAGCCATGCAAACCTCTCTGAATGACGTCCTGCTTGCTTTTTGGTTTTTATTTATTAATTTATTTTTGATCCTGGTGGTGTTTACCCATGATGTATGATATGGGAAGAGAGCAGAGAAGGAAAGAACTGACCCCATTTTTAATATCATTGATAAACTCCAAATCTCTTCAGGATATTGGGTGATGTTATCCATGTGTGCTTGTCTGGGGGGTGGTTGCTCTTCTCAGAGGAAGCAGGGAAGTTAATTAGACCCTATTAAAGTAACAATGAAGATTTAAATTTCTTTCTTTTGCTATTCATGAGCAAATAGACCAAAGATGGTTGGACCTCATCTCACTGGGTCATCACACAGGCATCTAGTGGCTTTTACTAGATGACCCCAATTCAACTTTTCTTAGTTAAGGTTTTCAAAATTCTTTCAGAGCCTGCTATTCATCTGGATAATCTAATAGTTTATTTACATATACTTATATGTACTTAGAAAATAGTTTATTGACTGATAGAATGACTATATGTATTTATATTCTACGGACATAAGGCAGAATTTTGGTTTTATTTATTTCTGAGTGGAAGTACACATTAAGAAACAGCCAAACAAAAGGGAAGGTAATGTATGTTATTTCTTTTTTTCTTTCATTTTCTTACAGTTCAAAATCTGAATCTAGAATGGAAAGGAACTTGTGTGTGGCATGCATAGCATTTCCCAAGTGACAAGATTCTGAGTCATGACATGCAGGTGACAGAAGAAGCCCCATAACACTAAACCAAGTCACCTTTCTTTAATTTCAAGCTAGGGTGCTTTGCTAAACACTCTAAGTCCTGCTTCATATAATCAGTGTCTGGAGGACATGCCATGCAATGAAAAAATTGCCCCTTTCTCTAACAGATACACACAAAAATAATCACCACTGGCTTGGAGAGGCTTAAAACTGATGCTCATGTTAATAACTGACCAGTCAGAAATTTTTCAGGGACATATTTTTGTGTCAGAAAAATGCTGATGCACAGAAGTGAAGCCTCTTACAGGGAAATGCTGACCTAGACAGAAGTTTTGGTGAGAAGGGATACTACAGGATGCTCTGTAGTATCTTGTCAAAGTAAAATTTTTCTCTTCATCCTCCCTTGCCCTCAGGCCAGAGGTTTATCCCTTGAGTCCCTGTGCTTTCGCTGGCCACTGGGAACAGGGATGGAGCAGGGCCCCAGCACTGCACAGGGTTTTAGGTCCCCAGGGCATTCTTCTTTGCTGGGCATGTCCCCAGGGCTGAAGCAGCCTCCTGCACCCCCAGCCACTGACCTCCCTGGGGAGCCTGGCTATGTCTGTTCAGAAATGTTCTGGATGCGGCATAAGGAGTGAACATTCAACTTTTCAAATATGTTTATAAAACAAGGAAACAGATTCTTGCTTAGCTGTTACCTATAATTTATGTGACAGATTAGCCACTGCAGTTAGTATCAGACATCCCCTCCCAAGACACCCAGCCATGCCATAACACTCTCTTATACTTAACAAACAAACACAGGGCTTCTTAGGCAAGCTTGACTCTTACAATTAGACTAGTGGTCTGCACAGCACATTGAATAATTAATTTTGCTGGTATATAAATGACAGTTCACTAATTTCACTTCCTGAACTTGACTATGGCAAGGATCCTTCTGGACCACTTCTCATCGGTTCCTCCCCACATGGCTCTGTGGAGGCAAGAAAATTCTCTTCCCTGGCTGAAATCATCCCAGCCATTTCTTATATGCTTATGTGCTTGTGTATCAATACAGATATAGAGCACAGAGGCAGGCACACATCACTACACAGGAACAGCTTGGCATGCTGGAAGACGGTGGGGAGTTAAAGTAGCAAAAGAATGGTGTGAATACAGTATTTGGGTTCTTTTAGGAATATTCCAGAGTAACAGATTTAAATGCTGTGGGGTTTTGTTGGTGGGGTTTTTTTGTTGTTATTGTTTCAGGTTGTTTTGGTTTGGGGGTTTTTTTGTTTGTTTTTGTTTTAGCTTTGTTTTTTTCTAATTTACCATACTTCTAGAAGTACACCAAGGATAGTAAATCAAATGAAAATCAGAAAGGTGTGTTTTGTTAGCAAATGTCAATCTGACTCTTCATTAATACTTCCTACATACAGTGTGATTTTTCTGAATCTCTAGAGCCCGTAGAGCAAGAGTTTTTCCACATTTCCTCCCCTCAAAGGATTCCTTTGCTCTAAAATCTGCAGTTGTGATGGACTTGCAGCTGGGTCACAGGTAAATCCTCTACCCAGGGACTCAAGGTAGCATGCAATACAAACTCAATAGTTTACAACCCCCAGATCTGATTTGACTGTAGCTCCTGCATCTCTAGCAAAAAAAGGTTTGACCCGCAGGAACTCCCAGGCTGAGTTAGGGTTGGTGGGAGTTTGTAGACTCACATACACAAACAGGAGCTTGTGACTTCTGCTCTTCATTATTTTTGTTCTTCCAACAATTAGAACTCTTGGGTTCTAAAGTTTACAAAATCAGTGTAGATCTCACAGGTAGATTCCCCCCCTTTGGGAATCATAGGGCTTTCAGCCCAGCTGATTCTTGCCTTTACAACAGCAAAATTAGAAATGCAGTTTACAGCAAGTTTCAGCAGCATTTTTTCCTTCAGAACATGTACTTTGGAAATTTAGCTGTTACTGTGGTTTTGTTTTTTTTCAGATTGCTGTAAATAAACCTTGCCTAAATGCTGATTGAACTGACTGGGCAGCATCCCCAGTAAAAAGGTGGTTTGATGGTTCTCAATAAGCTTTAAGTAGTGTACACTTATTCTCTTTCCAGACTAAGCCCAGGAGATTCCTTTATGAGGAAAGGACACAAGAAGCACTGCTGGAGATGTGCACCTCCAAAGTAGTGACTGGGCCTTTGGACAGCTTCAGACCATATGTGTAGTGGTGATATTCAGTCTAAACCAAATTTAGGCCAAAGTAGAGCCCCTGGATCACATGTGGTACAGATGTAGGGGCCTCAGCAGCAAGGCTTTGATCCACTGATCTATTGTTATTGTGCTAAAATGCATACAAATATGGGTAAAACCCTAGGGTATTAAAACTTAGTCTGCACTGAATATCTCCAGATTTGACAAATCTGATCAACTGTAATCCATCATTCTTTCAAACCTCATTCATGAAGTCTAGCAGAGAGTTCACATCTTGGAATTTTTATAGCCTATAGTGTCATTTATTTTTTTCTGTATATCAGATGAATAAAAAGGGTCATTCTCCTAGTGATAGTGCTATCCACTGAGATAAATCAGATACAGATTCTGTCTAACTTCAAATAGAAAAATGTTGGCTTTGTTTCTTTTTATTTCAATTTAAATTAGTGCTTACCTATCATCTTGGGTAAAAGGACATATTTCTTAGTAGAAGATGTTCAGTGTGAAAATTCCTTTGTGAAATGTTTGATTTCTTATCTTTATTATGAGCTATATTGGCAAAATCAGTTTTGTTTATTAGCTTTTGTTGAATCCTGCTCATTCATTGTGCTTGTAATCCTTTTTTTACAACCCCTCTATTTTAAGTGTTTCAACACCCATTTAACAAGTATTAAAAAATTGCACATGACTCAAACTGGAGACTGTACACCTTTGGAGGATTAAATTAAAGAAATAGAGAAGAGTAAGGGAAATCCAAGTACCAAGTGCCTTAATGTTTCATTTCTCATTCAAGTTCAGGGGACAAGTAGTGGCTGATAGATTAACTAAGCCCATGCCACACTGACTTTCCTCTGTTCTTCTTTCTCATGCAGGATGCTTTGTGTAGCCCAGTGCTTGAACATCCCACTCTCCAGAGAGATGGCTCAGACAAGGTTCACAATATCTGAGCCCAACTTGGTTCAACCAAGTGTTGGGAAAATGCTGCATCCCCTCCCAGCTCCTGTGCATCATGGCAGGAGTCAAGAGACAGTTCTGGAGGCAAGTCTGGTGTGCAAGTAGGGCATGGCTGTAGTCTCACTCTCCTCTGTGAGGCCTGGGGTGTGACTGATGCTGTGTGTGACCACATCTTTCAGCTAGTTTCAAGGCCACTGAAGGGATCTCCATCCTCTAGTGGAGGCAGAAAAATTATTCGTAAAACCCAGAAATTATCTATATTATTGAAGAATATAACTGCAATAACTACTCTAGTCTGCAGTCTATAGACATGTAAAGTGGTCACAGTTTTTCAGTATGGGAACAAGTACAAACACACAACATGACATCAGATGAAATGTTAGTAATGTGATTTCACCTATGAACTCAAGGAAACTTGGAGAGCTTTCCTCTAGAAGACCAAGCAAAACACAATAATTCTGTCTTACTGTAATTAAAAGATAGGAAACAAATACTTCAGCCATTTTATTGCAGGGAAAGATGACGACAATTAGTCAGGAAATTTTTAACATCATGATACTGTGAATAAAACTAGTGTTATACCAGTGTGTAAATAGAAGCATGCATAGTCTGAAAAAGAGAAGAAATCTGCTTGATACTCCTTTCAGGGCTGCTAAGCTTCAACTAACCAACTCTTCAGTTTTGGTTGCAGGACCACAAGAAAGATAGACCCATCACAGAGAGCTTAGGTGGGAGCTGCAGAAATTATGACTGTTATGAAAATTATGAAATTATGAAGTTATGACTGTGTTGCATGATACTCAACTGTTTCCTGAAAGGATTGCTATTGCTTACTCTGAAAATGACCATCTAGATATTTTCAAACATGTAATAGGTTCCTGTGAAAAGAAATAAAGATCAATTTCTGTGTCCTTGGTAAACATAGTAAAAGGGATATAAGGGTAAGCATTTGGAGAAACTTTCTAGGAAGAGTGCAGCATTAAAAGCAATAGGCTGGAAAGATTGAAGAATACACACCCAGCAAAGTTTGGGAATATATTAGGCAAGGAGTGACATGAGAATTGCATCCTACCTTGGGACAGGTGAATTGACTAGATGGTTTCTCAAGACCCTCTGCAGAATCACTGTCTATGATTCCATCCTTCCTTGACTGTCTTCCTTAAGCCCAGAGTAATCAGTCTGCCATTTCCTCCATCAGTTGCTAATATCTCTTGTGCTAACTTCAGACCAAAGTAAAATTGACAGAAAGGTGACAGCACTAGACAGCAGTATTTACAGCATAAGCCACAAGCTGTGTAGAATGAGCATCCTCAGGCATTCATGCAACATTCTGCATGATGTTTTTACCATGAGAACTGAAAAGTGTGTTATTTTTAAGTCATGATCTTTTAGCTTATGCCTCTTGCAAACAAACAGAACTAAAACAACTTTCTCTTCTTTGCTTCCCTCTTTGGGAAGAGACATAAAGCTTTAACTTGGTACTGCAGCTTTCAGATGTGTCTTTAGCTCTCTGCCACTTTTGGCTTGAAAGTTTTGGGAAGATCACCTGACTTCAAAACATCTTTCTTGTCATTCAGCTACTAGGTAAAAAGTTCAGTGTAGCTGTGCATGATAGCACGGAAATCTTTGATCTTTTGTATTTCAGTTCACATTTACAGTTGTGGAAGTTATACATATAATTACTTTCAAATGCTTCTGAAACTGTTTTCTTAAGCCTTCAGGGATGTTATATTTTCCTAATGCAAATGTATCCATTTGCTGCTGTATTTTTAGAGTTGGAATTGTTTTCCACATAATATCTCTGAAAAATAACAAGCATGCACATTTTATTATTCAAATAACCTATAAGCATTACAATTAGCAGTGGAGGTTAGTGTCAGAGTTTTCTGACCGACAGTAATGTGTGAATCCATAACAAGATGTAGTACAGCCAGATTTTAGCATCCTGTCAAACACATAAGTCGAAATTAATGTATTCAAATTCATGTTTTAAAGTGCTCAAGTCTACAAGCTTATTAGCATTGATGGTATAGTTATATAAACCTTTTCAGCTATTTGTACTGTAAAATAGTGAGAAAAATTATTTGATAATTAGCTACATATTCTTTTAAAGTTGTTTTAATCTCTCCTTCCTTCTGAATGAGATTTTTTTTTTCTGTGAATTACTATTTTTCGGTTCCTACTATAATACCACAACTACTACCAGTTACACTGAACAGCTGAACTCAAATATCAAGTGAAATATTATTTCCAAATAGGTACCAGTGCAATTACAGTTAAGTTTCCTTGAAGGAAAAATACAGTCTGTCCACCTCCTTTATGAGCTTTGTGGATATTCACATAGTAAATGCTGACAAGTTAGGGTTTTTTTAATTATGTGTTCAAGAAAACTGGAGCTTTTCCTGTAAACTGTGGAGCTTGAAGCCTCTTTTTATCACCTCAGATATGGATTACTATAATATGCTGCCCTGGTGCTTAGTGTAAGAACATTTGAAAGTGTCATGTCTTCTTGGATAAGGCTCCTTTTTTACAATATGATGTTATATAGGGACAATATGTTTTACCTCTGCTCCATAATAGGTACTGCCATCAAGATGATTTTAAGGCAGAATTAAAGAAGACAGTTCTGATCTGTTGTATGGAGTCCTGACTATCTGAAAGGTTAATCTATTTTGTTGCAAGACTTCCACTGCTAGTCACCAGTGTACCTGAAATTACATCCCTTAGTTTAGGTGAAAAATATTCTTCAGTCAGGGTCCTGATGGCTGGGATGACTTGTTTTGCTGCATTTTGTGTATGTAGAGCATTTTGTGACTGTCTGAAAGTTTTACATACTTTTATGGGGAACCATAGGAATAATGCTGAATATGTGACAAAAGGAACAAGGGATGCTTGAAGTCCAGGTAGAGTTCTTTAAAAAATATCTTGGAAAGGAAAGATGCTCTGCCACCAAGCTCATCAGGTCATCCTGTATTTGGGACACTAAAACCAGGTGAGTGATTAGTTAGAGGGCACAGGAGGAATATATCTCTAGCAACAAGTTAGCAAGAGTGAAGTTTTCCAAAGTGATATTTGTTACACTGGAAGGGCTGAAAATAGTTCTGTCCCTGCTTCATTCAGCCTGTGTGGATCTGGCAAGGCTGTGGTAATGTCTCACCTATATGATTAATGCTCTGTGCTTGCAGTACCAGATTGACTGCTTTGATAAATACAGCAAAATCAATCAATCAATTTCTCTTCCTTACAGTTTGGATTTGCTAGACATCAATAGGAACTACACACACTTTTCTATACTAATGAATGACCAAAACAGGCCAACCTGAGAATATTAAAACAGATTTAAGACAGAAATGTATAGAGAGACTACCAGGATTTTTTCCTATTCTATGTCATCTGAAAATAGTTAAAGTATTGAATTTTTTCTACAGAAACATACATTTCTTTGCATTTTTATTAGATGTGAATGGACAGAACACCAGAATTGCAGATAATTTTGAATAATCTATTATTTCAGAGGAAGCTTCATTCCCATTTCAAAGTGCTACTTAATTTGGTCACTGAAACAAGCTCACAGCCACAGTTCTTCAAATACTTTGCAAAAGAGTTGACTAGCAGATCTCATGATAAATCAGCAGCTTTTTTTCTTTTGGCATGTGCCCACTGGCTACATCTCTACCCTTGTTTCTTCTCATCCTGTCATTCAGAGGGATTTGCTTCAGTACCTCTCTGACCAGCAGGTCACTGGGGTAGGATGAATTTGCTGTCAAACAGGGCTGGTAGCTCTAAGGAAGGCAGTGTATTGGTCATGTCCTTCCCAGGCTTACAACTGTCACAGTTGCAGAAATAGCTGCATAAAATAGTCATAGAGAAAAACGTGGTTTTTTTCACACTGAAATAAGTTAAACAGTAACAATCAAATGTGATAAACCTTAAATGAGAATTACTTTACTTAAGGGACTCTTGGCACTTGAAACATAGGTGTTTGATGTGGTCCTTTTGTAATGATTATTTAATATAATTGGAAAATTCTTAGAAAAAAAATTAAAGCTTATTTAAAAACAAGTCACTATATATACAGATAGCAGAAATTCAGTTCCACTCAAAAATGTGAGCAGATTCTAGCTAGAAAAATGGGAGCAGTGCAAATGTCAGTAAGGACTTTTTTGTTCTGAATTTATTATATCAGTGATTCAAGTCTGTGAAACTAGAAAACTTATTTTTATTCACAATAAATTTTGAGATCAGGGTCACAGAACTATAAAAGTCTTTACACCAGTGACAGAATAAACTGATGCTTTGTGTTTCTCAGACTGCTCTGGTTCTGATCCTCCTCAATGGCATGATGTTTTTCTGCTTCACAGAACTGGAAAAACTAGGTGTGGAAAAGGTCCTGTAGATCCCCTGATCCACCCTGATGACAATGGGGAATTGTCCCCACAGAATATTTATTAGTGCATTGTCCAGCCTAGTTTTAAATGTCACAACTGATGGAGCTGTTTCATTTCCCTTAGGATAATATTACATAGCTTAATAGCTTCTGCTTTCAGGAAGTTTTATTTAATATTCAGCATGAATTTTCCCTTACTCAGATTGATACCATCTGTAAAACCTTGTAACAAACAAAAGAATTCTTCCACCTCTCTGTAAAAGTGAGAAAAAGGAGAATAAGGTAATAAAAATGGTGGTGGTTGATATCAAAAATATTTTCTTACTACTGATCTGGAATTAAAAAATGTGATCACATGACTTTTTATCCCAGCTACTCTGAAATCCAAGGGAATTTTGGTCATTGACTTCAATTGGATCATTTTTTAATGACGTATATGTTCAGAGCTCCACATAAAAGAAGTAAAGAGCTTCAAAATGTTCACTTGTACAGGTGGTGAAGGCCACATCCCTACAGATACTTAGAATTTGGAAAAATCATGAGCAGTGCAGGGATGATCTTTACTACAAGACTTATCTGGAAGTCTGTCATGAATGTAATCCTTGACCCATGGCAATTTCATCATCCTTTGGTCATCACCAAGGATGAAATCTGACCAACAGTGGTAGGGAGAAGAGATTTTCTACCCTTTCTTATCCTCTAGTGGATTAGAAAGTCTCCCTGCCCAAGAATATACATAAAAGACCATGACTGAGGAACAGCCCATCCCTTGCCCCATCCTGATTCTGGACTGCTCAGCTCAGCCCTCTCCATGGTATGCAGCTGGGGTCATTGACACAGCTTAACTAAGGACTTCCCTACTATTTCCCTTTAACTTCTTTATTTTACCCACTCTCTTTATTTTATATCTTGAGTGAAGACAAAACAGTCAGCCACAATCTTTGGGTGTATTTTAATTTTTTAAAAAAAATTATTTTCTGCTTAAGTTTTATCCCCTTTCTCCCCACCTCAGTTTATTTTCTGGTTTAGTTTCAGCTTTCCTGTTTCCTGGTGACCCAGGAGAGAAAGTGCACTCTCTTGGACAAGAGTCTAACACAGAAGTGGCTAAAAATGGGAAGAACTGGCCTACTTTTATAAATATCTTTTTTTAATTAACCAGCTTGAAGATTGGTTATATGTTTATTCCCTAACAGAATGATGACAGAAGAGTGGGAGGAATTTTGTAATATTTTTAATGTCTTTATTATTCCCAGGATTTCCTTAATCTTTGTCCCCCTGTAAAATGAGATGGAAAGATTTTCTTTGAAGGAACATCTTTTTGATATGCAGTTTTAACTGGATATATGTCATAAAAATAACCAGCTTCTGTGGAAAACAGAAAGGAAGAAACATTTTCCAAATATTTTCTCCTGTCAAAACCAGATTGTGTTGGGACAATTTAATTGTTTCATCTTAACTCCTATAAATATTTTATTGCTGGTGGTAAACATCACTGGTTTATAACTACCAATGTTACCTGTATAAAGAAAGAAAAGCTAAGAATGACTAGTAGGTGACATTTTTCATACCTTTACATTTCTTACTTCATTTTATCAGCAATACAGTTAATGTAGTTTTAAGCTTTCTAAAAATCTCTGGAAAACATCAGCCAAGCCTTACAAAGGACCCAGGTTCTCATCTTACTACAACAAAATTCTGCACTAAGATTTGATTGCTGCTACTTGACTTTCCCTGCAAATCCCTTAAAGACAACAATCCCTTTTTATGGCAATATTTACAGTCAAGATTCATACTGATAAGGTGTCTGCAGTGTGGGTCCAACAGCAGAAGTTTACCTTGCCAGCTAGATTAACTGATATAAAGTGAATGTGATATTTCAGAAGTGCCAGCACATGAAGACTTGTTTGAATTTTGACTGGAGTACTCTGCTCTCTGTTTTGAGGAACTTGGTAATGTGGAGTTCACAAAGAGGGTTTAACTGCAGAAGTTGTTTAAAACAAAGCAAGATAAACAATTTTCAGGGGAGGATGGAAATGGCATTATGGGCTTTTGGAGTCCACATAAAGATACCGTCCTTCTGGAATATGAAACTACTGAAAGGTTATCTGACTCATAAAGGTTTGTGCCTCTCACGTTCAAAGGAATGAAACAGGAAAATGAATAAAAATTGTCACCACACAGGAGTTGTAACCAGCTATCTGCAGAAGCTGTGGCAAGCTTCACCTGCAGCTCAACAGACCAAACTTTTTTTACAGTGCCCATGTAAATTTGTTGTTTGGAGAGGTTCAGAGTTTTACGTTCAACAGACTTTGAAACGCCCACGACATGTGATAGCACTTTGCTCAGAGGCAAATTCTCACAGGAACCTTATGTTACATGTTTTACATCTCTAGTGTAGTTATCAGGCAAAAAAATATACATGGGAGCAATGAAGCTTGACAGCTCAAACATTGCATTTTCAGTGCACAGTGTGATTCCGGACTGAGCCAAGGAGGGAGAGAAAGTCCAGGGAGTGCTGAACTAAATTTCAGAAGCAGATTCAGATTAATGCTGGATTATGGTTGGTTAAAAGTGTGCTGCAACTTTTGTTTAGCTGCTAGTGGTCTGTCTGAGGCTACAACATGAGGACTGCCTGCAGAGCTGCCAGGCATTTTCTATTACTGATTTATGGTTGCCAGGAATCTTTTGTTATGGCCACATGTTATTTATTTATCTTTTTTCTTTTTCCTTTTTTTTTTTTTTTTTTGTAAGATCCAAGGTGAAAGCACAAGCTAGTGTGTGCTCTTCAAAATCACTGCAAGCTGGCTGAACGGGCAAGAGGATGTACCTAATAATCACCAGCTCTGACTGAAAGGGAAAAAAGGAAGACTATTATTGTGGCTTTTAAATATGACTATCAGCAGTGAAACTCTCCAGTTAGATGAGATAAAACCAGAAACAAAAGGGAACTTGAGTTACACTAGGAGCAGCTTAATAGCTGCAATTATCAGCTGGGCTACCAGTTGGGGTTCCCACCCATTGGAGTCCGAAGTAAAGATGTCAGGGGGATAGAGTGAAAGGCCTGCCTGAAAATGCAAAACCACAGAGCATTCACTTGCTAAAAGACTTGGATGAGCTACTCATTCTGGTCTTTGTGCTCTTTTAAATACAGCCATCCAGTTGTCTTGGAGACAGGCACGTGGGGGAAAAAAAAAAAAAAAGCCACTCAATATTTCTATCCCTGAATATAATCCCCTGTTATGGATCAGCTAAGTAATAGTCTAAATACAAAATGTATAAAATATTAACCTGACAAACCGCTCTGCTTAAGTCAATGACATATGGAGAGAAGATGTGGGTAACAAGAGGTTTATTAAAATGCTCCGGTTCATCTGCAGCAGGAATGACAGAATAAAAACATGACTTGTAAAACAGAAAGGGTAGAGAGATATTAACACTGAAGTGCAGTTGAGCAAATTCTCCTGGAAATCTTGGAGAAGCAAACAGTAAATGAGGTTGATTAAAATTACTATAATTGTGGTGACAAGTTGTATGCCACTTGAACACCCTGCTGTACACAGTTCCTCATGCAAATTTGGGCTCTAATTTGCCCGTCCTTGAAGACAGTGATAACACTCCCGTTGACTTCAAGGAAGAGCAAGGAAGAGCAGAGATTCTTCAATTCATAGGAAAGAAAGAAATGCCCGATTAACACATAAGATCAGCAGCCCTAAAATATATCGTCTTGAAAGAATCACAGGATTCTCTTGATGATAGCTTCATATGAATTTCTTGTAAGATCTTCAAATACAGTGGAAAACTTGAGTTACTTCTTGATTGAATATGGCAAGTGGGAATCTGTGTAACTGCATTACATTAGTATCATACTTTTTAGGAATATACAGGACTAAGGTCAGCATTTTCTCACATAGTGGCTCTGAAAAATTCAGCTCAAGCAAAAGTGCCCAGCTTCAGATATGTTAAAAGGAAGTTACTCTCACACTGAGTTCTCACCTTTGGAAAATCAGTCCTTTTAAAAGGATTTAAAGCAAAGCTCTTAGAAGTCATCCAGAAGCACTAATCACCTAAAATTCTTGGTAAAAGCATTTGTTTTACCAATTTACACTAATGATGTCATGCTGAGTCTGTGTTAATATACTTCTTAAGACAGTTACTGTATGCTTCCCATCCATAAGTGGATGTATCTTAAACCTCCAGAAAAGGACAAATATGTTTTAACATCTGAGTAACTGAGGTAGGATTGAGAGATTCTTTTCTCCTAGATTGTATTATTAGAACTGAGCCTACATTTGTTTCCATGTGTGCACCACCCCAGCCTTATTAGTAGTGTTGTTAAACCAACTGCCTGTAATCTGCAACCTGTCAAAGTTCTCTTAGAAAAACATAAAACTAAGGATTGGCTTCGATATTTCACTGTTGCCTGCCATCTGAAGTGATTGCAATAGTTAAAAAAGTTTACATTGTTGAAGTTATGCTGAAATGGAAGAAAAGAGACTGCAATAAAGTTCCCACTGCTGGATGGCATTTGTGCCCAATGTGTTTACTACTTCAGTGCTTCGGAACTAGTGAATTTATCTGAGATGTCATGGCATTACAGGCTGTTTATCCCAGTTTAAGTCTGGTGAAATTAATGTTGATACAGAGGGTTTTTTTGGTTTTGTTTTTATTTGGGTTTTCTGTTGGGTTTTTTTGTTTGTTTGTTCATTTTTCTGTGTGGGTTTTTTGGGGCTTTTGGGGTTTATTTTTTGGTGGTGTTGTTGGGTTTTTTTGTTTGTTTTTTTTTTTTTTTTTTTTTTTTTTTTTTGTGAGCCATGAATAACATAAACTATTTTAATCATGTAGGAAAACTAATAAAACTCCGCCTTCAGCAATGCCTATGAGATTTTAATGCTATGAAAATATGCTTACAATGACTGTGATTTAAAAAAAAAACAAAGTCTGCCTGCTAATGAAAAATAGGCCTGAACACAGCTGAAGAGGTATTCAACCTTGTGGTTAGGTTGATGCCAGATGTTGATGCAGAGGAAAAGGAGGATGAGGAAATTTAAGAAAAATAGGTACATGAACCCTTAGGATATTGGGTTACCAGCCAGCTGGGAGACACCTGGAGAGTGGCTATTTTAATCTGTTTGAAGTAAGGGTCTCCTGTAGAAGGATTGGCCAGAAGGTCTGGAGGGCAAAGGAGTCAGATCTGGAGCCCTTTCTCCTCCTCTTAATGCCTCCTGCCTCCCCCAGCCCCACGGGGCAACTTGCAGAGCCCGGGGGGCCCGGGGTGTCCTCCCAGGGAGCTGGGAGAGAGCCGGAGCTGCACATCCTGCCAGCTCCATACGGGAATGGCCAAAGGGTGGGAATGGAATGTTTGCAGGGGGAGCTGGAGGGACAGAAAGAGGGGAGGGAGGGTCTGGAAACAAAGCTTCTCTTTCTTTTTTTACATTAGTTTATTTTCTTCATTTTTCCCCTATTGTCTTTACATTAACACGAAAGTATTTGGGTGATGAGTTGCCGACTAGTTGGCACTTATTTCTCTAATTACCTCAGATGTCATTTCATTCACCTGTATCCAAAGGACTGCTGCCAACTTTTATAGATTTCTTATTTGCAAGGTCAGAATATGCATATGCAAGTATACATAAACAAAAAGAAACAGATGAAATTAATTAATTTCTATTTATACTATGTATATATATATGTACAATTAAATAATTCTATCTCCAATTTCTTGACTTGCAATCTTGTGTAAGAATGTTATCTTTCATTAAATATCTATGATGTATGATTATATATAATATTTATTGTAAGCATCATATACCTCTCTTCTGGTTTTCAGAATCGCACAGAAAACTTTGTAAATGGAAGGTGAGTGCATTTAAAGGACTGCAAAAATGAGAGGGCAAATAAAACTCCATCATTTATTATCTACAGAAATCACCCAAATTCTGTGACCTTAAATAAATGCAATTCGCGGGTAGGTTTTATTTTGTCTCTACCAGCGACAGTCATGAAATGTAAGAAAGACAGTCAGTAATTAGGGCACTTTTTGCAGCCTTTGCCTCTGCAGGAAACTCTGTCTTTTCCAAGAGACTCGTTCTTGGTTTGATCAAAGGCTTCTCCTACCTCAGTTCCCCACCTATGAAATGGGGACAACTGATTTCCCTCTGTCAGGCATGAGGTGCCCTGAGGAAATGGGCATTCAAGGATATTTGGGTATCAGTGCAAGGAATCTGTATAAACATTTCAAAGGGGGACAAACAGAACAACACAGAGTTAAAGTGCATTAAGTTATTACTTTCTGCTTTGCTTCATAGTTTTCCTTTTTTGTGTTTGCTTCTTGCTTCTGTCTGTAATTTTGCCGAAGGGGTATGTTTCTAATTAATAAGAAGATGAGTGTTCTGGTTGTGGCTCAGCATTTTAAGCCTAGCTGTTGCTCCTACTATTGTTGCTCAGAAGCACCCTACGGCCCCTTGGGGAAGTCTAATTCAGACTTTAAATAGCCGGTTCAGATAGAGTTCATTTTAGTTTAACTCCTTTTGGTCACTTCTTCATGAGAAGAGCTTGGCACGTACCGAGTAAAGCAACCGCTAACTGGGTCTCTCCCCCCACTCTTTGTTGCTGTTCATACTTAGCTTGCTCAAGGGCATATGTATTCAAAGGTGACAGGAGATACCGGCTGATTCTGTTTTGGGATGCTCTTTTAAAAGGGCTTTTGTTTTTGGGAGTCTGCATCCTCTCCAGGTGATTATTATCATTTCCTTAAACACCTTCTTTAATCTGGATGTGAAACACATGACTGAGCACTGCACAAAGCTGTGTTTGAACTCTCTTTCCCGCTTCAAGAACCACTGGCACCTTCACAAACTTCCTGGCCCTGAAATCAAAATACATCCTCTGTCACCAGCCTATGCCTCCACCTCAATAAAGAGACTCCATGCAGTTCCCAAGGTTGGTGATAAGACATTTATGTCACCTTCGAGGTAGCCTCACGTTTTCATACTAAATGCAAAAAAGTAAAAGCTCTTTTTAATCTTTCTTCCTTTTATGCTAGAATTTGTGTAGGTAAGAGAAACTGATGCATTCCATTCTCTACAGGAAGTATTTTTAAAATAATGCTCTAGCTGATTATATCTGCTTTCCGTAAGCCTTCCTGCTATACACTAAAGGAAGATATGGCTCTGCTGTAAAGTGATCCAGTTTTGAAAAAAAGCACTCTGATATTAGTGCATTTTAGCACTGCTTAATGGGTTTATAATTGTATTCAGCATTTTAGCTGGAAAGTAGAAATAGGAAGTAGGTGGGAAAATATGACCATGGAACCTTTCCTCTTATTGATCATTATGCACCAAAACCCTGAAGATGAGCAGACGGGTGGGGATCTGATATCTGTGGACAGGTAGGAGACACCAGCATATTATGATCATTCAGAACTTGCATTTTGAAACTAAACCAGCTGTGAATCTGCTGAAAAGTCTGAATATTTTAACACATGTATTCTGCTCATAAAAACAGCCTCACTTGCCAGTACTGTAATTTTATCTACATTAACAGAAAACATTATGAATACAAGTCAAACTGGCTATTGCAATAAATGAAAATGGCAATTCCATCTATTTAATTGGCCGGTACCCAGTATCTTTTTATTCTTACTATGAAACAGCTGGGATCTTGTGAAAAAGTAACAAGTACTGTATAACAGCAGCTATATGATATCATTGCTTTCATTGGAAGAAGACAGAGATTCACCTGGCAGAGAAGAAATGGATAAAATTAACAAAATTAAAAAAAAAAACAAACAAAACTCAACAATATCTTTTGTACTTTCCACAGCTTGGGGATTTTATCTGGATAAAAAAGTAATTATCTCACGTACTCACTCCAAGATCCAACTTGTCCCTCTTCGTCCTGATGAATAATACCTATTCCATAAATGGAATACTGGTAGAGTCTGAGGTCTTTAGTCCTTTCACTTTTCATACTGGCTCATTATTCATTAAAAAACCCCAACCAACCTTACTGAGCAAATAAATAATTTGTTGCGTAAAATATTACTAAGATTAGTGAGTAGTGTATAAGAACTTGTTCATATTGGTTAATCTTTTTGTGTGCTTTTGTCCCCAAGGTTCATAACCCCACTTCTGGGTTTTGATGGAATAATTATTTTTATCAAGATGGCAAGGAAGAGTGAATACCACGTGCTACAAAAATAAAGATACTGGTATGCAGTTCAATGCAATGTGTTTTCATTTTCTTCTTGATATCCCATACTGTCACATACCCTCTCAGACCCTCCAAGAAGGAAAGATTAGCATGTTACAGAGGGATCATGGAGTACAGACTAAAAAATCCTGGAAGCTTTTTCTCCAAAGAGCTGTTCCATTTTGGAAGCTGCTCAAGTATCTACCATTGCCTTCTCCAGTCTCACCACATGGTCTTTCCTGAACTGGAAGCTGTGTGGAGCATTTAGGGGTCTCTTACCTAACAATGCTCTGGTTTGTGTATCCCTGCAATAGCATCATCAACAGCAAAAGTTAATATCTAAATTCTTTGTAAAAACCCAGTCAGAGTCAATACTACACGCACCACATCCCAGTATGCTTCTGTTGATGTCAGGGCAGTTTTGGCTGTTCTCTGGAAATGGTTATTATTTGTTATAGGATATTTCTGGCCCCACCTGTAGAACCCCACGCATATGTGTGTTAACAATAGTATAATAAGAAGTGATATTTTAAATAAATTCATATGTCAGACCAGAGGGATTGTAAGGGTATATAGTTTGATTTCCTATGTATTAGAAGCTGTAAAAGCAATTTTTCTCATAAAATTCCCTTTGTTGAGCTTAATCACTTGTGTGTGGACAAAGCTTACTTCATTTTTTTTTCCATTTCTTTAGCAGCCACATCTGCAAAGCTAAGCTGATATTTCTTTTTAATATCTAATTTTGGAATATATAGTTGGACACCAAAACACATAAAATGTTCACTTTTTCAGTCATTACCAAGTGTTGCAGACAAACAGGGCAGTATTTGCAGAGCAAAACAGATGGTGCAGAAGACCCCACACCATGGAAATGGTTACTTTGGATTAGCTCTAGTCAGGCTAAATGAACACTCCCTGTTTCTTGCAGCACTTGAGGTGGGCTTCTCCACCATATCTTCCAGCTTTGTTTTATTTTATGCAAAAAGAGGGACAGTTTTGTGCTCTACGACTTTCCCACAATATAAGACAAAGTAAAGTCAGTGCAGATGATTTACTTCTTCTGAAATCAAAGAGAAGGAAAATGATTGAAGTAATGAGCTTTAAGACTGTTATTCAGCAGCATGTGTCTGTAAGAGACTTTGAGAACAGAGGAAAAAGAAAAAGGTTGCCAAGCTACCAAATGCCTGAACCCCTTGTTCAGGTTTGCGTTAGTATAATTAGATTGGAGTACAGTTTAATGACTGACAGTTCTTTCAGTATGATCCCAAACACCCTTTGGAATAAAATCACAAGGAAAAAAAATTATTCTCTTGGTGGTGTGATCATTTTACTTTTTTTAGTGTTAGGTTGTCCGCCTGTTTTTCAACCATATAAATGACTCCAACAACAAAACTGAACTGAGTGGGCTGTAGAAATCCATAATTGATATTCAGCAAGTGTGTTTAAATCCTGTACCTCTGAATGAGAGCATACAGCTCAGATTTAAAAAAGGAGGACTGGTTCATGGAAATGTCTCAGAACATGGACAAGCAATTAGCTTAACATTTGCCAAAGTCAACAGAATAAAGGGAACATCTTCCAAAACCAGATGACCAGACAAATAACAGCAAAGCAAGAGAGCTGTTTCAATGGGAAAAAGGTATGTTTAACTGCAAATGACTTATATCAGAAGGTTCTGGACCCCCTGACAATTTGTATATTCCCAATTGAGGTGAACTAAATTGTCAGATCTACTCTACTGACAGAAACTATATGAAGCTACAAGTAAAATGTTACATTCTCCCCTCTCAGAGTTTGCACAGAAAATCGAGTTAAGGAGTTAAAACAAGTTGTCAGCCAGTGGATGATAACCATAACTGATCATAAATGTCTGTATTAGTTTTAGTCAGTTTTATTTGTGATGTAAGGGACCTTAATCTAAACTTCAGAGAAAGAGGGTAAATTACATTAATGTTCATTTGGCCAGGCTAAGAGCCCAGACACAGAAATTCACTGCAATATGCTTGTGAGCAGTAAAGCCTATTTAATGCTGTCTTCTGCATGCTCCCCTGTCATGGAGGAAAAAAATCCTCATCTAAAATAGTTGTACTGTATATCTCCAGAAACAGCTTATCCCCACATGATTGAAAAAGATTAAAATTTGTTCTTAATAAAATAAAGTTAGGAGACCTGGTAACAGCATGCAAAATCAAAGAGAAACAGAAATGTTCATGCAAAGAAGGCAGGTGATTCACAAGTTGGAGGAAAGATGTTTGGGTTGCACAGCCCTAGCCACGCAGGTTGGCATTTCAGCACTACATTTGTTTGCTCCTGAGAGGTGCCAGCAACTTGTGGGAAAGTCTCTTCTCTTGTGCAAGAAATTTCAGGAAAGCATCAGAAGAGACTCAGCATTTGGAACAGACAGCCACAGCTGATGTGATGGTTCTGGGGGTGCATCCTAAGCCCTGAAAGGGAACAGTGAAGCCCTCTGGAGCCTGTGACCTGTGTTGGGAAGCACTACAGATCCAGCCAGACAGTCAGTGGAGCAGGCAGAAAGCAGGCATGGGGCAACCTCATGTGTTTATGTAATTTTCCTAAAATAACAGTAAAACAGTGCATTTTTTTTTGTGCTTTTTTTTTTTTTTTTTTATTTTTAGCTTGAAATTTGTACTTTACCTGACACCGTACATTCTTTCAACTCTTACTTATAGATAGGAGACAAATTAACTTTTCATCTCAAAGGCTAAAATAAATACAACCAAAGAAGCCTCATGTCAACTTGATTGGAAATTATTAATTCTTGTATTATTTTCTCTTTTGAAGAGAAAAAAATTATGCTTGTGTTGTCCCTCCTCCCAATACAAGATATCAGGAACTTTAAAAAAAGGGATATACATTTTATTTAAGATAAAGTTTCAACTTTTGAGGAGTTGTTATCAGTTTCTTTTATTTTAAAGCATGCAATAAATTCATTTTACTCCAGTTTTGAAAAAAACCTTCACTTATTGGGTATTGGTATAGTTTTTCTCACTATGTGTCTAAAACCAGTAAATTTATAAGATAAATAAAAGACCTTTTTTTTTTTTCCTGTGCTCTCTATGTCATGGAATAAAATTGGTCATAATGGAAATTAACCAGTTACCTTTATTTGATTTGATTTAATTGTTAGACTAATTAGGAAAAGACCCAGATTAAGGAAAGAAGGCTGCCCTAACTTCTGTGCCTAAATAACCCCTTGCAGTAGCTGGGAAATAGGAAGTGGGCCCCACATGTAGATTACAGGAAGTACTAGGGGAAAAAATAAAGGCTTAAAAAAAATTCCCTGCCAGAGAAAAACTTATAAAATGAGGTTTGAATGATATGGGATGCCATCCCATAGGCAGTAAACAAGCTGATTTTTGGTGATATCTTCATCGTAGAGCAGTTTCCTAAGTCTTGCAGTTATGGCTGTTGCTGGCACTGGCAGTAAGAAGTGATGATGCTTCCTTCCCTTGCTGTGGGTCACATCCCACACCATGTCACACAGTCACTCCCCATTTCCACTTAAGGTCCCAATTTTTTAAGCTGCAAGAAGAAGGCTCCTAGGTGTATGCTCACCCTGGCTCACCTCTGGAGAGTTCTGCTGCTTCTTTCTGCTTAACTGCCTGCCATCTAAAGCCCCCTGTTTCTGGACTCAGCCTAGGCAGAAGTATTTTTCAAGTCCTGATGGTAAAATGCTATGCCAACTCAGCTTTCTTAAGTAAAAGTGAACTCTTGGTGTCTTTGGGTTCATCTAATTACCTATACCTAAACACTCAGAAAAACAAACGCAAAACTCCAGAGCGTCAAAATCCCCTCCTTTCCTCCTTCCAGCTTTTGAAAACCTCAAATCTTATCTGTTCAAAAGGAAAGGACAGTGTTGACAAAAGCACAGCCAAGAAATAGCCCTGCCAGAAGAATGATGTTGCAGTATGCTGATTTGATTGCAGCAGAATTAAAGGTAGGTAGGTGGAAATGCTTCAGGAAGGCTGATAACCCCCTGCTGGGAAGATATCTGGGCTGCAGGGCAGGTTCTCAAGATGTATAGAGGGCAAAGTGTCTGGGCTAAGGTGCTCAAAGGCAAATCTGACCTTGATGAGATGAGAGGAGCTGTAGGAAAAGGAAATAAGTCAAAAGCTGAGGAAATGTTATCTGAATCTCACATTTTCATTTTATTATAAATGTAGTTACCATGGCAGCAGCAAGCAGTTTTGGGGTTTGGGTTTCTCTACAGACACACAGGCATCTTTTGAACTTCCCTCTTTTTCCACTGCCACATCTGTCCCCAGAAGGACAGGCTGAAAACTCACTCATATTTTTTATCATTAGAAATATAAAATATATATATATTATATTAATAATGAGGACAACAGCAACATATTTAGTATAAAACATCCTCAAAAGCATAGCAATAATATTTTTATCTTTTCTTCCAGGCCATAAAATCCAGACCTCCAGATTTTGTTAGAAGCAGAATGGTCTCTGCACAGTTTTTGTTATATCACTTCCTTATGTTTTTTCTTATTATTAATTTGTAGAGCCAGAAGAGAAATCCATCAACATCCATTCATATTTCTATCAATTCACACAGTTTAACTGTTCCTCCCACCCAGCAGTCCTCTTCTTCAGACTCCTCTTAGAGCACAGAATAACTCAGGACCTTCCAACTTCTGTGTGTTGGGCTGACCTGGAGAAAAATGCCAGATGGGAAGAAGATAAATTCCCAGTTGCACTTAGCCTCCTTGAGCCCAGCTGCAGGCAGGGCTCTCACACTGAGGCAATCAGCAGGCTATGGCGCTGAGGTGTAGGGTATGAACCCCAAACTTAATGCTTGACAAGAAGAATCACTGATGCCTATTTACCTCTAAATAATTTATCTTCTAGTGGAAAATCAAAGAATTGTAGTCTTAGCTCCTTTTGCCTGAGTGTAACTTGAGAGAGTAGCAAAACAGAAGTAAAATATGACAGAGCCTGCTTTCTTTTGTGCTACATCTGAACTGACTACAAGATAATACAATAAACAAGATAATAAGATGAAAGAGAGCTTTAGAGGGCCTCTTTTCCATTCCCTGGTCCCAAAGGAGAATCAATTATTTCTAAGCCATTCTTGAAAGATGTTGGGCTAATCTGATCTTTACTGTGTATCTGCCTGGCTATTCTCCCCATTGCACCTATGGTTTCCAGGTAATCTAGCGGTGTTCCAGGCAATTAAAGGCAAAGACGAAGTAAGAAATTCAGAATATCCTGGGGACAGCTCAAAGTAGCCAAGTGTTTTATTTCTTTAGGATTAGACCTAATTTTAAGGATATTTTAAATTAATTCATTATTAACTAGTATGGCATATTAAGGCCACAGTGTTACCCTTGCCTTATGCTGAATTGTACCTTTCCAGGGCTTACTTCATTGTTTCCATGGAAAAAGTGTTCTTCAGCAAAGCCCACTCAAGAAAGCACTACTCCCTTCTTTATGAAGTTTAATTTTTTAGTTGAATCACTTTATTTTGCTTAAAGATGAAAACAAACTCATATTATGTCAGCAGAAGAAGGGATATTGTGGTGAAATGTAGTTTAGAGTCTAGAATAAATGGCCAGTAGCTGGAGCTACTGGAAGCCACCATTTCCCAACAGAGCAGCCTCAACAAGAGTGTGGGCTTCCTGTGCCCTAGAAACCAGACACCAAATACTACATGAGCTTGTATTTTGTAGCAGAAATAAGATGACTAAGTCCATTTTTAAAGCCATGACCCCTTGCATGGAAGAAATGTTTATCCAGCACTTAAAGCAGGTTCCCTCTCTAAATCATGTGTTAATTTCTCTTTGTACACACACCCTCAGAATCCAGCTACTATTAAAGAACAGTAAACTGGTAACTTTAATTGCTTAGGAATCAAGCATTGTAGTTCTCAGTATGTTTAAAATAAAATAAATATCAAACCAAGTAAATCAATTCTCTTGGGGTCTCCCACCCAGTCAAGAATGTCAAGTCTTCAGAAAACGAAGTGTGGCAATTGCAGACACAATTAAATCAGCACAGCTGGAATTCCTTGTGAAGGTAGTAGGTACTTCTGAGGCTGCAATTCATCTTGAGAAACCCTTCATTATATTGAAGGTAATGACCTAAATGTGATTCAAGTGTAACTGTAGCCGGAAGGCAGGTAATGTTCTTCTATATTGTGTGTACAAAGATGGGCTCTGTAAGTCACATCAAATGATTTACATTTAATGCATGAGGTGTACAAACTCATTGCATTGTACTTCCATGATCAAAATATTTTTACCTCATAACTTTGCAGCCCAGAAAGTATTTCCACATGTCTGAAAAAAGGCCATATATCCTGTGGCGTCTTGCTCCTTTGCACTTCTAATTGCAATTCTGGGTAGGTGATCACCGAATGACATTTGCATCATGTTAGTTGTACACACGTTAATGCAGTGGCTATAACATTACTATGTGGTCATTTTTGTTTCTTTCTGGAAACTGTCTAAATCTCATCCTTCCTCATATTTATATTTTCCTCCCTCTCTCTGGATAAGTTCCTTGAAAATAAAAACTTTTGAGTCTTTTTCATCCTATGGAGATGAGTTAGAAAGCAACCACACCATGGATGCTGCAAAGTCTCAGCTTCCATGAGGAAAAGAAACGTGACAAGCAGTATTTCAACAGCATTGGCATCAGGCCAACAAGAACACATCCATAGTCCCCAGTGACCTCCTAGTGAGTTCCAAACTAACATAATTTGATATTATTTCTCTCCTATGTATCCTTGACAAAAAATGCAAGGGGAAGACAGGGACTTAACTCTGGGAAAGACCTTGTAAATGAAAGGTAAAATAGAGGCTACTTATCCAACATTTGCCTCGCAGGCCTGTGGTAGAATTGACATGTAGAAGATGGGGTAAAGTATGGGACAAAAGTTGTGGACTGGTATTTGAGCAATACCTCTAACTTTGGAACTTGAATTTGCTTTTAATCTGTTCCTGGTGGATATTGTGAGTGAACTGTGCTTTTTGTATTAAACATTTATTGCATGGATTTCTATGTCTGGAAGCAGCTCGATCAATGATTTAAACCATCTCCTCCAGATCTATGTTTCTATCAACTGGTTTGTTTTTTGTTTTTTTTTTTATCTTTGGAGAAGATATCTGAGCCATCATTTGAGATGGGGAAGAATTCTGCTGAAAAATGCATTAGGAAAACTAAAATGCTAATGTGCAAAGACAGTCCCCCTTCTGACAAAGGGAAGGAGCCATGGAAAATACAAAACTTGTGAGAAAAACCTTTATTATTTTGTAAACTTTGTACAAAATAAGTACTATCTTCTTGAAAAAATATCTTTTTAATAAGTAGAGATTAAAGTTTCATTATCTGTCTTGCACTTATCTTCCTCATGTCTCCTAAGAAAAAGAGGCCACATAGCTCACTATCACTGTTGTCCTGGATGTCTCTGCACCACAATATTCTCTGAGAGCAGGAGTGGGATACCAGAATTACAATGCTGAGCTCAGAAACATCCCTGTGCTGCTCAGCCACCACTCTTTGTTACTTGGGAGGGGTTCCTTCTGTTGTTTTCTTAACTCTGCTACTTCACTGAGCTGACAGACAGGTGTCAGGATCTTACCTTGTCAGGATGACCCCGAAGTGGGAGAGGGAACACAAGAATTCTCATTCCTATGGTGTAGGGATGCGTATCAGTATGTATCAGTTATGCTGCAGGTAAACACTTCCAGGACCTCAGAAACCTCATTCCACAGAGGATTTGAGCATTGCAAGAGTCACAGCAGACATTTGTTGTGGAAACAAGACATCCCAGTGTGAAACATTTCCAGTAAGCCTTTCAGCAAGTACAAAATGTAGGTGAGTCTTTAAATATGATACATAGACACCTTCTCCAGAATAAACACAAAGTCAAATGACAGAATATTGCAAGCGGATATCACAAGAAGATGTTGTTTTACCAATGAGAGAAAATTAAAAATCAAAATTAGAGCTTCATACAGGAAGTTCAGGTTGTTTATTATTTTAAGTGGGAGCATTCTTTCCACAGAAATGTCTTGAGTCTTCTACTATCTCTAATAATCACTGTGTGTCTGTTTTTTAAATAATGAACCAAGAAAGCTAGGTGAAATAACATGAAATAACACGAAAACCAACTACAGACCTGGTTGTCTTTGACACGAGTGGAAACACCCATAATAGCAAACATGTAAGCATCCCTCTCTTACTCTTGAACTTCCATGATCTTTTGATAATGTGTAAATCCTGTTAGTGTTTTCCCCAGGACCCACAAAGACATTGCTGCCGATATCCTCCTTGCATCAGCCAGCTCAGACAGCCAGCAGCTTTAACGAAGAGGAAATGAAATTTTCCTGTTAGCAGCCTCCTCCAACTCAGGGAAACATGGACAGGCACCAAATCTGCCTGCCATACTCTCAGGGTTTCTAATATGTTAAAAGCAGTTTCTTGGAGAGAGTGGTTAAACGTGGCTTTTAGTAGATGGATGAAACCATAATTCAGTCTGCGTGGCTCAACTGGTAACATATTCTTTTTGGCTGCTTTAGCAGTTTTTTGATATTCAGGTCTCTATTCCTAATTGTAAAGGAAAAGGATACATTTGCTGAAGTTCAGCCACTACAGAAATAAACTATAAGACCAATTGATCAAAAGCAGTATTTTTTGAGTATACTTACACATTTCATAAAAAAAGTAATCAATCTTTCAGTACTAAGATGAGACATTTGATAGTAAATTTTTAATAACTGTATTGAACTACAACTCAACTATATTACAGAATCATTTGTAAAAGAAAAGAAACCTTAACATTACAATTTCAATAAAGAAGTGTTTAAGAGAAAAATGAAATTAAGAACAAACAAAGGAGAAATCTTTTTTTTAAGACTTTGTTAATTATTATTACAATTAGTTTGGAACTTGCTAAGGAAAATATACCAGATTCTGAACACATAATTTCGTCCTATCTTATCTATTTAATCTGTGCTTTGTTAAAATAGTCCAGTTTAAAGTTGGGTCATGACTCTGAATTCATCTGCAAAAGTGGAATATTTCATTCAAACTCCTTGAAGTTACTATGAGTATACTCCATATCAAACATGATCAAGATATGTCGTGATAATTGAAATCCTCATATAATGTAAATACCATTAATAACATAAGGCTGTGATTACACTATGCATGACAGTCTAACCCTTGATATAAATAAAAATTGTGTTACAAACAAAATTAAGCATAACCCAGATGTAGATTTGAATGTAGGTGCTCCAGTACTGTGTCTGCACACTGGAAATACATTCTGGATCTGGGGCTGTTAAAAGAAGTTCCTTATTCACAACTATTTAGACACATGGTAAATCAGCTCCAAAAGTGGCAGCCACCAGTAAGGAAGAAGAGATGATTTAACGTGCTCACTTCTCGTCAGTTATTTAAAAGGCTTTCAAAAAACTATCCAAGTTTTCAGATTGAACATATGACCAGCTCATCCTCTAACATTTTTCAAGGTAGCATTTGAAGAAGAACATCTTTCTCAACCCATTTTTCTACCTTCTATGATTATCTTAAAAAATCCTCATTTTGAGACACTGCACCCTTACATATATTTCAGCCATTAACTATACCTTCCTCTCACTGTCTGTGTTCCTGCTGACACTGTGGCTTCAGGCTGTGCTGAGGGCCTGCATAATCTTGTTTTCCAAAGGCTCTGCCTTCTTTGTGAAAGACAGGAGGAAAAGGGAAGCTTGGTAAGCTCCCGAAGTTCTTTAAAGATTCAGGGTCTAGAAAGTGCATGGTAACCTAATATCTGTTATTTTGGTCCTGTGAAGATGTGCTGCTGTTGTGCCATGTGCCAGACAGTTCAGGAGGAGAGGAGGCTGCTCCTTCATCAGTGGGTGAGATGAAGGCTGTCTGTGTGTTTGTGTTTGTATGCAGTGGGGAAAAAAGTGATGGCACACTTTGTGCTTGGGTGATGGTTCATACAAAGTGCTGGTGAGGAGAATGTGGGTCACTTTACCTGCTTACATCTGAACAAAGTATAAGGAATAAATAAGAAAAACAAAACGCTACACAGTTATTACATACAAAGAGCATCAATGTGGAGCTCACACAGAAGACACACTCTGTTCTGATTTCATACTGGCAGGTGACCAAGGCACAATTAATTCACCACTCAGTTTTAAAGGACTTTTGGTTTGCTCATCAGAAGTCATACAGACCACTGCACCCCCAGGGAATGTCCAGTGTCACAGGGAGGCACGAGGTATTAATGGTGATTTCTGTACCTCCTGATGACTTTTTTTCTGTATTAATACAGAGAATAAATTTTTTTTTTCTGCATATGCTATTAAGAGTCATGGTATTCCTGCCTCACTGCTAAAGTCTGTCAGCACATGCTTACCTACACACTATGTGTGTAGTGACAGTATAAAATGTCCTTGTGTAGGTGCAGACCTTTTGGATTGACTCTGGCAGTAAATGTTTACCCTAAATCATAGGAATGAATTTAGGCATCTTTCATGAAGGTGCACTTGTATAGGAGATGTGGTAGTTGCTCTTCAGAGACAGAGTTCCTGCTCCAAGACTGTTCCATCTAGACAAGAAATATTCATTTGCCCAAGTTATTAATTCAGTGGTTCTATATTTTCCACAAAGCAGATGTTTAAATCTTTAGGGGACTTTCTCTCTGGAAGTTTTGGCAATTCTCAGAGCCAGTACCTGAATCAGATATCTGAGCTTCTGAGCATTCTGCTTAGCATGATAACTGGAAGGGACACTAGGCTGTTTCCTTTGCAGTTCAGACATATGATTGCTGTTCATGGAGACATTCACAAGCTGGATTTAGACTAAGAAGTTCCAGGACCATCCATAGGATAGTGATGGCAGAATAAACATGTTCCTCCAGGATACCGGTTGCATGATTAGTAGGCTGGAGAAGTTATGCTTTGTAAAGTTGTGTGTTTAAAGCTATTGGAGCCACGTGGAAAAAGCTGAGATTACCAGCAGATTCTGCAGCTAGCACAGTCAGCAGCACCTTCCTACAGCACACAAAGAGCTGATTCCAACAGGCTCCAGAGAGGGTCCAGCTTGCTGCAATGACAGCAGGAAGAGTCCTCACATACCTGTGGGCTGACATGAGCAAGTGGCATCACTGTGTTGTTTTAATCATAGAATTGGCTGGGTTGGAAGGGACCTCTGGAATCATCAAGTCCACTACCGCCGCAGTTACCAGACCATGATACTGAGTGCCACATCCAGTCTCTTTTTAAATATCCCCAAGTACAGAGAATCCACTACTTCCCAGGGCAGCCCATTCCAATGGCTGATCACCCTCTTCGTAAAGAATTTCTTTCTAATATCCAACCTAATTCTTTCTAATATCCAACCTTTTTTTAAAAAATATGGAACGCTTTTTTGCATTTTACCACAAGAACAAACAAAAAAGAAAAGCCAAGGCCTAATCTACAGTTTTTATTTTCTCTTTCTGTTCTTCTGAATCAAATAGCCTATAACCCCTTCACACACTGGCTCACTACTCTTATGTGTGCAGCCACACTTTCTGGTGCTGAAGAATGGAGGCCTGAGGGCTCAGCTCCTCTGCCAATGGGTCCCTCTTCTTATGATATATCAGGTGAGTAGGCTGGATGCTACCTCCTTTTGCCATTTGCTGGCTGGCATCAGCCAGGGAGAGGCAAAGAGCAAAATAAAATGGGAGGACTTCCTCCCTTCTATGTCTGACACTTCTGACAATCTGGCCCTATACTCACAGAAACACAAGGCATTCAATTGAAGGTCATTTTGATGTTTCTGAATAGCATCTCTCTGGAGATGAAATAGTAATAATCACCAAAGCTACAGATTAGCAACGGATAGAAAAAATAGGCATATCATTAAGCTTACATGCTGCCTTGTTATCTCTCCACTTCTCATTCAGTCCTTGTCTGCAAACAGAAGGGAATCCCTGCATGGCTACACCACTGCTTTGCATATAATCAGGTGTCAGAGCCTGCCTTCCTCAGACCTTTTGTTTGGTTTGCAGTCCCCACTGGATTTTTTTCCCTAAGATTTGTGCTTTCACCCCTCTATAATAACATAACAAATAGCCCTTTGTCTCTTTAGGTTTGTTCATATAACTTGTAATAATACATTGACAATGTAATAAAAGAGAAATACAAAGAATCCTCTTGTCTTCCCCAGCTACAGCAAATACTGTGGCAATTATTGTTGATACGAAGCACAATCTGAGACTCCAGCCGGTAAATGTGAAAAAATGTAATTTTGAAACTCAGCTGTAGAAACAAAATAAACATCAGTTTAGACTTATGAGGATTTGCTTCATGTTTAGTAAAGCTCTTTTTATTAGGGCATTTATCAGATGTTCTGCTGGTTAAGTGAATATTTTTAAAGGCATTTTAAACACAGCAGTGGTGACATCTTGAAAAACTGAATAAAATCTAATTGATTTCCACTAAGTATTTCACTGGAATTTGATTGTAAAGATAGTGTATTTGGAAGCTTCAAACACTTCTATGTAAAAAGTTGATGTTAAATGTGATTTTTTTCATTAATTTTCTGTGTGGGAACTTCAGTCTGCATTCTGAGGACAGCCATGTGCTTTCAATCATATTGTGCTGCTAGCCAAAATCCAGGGTCGTTTACTCTGCTGCAAGTAAGAAAAAAATATGATAGAGTCAGGTCCTAGTATTTTCTGCTTATAAGGAATGTAGAGTCCTTTGTCCCGGGAGGGTGTGAGCCTTCAGTGCAGGAAATTCCTTCTGCTATCTGATAAAGAAACTTTCTCTCCTCTTCCCATTTCTGTGTCTTTCAGTCATCTTCTAACCTTGTGCAGATTCTGCCTCAATCTTCCTTTTTCATGTCTTTGTTGTGTACACCTACCTACTTGATCCCACTCAGCGAAGCTGCCTTCCTAAATAGGCCAAATTTCCAAATATATTCACTTATGCCTTTAAATTCTGGTAGTGATGTACAATATTTTTGTTTTAAAAATTACTGTGGTTTCTCAGATGACTGTTAAACTCATCAGTTCCAGCCTACCACAATGTGGTACCTGGTAAGGAAAAGTTCTGTAAAACTGGCTAGAAAAGTATCCAGGAAGGAAAAAAAAAAAAAAAAAAAAAAAAAGTCAGCAGCTAGACTTTAATAAATCAAAGGCAGTAGTGTTGACATGAAATAGTTCATATTCCCTTTTAATGAGCAAATCTGGAAGTCAGTCATTTGGAGATCTGTTTCTGGCTCTGCGGTGGACTCACAATCCAGGACAGATTTCACAAGCTCTGAGGGACCTAAATAGTGAGACCCAGACAGTATTTACCTGAATCACAATTCTATGAAACCTATTAATCACTTTGGAACACTTTCAGACACATAAACAACACTCTTGTCTGTACTTGAATAAAAGCAAAAGGGACAAATTTCAGTAAAATTCTGATTTTACTAAAACAATCAGGAAGTTTGCAATTTAGGTTTTTTTGTTTGTTTGTTTTGTTTGTTTGTTTGTTTTTTGTTTCTTTTTTCTTTGATGGTTGAGGATGAGAACAGAATTTGGCCAATAACTTGTGCTTCATTCCACAAGGTATGTGAAGAGCTTAAGGGAGGTAGAAGCCTTCAGGTTACTGCTGTGAATGGGAATCACTGAAATGCTGAAATTTGTGTTTTCCTTCCCAGGCATATCTTGCTGTGAGGCAAGATTATTATTGGAGGTAACTTCCATGAAAACTGGCTTGTACAACTAGTATTTTTGCATTAAATACCTCTGAGAAACTCTGGTGGGGTGAAAAATGGCATGTATGTTATCTTGATGCTTCATTTTGTTTTAAATATGCAGTATTACTGCTCTTGATCATTCTTTATTTCTTTCATACTATTTATTTCATTTATTACTTATTTTTGAGTCTGTCCAGTGACCTGTTACTTTTATTTCTAAAGGATTCACTTCAGGAAGAAAGATGTTTACCCTTATGAGTTACACAAGCTAAATTCACTTTCCTCTTCTTTGTGTTAACATTATTCAAGGAGAATAAACAACTTGCCAGTTTAACATTCACATGCCAATCCTTAAATTACAGCTCAAGCACATCTTTCCTGATTATTAGTAAATTACATGTGCCACAGATAAATCTGTAGATTCTGACAAAACAAACCAAACCAAACCAAAAGAAAACATGAAAAAACAAACAGCAAGTTTTGAGAGAATATGAATATTATGTGGAAAGCAAACATTATTTTTAATGCAGACATTTTTAAAGCTAGTTCAGTTTTTCAGTATTCAAAATAAACTTACTCTTTTCAAAATCTTGTGAGCTTAAGCACAGTCTTTGAAAAAAAAAAAAGAAAATATAATATAATTAGAAAATAAAATTAGAGCCAGGTTTTTCTTGGTGAGCTTTGGATGTTGGGGTTTTTTTGTGTGTTTACTTGTATGTTCTTTATCAAGCAGCAGATTATTTGACATTTAAGATGGAAGTGGCTTCTCATTTGACATAAATTCATTTAAATAGTTTCAGTTGGAGAAAATATAGTAAACATAATCCACAGACCTTATGAATGCTTGTGTTCATCCCTAATTACCAAGAAACACTGAGATCCTCCAAGTTCATGTTGGTGTTGGAGGAGAGGCAGAGCCTTGTATTTTGCAGGGTGGCCCTTAGGGAGGCATCTGAAGGTGATGCTGCTCCATGGTGTATCTGTTGGCTCAGCATCCTATTGACCTGTCAGATGCCTGTCTGGGCCCAATCCAACCTCCAAGGTATGGTCAAGGCTTCTTCACTGTCTTACCCTGTCATTGTCCAGATTCCCATACAACATTTAGATATTTCTTGGGAAAAAACAAACTATGAATGAAAGTTGCACACCCCTTTCCCAGACCATTTGGGTCTGGAAACTAGGTTTCTGACAGGATTTTTGAGAGAAAACACCTGCTATTTTTGATTAGTATGTAACCTCTTAGAACTGCATTTTATTTGATTAATTTTGGCAGCTAACAGAAGCTACCAAATTAAAAAGAGGGAAATCAACACCTAGTTTCTGCAAATATATGGACTAATTAGATGGGTAAATATGTTGCAAAGGAAATTTCAGCTTCATGTTAACTGCCTCTTGTACTTCATAATCCAAACTGAAACTCTAGTGGCATATGCGTTTCTTTTTGAATCAGAAGAATATCTCTTTTTTTTTTTTTATAATACTCTTTTTGAACACTTCATCTCTGGAGTTATTCAGAACTAGAAGCAACCACCTGCCCTACCTGACTCTTCCAGGCAATCTGCAGAGGTGCCTTCCAATCTCAACTATTGTGTGATTCAGGGGTTTCCAAATGCTGCTTGAGAAGAGAAAAAATTAAATCCCATCTGTATAAACATGACACTAAAGGTCTTAAGTGATTTTGTGACACAAGTACTGAGACAAGAAAATAGTTGGCAGGCTAGACTTGGTAATATTTGATATTCTAAATATAGAGCAGACATGTTACCTGAGTCAGAGCTGTTCTGTGCTTTCCCAGGGTATGCAGAAGTCTTCAGTGATAATTACCCCACACCTAGGTGTTAAATAAACATATTTATCAATCAGCTTTTTAGGACTTGCTTTCTTGTTGTTATCAATGGCATGTGGCTATTAAGAGCCTGACCACATGAAGAAATAAATGTTCTCACTGAACCCAGAGAACACTCAGGTCATGAGTTGAGTTGGTTTCAGCAGTTTTGTAATGTTTTATTATGTTGTTAATTCCCTGATATTAATGATAACCTTGTGCTTTAGGTCCCAGTGTGATCAGTGATGGTTTGTTCAGCAATGGTAAAAACATAAAAAACGCAAGTGGATGCTTGGCAGGGAGTGCTCTGCCAACAGTGGTGCCCTGGTGATATCCAGTGATAGGACAAGGGGTAATGGATGCAGGTGGGAGAATAGGAGGTTCCTTGTAAACATAAGAAAAAGCTCTCTCACTGTGAGGGTGACAGAGCACTGGAACAGGCTGCTCAGTGAGGTTGTGGGGTCTCCTTCTCTGGAGACATTCAAAACTCACATGTTCCTGTGTGACCTAAACAAGGTGGCCCTGCCCTGACAGGGGGGGTTGAACTTGATGATCTCGCAAGGTCCCTTCCAGCCCCTAGCACTGTGATTTATGTCATTTCCATTTCCATACAGAGGTTTTGGGTTTTGTTATTTTGATTTTGTTGTGGTTTTTGTTGGGTTTTTTTTTCCTTTCCATTTTGTCAGTGAAGAAAGTTATCACAAAAGAATATGGACTATAATTTTTTATACTAGGTTTTATGTATAATGTTTTTATTTTAGTTTCCTGTTCCAAAGAGCTTCCATGAGATAGAGCAGCCACACACCATGCTACCACCCAGTGTCCCTAAAGACAAAGCGTGCTTACATTTGTATTCTGAGAAAGCCAGGGAGTGCTTGAGAAACTTGGAGCTGAAATGCTTGAGGGGAGGACAGTCAGAGCTGAACTGGGAACAAAAAAGGGATGCAGATAAAGGCAGTGAAGCCCAAAGCCTGGAGAATGGCAGCTGACAGAGGAGAACAACTGAGGTGTCCACAGAGCAGGGCAATTCAGTGCAGTACCTCCATGTTTGGTCCCAGCTCGAGGCCTTTCTCTGAGTAAAAACAATACTTCATGGTGTGCAGCTCCAAAAGGAGAGATGACATCTCTAAATTTAATGAATTTGAGACCCAGAAGAAGCAAAGAAGCAAAAAACCCCAGCTTCTTCAAGGATAAAATTTTATCTGTTAACAGGAGAATTAAGTTAAAACAAAGGAAGGATTCCATCCACACAGGCATTCAAACTTGTCTGGAGTCTGGGGAAAATATTCTTCCTTATATTATCATCGGAAAAATCTGTTGAAGTGTATGGAGTGAAATACAGTTAGCCATTTAGCTTCTTTTTGGCATGGTGAAGTTGTGATTTCCTATGGCTAGAAAGGCAACTGAGATAAATATCTAATGATAGCTCTTAGTAGGGTAAGAATACTGATATTGGTATGTAAAGCTGGCTTCCTTTTGCTTATATGATTTCTTATGTTATGATCATTATTGCTTCAAACTTGCAGAGTGTACATCCCCACACCTCTCAGCTTCAAGGATACTTGAATACCGCATCTAGATCTTGAAGTGACTTCATGACAAAAATAAACTGAATGCTGGTAACCAATCTGCATTTTATTCTGGTGACAAATAATTATATTAAATATTAAAAAACCCACAACAACAAACAAAAAGCCACTGAAAAGAACACTGATATTTCTGTAGAGCTGGAGATAAAATTTATCACTGCCCAGGTTTTGTTTCTGGGTGCTCAGCACCAGGGAGTTCTATTAAAACACTCAGTTTTGTAGAACTGCCACAGGGAAGGAGATTGCACTAAAATAGTTTCTTTTTTAAACTATTGTTAATAAAGTAAGCAACAATCAAATGCTTATAATGGTATTGACCTACTTGTGAAGTGCATTGAGATATGTATTATTGTTCAAACACTGTGCTATTATTATTTTTATTTCATTTTAATTACCTTCTCTCCTGTGCAAAACTTCTAAAGTGTCTGTCTCCTCAGTGTAGCATCTCCCCACTTGTTCTTGGCAGCACAGCACTTGGTTTTGGTAACAGCAGAACAAAATATTTTCAGTCACTTCAAGCCAGAAGGTAATAAAACAAGAGACAAAAAGTGTCTTTTTTTTTTCCCTATTTGTTAAAATTAACTGTGATCATATGGAGTGAAAATGGACAGAGCAAAAATTTGTGAAAATTGACTTGAGAATAATTCCTGTTCTGATGAAACACCTTTGCTTGAGCTCAGCAAGGGGAGAACAATGTTATGGGTGCTCAGTTGCATCAGCTAAAATCCAAGTAGAATCCCTTTAACACACTTGCTGTGCCCTAAATGATAATCAGGGTTAGCTGGTTTTCATTAATTAGGGGTTTGGGAAAGGACTGGCATTTGTTCTTGGAACAGTTTCAGCCACAGACACAGTAAATGACTCATATTCATAATTCTCCAAAGCCTGGAGCCCTGTTTAAACATAGAGTTTGTCTTGCTTTAAAAATGCAGGTTCATTTAAAGTACTAAAACTGCAGGTGACATCCCATTTTCCCCTTTTCAAACCCAACTATAAAGATATAAAATGATTGTATCAAGATAGTTGATTCCAGTGTAGAAAGAGAAATGAACAAGTTATACTGGTATTATCATACATATAATGGTGTGATTCTACCTACACCAAAGGTTCAAATGGTCTATGTATAATGTTTAAAAACAAATCAAATCTTTAACAGAAGTGGCTGAACAGAAAAGCAGTTTTTATAGAGAATCTATTTTAGTCTCAGCTTTCTTTCCCCAGACACCACCACTAGAAGCAGCAAGGAAGAAGGGATGAAAAATGGGACCATTGCAATACCATTGGTACTTCTGGTGAATATTTAAAATTAAAAAGTACTATGAAAAGGTTCAAACAAAACAAGAAAGTAATTCTTTTCCTTTCTGCCAGTTCAAATGGTAAAGATGGGCTACTAGTGCTGCCTCTAGGAACTGAAACAATTATTCTGATTTTTTTTCAGAGCTTCTGTGGTGGATGTAGTATTTAACTTACTAACTCATTCAGTCACCTAAAGACAAGTTCAATATTCTGAGGAGTTGTGATCATTTCTCAGCACACAAGGTACTGCTGTAAATTTTTGGACATCACATTGCCACTGATCCTTGAAACACCTAAAGAATGTTTCTTACATTTACTGATTTAATAGATTATGACCAACCAGCATGACCTTCTGCAGACCACAGGTCAGTGAATTTCATCCTTGTCATGCCTTTTTCTCATTCAGCAGTTTCTTCTTCATTAGAGGCTGCTGTGAAACAGTGAAGTAGTCCCAGTAAGGAGATATAACACCAGGCAAATCTGAGGCAAGTCAACAGCAGAGGCATCAGCAGATCTACAGGTCTGTTTTCTTATATTAACTCCAAAAAGCCATGCAGTTTTTAAAGGTACCATGACATCTTCCTGTTGCTATTTTTGTAAATTCTGATTGCTGGTGATTCAATCAAGACCTGTTGTCTTCAGGGTCATGATTTTGAACAAAAGGAAATACTGGTGTCATTTTGTTAGTACATTTCAGTATTTATTTCTCTAATATTTTATTGTGGTTTTTATTTCAGCCTCTGAAATATCATAGAAAATGAAATTGTATTTGTGTGGGTTTATTATCACAAATAGTTAATGGAAGATAGAACTATTCATATTTTAATTAAAAAATCATTTATCTTGATTTTTAAGATATTTTTGTAAAAATGTTTTTCTGAGAAAAAATTTCTGTTCCTGTTTTTCTATCAAGATACATTATTAATATTTCTTGTGTCTAATAAAACCAAGTTTATGTGGCTAATAGAATCAAACAGACAAATTCTGATCTTTTCTGTAATTGCTCTCTAGACTCTAATGAAATTTCCTTGGATTTGCACTGTGAGAACTGGGACCAATTTTCTACCTGGATCTTGCTGGGCCCTCTAAATATGGGATGGACAAAGCTTTAACATTTAATTAGCTATCAGACCTGGTGTTTTAGCTGTGCTGCCATCTCCCCCCACTCCTCCATAATCTTTTTAATTTGATTTTGTTTTTCTTATTCTGTTCATCTGATATATTTTGACTGACATTTGCTTCATTTTCTAAACAGATTGAATCAAATGCATCTGCTAATAATAGTCCTGGCTTTCCCATCATGCCTTCTATACTATTTCCACCTCATCTTATCTCATATATATGTAGGCTTTTCATGCTGAGAGACGAGATTGAATGAACATTGATGCCACCCTGTGCAAAATATTTTTTTTCATAAAACACCCAAGAAATACCTGATTAAGTGGGAGAAGGTCAAATCTAAACCTTGGATTATATTCCCTAAAACCAGAAACATTTCTTGTTGTCTATAACAGTTTCATTAAGAGTCCTGAGTAGCCCATGTTACTCAGATTGTATGATCAGGCCCTGAATAAGTTAAATCATTAGGTAATTTCTTCATTTCAGATATACCACTGTGTACTTGCAAAATATACATTTTACAAATACCAAATCCAACAGATAAAATATACAAGATAGCTGTTGAAATAACAGCTTGTATGCTGTATGACCTAAAAAATGTCACAGTAAAAGACATCTATGAAACACACATTTTCATTTTACATTTTTAATGTACCCTGCTGGCTGCATGGTGCACATCCTGCGATAGCACTTGCATTGAAATCAACACAATGAAATGTGACATGTCAGATCAATGAAATGAACAGCACTTCTCCATGTGTAAATTGAAAAGGCATGCAGAAAGTTTATGCAGAAAAAATTGACAAGACAGACAAATTATATTGCTTGGGATATCTTTTTTCTATCACTGATAACAAAAGAGTTTGATGGGCCATCAAACAGTAACGCATCTTTTTATTTTTTGATCATTTTTACATCTTGCAATAACCATTACCAGAAAATAAATTAGAAAAAAATAATTTCTTAGGACATTAAAAGAATTCTTTCTTTCATTTTATATTTTTTTTCTTTTCTTTTTTTTTTTTTTTTTTTTTTTCTCCATAAATAGTCTTGCATTCTGTCCTGGTTTGCTGCCTGGTGGTTTTATTCTCTGGCTAAATAACATGGAAAAATATACACCACACATAAACACTGGTTCTAGTATCATATATTAAAATGAAATAGCAACTCCATTTAATCTATTAACCTCATTTACTTGCAATTTTAAGGCATATATTGCATACTTTCTTGACTTAAAACCACTTTACAATCTGTTACCTTCTGTTTTCAGAAACTGAAGTGCTATGGTTATTCTTACTCTCTGCTTACACAGTATTCCTCAAAATAACTCCATTGACATCACACTTCCGAAGAAACAAAAATTATGTAATAGTATTTTTTAGCTGGATATTGTTGTTGTTTCGAAATCTGATATTGAATATACATCATCCTTGGAATACTGAAAGAACATCAAGTGAATTAGTTGAAGCATAGAAGCACATTGATGCTTAGGGCCTTGGAAGCTATTCTATATATTCTGCAATCTTGAGAAACAAGTAATTAAATGGTTCATTCTTTAAAACTGAGCTTGTCTTAAAAAAAAAAGTAGATCACCAAACCACAGCCCATTCTCTCACAGTAGTCTTTTATGCCTGTGCACAAATACAGAGCTAAACATTTTTAAAAATACTCCTTCCTGGAGAAGGCACATTGGGATTTAATATTTGCCCCCAACAACGGGTTCACTTGGCTAAGCATCACTGAGCATCAATGTATAAATCGTGGGCTCTCATTCAGAGCCAATGCTTTTCCACAATATAAGTGCATGAGACCACATGCTGGTATTCTCCACAAAAGTCACTTGTTATTTAAATCAGAACTACAAACCTGCTCCCTCACATCCCCCTCTCCAGCCCCTAGAGGGGCATATTCTCATTAACATTCTTAATGTTAATTGGAATTACATGTGCACATCAAGAGCAGAATACACCTCCAGATGCGATATTTGCAAGCTTCACATCAAGACAGGCTGTGTTCAAATAAAACACATCATTGAACATACAGTCCTATCTTGATGCTGAACAGTAATATATGTTTTTGTGTATAAATCCAGGTCTTACACATGACAAAAATGACTTCAGTATGATATAACTCTAACCTCCATTACAGTAGGATCTTATCTTGCTGTTTCTCACTCATGTGAAAAATCCTACTGCCTACAATGTACATATAGGCTTATGATCCAGCACATTTTTCTGTAATGGAAATTAGTTGCAGATCTGAACAATTTTTAAATGGTGAAAAGACAACATGATTAGACTCACTTGTTCAGAAAAGAAGCTGTATGGTTCAGTGCAAAAAATAATTTTTAAAAATTACGAGTTAGAGCACATATTTTCTAACTTCATAAAAATAATGCAATTTAAAAAAATAAAAATAATAATTTCTCAAAATATAAACCACCCAGAAACAAAACTGCAAAAGTAGAAAAAATAGCCAACACCAAATGCCCTTTGAAACATTCTTTGCAAATTCACTATAATTTTACATTTTTTATTACGTTTACACAAGGTTCTTGCACTAGGTGTAAGTAGAATAGAAGATACTACACACTGAAATCTGGAAAGTCCAAACAGATTAGTTTAATCTTTGCAGAAAATTCATGATGGAATAATGTTTTATTTGCTGAGCATTTCCACTTCCATGTATTGGGAATTTTCTATTGTTATTTTTAAACAATTCAGCCAACAAATTATGAGAATCTCCAACAGAATTAGATGAAAGATCACTCCCAGAAGAGAGGGGCAAATTCAACTCAAAAGACATAGGCTGAGGTCTCATTCCTTTAAAGAAACTCTCCTAATATTGTTATAGAAACATACACTGAAATAATGTCAAATTCTTCTAGAAATCATAATAAATAAAACCATATGCTTAAGCAACTCAGCTAGAATTCATCAAGGCTATAAAGCAGATACATGCAAGTCATACAGTATCAAGGAAAATGGGGTTGGAGCTGAGGAAAATACTAATTTAGTAATGATCTCTCTTCATGTAATGACATGCTAGATTTGAGCCCCTGACATCTTGAAAATGCTCATGTAAAATCTCATTTGCCTATTTTATTTTGCTAGAAAAGATGGTCACCAAAACAAGAGCTGTTTGGGAATAAACAATGCAAATGTCAAATCTATTTTTCTAATATTAGAGGAATGCAGAAGAGATGTATATCAGAATATTTTTTTAAAAAGGAAAAACCAGTCCCCTCCCCACACTAAAATAATACACCGATTGCCAGGTTTCAAGTATGTTGCAGTCACAAATGCAAAGAAAGGAGAGAGGGGAAAAAAAAAAAAGAGGAGGGAAAAAAAAAAAAAAAAAAAAAAAAGGAAAAAACAGAGAAGCCTTTCTAGGTCATCTATTTCATCCATCTGCTGGAGTAGGATCACTCCCTACAATGTACATGCTAGAGCTTTTCTCAGGCTGATTTTAAATGTCTTCTTTCCATCTGTTCAATCTGACCTTACCTATTTCATCTTAGGTAGTTAAAATGGCTGCTGTATAGTGCAATAATTCAGGACAACAACTAAAAAAATTTTTAAAGCATGCAAAAGTCCTCTTATCCTTAGTACAGCTAATTCTGAAGAGAATGTTTACCCACAAAAGCTCAAACTGGACAAACGATGCCTACATGGCTGTGCCGCCTGCATGCGAAGCCTCATCTTTTACTGTATCATATGGATTAGATCCTGAGCTAATCAGTCAGGTTCAGAGCTGAACTGCTTTGGGTCCATCTTACAATGCAAATATTGGGGGGTGGGGAATGTTAAACTAAAGTCTTCTGTGTTTAATGAGTTGCCTTTTCAATTCTTATTAACTAACATACTTTAACCACTTTGGTTTTTTAAACTTAAACAATTATATTGGATGTAATCGTTATTTTATTAACATTTTTCTCCAAGGATTTTTCTTTCTGATTATGAGTACTTTGCAATTTCAGACAGTATGATGGATGCTACTCTTCTATGACAAGAATTTTAACAGCCCTTCTTCAGCACTCAATGCACACCCAATTATGCGTCTGAGCTAGTAACCTTGAATTTATGTTGCCATGGTGACAAACTGGTCATGCATTATGGATTATCATTGAAATTCTACACCCCTACCTAGCATAATGAGAGTTGGGGACTTAATCAAATCAGCCATTCTGTGTGACACAAAGTGAAGAACTAGCTCTTATTGTTCAGCCTGGAGAAAGGAAGCAGGCCTGATGGAGTGGCAGCTGCAGTGCCACAGCCTGATAGATTGCCCTTATATACATTTGTGAATGTATAGACAGATGGTTTTCAATGCCTGGAATTTCTGGCTTAGGAAGCAGCTGTTCGGGTAACCTCTGCCATCTCACCTTGTTGTCATGGAGCATTGCACCCAGACTGAGAATGTGGACGGGTACATCGGCAATCTGACCGCATGTACGGGGACGTGGAGGGAGGCAAGGCAGAGGGGGTGAGTGCTCTGAAGGGTGAAGCAGGGTGCTCAGAGTTCCTCCAGACCCTCTCCCTCCCTGTCTGCTCAGAAGGGACAAGCAAAATTGGTGTGGTAAATCCTTCCGAGGGGTGCAATCTATTTTGCATCTCCTCCATGTCTTGAAATGGTGGGAAGGCTTGCGTTCATACACAGTTCAGGCAGCAGTAAAGGCACCCAGCTTTCAGGTTGCCATACCATATTTTGTGTGAGAGAGAACACCAGCTTTGCCCAGGGCAGAGCTGAAGATGGTTTAATGCCAGAACAAAAATCAAAAACCAATGGATATGAAAAATCAGCAAACATCACATACTTCCTGCCTGACAGACTCCTTTTCTGCCTTATCACTGAAATGCCTCTCTCTTGACTGAGATATTGTAGGAGGCTACAGGAACTGCAGGGAAATCAATAATTATTATTTTTTTAAAATAATAATAAAACTGCACCAATTACTAAATAAACAAGACCATAATAAACATTTAAAAAGCTTAAAGCTGTTCAGCATAAGTACCTGAGTATTTTGTTTTATAAAAAAAGGAAGCTGATCTACATAGTATTACTAATTTGATCTTACGGTTATTTTTAATTATAAAAGTCATAACAGCATTATTTTTCTCTACTTGATACCTCATTCCTCAATGCTTTAGAAGCTTTAAAGCTTCATAGCTTCTGATTCCTCATAAACATACACCTACTTAAATAATTTACTTTTCCAAAATACTGATTAACCAATTATTCTGTTTCACCCTCATATTTTGGAAATCTAGCTGTTGTAACTGAAATGTAGTTTATTTACTTATTCATATGTATAAGGTGACCATCACTATGGTTTCTGCATAGTGAGCATGTGCCTGTCAGCCTTGCCATTACAGATTCACTAGATCTGTGATTTCAAAGCAGACATCATTCTTCCAGAATAAAAACTAATATGACAATAACATTTCAAAGAAATACTTTATTTTTAATCTAGCTGCTTCATTAACACCATTTTTCTTTCCACAAACTAACTGTATTTGTTTTTGATGTATAAAGTGTATAGCGTGCATATGCCATAATGAGATTTAATTTTCTATTCATGTGCAGGAAGTGGATATTTCAGGAGGCTTAAAAAAAAAAAATCAATATACAGGTTACTCAGAAGCCTTGGTTAATTATCCTATCTACATACCTTTATCTGTAAAAGTAAAACTGGTCCCTCATTTTCTATGCATCCTTTTTCCTCAAAAAGAGCCAGTGCTGTCCTGTATTGACCCATGAGATTGCAGTAGCTCCCTAGAAGGATTTGCAGTCTACCTCACTAGCAAATTGAAAACTAAAACATCCCAGGAAAGCCTGAGCATGAGAGGCTGTATCTGCTCAGGGGCCTGATTCTGCAAGCCTCCTTCAAGCTGGAGCCAAGGAAGTAGCTCAAGATGTCTCTTAACATTTATTCTCATAGGTAAAGAACCTGTCATGGCAATAAAGCTCTCTTTTAAGCACATACCAATCTTGATACTGTCACAGATTTCAGTTAGTGTTTGGCTACTATAGTGTACTTTCAGAATTTTTCAAATTTGTTTTGTTTTGTTTTGTTTTGTTTTGTTTTGTTTTGTTTTGTTGTTGTTGCTTTTGTTGTACCTTCCCAAAAATGATTTATTCATACAAAATGACTTTGACAACACTGACTTAGAGTAAGGAAGAGATTTCAGAGATAAGAGCTTGAAGGGATAAATAAATAGACTGATATCATTGTAATCTTACTCAATGAAACAATGAATGAATCTTTTTCAACTGTAATTTACAGTGCCTAGAATTTCCTTGTGTTTAAAAATTTAAGCCAAACCCTTAAATCTCATGTTAATGTCAACTTTACATTGCTTAAATTAAATCTTTATGGTTGAGTAGCTTTTATTGTATGGGCATTTTGGAAAAGGATGTTACAGTTGGGTTTAGCAGTGAGCCAACAAAAATAACAGTACATGCTTTAAATTAAAACCTATAGAGAAAAATAAGAAATAAAAGAATTAACATGGGCACAAGAAATTAAGTGCCTTCTCCTGTTTAAAAACGTTCCACAAGTAAGAAGTGAAGATTTTCAGAACTTTCATCAAGAGTTTTAAAGAAACAAATGAAATTAGGATGGGCTTAACTTTAAAAACAATGTTAACAGGATGGTAAAAACCAAAATCAAAGCAAAACCAAATGAAAACCCCCCAAACCCAAAACAATAAAACAAACAAGCAAGCAGCCCCCCCCACACCTTAGGCTAAGAATATATACTTTGGCCTAGTACTTGATTTATGATCAAATTGCATACCTCGAGGAACAAAGAAGTGTGTACAATGTTTTTTTCTAGTATTAGTAGCAAGGAAAGAATTAAATTTAGAGCCTATTATTTTCCACGTTTATTTAGGGTACATTTTTCATGGAAATTTTTCTGTTGATCTCTGTAAATTACTGTCAGGAGTGAATTTTTCCTTAGCATAACTTATGCTTCTGGAGAAGAATCTGAATATCAAAAAGTATTTCAAGTTTCTGAAACGTAACATCATCGTTAGCAGGAAAAGATGGGGTAGAGACTTCTGAGTTATTGCTGCTTTATTCTTATGCTAACTTGTGGCAGGCATTATTGACACTCTGTAGATGGAAGTATGCTAAAAGCATTTCCTTGGAAACTTTAACCCTGTCAGATGTAAAATACTGTCTCTTGATCTTTTTAATCAAAGACTCATCCAGCCCTACCCCACATCATTAATACAGGATTAACTCTTTCCTTGCTAAAACAACTTTAAAATAACCCTTGCAGACTGGATAATTTTCCTCTTAGAATGTATAAAAAGGGACAGAATTGTAATTTTTTTTTCTCATGGTATTCATGCACTTTGTTAAAGAGGTAAAAAAATTCATATAAATGTATACTGGGGATGATACTGCAATAATATTGGTCTTCCTGCTGCTGTTGCATGGACCATCATCAGTCCCATGGCTTCAAGCCAGGACATTTGGTTCATGAGTGCAGGTGGTTGTTCAGTTCACCTCTGAACTCCTTGGCTGTGGGTCACCCCTCAGCATAAAGAGGCAGAAGAAAGGTTACACTTCTCATCTAGCTCCTGCCCAATTTAACCCAGTAACTGCCAAATTGTTGGGTTTTAGGAGCTCAAAATGTAACTTGTTACATTCTTAAAAATGTGAAGGCTTATTCAAGAAATACTGAGGAAAGCTGCATTTTAGCCATTTTTGAACAAGGAGATGAGAGCTGCACAGCCATGAAGCATAATACAAGACAAGACTAGTCTCAGAATTTCAGGTTTTAGAAAAATACCATTTCTGAGAGGCCATGATAGTTACTGTACAAGTAATTGCAGGTTTGCTTAATGACATTACCTCAATCTTAGTGTGTAAGCCCTCCCATTTTTCTTAAATTCACCCACTTTGTCACAGCCAGTGGAGCCAGATGATGTGTTTCCTTTTGCTGTGAAATGCCTTTAATAACACAAATCTAATGCCTGTAGAGTGAGAACATGTTTATAATCCATGGCACCAGTTTGCTCACTTCCAGGATCTGACTGGTGTGCTTATGAAAGCTTTTTACTGTCACACTGAGATGTTTCCTTTCCAAGAGAAGTCCAGCTGATGAGAAACATCAGAGTTTATGATAACCCTGACAGCAGGACTCCCACAAAGATATAATTTAAATTTTCTTCTCTTGTGCAAGTGTGCCAGACATTTAGGATGGTTATCTGGAAAACTCATGCTCCTCAGGCCTTTAAAGAGCAATTTAAAAGCTTTACTGGTATTACTCAAACTGCTGCTAGGAATCTTTCCTACTGCAGTTTGCTTGGATATTTTCTCAAAGTCATGTACACTCAGGCTTCTGAAGGCACAAAGAAGCCTACCTGGCCATGACCAGCCTCCCCTTACCCTGCTCATGGCCCCAGGACCCCATTTCAAATAACCTGGGGGCTTCCAATCCCTGTCCAGCAGCACTGAGTCTTTGGCCCCACTGCTCCCTGGAAGCCCATGAGCCCACACTCCCACAGCTCATCACTCATAGTAGTACAGAAAAGTTAAAGTTTATTTTTTAGCTTCACAGAATCTTTTAATATCTATATATCACATATTTACTCACTGTTAATTTATATGGAGGTATGGAAACTAGAGACACATGGAATTGGCCATAGGCTCTATGTACTGATGAGAGAATGCTGTGCATGGCTCTGTATCTATGTGCACCTCACATGAACGTTCCTTTAGCCACTTCCTCTGTAAATACTCAAGCTTGCACTTTATATAAAGATTCAGGACTTTTGTTCTTCTTTTAAGTCAGTTGTGTGCTTAAGATACAAATATACCTATGTAGTTAAGTCCGTGAGTAAGGTGCTCCAATAAAAGCAAGTGGACAGGGAAAAACACAAAGAAGAAGATGCTGTCCCACAGTGTACCCCTGTCTGAACACTGGGCAGCTCAGGGAGGTTTGGCTAACACTGCTGGCTCTGCTCCAGACAACCCCCATTTATGCCTGCTCAGCTTTTTATAGAGGAGGCCAAAAGCTGATTTTCCAAGAAAATATATCAGAAAGAACTTACAGTGTATTGCAGCTTAGTAGGCAACCTCTAGAGGCAAGAGGCTGTTCTTTGCAAAAAAAAAAAAAAAAAAAAAATAATTTGGAAGTGAATTTGCAGCACAAAAGTTTTCTGATACTGGAGTACACATAAACCTAGCTTTCAGGATGTGAGCTGAACAGGCAGAATATCCAGACAGGCCCTGCACACTTAATGATGCTAGCTGGGGTGGCTGAAAGTCCACAATGATGCTGCAGAAAAGGGGCAGCTTGGGATGTTCATTTAATCTGGAAATAGCTTTAAAAAACTGGAAGAAATGTGTCTCTGAGGACAGCCTCTGCTAGATTAACCTCCTGGGCTCTGCAGCCCTCTCCAGGCAGCCCTCTCCCTATCAGTTTTACTTCATAACTTGTAAGACCAAGGCAGGCAGGAGAAACCTGGGCACAGGATGAGACAAATACTTTACAATGAACAATACAGGGAAAGCACTGTAAGCAACTCTGCTTTCTACTTAAGTTTCCCATTTAACATTAGGAAAATCAGGCACACAATTAACAGACTTCAGTTCTTTATTTAGGAGTTAGAGAGTAATTTGCTCAGAAGTATGTTTATGTTACAGAGTAGTTTGATAGGAAACACCTATTTCAATTACAGTAAAAACTTTTATTTTTAGTTAATCTTTCTACCAATGAAAACAGCAGAAACTTCCAAAATCACTTCCAGCTAGGCACAGCCCAGCCACTTTTAGCACCGGTGCATACCTTCATATAATTCACTGGCACACAAATGCACTTAGATAAATACACTGATATTGCTAAAATTCAGTGTGTGCAAAAGAGACCACTTGGCACACCCGTAACAAATAAAAGTGAGTGGCATTAAACATATCACTCCTACCAAGCTCAGTGTGTGATTCCCATACATGTTTTGCTTCACACCACATAATTATCCCTTTTCCCCTGGCAGAGATGTTAAGTCCAAATGGTAGGATACTTTCATATCTCTGCAAAGTGTAAAGCAAGAATTAAGAAAATGAAAATAATGTAGATTGTAGAGTAAGAATTATATGGTAGAGTGGATTTTAAACATCAGATTTATACAAAAGCATTGTTGTTTCATGTGAATAGGCAACTAAATACAGTGATGCAATGAGAGAACAAATGTAGATACTGGACTTCTTTTATACACTCTCACTCCTGCTTCACCATATACGTAATGTAATACAATAAAAGCTTTCATTTCGTATACAATGACAGAGCTTAAATAAGCAGGCCAGTTTTTTGTTATAGACAACTATCACTGAGATAAAGTTTGGAAACAGATACACAGAGCTTTTCTTGGGGAAATAATACAAGGAAGGTTTTGGAAAAGATCTGTGAAAGATGATTTTCCACTTTCTGAGTAAAATAAATGAAAATTTCACTCTGATATAAACATATTAAATGTATGGATTTCCACTAGGACCAGGCAAAAATAAAATAAGCCCTATTTCCACAATTCATCATTTCATAACATTAGTAGAGGTGAACCTTTGTAGAGCAAAGGAAAAATTCCTGGTGTTGTGCTCAGAGACTGGCTTAAGAGTTTATGCAGGCCAGAGTCTCCAAAAAGAGATGGATTACGGGCAATCCTCTGTCTGCAGACACTGGGACAATAAGAGTTAGGAGTCAGTCATTCCTATATTCCAGCTGCTTACATTACAAAACACAGCTCTAGGTAATCTTGAAAAGGATTTCTGAGTGCTGGAAGAGGATGTAGCCAAAACTTCTTACCCAATACATTCAGCACTGCTAGGAAGTCTGTAGAATACGTAGTGAAGAGGAGACACAAGATCCAACCACTCACAAAACACAAGAGAGAAAAGAGTCTAGAACTGCATTGAACATTCACAGACATTTTAGGACTTTTCAACAAGAGTAAGATTACCACATGCAAAGAAATACTGGCTGTAATTTCTTAAGATTTATCTGATATAGGTCTGTGGATGGGAAAACAGGTATTTGTCCAGACAAAAAACCCAAACCAAACCACAAGGAAATAATCTTACTTTTCTAGCCAGCAAGACAGTTGAGTTCTATGGGGTTTTCCATAAATAAAATAACATCAAGTGTTTGAAAATTTTGGTTTTATATAATAAATGTGATAAAATAAAGAGCCAATTAAAAAAAAGAGTGAAGTATGAGAGGTGCCAAGCTAACATTGCTTCCCAGCAAGTTGCTTGTGACTTGGCTCATCAGTGCTGCCTCTGCCTGATTGGTGGGTAGGGGCCCCTTCATCAACAGCAACATCAAACCTCCAAAATTCTGGAGGGCAAGAATGCCAGAACAGTTCATATAATCCTGGCCTAGAGAAAGGTCCACAGGCAGGAATGGCTGACCCAAAAAGCTCCTGTCTCATGGCATCTAGGTAAGAGAATTAAGTTTTAGCTGCATTTCCTAACTCCTAGGTAGAGTAGGATTTATATTTCACAGCAGCTGCATATCCTTCATAAATAAACCTCTCAGTTTCACAGCTTGTTTTCCCTTGGGAAAGGGAAGGAATGGCAGGCCTTGGTAGAAGCAGCCTGTGGCAGGTTCAGGTCAGGACTCTATAAAAAGATAAGCAGACAATACCTCCAGGATCTGTCTTTGCTCTCCCAAGGAAAGAGGCACATGCCATATTCTCTTCCTGAATTCATTTTTCAAAAATAAGCATCAGAATCATGGGATTTCTTGTTTCCTCCCAAATATGAAATGCAGCATATAAAAAACCCCACAGGCCTTTAAACAATGCACTTTGTTTGCACACTTCACTTAATTGCTACTTGTGCTGTCCTGTGAGGGAAAAAATTCTCATTTTATAGCCTATCCACAGTGCTTAACTTCAATATAAATATGTGCAGTCCTCATGTTAGGTTTTTTTTTGCCCTTAACCAGAAACAGTTGGCTGGATAGAGAATAACTTATATTGGGTTTTTTTAAGACATAATAATACATTATATGCTCTTATAGAATAAAAGAATTGGTTTGTGTCTTCTGTCTTCTGTTCTTTGGATCAGGACCATCTTACTGCTTCAGTGCACCTCTGTCTCTGTGTGACCTGTTTAACTGTAATCATACCTTGGAGTCTTTGATTACAGTAAAAGCTGATGCCATGGTGAAATTCTCTTTAATATTTACATTGTGAGACGTGTTGAAATGATGCAATGTTCTTATCTGAAGTGCATTACCTCAGAGTGTTTGTGAATCAGCATCATTAGATCTGCATGAGTTCATCCTTAAAAAGGATTTTAAAATATTCACTCTTCTGGGAATGGAGGAAAAATTCTGCTAATAGTAATTCTCATTTTAGTCAGGGCTTATGACATTCCTGTCCTTGTTCTGCTTTCCTCTTTCACTTAGAGAAGTTAACACTTGAGAGAACATCTGATGATGAGGCAATGGATGGACAGAGATTTTTGGTGCACACTGTTGTTTTTCTGCAAGAAATTCTTCAAAATTCTCTCTGCAGAAGGGGAGTCTGGAGTATATATTCAATTTTTGTTCCTTCTCTTCCTTTTTTTTTAAATTGCTAAAATTACTTTAGTTATGCCTGATGTCTGAGTGTGCAAAGTATGCCTTCCATGGATAGTTTATTAAAAAAAAATATGACAGGACAGCAAAAGAACAGGAACATCAGCTACTTTATAGAATTGACACTAGGAACTAAATCTATGTTGGAGCTTGTACTGAAACACGAATTTAATATTTTGTTGAGTTTGTCACAAAATATCAGTTTAAAATATTTTATTCACAGTAATAGTGAATTAATACAAAGTGTTATATTATGTTTTACTTTCAGATAGAATTTTAAGTCTAGATGATGTTATATGGGGGGTTTTCTGGAGAAAAAGAAGTGCTAACCTTTCAGTATTCTAGGTCTTTTTTGAAATCATCACAACTTTTATTGTTCTTTCCAATTACCCCAGCATTCAAGAGTATGAGGCAGAGGTGGGAAAGTTGTACGTTACTCTGGGATAAATATCATATCATATCATATCATATCATATCATATCATATCTAGAAAGTCTTTGTCAGTCATCGGTAGAAAAAAACCTTTATGCCTACATTTGCATTTATCATTAATGGTCCCTGTGAACGATAGTAGGAAAAGAAGTGTATGTTATTCTTTATGTAAGCTTTAAAAATCTCTTACCAGTGGCAACTATATCTATAGCTCTAAATTACTGTCTCACAGTGATCAAGATAACAGAAACTAATTTTCTCCTTGAAACCTGTTGATGAGATTTTATTTCTTCTAATCAACATTTTTCTTCATATACTTTCACTTTGATTATTAGTTTTGCCAGCATCCTGGAGTTCTGGCTAGCAAAACTTCAGAATTTCTCTGAATATGAGAATGTTTCAAAAGAAGTGCTATTATTCCCATTTTTTCAAATAAATGAAAGAAAAATCTAGTATAATATCATTATGTTAGAATTCATATGACAGTGGTACCCAGTCAATGCATTTGTGTGAGCCAGAATGTTAAGAACTGGATCAAACCATCAATATCACTCCATTTCAAATCACACAGACACTATGATTATTATAAGTTTAATTTATTATTCAACAATTTAAAATATTTTAAAAAATCAAAGAAAAAAGACTTTTGGCTATAGTGTCTAGACATAGGTTTTGATTCAAGCATAGCATTTCTCAAAATCAAGTTATACCAGATTTAACTGGGTACTTTTTCTGTTTGACATTATCACACATAATCTCATTCACATTACTCTGAGACTGATAATGTCCCTTGCCTGGGCTGGCTGGTACTGTAGCAGAAACTGAGTGAAATTAATTGTGAAAACTGTTCAGGAAGGAAAAGTTGCATTGGCTTTCTGCATTAAACACCATACACACTTAACATATAAATATTGCATACAGAGATACGTTTACCTTTAGTGAGGCATACTTTTGCATCAGCTCTGCTATCTTCCATGATTTTTTTTTCCCCTAAGACACTCAAAAAGTGATATAAAAATGTAAAGATGTCAGTGAGAAAATTTATTATACAAGGTATTAGTTTCTTAAAAATGGAGTTGCATGCTCATGGAGAAATGGAGAAAACACTACCAAAAGCTTCAAAACAAACCACAACATAAACCAGTAATCAAACTGCTAGTGCTGTAAGAATACAAGCTTCTAGATGTCCAGTGCTTTATTTCACCCTTGTTTATGTCCCTGAGTCACTTATCTGTCATATTCAGATGTGATCTCCTTGGGGCAGAAACAATCTTTTTCTTTGAATAGAGAAATTTCTATTTAAGCTGAGCTCTGTAGTAAGATCTCTGTGCACTGATACATAAAAGGAGCACCAATACAAGGCAGTGGGAAGCTAACAAGATAAAAAATGGCATTCTGAATGCTCTAGACTGTTTGGCAATGAATGGTTATCGATACAGGCTCAGACAGCCATGCACCAGCTCTTTAGCATTTTATCTAGGAATTAAGAGCAGCTTTCAAGAACCATATCTTTAGACTAAAGGAGAATCTGATGCTAAGAGACCTTTTAAAAAGTCTGAGGGACAGATACTGAAACCTTCACTCCCATTACACAGTACTGGATTTTACATCTGATCTCATTTCTTCTGCTAGAAATGAGATCCCACTGCTGGCAGTGTACGTGTCTAAAAAGAGAGCCAGAACCAGGTCCTGAGCTGGATGAACTGTCAGTACCATTGTGTACATCCACTCCCCACCAAGACACTAGAAGACACCATAAACTGCTTGTCTGACTGACCATACAGAAAATCTAAAGAAGCATTCTGAGGAAAGGAATATTTTGCTTCAAAACAGAACAGTACAAAAAGCTGTTAAAAACAAAGAGTTTTTATATACTTCTGTGTATTAGCACAGATACTGGTTCATCTGCATGGTGCTTGAATAAAATGAAAGCAACTTCTGTATGTTGTCAGTGAGTAACTTAAAGGTTTACTCTTCCTTCAAGAAGCTTTTTTAGTCATTTCAGAGCCTTATTAAATCAGGCATTTAATCTTGGTCATGGTATATAAACATGATATGAGAGAAAGCAATAACTTATTATAATATAGTCTAGCTAAAATTAGACACTTATCCTTCAGTATCTATTTGCCACAGGCCATTAGTTTTTAAGAACTGTTTTCAGCTTGATGTTGGATGGCAAAAAGAAGAGAATGTTACTTCCAGAAAAAGTATTACAATTGTAAAGCCATATATTTAATACCTACAGAGATAGGGTAAATCTCTGGGGGTAAATGTACAAAATGCAGTGGTCCCAAAAAACAAGAGACTGTACTGCTGCTTTTTCATTCTAGAAAACTGTAGCACAATGACTCTAAAGTGCTTACTTAAGTAAATTAGAGACATAAGAGAGAAGTGTTGTTGCAAACATTCCTTGTGTGGAAAAATGTTAAATCAGTTGAAAATAAACTTTCTCAAAGAATCTGTCAGTTTGGATAGTGTCATTATTTTGAATGAATGTTTAAAGGTAATGGCACTGTACAATAGTGACCAGCCTGAATATTTACCTGCAAAGCTAGAAAGGAGAATAACAACTTGAAAGCGTATTCCTGCCTGGATTTCCATGAGCAAAAGGTAGCTGGATCATGCACCACAATTTCTGTCCAGAGCTATTCTCTTTAAAGGAAATTGTCTCACTACACCATCACTGGGGAACTGAAAATATCCTTGCCTCCTTGCTTGATGTAATAAGCTACAATTAGCTTCATTTGTAGGTATAGAGTAGGCAACTGCCTGCCTGTGGAAAATGTCATAGATCCTCCCTGGAAAAGCAAACAAACAAACAAGCAATCCCATGTTACAGGTACATTTGGTGTTGGCCAAGAAAGGAAATGTTGGCTCATTTCAACTTACCTGACTCAGCTGACCAGCTAAAGAAACATCAGATGGCAACAGCCCTAAAGCAGGGTTTCTTTCCCAGGAAAAAAACCATGCTGTTAAAATGTAATTAATTCATAGACAGCCAGAAATTGTGCTCATGATAATGGTGTATAAGAAATGTAATGTGTAAAATTTGTTTTGTACACCACCAGGAAGTTTTCAAACCAGCTAAGGAAAGGAGGAGTTGCAAAGATCCAAGGAAAGTCTCTTCTAGAGAAGTGTAAAAATATATTTCCACCAGTATCACTCTGTTGTTCTCATTTCCTCCAAGACAGTGAAGATTCCTCCTTAGCTTACATTTATGCTTAAGTTTTTGCTGTAGATGCCAGGAGGGCTTAGCATGGCTGGGCCTAGAGTCCAGGATGGGAAAAGACTCAGGTATAGCTTGTATCTGAGGCTATGCTGAATCTAATGCAAAGAAATCAATATTTTTGTACCAACATGCAGTCATGCTGCACTCTAGTAGATCTCCACATTGCTATAGCCAAGGTACCAGGTTGATGAGACATGCTAGAAAAAGGACATTTCCTACTAGATAGACATGAATATTTTAAAACAGACCATGGGCTTCAGCTCTTTAAAATTAAAGGACCATTGAATTGACAAACATCCTTCTGGCTAGGAGTTGTTCTGAAAGTTACTGACAGTATGATAATCAGGAACGGGTAATGCTGTACCAGTAGCACAAACAGGAATTGCACATTTAATGAGAAAACCATATAACTTTTCATCATTAGTACTCATCTGTCAGAAAACACTTTATTTTTTTCAGGGGGCCAGTGATCTGAAAAGGGCTCCTTTGCAGACAAACAGACAAGAAATCAAACTATGAGTTGGTGTACTGATCCCAGTCTTGATACTGAATAAGCTATCTAAGTAGCCTTATTTTCTATGTTCAATCAGGAAAAAAAATATCCTCTCTGCAGCCCAAGTTTCCTTGTCAATATCTAATCCATTGATAAAAAGGGCTGAAAACCTTTGCCAGGTTTCTTAGGCGATAATGAATGTTTGAATATTTCCACCTTCCTCTCTGGGAGCTGTGATAGAAGATTTGTTCAATGGTGCTCTGTGCCTTGGCTGCCTCCTGTTCCTCTTCCTCTCTGCTCCATCCTCCTGTGTGTTTACTGCAGCTTCCCCAGCAGCTCCAGCAGCAGAGAGCTTGGCATGCCTCGGGAGAAGGACTGAGCTTCCCCACTGACACCCCTTTCCACGGTCACAAGTTCATGAGCATTGCTAGAGTTTCAGGCTCGGAACCAAATGTCTGTGGGACTTAAAACCAATTTCCTTGTCTGCCTCTGCTGGCTGCTCCCACTCCTTGATTTATGCCAGTGATGCTCGGAGCCGCAGCATAAATCTGCTTATGTAATAGAAACTGGATAACAGGGAAAGTCAATACAGGAGGGCAACAGAGCTGAAATTACACACTGGCAATATTAACCCTTCTGCAGTTCACCTCAGCTGCTTTTCACAGACCTGTTGCCTAACTTCAGAGAGTAGTCTCATTACTCTAGCAGCATCAGGTTGACCACTCTTCCTTCTCTCTTGCTGGAGCCAAACAGAGTACTTCTCTAGAAACAACATCCTTCTGCAAGAAGGATGCTCTTTATATCCTTGCTTCTGTTAAGCATATAATGAAAAACAACCATTTTTTCACATCAGTCAGAATGTCTGATACATAAAGTATATGTCTATAAAGTCTATACATAAAGTTATGTAAGCAAACAGACAGATGTATCATCAGAGTGTCTTCAACTTGGACAGGTTTTCTGAGGGATGATTCTCTGTCAGTTTGTTTGTTTGCTTGTTTGATTTCTGTGGCGCTTAGTTAACTTCTTGGCCACAATTTCACAGCTGAACCTCAGGCTCTGTGAAAGCAGGAGGATTGGCAGGTCCACAGAAGAACTTCTGACAGCGACAGCTTGCATCATTCCTCATTTTAAGCCACAAAGAAAACTTAAGGTTATAGTTCTTTAAGCCATTCATACATGGAACTTTAATTTTATGTTCTCATAATCTTTTTCCTGCTGTTATAAGAAACCCCATTGTCACTAGAAACTCATTTATCACAGATCTTTATATTCATGGCTTCATTATTTGAAGTCCTGGTGGTGATACAATTTCAGGTTTTCTTTTTTTCTTGACTGATGCTAGGGGATTTGCATATTTGATATCTGGGATTTAGGGAGAAACATGGAGATGAATATGAATAAAATCATTATCTGTTCTTCAAGGTGAGCTTTGCTTCTCATGAATATAAGTAAAATACATTTGATTTTGTATATATATGTACTTGATAAAATACTGGCAAAAATGTAATGCTTCTGTTACTCAGCATAAGATTACTTGAATCGTCAATAAATTAAATATATGTGTAAGACATTAACAGAATTGATATCAAGCAATATTTCATTAGTGTCCCAAGGGAACTATCATGAAATATGAAACTAACATGGTTATAAAAACTTGTCTGGAAACCATTACTTGAAGACTGGAAGAAGTCTAAAAATTCTACTTTGACCAGGTACTCCTGAAGTTGCTTAGCAACTGCCTGCTTAATCACCTTCTCCAAAAAGGAAGATTTGACAGAAAATAATAATTAGATGGCTTCTTGAGGAGGGTCAGGACCTCAGCACACTGAAGCCAGGATGACATTTTGCCCTTCAGAAAGAGGTGTTAATGAAATGACCATGCTCTGGGAAAATACTTCCTCACCAAAGTCTAAAAGCCCTTTAGTGTCCTCACTGGGGTCCTTTTTCCGCTCCTGGGCCATGGTACCATCCAAATCAGCCCTAGTTGTGCTCATGACCTCTTGTTCTGACACCCCTGGTTGAAAGCTGAAAGCTTCAGAGGTAAATGGTATTTGTCCATCAGAAATATGAGGATGAATTCACTGATTTACAATTTCAGAGAAGAGGAACAGAGGAGAGAAACAGACAAGGAACCCAACTCTCCTTATTAACATTTCCAAGCAGCCCTTAACTGTGTGCATGACAAACCTGAGTAGCTAATCAGACAACAATTTGAATTAAAAGAATTGAAGTACATGAGGAAAGGCTGATTATCTGGGGGATTAACATTTTGGGAAACAGTACTATAAGTCTGCTCATTAAAGAGTCCTTTAAAAATTACTCTTATGGTTGTTTGTTTATTTTTTTAAACAATCAATTAACTTATTAGTAATTAATTTATTCCTATCAGTTTTGTAAAAATTTGGCCCTAACAATATGTTATTTTTTTTTACATTTTCCTGTTATGAAATGTTTATTCTTGAACTTGTGCAACTGAACCTGCTGTGACTGCTGTTCTGTATTCCCTGATCCCTTTTTATCATTTTGTTAAAAAACCTGAGCTACTTCTAGATAAGAAGACTTCAGTTCATGGTGGCTTTTCCTTTGTTCCACTTCTGCTTAAAATTGCATATAAACTTAAAAAAAAAAATTTCTTGATTTGTACATATGCATTACAAATTAACATCTATTTCCAAGTAACTTCCCATATTTGAGGAATTTTCCTTCCGTGGGTTTTAAAGGCATTAAGAATCAGCTCTGTTTACATCTAGATTGCAGATGCTTTCACAATATTACTGATTAACCTCCAGACTTCACCAGTAGACACTTTCCAGTTTACTTGAGTCCTTAGCCATCTAAATTTTTCTCATATTGGAAATATATTTGTACATAATTCCTCTCTCTCAGATTTTAACTTTTCAATTCCTCTAGATAGATAGAGACTTACAAAATAGTTTTGTGATCTAGGTGATGAATGTATTTTTATCTTGAATAGCTTTATAGTAGAAACTAGAATATTTGTAACAGTCTACAAAGACCATAGGCTGACAGAACTGAAGGAAAAGGTGGTTTTCAGAGCTGCAGCTACCTTGGTGTTTAAAACACAGTGTGTTTATGCAAATCTAGATATGAATAAAAATATCTATTAGATTTTAAACCACCATTGTTTATTTAAAATACTCCTCCTTTTTAAAATCTTTACCACTTCTCAGGTAAATGACTGATCTTATCTCAAACAGGTGTAAAACGGAAAGTTTCAAAATAGACCTGCAAGATACTCTTCTTTATAATTATTTTTACTATTTCAATCTCCTCCTTTACTGACTGTCATTCCTGACTGTAAAACTCATCAGAGTAGATAAGGATTGGAAAGAGGATTAATCTCCTCTTTTTGCAGACAGGTTGCTCTGTGGCAAAGTCAGAGTCTGCAGCTGGAGCTCTGAGATGACTGTCCTGTAGTGCAATCAAAAGCTTCAGAGTTATTTTGCAAAAGGGCTTCTACAGCCCCAGTCAGAGCCACAGTTCTCAAAATACAGGAGGGGAAATAATGTTTACTGAGTTTAAAAATAAAAGGCTGAATGTTTCAATGCTTTGTGTGATTTGGGATTTAATTGTTTACATTAAATTTAAAAGCCCTCTATATGCACTGTTGTATCACTGCACAGCATTAACTTATTTAATGTGTGCAATTAAATATAATCAAAAGCCAGTTCAATTAATCAACAGAGAGAATAATATGTACTCTAATCAGAGTCCTCTACAGAAAATGTTTGTTGTTGCTGCTGTTATGGGTGATATTTTTTAACGGAGCTTGGTTTTGCAGTTTTTAGAGTAAAAGATTTTGTTGTTCTGTGAAAGTTGCTCTGTGTGTAACATTGCTGTCTCTTTTTGTTATATTTCCTGCTATCTGTTAATGCTGTATCCTCTATTTAGGACTTCTGAAAATATTTATTTCATTTTTTGCCTAGGAAAGTACTAAACTTATGACAGGGTCTCACGAATCTGAAGCTGAGGGATGCATAGAACAGAAGAGAAAACAATACTGGTAATGTTTTATCCACTAGTTAATTATTAAGGAAATATTCAAAGAAATCAAGAAAACATTGTTCTGAATTAATTTCTTTTCTGTCCTTTCAAGCACTGAAGGACTGCTGCAGTAGGTTGTGGCAACATTTCCTTCTGGGTATAAGAATTCATGGCTAGTTAAATGACAAATAAATGGGGAAGAAGCACTGGACATTGATCATCTATCCAGACTCACCAGGAAAAAACAGACAGCTGTTTTCCTATCTATCCTTCCTCCTCTCAGTTTCCTCCTTAAAATGGTGAATAATATCATTTTTCCTGGGACTTGATGGGATTTCCAGCACCTGTGGTAGACAGAAGAATTTCTTACCAGTGACCAGAGTCTTTTAGAAACCTCAACTAGTTCACAGACTTTATTGTAGGGGGTCTTGGTCTGTTCTCCAGGGAAGGTGGCCAGCTGGATCTGACATATTTCCATGTAAGCCTTGCACATTGGATCATTTAGCACTGCATCAGGAAGAGACTTACCCATCACAGTGAAGGTTTTGTGGATAAGGATCATTCATTCTTTCCCACTAGACAGGGCACCATACTCAGAAATGGCCGGCACCTGGAACAAGGGGGAATTTCTGCTTTAAACATCAACATTCCCAAGGAGCCTGAAGTGCATAGGCTGATTTGCTGCAGCTCTAATCCCACAAGGTATGTGGGCTCTCTGTATGAAAGTTAAAGGCCTTTGGGCTCATATCTAGAGACATCTTTTTCTCTAAATGGACTGAACACATAAGCATCTAAAATGGGTGCCCTATCTGCCTTGTTAAGCTTATTCATTGGGGTGTTTAACATAAGCTCCTACCATTAAAAATGTGACCTTGAAACCTGTGGTCTGAGACATTTTATCTTGGAGTTGGATTATTCTTACAGAATTTAGGATACAGTATTTAGCAGATTGCAAGCATTTTGTTTTTCTTCATTCTGGTCTTCATTAAGACCATCAGTAGGCAAAACTATAGGCCTCAGGAGGTAATCTTTCATGTTAATAATCTAATCAAGACATACAAAAATCTCTTCTGGCTAAAAATGTAAAATCTGCCTTTCATTATCTGCGCTTTTCAAAGTATGAGATACTATATACGTATTCAGTTTTGTTAATAATTGTAAGAGATTTTATTGTGTAACATGTTTACCAGTAAAAATTAATAGTAGATAATAATTTTGATAATGAATATAATAATATATTTCAACTTGGAATTCTCAAGAAATACTCGGAGTATTGTAATTACAGTAACATTGGTACACACTTTGTAATGAGTAGCTATGAAACTTTAGAGGTCTTTTTATTTTTATTGTACTATTATTTTACTTTGGAAAAGCAGAATATTTTAATTATCTGCTAATGATCTTTTTCATTCAGAATATGTTGGTATATATATCAGTTATATTTTATTCAAATTTAATACTCACTAAAACCATTGCTTTCATATAAAATTTGGGAGTTTTGGAGTACAAGCTATTTGGTGATATTGTGGAGTAAAAATCACCAGTGGATCAGTTGCTCTTGAGTAAATGGTTGAATAGTGAGACTTCAAGCTTTTTATATAAAGAGAATATGCATATGATCAGACACTATTGAATAACTGACTGACAGCCTATGAATGCATAAAATTGTCTGCCCTGCTGTAGCTTTTTTTGTATTCATAGACTTAGTCAAAAGAACATTTAACAGCATGATTATATGTGCCTACAATCCACTGAAGTTAATGAAATGATATATGGATGGAAATTCACCGTGTTCAAGCACACAAAACTTCATGTAATGGTTAAGGAAGTTAATGCTAATTTACTGGTAATAGAACTGCAGACCTAAAGTACAAAAGCAGTTAAACAAAACATGCAAAGTTGAGCAAAATTAAAAAAGAAGGGAAAGAAGAAAAAAAAGCACAGAAACCAGACCAATGTTGCAGACAAAGAGAAGGCAACAAGGAGCAATACACACTGTTGTGCTCACCTCTTTAAAATTCCTCAGCTCTTAATAGCAGAACTATATGCTCCTCACCATCTGCCAGCTGTGAACAGAAAGAAAATCACACATACAGGTACTATAAAGTACAATCTAATTAGTGTACTAAAGCTTAATATATTTGAGATTTTTTTTTTTGCAAATATAAAAACAATTATAATAGAACAAATCTTTTCCCATGACAATATAATGAAGAGGCTTATGCTTCTGTAATGAAATATTTCATTATTCTGCATCATGCCTTACTGAATATATTATTTAGTCTCATATACAGCAATTAAAATGGTAATATACCAGAGCAGACACACAGCATCTGAATCACTATATAGTACTGAGCAGATTGCCAAGTTTTACTAACTTTTTCATGGATCTATCACTTTGAAATTGATAGATCAAAGTGTGACTTTCTTGACCTTTGTGGCATTAGACGACTCTTCACCAACAGCATCAAGCAGCAAACTCTCTCAATATATCCAACAGTAATGGTTCCTTCAAATTAAAGAAAAAGATATTTATCAAATCCTTTACATGTATAAATGCATATATTATTTTTTCCAGGATTTAGATCATCCACTCTACACACTTAAGTGCAGTGATGCAGAACACCTATAAAAAGTACTGAATATCCTTGTATAACTTTCATGCACAAAACCATGACTTTGAAAGATCAACCTCTTTCCCTTGGCCATTCTGGAATTACAAGAAACCCCATGGGATGATTCAGCCTGTTTATGAACCAGCCAACAAGGACCTCAAGGGAGAGGTCTATGCCTAAGCAGGATTCAGTCTCCACATTAAGCACAACCATCAGCCTCTTGTTTCAGATCAGCACCAGTGGTTTTCCTTTTCAGTGGTGTCTCAGTGCAGTGTTTCTGAAATATCTGAGAAGACAATTCTTTCCCTGGACTTTTGTGTTGCCCTTTAAGTTCCTGGAGGGTGGCAAACCCAGCTATTATTACTGTAGGAAAAATGTTACTCTTAGACTCTTGTTTTAGATGAAGTGTACCCTTGCTGTCAATTGTGACTATCACAATGTCTACAGCACATAGTGAAAAACAGCAGCAAAGAGCCACTTGGACTTGATGTTCTTAAAAGTCTTTTCCACCCTAAAAGATGCTATGAATAAGAAAGAAGGATCACAGGTCTAATGCGCAGTGGTTAGGTCTTCAGACAGCATAAGGCATGCCTGGCCTCACTTAAATGCTTCTGTTTTATTTGCAAAGAAAATGTATAAATATTCCAAGGACTCATAACCATAAACATACCCCAGAGTGCCATATTGTGAAATCAACATTAGGGTCATACTGTAAAGCCAGTAACAAGCAGTTCTAGAGAAAAACCTTTCCAATGGAGAACTGCTTGATCCCAAGAGAAGAACAGTACAGTTTCCTGGAGGCAATTTTTAATAACCGCTTCAGGAACAGAGCAAATTGTCTTTATAACTGTGAGAGGCCGTAACAATAACTGCTACAAAGTTTTTTGGGTTGGAACCCAGTACCATAAAATTTAGACAAATTCAGCAGCCTTGCTGAGGTGAAGGAACTACATTTCAAGTATTGCTTCATCTGACTTTGGTCTCTAAAGTGAGTGCTCTGGATCAAATTCTGCGTGTTGCGCTCTCTTGGTGCCAAGAGGTACAGTGAGTAACATTGCATCGTGCTCCACTTGAAGCATTTGCTTTGGAATTCAATCTTGTCTGCTTTAGGAGCCATAGTAACACAGCACTACAAGACATGATGTTTTTTAAACAGCACTCAGTGCAAGTTTTGGTACAGTAACAGCAGGATTACCATATTTATCGGCACAAAACACTATAAAGCAACCTTCTGATTACTCCAAAAGCAACAAGGAACACTTGTGTATTATAAGCCATACAATATATCTTATGACCCTGGTGACCAATATGAGACAGAAGCCACTGAAAGAATAAATGAAACACATTTATACCCAGAATTAAAATAAAACACTACCATTGTTTAGTTATAGGCCCAGTGCTTGTAAAGTCAGTCATAGTTCTCCCAACAGCCACCTATGGGACATATCATGTGATCGTGCCACCTTGTTCTTGTTGATGCGTAAGATACTTTTCTATAGGTTCATTTTCTTTTACTATTTAAGTACCTTGAGCATGTATATTTGAATCTCAATATATCATTGATGCTGTGATAGAGAATTTCTGGGACAGTTTTTGAGATTGTTAGAAAGATTCCAGCCCTGAACAAAACAGGCATCCCATAAATTTCTTATTTTACCTCACTACTGATTACTGAAATCAATTTTTTTTGAAAACTTTGTTGCAAAATGGAAAAGGAATTTTAATGGTTTCACAAATTCTGGGGAAATCTCTTTTCTGAACTCTTTGCAAATACAAACTATCAATGATTTGGTTAATTTCCTCAGAAATGTTTTGAGTGTGCTACTTGAAATTAAAGAGTAAAGAGAGTTTCCCTAAAAAAATATTAGGGAAAGAGGCAGGGATAGAAAAAAAGGTGTTGTAGAAAGACATACAGAGAGGGATAAGGAGAAGCCATTTTCTCATTCCCAAAACTGGGCAATGCTGAAGAAGCAGCTGTGAGTGCCTTACAGTGTTAGCAGCCATGGGCTGACAGGAAAGGGACACGGGGATGAAAATAGGACTGAGATAGACATCCTGAGATGTCAGCAGGATCTGAATGACCTTGCTGAGAGGTGTCTGGGAAGGACATAAATTGAGATCACAAAGAGGTGGTAGGAAGACAAAAGTATTGAAAGGGACATAGTTGGGAAAGATGAATCTGGACCACCATGAATGTTTTCCCTCTGTGACCTGCATAATTTTTTCCATGATGACAGTTCTCTCCTGCTGCCAAATCTGTTCCAATATCCACTGTCTTTATACTCCATGCAAACAAAACACTGTACATATGCACAATCCTTTGGATTTCCTAAGAGTGCACTTCTGTTTCCATAGCCTTTTGCAAGGTCTACTTAAGAGAGATTTTTTTTCCTTAATTAATATAGCAACCTCATTACAATGACAGTAACAACAACAAAACCAAAGCTTCCCTCAAGAAAATTATAATAATGTAGACTTCTTTGGAAGTCTTTTGAAAACTTTTGAAATGTATTTCTCTTGGGAATACTATTCAAAAATTCTTCATGCATTCTGTAAATTTAAGAGAAATATTATTGGACAACAATATCAATTTTCAGAAAAAAAATAGTTTGATGTTTTGTTCTGTGTTCTGTTGTGTTTGTGGAATTAATTACAGACCAAGGAAACAAAGCTGGGTTACTGTACTCAAGACTTGACTACATACAGGCCATTTAAAACAAAATAATCAGTACAAATGTGCATAATATCAAAATGCACTATCTTTGTATGGACAGGTTAAAATGTCTTAGTGTGCTGTAAGTGGGTTAAGTTTATTGGAGTGTGAAAGTAAAAAGAAAATAAAACCAGAATTGACAGGAGTCAGAGTCTTTCTTAAAATAAACAGTACTGTAATAGACAGCTGGTTTTAGTTGGGAGTGAAGGAAGACAGGATAGTGGTTAGGGAGAGTGAGAGAGGCTTTTGTGGAAATGAGGTACACCAGAGCATGTTATAAAGAAAAGATCCAGAGCATAACAAACCCAGTGCTCATTTTCTCCCATTCCCCTCTAAATGCAACCAGTACATGAAGTCTCCTCCTACCTAACTGCCACTATGGCTTGAATGCTTTCCTATCTTTGTTATGCTCCAAAGTATTATAAATTCAGCTTCCTGTATAAAAACTGGAGCAATGTAACGTCTCTGGTGTGAGACTGAAAGCAGACATGGCTACATCCCAGCTGGGGAAATGTGGTAATGAATTTCAAAGAATTTCAAACATTTGTTAAACTCCTCCTGAACAGTTTTACTTGCTACAAATAAAATATAGATGCCATAACTAAGCACTCACGCTGAAGATTTGAATTACATTTAGACTCAAAATATTAAGTATAATATTGAAATAATTTGTCTTCTGTTCCATTAGCATACCACACTTAAAAATTTCAGAGTAAACTTTCTGTTTCTTTTTTTTTTCTCTATTTCTCCTTTAATTTACTATTCGATTCTACAGATTCACAGCCCTCATTGAAAATAGGCTGGTTTAGATCTGGTGATCTGTATCAGAACTTAAAGCTTTGTAACAGATTTTTAATAGCTCCTTTGTTTTCATTTTAGAACCCTTTAGGTAAATTTCTTCAAAAAAAGAGATTTCACTAAAAACTGTTTTCATGGATTTATACGCTGCATGGGACTATCTCAATGACTCATATTAATAACATTTTAAAATAAGCATGTAAGGGTCAAACACAAGAACTCTTTAGCAGAAAAGGGCGTACGATGCTAGCTTAGTAGTTAAGAGTGGGCCAGGAACTCAAATCCTTCCACTCCACTGAAATTAAGCTAGTTCCTCCCAAAGGAGACTTTTCCTCTATAGTCAGAGCGAAGTAGCTATTTTAGTAGTTTGTAATTATACTAAGTTTAATTACATATAAAGTATAAGAGCTGAAACATCTGATTTTGACTTGTAGAAATAGAACCAGCATGTCCTACTTTCAGTTGTCCGCTTAAGTTTTTTACTTTTCTCCTCCTTATCCCGAAACCAAGGACACCCCATCCAACATCTATCAACACAGGAGGAGTAGAAGAAGCATAATGTGTATTATACTTTTGGAAAGCCAGTAGATTGCACGAGCTGCCAAGACAGCAGAAAAAATTCTGCTTTTCATTGCTTCCATCTGCTGGTTTCCTTTAGTGTTGAACTGGCAAGATGAGCACCATCTCATCATGTGGAACTGGTGAAAGTTTAAAAAGAAAACAGTGTTTCCTATTTTACATCATAACCTGCTGTATTTTGCTACTATGAAGTTAATATACAGCAAAATTCAAAGACAATTACAAAGCATTTTGACTTGCTACTCCATGTCTAGAATGTACATTTACTAAAATTTTGCATTGCATTTTTTTCACAGTTTCCCCAAATTTGTTATCTAGGAATCCCTACACATGAATGAAATAAATTGTTTTGGGTTTCAAAAGTGTGCTTAAAAGCTTTTATAGTATTTGAGTAAAGTCAGCATCTTTTTTTTTTTTTAATAATTTAAGACATTAATTAATTACGTAGCTTTGAGCATTCAAATCTGAGACATTGCAGCATTTTTTAAGTTACAAAAGTATTTTACTGAATTTGCAAACATGCATACATTTCTGTGAGATCCCACTATTTATCTAAACAATTTGCTAACTGTACAGAACCATTTCTATGTAAATAATTTTCTTTTGCATTGCAATTTATATGATTATACAAGTTCATTTTTTTAGAAGTTTTCAAACTTATCCTTTAGTGCTAAAAATGCTGTCTTTTGAGGCTATGAGTTATCCACAGTATGCAGACATTTGAGTGATGGAGGTATTCTCTTTAGATGAAGCTTATAAAACTTGAATGTCTGAATATCAATTGGATGTGATGCTTATCCATATACAGCCAAGATTAGATATCCTATAAATTGGCCACTCTGGGATGCCTCTCCCCTCCCCTATTTCTGCATTAATTTCATGAAGAATAAAAGCAGATTCTAAATTATTCACATTTTTGAAAAATAGCCAGTAATATATAAGATGCAATTCATTTGACCTAACTATAAAAGTTTCTAATGCCAGTGTTTACTTCTTAGATAGTTACCTTACATTTCTTTACATGTTACTGGAGGAAAACACTTTCGGAGAAGAATTCATCATAACAATTTTAAAAGCTTGGTTTAAGGTGAAAAGAATTTTTCTGAATAATGCCACTTCTTCTTTATCATCTGTAGAGAGATTGTAGACAGCTAGTTGTGATGTATACAACTATCTTCCAAGAATCTGAATTTGGAAAGACACATCTCATCCTCTAGATGCAGACAAGGTGATGACTGTTAAGTCCTCCATCATTGCTGATAGTGACGACGAATGGAAAAACAACCATGCATGTCCTTTTAAAATGTGTGGATTTTGAGAAGCCAGCACAGTAAATGGGTTGTAGTCATAATTGCAGTGAAAGATGGTGCTAGTTTTTCAGAAATCTTTATTTTCACAGTTTCATAAAAGCATGATGTTGCCTGGGCCCTGGGAATGCTGTTAATCACAGGAGAGCAAAGATAATGTTTAGACATGTTACATTATGTAAGCAATTCACTGAACAAAAGAACTTTCAGAACTTAAAATTGGCATAGATGGTGATTTCCCTTTTTGCTAACAATAATAATCACCAATCTAATTCAGTATTCTCCTGTTATAATAAACAAAATAAAGAAATAAAAAAGTCCTAGGAGAAAGATTGGGAAGATGTTATCAAGCCAAATCATACCTCTTAGTAAAATCTTCCCACTTCTTCCACAAGTATTCCTATTCCATTTAACTATATCCATGATCTTGCCCTGTTTTTCACCTCAGCCTCATTTGAGGTAGTTGTGTTGCTAGCTGGTTCTAAACTAAATAGACAGATAATAAATCTCAGTGTACAGGTGTACCAAAGGCCCTCATGCAGAGCTGGTCATCCTCTAACTACAGTGTTTATGAAATCTGTAATATCTTTTTTCATTATATGAAGGGAAAAAAGAACATACTCAAAGGGTTTACGCAAAGAACTCGTCTTCAAACAGTCTGTGATGAGGAGAGCCTATCCCTGGCAGCCTGAACAACAGACACCAATCATTATGCTGGGGCAAAACTCTTCCTGGATCCTCAGAACCCCAGAGGGACATTACCACAACTCAAGAAGCTTGATATGAATATTTAATCTCTCTAAAATTGGATGATTATGCAGATACTGTGCATCTGGGAAAGTTGTTCCCCCAGGGGCTTATAAAAATAAATACCACATCTAAAATGTAACAGCCAAAATGCAGGTGGTGAATTCTCTCCCTGCTGCTTACTTGCAGCTCTACTTCACTTGTCCTGATGTGCCACTGAAACCAATGGGCCTCCTCTGAGAAATAATAGCTGTGGCACATGCACAGTCCACAAGGGATGAAGGTGCTCATCACTGGAATATAAGGTGTTCCTTTGAGCCATCTACTACCGTATGGTTGATGGGTTTGATGATAAGGAGGAGAATAGTTTATAGGCTTTCTTTTTAGAGCATGGTATATTAGTGTCTAACATTTTAATGAATTCCATAAATAAAAGATGATAAAATGCCAATGTTTTGTGAACTAAATGCTGTGAGTTTCATCTTGAAATCTGGCTACATAAATAGCATTCTAATCAAAATTTTTTTACCCTGTCTTCTGTGTTCTTGGAATTACTAGTTAAACATCAATGGATTATTTTCATTACCAAAAATAGAATATTGAGCCAGCACCATTCTGTTTCTTGTACTTTCACCTCAGCTTCATTGGTCACACTGAGAGCAATTGACATGTTCTGGGTAATGGAGACCTGTCTTCATATGGGAGGCAATTTGTTGTTCTAGCTGAGGCCTTTGGCACACTTTACTGTGGTGCTCTAAAACATTACCTAAAGTGGGGACATTAGGCTGTGAGCCACTCACCTGGTCTTCTTCTCCACAACATTTGGTACCAGGCTTGTAAAGGTTATACTGGAGAATAGAAGAACTGAATAGAGAACAGAACTGAGACCCAGACAAACCTGCAGCAGGAGGGCTCTAACAATGCCCTGGAAATGACAAATTTTTTTCCTTTTTGGATGAAAATAATAATGAAACATTCATCAGAGATTCTAGTTCCATCAGGCACAAACAGCAGCTTGATGAGCTTCTACAACTGCTGTTCTTGCATGTACCCTGAGGAAAAACAGAGAATTAATAGCTTATTTGCTTTGCTCATTGAGAGAGAAGCTGGTGCTTGTAGGATAATATTTCAGTCGGAGAAATTGCTAATAAATACATAATTTCTTGCTTATTTTCAGAGCAAAAAAAAAACCAACTCTGATTTCAGATAGACAGACTGATCTTTGCAAGACATAAAACCACACATTGCAAAAAGGCTGTTCCTGGTGGCAGAGGATCCTAATCTCATTTAAAAAATAATGCCTGTGCTGCAGAAGCATTCAGCTTATTGCCATGGAGAAGGTAGAAGGCTTGAACAGTTTTCTTTCCCCCTCAGGTGGCTGGGCTGACCCACAGTTTTGATGACCCACTGCTCATCAAAAGCAGAGTATTTGTTCTTTAACTTCTCTGCACCCATCCCTAGTAAAAGAAGCAAAGGTCACAGAGCAAAGTGGTTACCCTATATGCCACCCCAGCCCAGCAACTAAGCTTCTAGCAAACACATTAGTGTTTAATTTGTCATCCCTGGTGGTGTGGCACCATGTTTTGTCCCCCACCACTCCCCATGAGCACTCCGGGGGGCTTTGTGCAGGCAGCAGAGCAAGGAGGAGATGTGCGGGCCAGGAAACACATTAGCACCAGGGCTGGGTCCACATTCTTTGACTTTGTTGTCTTACCTTGAACACTGGCTTTTTACACACAGCTTGAGGGGCAGCCAGGAAAAAATGGCAAGGCAGTGGCCATCCCAATGAGTGGCGACTGCTTGTTCTCCAAACATCCCTCCCCCTCTCCTCTCCCCTTGCCTCCATCCTCCACTGCTCTGCAAACAAAGACTGTTTTGATTGCTTGGATGACAGCACAGGAATTTGCCTTTTCAAAAGCACTTGCTGTATATATACCACCTAAGTACTGTAACCAGAAGCACCTTTAAAAGCCATCAGAGGGAATGGAAGATGTAGTAGTGTCTGGCTTCATTTTGAACCAGTTTCTAATGAACACATAAAACACAAAGACAAGCTTGCACATTAGCCCAACAGAATGATGGGAAATAGTCAGTAAAAAATGATTCAGTACTTTGGCAGAATAGTTTCTATTGCTTTTGATTATATTTGATTCCCTCCAGACCATTTAAATTCATCCCAAAATGCAAAGAAAAAAAAAAAAAAAAAAAAAAAAAGAAAAAAAAAAAAGCAATTTTCTTGTTCAGCAGCCAAAGGGCAGGAGAACTGATTTTTGTGTGCTACAGAATCATTTCAAACTGGTCCATTTGTGACAGGTTTTCAAATGTGCTTTGTGCCAAGTTAGATGAAAGGCACTGTAGAGTGATTGCATACATTAAATGTAACTGGGGAGGCAGTCATCATAGCTCTCCCAGAAGGAGAAAACATTTCTGGGACATCTGAGAAGAAGGCAGGTGAGGAAACCCATGTGCTACAGAAATACTCAGTTTAAATGGAATGCTCAAAATTAAATCGTATCTTAAAAAACTTGTCTGCCTGGAAGGACATATGCTTTTTGCCTTGCCCACTTCCTACTCCATGTGAAGGTCTATTCTCTGTTGTACTGTTTTTTTCAGTCAGATTTTCTCTTGCTCAGTCCTAAGCCTGGTGCTCTCATGCTCTGACTCTCTATTCACTTGCCAGACTTGTTTTTCAGTCTGTCAATCATTCTGACTTTAACCTGTTCTAAACTTAACTCCTGCCCACCCAATACTCCAGCTCCCAGACTCTTCCTCAGCCCTCATTCAATCGTATGGGCCTTGTGATCTCCCTTCTATTACTTGCCCTGCTCCTTCTCTTATCTCTGTGGTCACCAGCAATTCGTACCCTTGATTTGCTGAATGCTCTGGAGAAAATTCCTGAACTCATTTTCTACCACCCGTTTTCCTGCTTTACTGGCAACTATTTTTGGAAAAAAAAATGTAATTTCAGAATACTTCTGATATCTCTCCTTCCTCCCCATTCAGATTACACCAGAATTCATATACTTGTTACTAAACAGCCCATGAAAACCCTGTTCTCTCCACTTCTTCTTTGAACACACTTTTCTAATTCTTTATTCATTTTATACCACATGCAGGGATGCCGATTAGATCAGCAGAAGTAAACTGAGCCATGGAGTTTAGGTATCTGACACTCTCCATTGAATGTCTAAGGACAGAGTGAGATATTAGAAATATCAACTTCTTATAAAATAGACCATGTTTAGAAGACTTCTGCAAACAGAAACATAAGCAGTGGAAACAAAGGAAGATCAGATGAGAAGGATTTCAACTTGCATAGAGGGGTTTCAGGATTTGTAATATATGTTCAGGTCACATCAAGAGCTCTAAATCTTCCTCCTTTCATTGGGGTGTAGTTTTGGCCCCTGTCACATGTACTCTAATTTTCACTCATTTGCTCTTTCAATCACAGACAGTCAGGTAGCACTCCTATTTGGAATATCATTTATTGGTTGTCATTATTTTCATTTAAAGCTTGCCTAAATTTCTACATTTTCAGGATGGAAAGAGCACAGAATCAGGGGCACCTTATTTCTGTATCAGTGCAAAAGCTTGTGATCCAGGAAATTTTTCTGTAGGCAGTCACTGGTGTTAGCCACAGTCTCAACTACAAGTGAAATCTGAACCACCACAGAGCTCTGGGGGCACAGTGGCTGCCTATCTGCACAGGGTTTCCACACAGGTGTGAATGCATAAGGATTGGCACTTAGAAAACTGTAGGCAACACCGTGAGGTGCACAGAGAGTGTAGGGTTGTACAGCACTGAATAGCTATGGACACCAGGCTGCATGGATTTTTATCTGGGTCCTTGGTGACTTTCTTCAGTCCCACTGTAGATGGGAATTAGGGACAGTAGATTGACCTAGGTGGGTCTGTCATCCTAAATTTTGCTACTTTGTTTAAATACCTTGCCTCTAAGTTTCAATTTGCTTTTTCCTTTCTAAGTTAGCAGTCTGTTGCAGCAATGTTACGGTCTCAGATCCGGACCATTAGGAAAAATTATAGTATCATTCATATTCTGCTGGTGGATCTCTTAACCCCAAAGAGAAACACTAAAGCCAGGATCCTATAAGCTTCTTTTTTCCAATTGATTCTAGTGAGCATTAGACAAATAAAAATTAGCTAAAAACCTTCCTGATTTTGTCTGTACACCATAAGAAGTCAATCACAGACTGAAAACTAGTACAAGAACTTTTGATATGTTATGGTAACTACTAAAAAGACCTTCATTTATATATCATGCTTCTCCAGTTTTGACTGGAAAATTCATTTTGTTTTTGGGACAACTAGGATTTATTTCATTGATTAAAAAAGAGTCTCAAGCATGTCAAGAATTTGAAAGTGTTTATTCCCCTTTATGGGGCTTCTTTCTGATGGGAATATTGGAGTGTTACTTAATTCTTCTTAAGGGAGATACCATCGCATCTCTTTGACCATCAGAATGTAAGGTGGTGTCAACTTACATTATTCAGATCACATTCAAAGCCTTAATGAACCTGAAATTCAGTCATTTGAGATACAGATCGCAGCACATGATTACTCTATAAACTGATTTTATCCTATGACTACTTTGATAAAAAGAAAACCTGTACTAACAACTGAGTTTGCCGTAGAAGCCAAGTAACATAAAATATTTTTATTACGTATTTTCTGGGGTCTTAGGCTGTTATATGATAGGGAATGTGCTGTATCCATTAGAGAATGAGATCTGGTGGTATACCAGTGCTGTGGCATATTGCACAGTCACCCAGATGCAGATAAAAGCAGCTTAGTTATTGGAAGGTCAAAACTAAGAAGATGATAGTAAAATCTTTGCTATGAAACTTTGGTAGCTTAATTAACAGACATATTCTGATTTCACCCTGCTGTTTCAAAATGGAAGTGCTTTTATCCTAAACTAATTTCTTGCCCACAATAAATAATAATTTGAATTTCCTGCTAATCTTGCATAGATAACAATCTAGCCTTTCAGTTGCCATTTAGAGGACAGGGACATCTCATGTTTATAATTGGTTTGCTTTTAAAAAAAATATTAATCTTTTTTTGGGAGGACTACATAGCTTACCAGCAGGAAACTGAATGAGGGCTTGGGGGAATTTTGTAATTGTTCCTGTGTAGGATTTGAGTTTCATTCTCTTCATGACTTCTTTGAGCTTAACAAAAAAAAAAAAAAAAAAGAGTATAGAAGATTTGTTTGGTGTTTAACTTGATTATTTAAATAAGAGATAAGCAATTGCCATTACAGCAGCTAGGCAATAATTTCCTGGGGTCAGGGTCTCTCCTGCCCAGTGTACACCCCTATTGTTAATGGAGCTGAACATGCACACTCACATTTTAGAAGGGAATGTTAAACAGTCCCCATTTATTTTACAGTGCAAATACTTACATGACAAAACACAGACAGACTGCAGAAGTCAGTCTGAAGACTTTGAAAAAAGCGCTAGAAGCACAAAGAGATTTAACTACCTAACCACTACTTTTCCCTTCTGAGTTCAAACTTTAGAACTGCAAAACCTTACTTAACCATAATAACCCCACTTATCCATCTCCTAATCCTAGTGAGGTGGGGCCCAGTCATCAATGTTTTCCTCAGCATTTTTTCAGTGGACTATCTGAGCTCTCCTTTTAGAAACATAGTACATATCAACTACTTGTATAGGGAACCTATCTACTGAAAACTAATCCTTATTCTAAAATCACTGAATAGGCATTGCCCAGACAAATTTGTTCAGTTGGCTGATTATCTGTAGCAGTATTAAGTGTTAGGGGTCAAACTCTGACTGCTCAAGCATATTTGCAGGATACAGCAGGAGCTCAAGAGTAGGATTTGGTATCAACCGGAACTCTATCATCATATCACTTCATGATATAATGACAATTTTTTCTCCTTAATATTGGTGCATGCCTCTGGTTACCTTTTAGCTACATTTCAGCCAACACAGAAGTGTGCTTTCCCTGAGTTTTCTTGACTGGGTTGGCTTCTGCAGCTACCACTGAGCTGAAAGTCAAAATGCAGCAGGTGGTGGATACTATAAGGAAGGCAGAGCTACACTGAATCCTAGTGTTGAATGTCTCCCACCCCAAGCTAGGGTCACCACCTCAACCAGAACAATAAACCTGACTGAGGGATTTATTACCTGTGCCTGGGGCCTCACTTAATAGAGCCCTTTCTTTATATCCCTCCTCCACAATAGGGTCAGGAGCAACTTAGCCCTTTTTACTGCAGGGTAGGAAAACTATAAGAAGGCTTTGGTTAATTCTGAAGGCAATTTTTACATTTCCTAGCACCTGTATTTCTACACCAGGGTGTTCTTTTTTATTAAAAAAACCCTACAAAACAATACCAAAAAAACCCCAAAAAACCCTATCAACTTTAGGGGTGATAGATTTACAAATTGCAGGAGCTGAGTACCTTAAAGATTATTTGCTTCTTCAGAGCTTTGTGACTACTGTAGTAGAATCTTTCCTGAGGAAGTCAGTTTTACAATTACTTTATAAAACAAGAATATTACCATTTTGACATTTATCAGCAGTAAAAAGTATGTCTCAGGGAGGAAAATATTATGACAGAGTTTAATGTGCTTAGTTTTCAAATGACAAATATTTTACAAGTGTTCCCTGTTTATCAAGAGTAAAGGTTCTGCAGACTTTGATAGAAGTTACATTGCTAAATATTTGAGTAGCTCTTGAAAATTTCAATCTAGTGATTCTTGAGAATAGTCCTTGTTAGAAATTGCTTCTGGAGACAGCACTCATGGCTAATGCAAAAGAGCTGCCTGCTCCTGCTTCTAATAATTCTCTTCAGCAACTACCCAGACACTGTACAAGCCCCTAGCAAGCATGGTTTTGCCTAGCCTGTGCATGGCAAAAATACAAACCAGTTTGGTCTCTTATGGCTATTTGATCTCTTCTTACAGTGCCAGAGAAATCTCTGTAACTGAAAGTGAATGAGCTGCATGGCTTGGGAAGTTATGAAAGTAATGATCCTTGGTCATCAACCTCAGGAGATACTTGCTAGGATATAGCAAGGCTCCCTGTCAGATACAGGGATATTTTTTAATAATGTAGAAGAAGCAATAATATGTTAATGAAATTTCAAATGACAGCATATGTGAAGATCTTCCCTTGTAAATCACCTGAGCCTAATAGCTGCTTTTGTAGTGGTAAGCAAGTATAGAGACATTCAGCAACACAAGTGTCGCAGGGCATCTCTTCTTTCCTAAAAAGCCAAAGCTCCAATTCCTAAAATGAAAAGCATATTAAAATTTAAAAAAAAAAAAAAAAAAAAAAATTGAGTGAGAATAAAGCTCCAACAGTCTACCCTGAAAAGATGATATTCAAGAGATATTATATCAAGACATAAAGATTTTTCATAAGCTGTGCTTCACCCTCAGAGAATGTATATTGTCATATATACCTCTAACTTAACATTAAAGTTTCTTACCCTGAATACAGAGATATTAATCTTTTGTTATGGGAAGGTGCATGAAGTTGTCACTCCAACTAGAAAAGAAGAGATAAATTTAATTTTGCATATAGAATATACATAAAGAGAACAGTGAGTCTGTTTTATTTGACAATTAAAGTTGTTATAGACATAGTTGTTATAAAGTTGTTATAGACATAGCATATCTCAGTCTCTGGACAGATTTGTGTGAGAATTGATATGCAGCTTTACACAGAATCTTTATTTTTTTTCCAAATATTCCAAGCTCTCCTCGCAATATGTGAGCATTGAATTTAAAATTATGAAGTTTTTCAAGTCAAGAAATTCAACCAATAGGATGCAATACACATGAGTGTATTTAGCCTGGTGTCTATAGCCCATTGTCTGAAAGACCTTATGTCTTTGATATAATAGACAATGAATTCCTTCTGCTTTCAGTTACACTCTTATAAATCTGGAGTAACACCTTTGGAATCTGAGATGAGTTCTGCCTCAATCTCTCTTTTTAGATGCTGGACCATGGCCAAGCTTTTTACTTTGAATAACTGCTTCCAATGCTGGGATTCTATTCACAACCTGTAGGAGATGCATTAGAAAACACAGCTCTAAAGTTAGGGAAATGCTGGGAGATTAAAGTCTTTAATACATAAGTCTAAAATCTAGCCTGTAAGTTTCAGGAAATGTATCTGTGTGTCCCATGCACACATCTGAGGAGCAGATGATGCCTGGACAGGCTTTGCAGCTTGGGTGGAGTGTGAAGCTGCTCCCGCTTTGCAAAGGGAAGTAGGACCCCTCTGCTCTTCCCCTTTCACGTGTCCTCCGTTTGTCTGGTTTTGATATACAACCCTAAGTAAAATTAAGAAGTGTATCCAAATGCCATTTTCACAAGCATAGATGTCTTGCAAGCCACTTCAGATGGTTCAGGTGGAACTTACATCTGTTCAGTCATTCACTCTGCAGAGATGGGATACTGCTTCAGTTTTCACAAATCAGTTAGACTCATTGCTTCTGAAACCATGATGTAAACAGGGTTAATAAAATAGGTGTAAATTAAGCTAACCAACTTACTAGAAACAAAAGTTATGGAGTTGCTGTGTTCCTGTCAAATTATTTTATGTCCTACAACAAATTTGCATAAATTATTATAGAATCTGCCATTCTGTGACTAATTCTTCATGAAATATCTCTGATGTAGAAATCCATTGATATCTTCAAGTCTAACACAGTTCTATAGAAATTTAACTTAACCGAGACCCAGTGGTTTAAGCTCTTCAGATCACATTCAGAAACATCATCAGGCCTTTCTTGTGCATGTGTGTGGCTCAGTTTCTCTCCATGACTTTATTTTTTGTAGGAAAAATTCACACAGCAGCAACATTTTCTGACCAGATGAGTTTTTAAAAATTTCATATTTTGTTAGGAGTACTCTCCGTCTTTACTTGTATGCCAAGTCTTAAGTATTTTTTCTTGTATTTAAGAGACAAATATAGAGTAACTGCATCTCCAGCTACTCAACAAGTCTTGTGTAATGTGTTTCTCATTTCAATAATTCCCGCCACTCAGCTTACAGTTTCATTAACTTTTCCAGTGAACTTCTGCTGATATATGGTTAAGAGATTGAAAATATCATTGAAATCCATTACATTGTATTTCTCTGCTAGAAGCTGCCCTTAGAATAATTTACTTAGTGTTAGTGCAACAGCACTCCACACCGCTCTGTCATAAACTGAAGGAAAAATATCACACTTCTGAAGACAAGAGCTGTTAAATCAGTTTTGCACTAGCTGAGACAAATTTTCCCAGTCAATATCAATAATACTAAAAATTAAGAGGGTTAAGTTCTCTGCAAAGGTTGTTGTTGCAAAGGGAACAGAAAGCATAGTGAGTTTCCGTTTGGGGGTGAAAAGGGCAAATATTGAAATAGTAAAACTTGAAATGCTAGCTTTTAATTAATAATGATGAAAAAGGAAGAAAAGGACTCTGTAGTGTCCAAATCATGCTAATGCAAGGCATGACAAAATCCAAAACCATGCAGACAGAGAAGGGTGCCTTGCAGCACAGGGCAATGTTCCCATCAGAAATAAACAGACGGGGTGACTGGAAACAGCCTGTTCTGGAAACACTTAGATGGAATTAAAAATCACTACAGATTTAAATAATAGTTTTTCAAACAAAAGTTACTTTCTATGAAGTAAAAAATGCCATTTATCCTCTAGTCAGAATCACTGGGCCAAGTACTGACTTGATCTATATGATCATAAAAGATCATGAAGAAATTGAAAAAAAAATGTCTTAAGCATTAAACTACCCTATGTTAGATCAAATCTCTCTAGCAGAAACTGACTTACTTCTATGAACTTCATTATGTTCTAGGTGAAGGCCAAAGGGCTGCAAAATTTAAATATGTGTGGACCTTTATTTTGCAGCATATGTACACCTTCTGTGGAAACCTGAATTACTTCCTGTTAAGGCAGTAGCTCCCAGAATACTGTTAAATAACAGAAAAGTTGCAAACCAGCACTTGTACCATTCTGACTAGGCCTGTAAGGAACAGAGAAATGCCTGGATGAAATATTCTGAAACCAAAGATATGCATATCACATAGGGGAAGGGCTTAGATTTCTAACACCTTGCAGTCAAGAAAAACGGTGAGGATCTGGCTCTGCTCCCAAAGTGGTTAAACCCTGAAGAAATTCTTGAAGTAAAGATGACTTCTAAAAGACTGAATTATTCACCCTGCATGCCAATGTTTTCATTGTAATGCTTGTGTTGGGGTAAAAATCACAAATGATTCAATTTAAAATACTGTTGAGAGGTAATTTAGCAGAGACTGAATGGGGACAGTCCATAAACTACTCAATACTAGATTTTTTTATCTTTTTCTTTTCGTGTAAAAACAAAGGCTGAATGGTAGATGTTGTGTGTGTGGCAACAGGACTAAACCTTCCAGGTAGTTTGGGGAAGTTTCCAATTTCAACATGGGCATGACTTCCCTTTCTTATTTCTTCCTAGGTGAAGCCATCCCTGCCCACCTGGGAAGCTGGCTGCAGGGCTGCTGTGCTTTTGTGCCCAGGGAGGGTGGCAGGACTGGGGCACAGATGGGGACTGCTGGATGCTAGAAGGGTGCCATTACCTGCTCAAGTCACAGCACAGCCCCAGTTATTGTGGCACATTGGGTTCATTGTCAGTTAGAGTGGCAGTGATGTTGAGCAGCAGATGTGACAGATGGCTGGGCTCCAGCCACCTCGTGGCAATGGGATCAGAGCCAACTCAGATCTTTTCTTCTCTCTTAAAAGAGAAAAACAAAAACCAAAAAACAAACAAACAAACAAAAACCAAAAAAAAGAGGAAAAGACCTTTAAACTGTGACGCATCAACCCATAGTTTTTAGTTGGAATGCATAAGAGACAACTATCATATCTCAACCCCTACTTTTAGGTTTTTGAAGTTTTTTTTTTATTATTTATTATTTACTTCAATCATGTTTTAATGGGATATTCGATCCAGAAGGCAGCTTATGTTAAATTTTTGTTCTGAGAAGAACTTCCAAGCTTCTTTACTCATAAGTGAACCAATCTAAATCAGTTGTTACCTTTTTAATCAGAGAAACCTTTCTCTCAGAACACTTCAGGCACTGCCTGTGAACAAGGAACACAAAAATAAATCCAAGTCTAAACCTATTGTGTCTGGTGAAATGATTCTGTTTATTACCTTTAGATTATATTTATTCTTTGTTAAAACCTGGAGTCATAGTTCCATTTCCAGCCTTATATAGGCAAGACTCAAGGTGGTCTCTGAAGGGCCCTCATGACTTTCATTTTCAGGTGATTTGGGGTGTTTTGTACGTCTTTTTTCTTCTCTATGTTCACCCATCGTCAGCCCAAATCTTGTCACCAAGGAAATGCCTCAAACTCTAAGCACCCTGTGTGGAGCAACCAACACAAATGCAGCCAACAAGGTCCACATCTTGCCAACATTCTGCATCAGATTAGACCTCTTGAACAATTCAAGCCTTTGGCCATAGATTACAACACTGGTAATCTGGTCAGATGTGTGCTTGAGGTTTATTGATGCCACGTAAGACACAGTAATAGCAAAAGTGTTGCTATCTGAGGTATAATATTAATGCTCCATGAGAAGGTGAGAGGGAATATGAAACAGGGTTGGTGGTATCCCACCAGAAGAATTTCTCCTTCAATTTCATCAGCATCCAATTTGAAAACACACGTGCAAAAGAGTCTACAAATTGAGTGAAGATGGGTTGTTTGATGTTGAATAAGAGGTGTCAACAGGTTGTAGGTATAAATCAAACTAAAACCACCATTTTGATTCTTTGTCAACTAAATCAGTGATTCTCTGAGAAAGAAGAAACAAGAGGAAAACAAATAAGTGGATTACTTCCATGCTTATTTTCTACTCTTTCTACAAGTAGTAGGACAAAAGGTATTTTCCCTCAAGATCCAAGCATTCCACCACATATTTCCATTCAGAAGACAAAACATTTTCAACTATCCAGAAAAAAGGACATCTCTTTTCATAGAAGAGGAAAGCTTGGGTAGGCTGAATGTAAACACAACTAACAGGATCTGGGCACACAAAAATAGAGCAATCTGTCACAAATGAAAGACCTCAAAATAGACTTTCACCAAATGCTGAAAGAGAAAAGGAAAAAATGAAGCAGTGAAAGCCCCAGTAGCATTATTAATTACTATATATTTTGTTACTTGCAGTATAATGGTGCCTTGAAGCCTGTATATAGAGTTAAAATTTAAGCTTCAGATATGAGCTGTTGTGGATCTGGTTGGTTAATGCCCCCAAGGAGGTGGAAGAATTGGAAAAAAACTTAATCTCTGATTGTTTATGGTGTTGACAATTGAGTACAGTTTTAGGACAACATAAATGTTTTTGGTTGTGTTGTTTTTTTTTTTATTATTACTATCAATTTGAGTGGAAATGGAGCTTAATGAACTGTTTCTACTTAGTGTTTGTGCTGCAAAGGTTTGATTGACTTACTCAAGATTCTTATTCATACAATAAATAAATGAAATTAATGTTGGGTGATCTCCAGTCAGTGCTGTATGCAGAGTAGATGGTCCTTTCTAGCTTTTTTTTTTTTTTTGTCTTTAGGCAGACTGTTCTGCTTGACTGTGCAAACCATGACCAGCAATTGATCTTTTTCTCAAAAACAACAACAAAAAATGTTTACAACCCAAGTAGGCAGCCCCAAAGATGAGGGAGGTGAGAGGGCAGCTGCTGTTTGGGTTTTCAGGTGGAAGCCTAATATAGATAGAAAATAAAATTGACCATGGTCACACAAGAAACATGGGCAAAACAGAAGAAATGCAGTTCTTCCAGGTTCCCTTCAGGTATCTTAATGAGATAACCACCTCTCAAATTTTGAAGGACAAGCATGCCAAAATAGGGACCTTAAAAGAGAAAGACCTTTAAAGAGAAGTGAGTATTTGCATTTATTTGAATGGACTTTGTCTCTTAACACCAAGTGACGAGTAAAATGATTTTAACAAAAATAATTTAACGATGAAAATAAATAATTTCAAAATGCAAAGTTCACTGAGAAACTGGATGCAGTTATATAGCTCAGATAAAAACTGGATCAGAAAAACCCTTCCTTACCTCCAAATAATAACCCCTGCTTTATGTTTCAGTGAAATACTGAAGCAGGATTGAATAAATTATTTTGAAAAGTATTATTAAAAATGGCAACATTTTGTTTTATAATTATTATTGAAAAAACTCAGAGATAAAACTTTTGAAACTGTTTCTTGAAATAATTTTTAATCTATCAAGCAGGCTCTCCAGTCACTAGTTATATCCCATCTGCAGTTTCAGGCAGGAGCTGTGATCTCTGCAAAGGTTAAAGTCAGATTTAAAATAAAAAGGAAGCTTTAACATTAAGCAGGTGAATAACTTTACACATGAGAACCATTCTATTTGATACTGTTCATGTGTATAATCATATATCATTACACTGGAGTTTAATTCTGCTAATCTGTATTTTGGGCTAGGCCAGAATGCTAACTTATAAAAAAGACTGTTCATCCATTCCAGTGCATATTTCTAATTAAGATGCTAAAGAGCTCTTTCATTTAAAAATATTCCCAAGAAAAGAAAAATCTCTGAGAAGTAGCCTCTCTCTTTGAAATTAAAGTTATTGTTTTCATTATCAACAGATAATTTAGTATTCAATTGATCCAGGTTATATGCAAATGAACAATCACACTCTGCAGCAAGAAGAAAAAAGGAAAAAAAAGATAAGGCAGCTTTTTTATACAAGGCCACCTTGTAGCTCTTTATTAACTTGCAGCCTCTGCAATATCTTGTATATTGTTGACATTCCTTAGCTTGGGCTAACAGTACCGTGCATACAACACTCCCATCACACCCTTCACTAGCTCAGTCAGCCCTATTCATGTGTTACACACCTGTGCATATTTGCAGTCCATTTAACTGTGCTGTGAGAAATATTAGCTTTCAAGGTGGACTCAGTAAAGATGTTTCCCCCCCCTCCCCATTTTTGTTCTTCACAAACAATAAAGAAATAGTTAGGAAGTCACAGACCATACATCTCACATCATTCTTACGTTTGACACTATCACAGTCTTGTATCAGTTTCACTTCATCAAACAGGTAGGGAGAGAAGTGCATCAGCAGAAATCCTGCCCCAGACAGTATTTAGTTCTTTTCTCAACTGTACCAGTTGGTCTAATGAGATTCAAAGTTCTTTCCTCTTGTACCTAAGATGATCACATGTATTATATTATCACCACCCTGAGTATTCACATCATATAGAAGTACCCCAATACCCTAGGGAGATAAAAATTTTAATGGTTCTACATTGCAAGATTGTATCAGGAACCATGGGGAATCTCTTAAGGAAATGATGAGATTAATAATGACAGTAATTAAATAATTTATGCTAACTTTTTACAGTTAGTCCAAATGTCTATGTGTGGTTATGGTGGATGAAAAGCACTGTATTTGTCCTTCTCCCCCAAAGTCCTTATTTACATGCAGAACTCAGTGGATGGAGGGGATGTCACTGCCTGAAATCTATTGCAGTTTGCACTTACATGCAAAACACTCTATTCCTACATGTCTGGCTCTTCTGATCCGGAAATATGACAGTGATGAAAGTGTCGCACATGACACATATTTTGACAGATCACCATCTTTTTGGCAAAATGGTCAAATTCAGACAAAATTTTGTCCCAGGGTTGAATTGAGGGTGGGGTTTACCTGGTCTATCACCTGACTGCTGCAGTTCTAGCCTCTTCCATCATGAGCAGATCATTTGCCTTTGGACTGAATGAGAATATCCCATCTCCAATTTTTTTGGAAATTCACCCCAGCCAGAGCCAAGGAAATGGTCTCAATTTCAGCATAAATAACAATTATTTTCTTTCTGTTGTACAAGCTACTTTCTGTTCATGAGGAGAAGTAACTGTCATAATTACTCATGTCTAAAAGATAGTTAATGAACAGGTAAGATATTTACTTACAAAAATCTTTTATATAACATAGTGACATACAGTACAGATAATGTTCAGCTGTCAGTGCTGGAGGACATAAAATTTTACCCTAAGCTTTGGGTTAAATGGTTATTTAAAAAAAATAATAATAAAAAAACAATTAGTAGCAAATACTCTCAAGTGTTTGGTGATTTCAGCTCCTTTATGTTCATTCTCAGATGATTCAGAGATGCATGATACAGCTACAGTTGTGTGTTTTACTAAATAAATAGATAAATATTTTAGCATTGCAGTTTCACTGAATCATACCATGAAGTCATTAAAAGAATAACTTTTACAAAGAGAGGGATTGAATGTAAGATAATAAACATTAGCCACAGTGCAAAGTATTAAAAAAAAAGCAAATAAAGAAAAAATAGAAAATTAATTCTTTGCATTACCCCCTTCATTTTGTCTTTATTTGAAAAAAAACCTACCACCACCACCACCAAAAAAAACAAACAAACAAACAAAAAAAAAACAACAAAAACCAAAAACAAACCAAACCAAAAACCCACAACAAAAGAAAACCCCAGCAAAACAGAATACAGAAGTTATGTGTAACTTCTTCTGAGGTATTGACTGTAATGGACCCACACTTATAGGTTTTAGGGAACAGTGGTGCTCCAGTCACTCATGGGGGAATCAGACTTCAACACTTCTTTCTCTGGACCATTTATTTCTGCCACTAAGACAATGAAAATGAACTCAAAGAACCAATTTGAAAATTATTAATTTCCCTATTGCGATTTTTTTAACATTACCATAAGGATGCAGAAAGCATAGGACCTTACAAAATGAAATATTCAGTGGTGTCTAGTTAAGTTTCCAGGGTACTAATAAGAAATTTTTCTTCAGCTTTTTTTAAAAGAATCTGGGTGACAGATTTGAACAATTCTGAGATTGTTATTTTTAATTATCTATAAATCTGATAGTGTTATAGCTCAGCCACTGGAAAGACTTTGAAGTGTTTGTGTTGCCTTAAGCTAAGTACAAAGAGAAATGGTGTAATGTGGTCAAAGAATTTACAGATTAGTATAACAACAACTACCTATGATGTGAGACTATGTCATCCTCAGATACTTTCTCAGTCACTAGTGTTAAATGAGTATATCCTTATAAAATCTATAAAGAATTGCTAGTTATGTTAGCTGGGAATTTTGTTGATGACTTTTATTAATTTTTAATGAAACTGAAACAAGCTTCCATAGAATCTTAAAGTAAATATACTATGGTCTAAAAACAGATAACTTATTGCTGTAAAGAGATGAGCATGCCAGAATTATTCCTAAAAACACAAACAAATTAAACAGCAACACTTCAAAAGGCGTTGCATAATTTTAAACATCTTTAAAACCTGTTGGGTTTGATGAGGTAAATGGCACATATGATTTCAGTGAAAATATCCCTATAGAATATGACCTAACACTGCCATATAGGCTAGACCATAGCACTAAGTGCCACATCCAGTCTTCCTTAAACACCTCCAGAGATGGTGGCTCCACCACTTCACTGGGCACTCCATTCCAATGCCTGATCACCCTTTCTGTGAGGGATTGTTTTCTGATATCCAACCTAAACCTCCAGCTTCAGGCCGTGCCCTCCTGTCCTGTCACCAGTTTCCTGAGACAAGAGCCCAACCCCTGCATGACTACAACCTTCCTTCAGGTAGCTGTAGTGAGTGATAAGCTCCCCCCTGAGTCTCCTCCAGGTTAAACATCCCCAGCTCCCTCAGCCTCTCCTTTTAAGACTTTCCCCCTGGTCCCTTCACAGCCTCCTTGCTCTCCTCTGGAGCCGCTCCAGCACCTCAATCTCCTTCCTGAAGTGAGGCTCCAGCACTGTACACAGTACTCAAGGTGAGGCCTCACCAGTGCTGAGTACAAGGGGACAATTACACCCTTAGTCCTGCTGGCCACACTGTTCCTGATACAAGCCAGGATGCCATTGGCTTTTTGGGCCACCTGGGCACAGTGCTGGCTCATGTTCAACCCATTGTCAACCAGTACTCCCAGGTCCCTCTCTGCCAGGCCTCTTCCCCCAGTCTGTAGCACTGCATGGGGTTATTGTGAACAAACCATAGGACCCTGCACTTGGTCTTGTTGCACTCCATACTGTTGGTCTCAAACCATCATCCCAGACTGTCCAAGTCCCTCTGCAGCATTTTCCTACCTTCAGGCAGATCAACACTGCCTGACAGTGCCTGACACTAAATACTGACAGTTTAGTGTCATTCACAAATTTACTAAGGGTAGACTCAGGCCCCTCAGCCAGGTCATCAATAAATATGTTGTCTTGGACTGGGCCCAGTACTAATCCCTGAGGGGACACCGCTGGTCACTGAAAGCCAACTGGATGCAGCACCGTTCACCAGCACTCTCTGGGCCCAGTAACCCAGGCAGTTCTTAAGCCAGTGAAGGGTGCACCTGCTTGAGCCATGGATTCCTTTGCTGAAGCTGAGGTAGAACACAGCCACAGCCTTTCCCTCATCCAGTAGGTGGGTCACAGCCACAGAAGAAGATGAGATTGGTCAGATAGGACCTTCCTTTTCTAAACCCATGCTGGCTGGGCCTGATTCTCTGGCTGTCATCTCCACACTGCTTGATTGCATTCAGGATGAGCTGCTCCATTATGATGACAGTAACTGAAGTCAGGTTTACAGGCTTATAGCTCCCTAGAATTCCATCCAATTGATGCAGCAATGGGCAATATGTAACTTTGAAAACCTGACTCAGCTTTCCAAACCTTATTTTATATTTATTGTCACCTTCTTTTATATTTATCATGTGGAATTACACAACAGAGGTAGCTACCCAAGGATTATTTTGCAGAAAATATGTTTAGAACAGCATTCAGTTCATCAGGTATAGGTGTCTGTTTTGGGGTGAGAGGTACCATGTCTTGGGATCCATTTATTGTATTGTGTTTAGCTCCAGTTGCCATTTCAGCAGCCTCAGGTGATTAACATTATTGGCTGCTTTGTGGGGTAACCACTGTTAGCAATACAAATCCCACCCCTACTATCCATACTCAGATCATCTTAAGTAACTGATAAATTAGCCATTAAAAATGAGTGTTTTGAATTGCATACACACAGAAAATCCATTTTATTTTACCCCTTAGTGTTAGAAGCAGACATCCATCAAAAAGTGCCTGTCTTTTGCCTGAGTATATCTGTTTTCCTATAGAAATTCCCAACTACAATGGTTTCCTGGCTTCACCGTTACTTAAGCCAAGCATTACTTCAGGTTGCATTTGGAATTCCATGTCTTTTGAGTTTGAACAAAGCACCTAATCTCTGACACCATATTCTTTCCCTCTAAGTAATTCTTAAGTATTAGACTAGGAAAAACCCTGTTAGGTCAAAGTGTCCTTAAATCCTTCCTTGGAGAGGGTCCAACAGCAAGGGAAGAGACTAAGAACAGCACAACACTGTAGCAATGTTTCTGCAGTGATTTAGGGCTCAAAGACCTCCTGAAGAAAAGGTGCCTTTGCATTTAACATTTTCTAATAGTCTATTGCTTCCTTTTATTTACACAGGTACTTTTTGTCTGCCTTTTTTAACCTTTTAGCAGCCAGTGTACAGTAGCAAGGAAGCCTATGTAATGTGAGATGAAAAACATTTTTTGTTTTAAGAATAGACTCTACAAGTTTCCTTGATGATTCCGAGCTTTCTTTTTTATTTTTTTCTCTAAGAAAAATGGAAAACAGTTATTCTATACTGATTGTCCCCACATCATTCATGATATTATACTTCTTTTGTCTATTCTCCCTTTAGATATTTTTTCATTTTCCTCAGAAGTCTTAGTGCACTTAGTCTTTCCTAGTAAAGAAGTCAGTGCATAATTTTTACTTTTTTTGGTCCTTTTCTGAATGTTTTCCAGTTAAATGATATACTCATATATTTCACTTTGTTAAATGAAGAACTTCTAGCTGTAACCATACTTTAGACTTACTGTTTTGTTATTTATCTCAGAATAATTTGATTAGGGTTTATTTTGATATTACTTGGAATTCGAGTATTGATCCCATGTTTTCATAGAATTATTATAAAGAATACCTATATATAAAACAAATATCCACCACAATGTTTGCCAATGCTACTTTTTTTGAACTGCCTATTTTTGATGTCCTAGGAGCATTTCACAATGTTTATTTTTTTGCTTGATTTTCCTCTTTAGCAAAAGGACAAAGCTGGACACTTCTATGGAGTAATCTAGACCAGAGACCAAAAACACTTTTCTTTCTCCATTGGCTGCAGGATTAATTGAGGGAGATTAAACCACTAATTTAGCTGATGTCTAGAACTGTGTATCGTGGAAAAAACCCATATAGTTCTTGCTGTAGTGATGGATGAAGAGCCCTTTGCTTGCTAGAAGAGCACTTCCATACCTCTCACACTTCTTCAAATTTAGAACTAAAATGATATTAACCAGAGAGAAAGAGTGAGTTTGCATAGTTTACACAAAAGGTTCAAGTCCTCTCCATCTCAGCTGAAGGCATATAGTCTGACATCAGTCCCTTGCCAATATTTAAAACATTTTCCCTTGCTTCTCTGAGGCATCTAATATAATTATCTTTAACCTATTTATTGGTCTCTTCCCTACCAAGTTTTGTTCCTTCTGCTTGAGTATTCCTGTTCAAATTAATAAAGGCAAGGGTGGTATAATTTGCCTACAAAATGAAAGATGTTCTTACATATTATATGCTCTGTCATGTTGGCTGCTTAATTGTACTCTAATTTCACAAAGAAATTATAAGTACATGGTAGTGAAAATCCTCTTCAAGAGCCAGTTTTGCTTGTAAATTAAAGCATTCACAAAAATAAATATTTCTCTTGATACTATCCATCACCTGTACAAAAGCACAGTATAATACATGACCTGTATTAATTTTCAACCTAGTACTGCTATTTAGACATCTCTGATTATTGTTCCAAGGATACATTAGGGTGTATTTGAGTTCAGTTCATATTGTTACAGTATGAAGTACTTTTAACAGTAGTGACAAGGATTAAAAAGGAGCTGCCTGGAATCCATGCAAGGTCCGATTACCTTGCTAGGAATGTTTTTCAAATCATATAAACCTTACAGAGTTGTGCTTCTGGCTGAGACATTTTTGTTATTTATTACTAGCTGAACTTATTTTTGCTCTATAACCTACAATTTATGTCAGAATCTTTTCTCTTTTCTTTTCTTTTCTTTCTTTTCTTTTCTTTTCTTTTCTTTTCTTTTCTTTTCTTTTCTTTTTTCTTTTCTTTTCTTTTCTTTTCTTTTCTTTTCTTCTCTTTTCTTTTCTTCTCTTTTTTTTTCTTTTCTTTTCTTTTCTTTTCTTTTCTTTTCTTTTCTTTTCTTTTCTTTTCTTTTCTTTTCTTTTCTTTTCTTTTCTTTTCTTTTCTTTTCTTTTCTTTTCTTTTCTTCTCTTTTCTTTTCTTTTCTTCTCTTTTCTTCTCTTTATAATTTTACAGCTCTGCTATCAAAAGGCACATGTTTGTGGAAGTCAGCTGGAGTAGGAAGAACCAGTTACAGCAAAGCTGCCAAAGCCTGGCAACAAATTGTTAAACCTCTAGAAAAATCTCTCAGATAAATTGAGTTCACTAGTGATCTGAAGCCTTGAGGACTGCAATAAAATAGATTGCCCTGTTATTAAGGGCAGCAAGAAACAGTTCTCATCTTACCAAACCAAATCTACTGTCCTGTGACACAGTAAATAATTAGAGGAGAGTTACAAAGGTAAGGACTGATTACTTTAAGGATCTTGGTACGTTCTTCACCTGATTTTCTTCTGTTCAGTTTCACCGAGTCACAGGAGCTCCACTAAAAGGTAAAGGAATTGCATAAGGGACTTGGGGGCAACAAGGCTCCCTGTTTACTTCTCCAGGTCAGAATGAATCCCAGCTTTCCTGAAATTTTAATTCAACAAGAGCAGTGGGATTTTGGTGTCTTTTTTTGATCCTACAGGCAAGGAAGAGGGTGAAGGAGAAGCAGCAGCCCTGACAGGCATAAACTTTAGTGCAAAAGATGCCTCAGGACTCTACTGCATGATCATTTTCTGTCTTCTCTTTCTTTATCATTTTTCCCAGCGCTCATGAGCCCCAATGCTGTTTTTCTGCTTGCATGCTTGACAAGAATGTCCCTATTAAAGAGAGAGAAAGATTGCCAAACTTGTTGAAGAAAATTTACAATACCTTGAACAGAACATAGTATTTATCTCTCTGCTTTCTCTGAAGGAAATATAGAGATATGAATCAATCTGTTGTTTCCAGAATACCCTCAAGGAAAGGTGGCTAGGCTTGCTGAAAAATTCTGCCCTAACGATTGCAAAGTTAAGTTGTTAGCCACATGCTTATCCCAGGCAGGAAAGAAAAATATCAGAGATGGGAGTGGAGGTTTCTGCTTTTTTAGCATAACAAAGTAACTGCATGGTACCCTTCCAGTGTTGGCAGTGCTTTGGATGAATAAATGAAAACCTGCTTATTTATGTGTCTTAAAACTCAGAACATTCTCAAATAAGGTTTTGCTAGCTATGCTTGCTTTATGCACACAGTGCAATATGCTGCATAAGAAAAGGATGGCCTTACACTTTATAAATTATTAAATTTTTTACATTAGAGATGTACATATGTGCACAGATTATTTTGGCAGAATAGCAATGCTAAATTTCATGGACAGAGCAGGTGAAAAGACTCATTATACACATGAACCATATAAAGAACAGTCTTGTCTCAGTTTTATCCTTTTAGAGCTACTGTCAAGTAAATAATACCAGTAAGAGACATTTAATTTATAAGAAGGGTGTGTTTTGTTTTGGTTGGTTGGTTTTTTGGGTTTTTTTTCTGTGTCTGCTACATCTCACTGCCCATAACTATGAAGAAAAATCATCAATTAGATGAGGAATATTCAGTTGCATTTCATACAGATGAGTTAGTTCATATAAAATTTGTGTAGCTGTTCAAAGCATAAGAAGATAATTTTATCTTTATAATTAATAACTGCTCCAGTGATTTCACTGTTTGGGAGACTAATCTTACTCGAAGCTTTTTGATTAAAATCCCAGATCCACTCTGGACTCTGCATCTGTTTTAAATAGCAACAGCACTATTTTAAATAAATGGATAATAGTAGAGGGAAACACACATTAAAGTTTCCTTAAGTCATTGACCCATAAGATTATCCATGGTTGACTCTTCTCTGAAACATTTTTGGAGAACAAAACTGTATGAGTCAAACTATTTGCTCTACAAGGTTGTAAAATTAATACTTCCCTTCTGGATCTTTGAAGTATCTGGGGAGACCTTAGCTATCAGGCTTGGATTTCATTTTATGATGATGAACCAGCTTTGAAGTTCTTCAGCTTCCTACCAGGGCACACTTTCAACAGTTACATGTAATTAATTACTTTCTCCTCTCTGTCAGCTATTTCTGAAGATAATGGTAATGTACTTTCAATTCCAGTACTAGCTTCTTGGTTTGGTTTGAAAAGAGAGTAGAACTGGCCATTGATGGCACAGACAAAAAAAGTTCAAGGCTGCAGAGTGCATGGCATTAGTAGAACTCAGTCTTGATTATCTCATCAGTGAAATCGAATTAGAAAGATTTTCTGTGTTCTAAGTGCACCTGTCTGTAATCATAAGATCAGATACTGCAAACTTGCACAGTGGATTTGACAACAATTAGATATCTGCTCTTCAAGAAATACTTTTATGAAGCAGATGTGAAGCAGCTGCCAATCAAAGTTATACTTCTTCTTGAGGCTGCTAAGACACATTCTGAACACCAAGACATTGGTTATTTTAGCATATGCAACAGCCTAAATCTGTGGGATCTTTCTCTGACTTTCAGTATTAGGATCAAAAATTTATTTACAAGTATAGAAGCAGAAAGTGCATTCAAGATTTCCAGCATCTATAACACCTTTAATACACTTCTTAATTCCTGCTCCTTTTCAACAGTATTGTGTTTTTTAATGTGCTTGAAACATAATCCATGTCTAGGAAGTCTAGCAAACAATGTTTCTAAGAAAACACTTTCATCTGAAGTCAGGCATGTAAAATTAAGAATGCTCAAATTTACCAGATGAATACTCCACCTTATGCAGTATCTTGCCTCCAGCCATGGCCGGTAAAGATAATTTACAGGAAGAGGAAAAATGTCTTGAGAACTAAATGAAACTTTCAGTTCTGCTCTGACATCAAGACAGTACATATTCTTCATTCTGTATCTATTTCTTGTTGTATTTTGCTTGAGGCATGATTTAGCCTTGAAAAACAGCTTTTTAAATTCATTGTTTCAGTATATTAATTCCACCTTGTTCAGGATGGGAGGATATAATGACAATTCTCTGGATCCCTCTTTGAACAAGGTCAGGAGTTCACTTAAGCTCCAACAGACCAAGCATTTTAAGGCTCACAAGGGCCAGCAGCATGCAGACAAATCATAGAGCTGACATTACCTCTGGCTGCCCCAGATAAAATGACTCACTGGCAGTGGGGTAGAGGGAAAGTGGTAGGATGGGGACACAGTCTATGGCAAAAGTCCCTAAAGATGCTGGAAAATGGATCTATGTAAAATATAGGAGTCTGTAGACATCCTGCTTTCATATCTAACCTGTTCTTACAATGCTTCTTGTTCCAGTATCACTAGCAGTCATGCATATCTCCCCTTGTCTAACTATCTGTTCTTATTTTGTTAGCTAGGTATTACACAGAGAGTTTTAGGAAAGTGATGAATAAACACAGCTTGTTGAAATTGTTTCTTACCAAAAATCTCTTTACCTATGGAACACCTTCACCATAACACTGTCCAATTGTTTATGTTATGGTTCCTTCTTCAGACTCTCTTAGATTAATATTTTTTTCCCCTCGTATATTTTAATTCAGAGCAAACTGGACTTTACAAGCTACAGAAAAGTAATGCTAATAAACTGAAAAATCTTTCATAGATTCTTCTGAGTAAATGAGATCCATTGGAGTGTAAATTATTATACTGGAAGAAAATCAAGTTAAAGCAACTAAACCCATATACAATGGTGCAGTTGCACTTTATGCAGTAAAGATCAGTTTCTGGACTAACATACATAAAATATGTAAGGCTAAATTTTACCTCCTGTATATATGTCACTGTGTACTACCTGCATATCTTGATCACATTTCTTGCACTAATTAAGATGGAGTATTTTGTCCTGCTGTATACACATCTTCTGCTTCCTTGGATACTGATTATCTTATTCATGGTAACCTGTAAGAAGATATCTGGTGGATTTTTCTTGTGTCAGTCACCTAATTTCCACTACAAGCTAAAGGGAGTTACTTGAATCATATATGTGGAAACAGGTTAACTCCTCTCCGTGTTTGTGTGTTGGTGTAGCTTCCATTGGTTTTGGGGCTGCGTACACTCAACAAAGAGGTGTCTTTTGCCTGCAAGCCAATCTAAATCTTAATGACATTAAATTTTCCTGAATACGAATAATATGGAGATTTAAGTCCTGAATACTAGGATTTATTACACCATATGATTGCTGATTATATGATCCTTCACCTCATTGCCATGATTTCTACTCAAGACATTTCTGTTTGTTTTGGTGTAAACCTACCCATGAGATTCAGACACATGGTCCCTGTTTTACATACCCTGCTCCATCATTTGGTGGAACATATCCCTTCAGTGCCATCTTCTTAAATCTAGGGCACTGTGTAGCTTTATGCATAAGTGCTTGTTTGTACTCCATGCACATATAAAACTCAAAAAAGCAAAATGGACTTGATTCAAAACAAAAAATTATAAAATAAAAAGTGGCACCTGGTTGCCTCATTTCACTACATAAAGTCTGTTATGTTTGTACTTTTAATTTAACACTGTTTGGGATATCTGCCAGTGTAATATTGGCACTTTGATGTGCACTGGAAAACCCACTTAGGACTTGTTCTTAGTTTGATTATCAGTCAGAAACACACATAAAGAAATATTCATTAGAGACCTACTGAGAGCTCTGACAAAACAGCAGACATCTGAACTATAGCATCTGACAGTATTCCCGCTACAATTTTACATTTGCTTGATAAAGTACAAGTAATAAAGTATCTAAGATGTAATTTGGTGCCCACTGGAACTGTGCTTCATTATGGTAGATGTTGTTCTGACTCTATTCAGGAGGCTGGTGAGTGTTTCATGACATGATATCATGCACAAATGATAAATCACCAGGCTAAACGTTGCACCAACCTTCCATGAACACAGAAGCAACACACACATCAGCTGGTGATCACCACTCAACCACAGCCTGGAGCAAGTAATTTGGGGGTTGAAATGTTGGACAGATTCCAAAAGCTTGCTCTCAAAATTATGATACTCTTTAAAAGATGATGATTCCACTGACCTCACTCACAATAGTTCTATGCAGAAGCTACACAAAAAGGGAAGGGAAATAACTCCTTTTTGGTTTTATGAGTTGAATTTGTACAAAATAGTTCATAACTATATATTTATATATACACACAGAGCTTTCTTTCTAGCTCACAGACCTTTTTCTATTGGCCTAAACTTCTAGCAACTACACCCATTGGCAGTACAACACATGATCTGAAATGGTAATAGGCTTTCAATAGAAATGGGAAGGACACATGCATGAAACTGTGATATCAGTCAGCTAACTAGATCAAAGTCTCTCATACAGTTTATTTAAAAAGCACTGGGGAAATCTGGTTCCAATAATTACTTCAATGTGTTTTCCTTTCTAAACAGAAACCATATCACATTTGTAAATGAAAAAAAAATAACATTTGATCCCCTTGTTGAATATGGTGCTTTGGTAAAAAGTTGCTCAAGATATATAAAAGCTCATCTAAAATTAAATTATTTAAATAAATATTGCAAAAAATTAGTAAGGTTGGAGAATAAAGGTCCATTCAATACTCTCAATGTGAATCAGAACCATTAGTGGTGTATTGGTTGCAGCAGTCCACGGATTGAGTAAAAATAATAGTAGCATGTATTCTTCATTTTGTGATTGAATTTTATTTAGACTAGGAATCCTTTGCAATCTTTATTACACACCATGCATGGTAAAAGCAAGCTTAAAACAAGCATGTTAAATCATGGTGCTAAACAAAATTGTTGAATGATCAATTTCCCTAAGCCATTCTGTCTATGTGTGTATTCAATAATTGTACATTATTCCCTGATGAAAAATTAAAGCTGGCTCACAGTATGGGCATAAGACAGAGACCCACGCCTATAGGAACCACTTTAAAATGCGCACGGTCTTTGAGCAAAGCAGGACACTAAAATATGACTATTCCATTCTGAGTATCTTAATCATTTTCTACTTTGGAATAATTATGCATGTATTTTTTTAAGATGTGTTACTGATGCATCTTACTTCAGTGCTTGAAAGCCTCACAAGCTGTGAAAGCATTTTTCCCCAGAATATGTTTCCCTGTCATATAAGGTAATACAGTTTTCCCCAAGTTACCAGACAAAGAGCAGATGCACAGAAGTTATGTGTAGGTGTACATTAGCAGGTACAGGCAGAACTGGGCTCAATCTTCCCATGCTAATATTGGAATTGGAAATATGATGGGAAAAGACGCCAATGTAGGCGTCTGCATCTAAATTTTTGGTCCAGAAACAGTTCTAACCACATGCTGCACCAGAGCTAACATACTGTGCTGAAAGTCTGGGGGCTGACTTTCACAGCAGAGGATGTGGATGAAAGGGTAGTTCAGACCTCCCCCTTTGCTGCCTGTGTGTTCCTAACAACTCACTTTTGTCTAGTTTGAAGTTAGCTCGGCTGTGTGGAAAAACAACTCAGAAATCTTGCCCAGCTAGAAAATTTGACCAATAAAGAGAAAAGGTCAATTTTTCATGAGGTCAAGTTCCTTCTTTGGCTCACTGTGTAATCGCATGTTTACTAACTCTGGTGCAAGGCAAGTAATCGGGACTTGCAGCCACAGAAATACTGAGAGGGCAGCACCATGGTGAAGGATGCACAAAAAAAGACATGAACCCCACCCAAGGTATATTAACATGGGTGTAACACTGGGGAAACACTTGGCGACTTGCCTAGTGTGAGAGAAGATTCCTTTTAGAGCAATACTCAGAGCCTGGAGATGAAACCTTGTCTTCTCCATGTTAAGCCATGCCTCTGTTCTCAGTGATGTCCAGTGTGTCTTGTGCACACCTGATTCTTGGGAGGTATCACGATTCTCCATGTATAGTTGGAAGCTGATGAGGTTTTACTTAAGCAATTCACTTATGTGTTTAAAATTAAATGTAAACAAAATGTTCTGCTAAAGAAAGATGGTCTTTATTCAGTCTGTGCTCATTGATTCTGCTAAAGCAAGATCTTTGACCATGTTATAAAATTTGAGGAATTAATAAAATAAGAAAAGACCGGTTGATTTCTGTGAGTTTTAGTTCAAAGGCACTCAGTTTTTCAGTGCTTGGACCCATTTTTAGGTATCATATATTTAGAGCTCAGGAAAACCACATATTGCCAGTAAACTGTGAATCTACCCCGATTTTTGTGACTATATTCAGTCATCTTGTAAAAAAGAACAATTCTCATTTAAATGCACACCCTGATTATGTGAAGCTTGAGTGGGACTGACATTATGGTTACATATGAACTACATAGAATCTAACTCTCTGTCACAAATTTAGGGGTTTGATCTGACTGCTGGAACCATATGGATTCTGTAAGGGTATTTGCAAACATGGCTGCTTAGACACCCAGGTAGTTCAAGTTTCTAATATGTTAATGTTATTTAATTTCTACTGTGGTTTTATTTTCATTTTAAAGAACTGTATACTTTTACAGAACCATAAAGACATATATACACGTATATTAATACTGTATCATATATTTTTTCCAGCTGAATTTCATTCTGAAAAAAACAACAAAGCTACAGCTGAATACCACATGAAAAATATTTAGCCTTACAAGCACTATTTATATATAAAAAAATCTTTATTAAAATCATGGGTACACACTGCTGACTAAAAACATCTGCCATTTCCCCTCATCTTTTTTCCCCTTAAACAGTAACACCCACATTTCAAATGGCTGAAGAGTTTAAGTTATCCCAAGCATATGGAAAGTCCCTGTGCCATCCACACACAAAGACAGATAGCAGTGAAACTCTGAGATTAAAAGCCCTAAAACACTGAACATGAAAGAGAAAAGAGTGGAAGAAAATACAATTGCTGTATGCCAGTGCTATATTGGATATAGTGGGTTTGATGACATGTATTCAGTATAGTTCTATGAACTGACCTTTTCCCCTCTGTCATGACTAATGATTGGGTGGGGGAGCCATCTTTCTCAAAAGATATATTTATGCTTTGCTGACAATGTTGGTTTTCATGTTTAAAAATAAAAATGTTTCTTATAATAGACATATAATTATTCATACTCTTGAGGCTCCAGTCTCAGTATGTGGAATACTGGGAAAAAAAAAAGGAGGTTCCCTGCCTTGAATGGTTCATAATCTACTCCATAAATCTGTCAGTTGGTATCAACTTAAAAAAGCTGGCCAAAGTTTTTACTCTTGTCTGAGCCTGTTTTTGCTTATGTTGCCTTTAAATTGATACTAACCCTCCAACCTCGGTGGACTTGCTCCTGATTTATAGCAGTGCACCTGTAAAGGAACATGTCATGTCAAATGGCTGCTTGGATGAGCCAGGCTACTTGAATGTGTATGAGCTGAACCACAACATGATGCTTATACAGGATGAAGGACTTATGAGATAGTGCAGCAGCAGCAATAAGAGCAGCAGACTGGGCTTTGTCTCTTTGCTGCTGAAGGACAGGTTAGGTCACCAGCTTCTGGTACTCTGTAGTCATTTCTCATGATTTTTAAAGGGAAATTCTTCTTATCTTCAGTAGCTGCGTAATTCCTGATCAGACATTACATGACACTTCTTTTTCCAGAACACAGTCAATGACTCTGCCCTGGCCTCCTGCCAGGTATGCATTTGTACACTGCTTCAGCCTTCACTTGTCTGGAATGAGACCGAGAGAAAAATATGGTGCATGTAACATATAGCAGAGTTCCCACAGGGCAGTACAAATACTATGTATAACTCTGCTGCTTGCCCAGTTTTGTGTTGGATAAAAAGATTCTTCTGTTCATCTTTTCTTTTCTTTCTTTCTTTTTTTTTTTTTTTTCAGCTCTCAAGGTTTTCCCTCTTTAAATTTAAATCTTATTTTATAAATATTTTCTTTTCTCCTTCACTGACAGTTGCATGACTAACTCTACATTTCCCAAAGCTGCAGAGGTGCAGCTCCTGCTGAAATCACATTTGAGACACACACAGGGCTGGCTTGGCTGCTGGAGTAAGTTCCTCATTCCATTACAGACACAGTCTAAACCTCATAGATCCATGTGTTTACATTTTAGGAACGTTTCTATTCATGAATCTAGCTGTCAGGCTTAAGGTCAATAGAAACAAGAAGAGTGTTAACCTGGGGACTTCTCTAGATTTCACAAGCAAGATATAGGTGAAGATTAATTTAGACTGAACTGAGTTAGTGCAGTAGTTCAACTAGAGGAAATGGTTTTCAATACCTCTTAGGAATTCAGAGACAGTGAAAGAGAACTGTAAATTTTGACACATGTTGGTGTTTCATAAATATGCCAAACACCAAGGTATATTAGTCTGTTTATTTGCTTTGAAATTTCTGTAAGCTTAGTTGATGAAGTTTGTGGTTTAAGACCCCACAAATTGTCTTCTTTTCCCTCCACAGGTGTTCTACTGTGGTACCCACTGTTTGGAAAAGAAGAGACACAGTTGGCTTCTTCTCAGTGCTGTCATTTTGATGCTTATCCTGTCCATTCATTGTCCATCACTGGTGATATCTGCTCTCCTACCTCCCCCTCACACACTTCCATATCCAGATGTACCTTAAGTTCTTACGAGATATGGTTGATGAAGTTTAGCCACAAGTCCACGTCTAGGCCATGACATGACAAAGGAGTTGTACACAGTACAACTGACAAAGTGTTCATGCAGCTAAGCAAACTCTCAGGCTGCAGTATTTGGCATCTGTGATGAACAGAATCTGCAAATGTACAGGATGGAAGGGGAGGGAGTGGTTATTATTCTTTGAGAGACATTGACAGGGGATGTGTTTTCTGTCTCACAGTGAAAACCCAAGTGGTAGTAGAGAAAAGCCACAGTGGAAAAGAAGATTCTGAGCTGTCTGCACATTCAAGCCGAACAAGCTGATCTTGAGCTTTGTATCACCACAGAGGAAATGAATCAGTCTGAAACAAATACCTCCAAGGCACCCAGATTTTGCTCCAAACAGTTAAATGATAAAAGGCAGCATCAAGTAGAGTAAAAATCACCAACAGACCCTTCCAAGACTATAACTCCACTGTCTAAACTTCTGTTTTTAGAACAGCTCTGGCACAGACTTGGCCCAGGATAATGAACACTTTCAGAAACAATGCTTGGGTACAGTTCAGAAGTCAGCACTGTCCAGGGATCTTCTCAATATTAAACATGAATACAACTGTCTTACTCTGAAGGCCAAGAAATTTTATTAGTGTGAATAGGACATACCAGGAAGTTGGCTCCAGAGAGCACATTTAATTTATCAATACAGATTTCCAGGCTCCAAAGTTAATTCTCCTGCAGTTGCCAATCGTCCAAAAAAAGGCCAGAAGAAAAACATTTCTTCAAATTGAAGTGTTTCTTGCAAGCAACAGAGCAGCACATGTCTGGGTATGACTTAAAGTAGCTAAAAGCAGAATCTAAACCCACATTTTCAGTGCCTCTGAAGACGCTTAAACAGTAAATCAGTCATTGATGGTGCAGTAGAGAGCAGAACACAAACAGGTGATAAATCTGTTCAGATTGGATGGCAAACTAAACGTTCACTGAATAATTCATGGCCTGGTCAGACTTTGACTTAACTTTGTAATTTTAATATAATAAAACTTAAATTTGTATCTCAAGGGAAGTACCACTCCCCCATCCTGTTTAAACATCAAAGCAGGCACACTTTCTTTTACCTTTTATTAAATAATTGTGGATTTAGAAAACTGTAGTAGAACTGATTCCTAATTCAAAATAAAAACCTCCAAAACCTACATAGCTGCTGCTCCTTCAGCAGCCAGATTTCACTGTTTCCCATTTCCTGTGCAGTTGTCACTGTCAAAGCTGCTCTCTGCAGGTGGCAGTGCCTTGCTGCTAAATAGTGAGAGAGGAATCCAGGGCTGCTGCCAAGAGAAGGGATTTGCTTGCAGGAGCAGGAGTAGGAAGAGGACAGCAAGCAGGAAGGATGATGGAGGATGGTGACAGCATGAGGAAAAGGAGACTGAGGACACGCAGACAGCAGGGGTGGGGGAAGAGAGGAGATACCTTTAAAAGCAGAGGAGGGAAAATCTATATTTTCCCAGGCAGAAAAGGTGGAAGCTTCCATTATGGTAGTTGCAAGGGAAGGAATAACCCCTGCTATGGCCCCCTAAAGAAGCAAAGGGTGGCAGGAGGCTGATGGCTGGTTTTGGATGTGTAGTAGTAATCTGTGTCTCCATGATTCATTAAGAATGAATCTACTGCATATTTTATGAGGATGGAAAATCCCAGTTAGGTTTTCCTTTAATGGGCCATCTTCAGAAAAGATTCCAGATTGTTCCTCAGTCTTTTCCCTAAGCATCTTCACAGCCCTTCAATGATCTCATATTTTCCAAAAGAAAGCAGTGATTTCCTCTGAATTAATTATCTGCAAGCTTATCACTGTTATTGCTCTGATAACATAAATGGCAAAAGACTTAGGGAAGTAAATGAATGCATCTTGAAATGAAACGTGACCTGACCTTAGGCAGCAAAACATGCTATAAGCACCAAAAAAATATCCGAAAGACATGGCAAAAGGAAGGTTTGGAATCTGTATTTTTTTCTGTGTCTTGGTTTTATTGCTGGTCCATTGTTAACCTGTGACAGTCTGAAAACTAAATCTTGGTCCTACTTTAATAACATTATACATGGTCATCCTTTGTTGTAGTTTTTTGTTTTGTTTTGTTTTCTTATTCTAAATAAATGGAGTGTTGCATTTCATTAAATGCTATCTTCTCTCTTACATCTACAAACTTTCCTTTAAATATCATTGTTTACTAAATATTAAATAATGGTTTGAGGAGAGAGTTGTCCCATAGACTGTGTATTTACCTGCTATTTATGGACATTTTGTGTCAACTGTAAATGAATCTGTGTTTTGTTCTATTCTTATTTAATATCAAGTTACTCTCAAGCATTTAAAAACATTCTTTTGTTAAGAATAATGAAATAACTAAAAGGCTCAAGCTAAATGGCTAATTTCCCCACTTCTTTTAAGACTGAAACAGTGTATATACTTCCCAGTGAATACAGGGAATCATGGGACTCAATAAGAGACCTTAGGGAGATGGACAAATTGGCAGTGTACAAAACAGTTGTTCTGAAAGCAATCGTGTCTCCAAACCATCAATTCTCATTCATATGTAATGTCATGATCCAGCTCCTGCTGAAACAATTGGTAAAGCCTTTTCAAAATCCACAGGGACCAAGTTTGGTCTTTTAGGCTTCTATTCTACAGCCACACATGCATCCACTGAACAGGACTACTCAGATGATTAAGTTAAGCATGCAGATAAGTCTTTTCACTTGCATTTTGCACATTACTAATGTTTAGAAAGTGGAAAAGTTACTTTTCTTTTACAAAACTTTGGTGTAAAAAATCCGCTGTTTCCATTGATTGCAAATGAATGTTCATGAGCAGAAAGCATTTTAGGATGTGTGTGGGTTTTTTTAAACATCCTAAATATAAGAAATGATGGTTACAAAGAACCTTTGCACCCACATAAGTTAGCTGAGAAAGAATTTCAGTAAGTTGTTTACTGGCTATGACTCTTTTCCTTCTTGAAAATTCAGACAACCCTCAAAGAACTATGGAAATCAAGAAACATATATTTGAACAGAATTATTAAAATATTTGTTCTACCAAGATGACATTGTTCCAAATTACTTGGTCAAAATTAATATCCTTTCAGGAACAGACTAATTTTGAGGCATCAAGTAACATAAAGGCAGAAAAAAAAGAAAAAAGAAAAAAAGAAAGAAAAATTATGAAAGCACTTCCTTGCTTTTATCTCATACTACATTCTCTTTTCTTATATCTCTGCTCACAAACCACTCTTCTCTAAAAATGACTCACATCCCGTTTCCTCACTTTGAAACCCAGTGGACTGTACATATTAAATTTCTTGAATTACATGAGGACTCTGCCCACTAATCCCACTAAAATAGGAGGATTTATGCTAGCATTCCAAACCTCGAACCAATATCAGTATCTGCATTTTATCTAAATAAACCAGGTTTTCAGGGAATTCCTTTTTCTTTCCTGCTTTCAAAGATATGTGGAATTCTTTCCTTTCAACTAATATACTACTATATAGTATATAATGGTGGACCTGGCAGTGCTAGGTTAACAGCTAGACTTTAGGATCCTAAAGGTCTTTTCCAACCAAAAGTGGGACTGAAATTGCCATCACTGCTCTGGAGCCTGCACATGACTGTGATGAAAAGGGAGCAGGGTGTCAAAGAATGGGGCCCTCCTGTGAAATTAATCTTGACTGTTTTTTTGCAAGATATCTCAAACTTTTGTTGTTGGCACAGTAATATATGTGATGTGAAAAAGTACTTTCTGAGATCAAAAACTTCAGTTTATTCAAAGATGAATTTGGGGTTGCTCTTGGTCTAGTATATATCTGATGAGATTGGGCTAAGTATCACAATTTTCTGTCTTTAGTTTTTAGCATTGCCTGGAAAACCTGCTTCTGTTTTGCAGTCTCTAATCTTCATAGCTATGTATAAGATGAAAACCAGTTTTATCAGAACTTGAGTTGAAGCACACTTGGACTTCAGTGATACTTCAGGACAATAGGTATAATTTGGGCTTTAGCAAATAACAATTTTCTCTAAACATATAAAAATTAGTTACAGGCAATAGCAGCATTTTGCCTTGCTGAAATTAAGTGAGGTAAATCACTTCCCAAAACTGAGTGCAGGTAAGGAATGCCCTGCAGTATACCTCAGCAAACATTCTGATTACTATTTGTGTGCTCACTTCTGTGGCCCAGAGTATGGACTCCATACTGTGGGGAGCCTGATGTGTCTGTCTCAGTTTCCTAGGACATAGAGCTTTCCGTGTTTTCTGCTGGTAGCACAAAAATGCTACTGCTTTATTTATTAAACATAGATTTTAAGAGACTTCTGGGAAAAGTTTTGTTGCCTGCAGAGTGCATTAAGAATAGCTGTCCTTCCATCATTTCAGAACAAAATTACCCAACACATTTTTCTAAGTTTCCAGAGTACTTCAGATGATGACTTGAGTGGTCTCACCTCTTACTGTGCTCCTCTAATCACTTAGACATAGCTGCTGGCTGGGAACTAAAATTTGTTTTTAAGGCACAAATGTAGCTCAGCATACAGGATATTGCTAAGTAACAGAGTCAAGGGGGATTTGTAAAAAATACTATTTGCAGAATAGTATTTCCTGGGACTTTCTCAGTCCTGTTCAATACTCTTCACCAAATGTACAGGGAAACCCAGAGAAAATTAATTAATTATACGTAGAAAGAATTACCTTGGCTACCCAATGGATTATGTTTTTCCCAGTCCCTCACATCCCAACAAGTGGATGTTTCCAAAAGATGCCTAGGACACATATGTGGAATGATGAATTCTGGTCACTGTGAGGGTGCTGTAAAGAAGCTATTTGCCAGTTGCACCTCAGGATAAACAAGCCTTCCAGGCCTGACTTGTGTCAGTCAAAAAAGCAGTCAAAAACATGCAAACCCTAAGAGTTTTCCACCAATTTTCAAAATAAAGTTTTATAGGCTTTTTGTGTGCGTTCCCTGTGTGATTACCAGGATTGTAAGACCCTGATGAGTTTTTAGAGGAGAGGAATTTTTGTACGTTAGCTAGGAAAAAAGAGTCTTCATTTTTGCATTAAGAGAAAGGGTGCCTTTTTTTAATTTTATTTTTTCACATGTATTCATTGATGTCATTGTTAAAATATGTGACAGTTTATATCTGGCCTTCATAGCATAACTTTAAGGCTAAACTCAGCTCACTACAAAAGCAACTGAGAGACTCAAGTTGCTAAAGGTATTGAATCAAGCTAATCTGAAACTGTAAAAATCTAAAAGACAGGAAGGTGCTACCTATGATTCTTCTCTTTTGCATAAAATAAGCACATATCGCAATGTTATATTTTTAGAGACTCATTATTCTAATGTAATATTTATTTATTTATATTCTTTTGATGTTTATATTTATTTGGCTGAAAATGCACTTTTCTATGAAGGTTTCTGAACCACAGAAAAGGTGGTTTCTTTCAACTACTTATATGCTTATCCACATACAGATGTATGTGGAATTTTGCTCTAGGAATTTCAGACAATTAAGCTTAATGAAACTTCTTTTTAATACAATAACCTAATAACTGGAGGCAACCAAGTACTATGAGGATTTCCATCACTTGTGCATATTTGTCTTGAAGAACAACATAATGCATTTCTTTATAGTATATCAACATCTTCTCTTAAACTCCTAACTTTATCAACATATCAGCTATATTTCATTACTCAGTTTAAGATTAAACCAAATTTTGAGCTGAAGCCTGAAAGATAGAGTTTTAAGTGGTAATCAACAATAATGTATTGCTTGTGCCTTAATGTCACTATTGGTGATTTAGTGATTAATTATCTGACTGCTGTGTAGTGCTTAAAATAATCTAAATGCATAGGGTAAATTAGTTGATCAGGAGAAAAGTCTGTCATGCAAATTCAGTTCTTACAGAACCTTCCTGTCACACTCATCAATGACAGCCTAAGTGGGTCACCAGAGTGGATGGCCCCTGTTAATTTATTTTCTCAGACATGCAATACATATTCATGATACCCTGCTGTTTGTCTGTCACCTCAAAGAAACTCTCCATCTCCTCCAAATTATAATTAATGAAAATATGCACAGTTAGGCTTAGGGGCTTGGAAGAAGAGATACTGGTATTATGTTGCAAAAGGATGCAAGATATTGGCATCAGCAGTAGCTTGCTAATGTGGTAGAGGAAAAATATTACCTTGCCCAGTGCTTTCTCTTTCCCTTCTTCCAAACAACAAATGTAAAAGTTCATGTAATATAACCAAAAGTTCTTAAAAAAAAGTTTATGTGTGTGTGTGTGTGTGTGTATGTACACATATATTAAAGTATGCAGAGGCATTATTCACAGAGAAGCTTTTAGGACCATCCTATTCCAATCTAGAGTAACCATTTTTCAGATCATCATGGGATCTGTATGGAAGCTATCCACACATACTTGTATTTTCCAAAATTGTACTTTCCGATTTGCCTAAGTTGAGCACTTTTTGACAACTATGCTTTTTTCTCCAGAATTATCCATATTAATACCAGACATTCCTTGCCATCAGCCCAGCATTATATGATATAGAAAAGATGCTTTGTGTGTATTTTCCTGTATCTCACAGACCTGAACAAACGAACCTCCTACCCAAACTAGGTAGGAGGTTGTACAAAACAGAGGTTTTACAAAACAGAAGTTAAAACATGCAAACACATACAAAGTATTACACAAATAATGGCAATAGCAGTGAGATAAATTGTGTAGTTATATGATAAATTGATGAACCATGTTATAAATAAAACCCATTTCATGCTTCTTCAATTTATCAAGTTATCTTTGACTGTCTCATCTTTCTCCTGCCACTAATCTGTCTCCTCTTAAGACTGACTTGAATATTCCACACCTCTGAACAAATTCAGACACCTGTCTGTCAAGTCAGAAAAAAGAAAATCCTACTATCAAAGAAGAGATTGTTCCATATGGAGCTTTTTCAGCATTTACACCTAACAAAAATGCAAAATATGTAACTCTGAGTCCTGGAAAATGTATTATGTTATTTTGCTCTGCATCAGGCTGTGCTTTTTCCTCTGTTTTTATCAGAGCCACAGGTCTACTTTCAAAATTCTATTGATAATTAGGGTGTAATAATGTCTTTGTTTCACTGCTGTCTTTACTTCCTGTTAATGAATGACAAATTAGTTTAATTTCATCACAATACAGATGATTTAAAGTGTTACATTTATGTATGCGTTTGCAATCATTCAGATTTTTTCTGGGTAGAAGGAAGGGGATTAACAAAGGAAAATAACAGAAATAATATTTTTAAAACAGTTTCACACAATTGAAAAATAAATCAACATTGGTATTTGTGAGAAATTCATGAAAGTGAAGTGGAAAGATTTTATTGCTGACCTGTATGACTTACTTGTGGCTTTGTCAGTCATAAATAATGTATTCAGCCCCAACTCATGCCACTGAAACATTTATACCACAACACATCATTGTGTATGTTATATAAATATTTATTATGATGAATTATTAAAATGAACAATGAATATTTATTCTTCTTGCAGCATGAGTGTATGCATGTATGTATATTCTGTGGTTATATATGTATGCATATAGAAAAATATTTAGGTAGCTCTGTACACACGGTTATACATGTATATGCAACCACCCACACACATATGTGCATCTGGATGTACCCACACAGCTGTAACTCTGGAAGGCTGTAAACATGCTCTTTAGAGAGATGTGCATTATTTATAGGTAGAAGCATCCACATGAAAGGTGGAATTATGTACATTTCATATTTTTTATTATCTATGATTAATTCTGACAGGATCATGGCTTAGCTGCAACTATCATCACAAAGGCAGGGCAAAGGCCTCTGCAGAACAGTATCCAAGTCTCTGAGAACATGATGTCTTTCATTAGCCAAGATTTACTACACAGGAGAATTCTTTCAGACGCTGTTTTCACACATTTATCTGCAACAAACAAACAAAACAAAACAAAAAAACCAAAAACAACCCCACCCCCCGAAAACCTTGACAAAACTGTGTAGCTATTGTGATGCCTGAAAAGCATTAAAGGAACAATTTTTAGATTGTGATTCTGATGGCTCCTTACAACAGAGGCCTGTTGAATGCTATCTGGGTGCATGTATCTGATCATATATAATTTTATAGACTGTTGGCACATTGGTTCAAAATTTCCCAGGAAATCATATGACAGCACCAGGAGAAAAAAATAGAGACAAAGCAATGACCAGTGCTAGGAGAGCACAGGTGAGGGGAAAAGCTTGGGAACCAGGCATGAGATGCATTTTCCAGTCTCTGAGAAACTCTTCATTGCACACCCTGCCATAAAACATTCCAAACCGGGATGCACATTTGAAATATTAATAGGAATGCATCGAGCTTCATAGACAGTTGCTTATTTTCCCCATTTGCTACGTACAAAGCAAAGGATTAACACCACTGGCAATATTTGTGTCAGGCCATACCGATTAATTTAATATTCTGATTGGATGAGCAGCAAAGCTTTAACGGCTGTTAACTTTCTGGCAAGCAGTGCTGAGAAGGTGATAATGAGATTAACATTTGGAGGACCTGATTTGCTTTTGCGCTGTATTTAATTACTACTTTGACACCAACTGGTATGCACTGTGGTTTGTGCAGATACACTGATAAATATCCATATTTGCTAACCTTTAATACTGGCTTTAAATAAATGTGTTAAATTCTGTGATTTCAAAAATACTTTGCACAAGACATGAAAAATATGAAATCTTATGCTCAATTCATAGCACCCTATAGAGAATATTTGGAGTAAACAGTGCTATAGAAAATGGAGGAAGGAACTAATGAGCCACGAAAGTTGTACATTAAAAGCTGGGAGATATTGTAATAAAATAAGGATTGCCAGAAGTTGACCAATATGACTTAGATTTTGCAAAACAAATTAAAACAAATCTTAAAAAGATCCTGAGCTCTATCAATAAAAGCAGAACATAGAGGAAAAGGCGGTATCAGTATAATAAAGTCTGGGAGAGATTTTGGCAAGTCTTTCTTCCCCTAAAAAAAAAAGAAGCATGGTTTGTCTTACTCTTCAGAAAGATTTTGTAGGAGCTTAATAGTCTCATGTCAACCTTAGGCTGATTTTTGAAACACAAAGTAATTAAGAATTTAAGGTAAACAACAGAAATGGTGCAGCCTTTCCCTGAACCAATTCCTAATTGCTTTGGCTTGGTTTTCTGAACAAGTGGAATGTGGTACTAAGCTAACCATGGATGAAAGAAGACAACAGGTAAAGCTATCAAGTCAGAAGGGATTTTTTACAGAGGTAGCTGACAGTTACCCTTGGGACCAGTCTTAATGAGCATTTTTTAAAATAAGATGTTGCTATAGGTAGGAAGATTGTATTTGCTGAATGAAAATATGAAAAATTGAATTTATACATAAAAACTCATGTTGCTGTTCCTTGGGAAAAAAAAAACCAAAAAAGAAAACTACATTAGGGCTATAGTGCCCTTATAGCAGCTCGGAATTTGAGGAAGCATAGTGTTTTAAATGTGTATCTTCTAACCATACAGTTTGTACTTGTTTGTAAAATTTCATGTGCATTCCACTAGCTGAGGAAACAATATGTTTAATTTTCTTGGCCTCCATAAATGAAACTCAAGAGAGGCCTCCCTTTAGATCGTTATTGTTTTGGACCAAGTTTCAAGCTGAAACAGTCATTGCAGAAAAAACAGAGCACAATGATGCTGTTATACATATACTGAGTGTGTCCTTCAGGACCATTCTCATCTCAACAGCAAATGTGTTGGAAAGCAGGAAGGGGAGAGAGAGAATCCAACAGTTTATACAAATATACAATATATACAAAAGCCCATTTTGCAGTTCTACAACTGCAAACGCAGATTTAATACAATATGTAAGTTCATTTACACTGTTAGTGCAGTGGAAAAGTCCCCAGGGTAAATGAGAATCAGGTCTCTTGCTTCAGGTGCTGTTGTCTTTATAATTAATTGATATCCCCTGCAGCTAACATTTGCTGATGAAGGCAATGCCCTGATATGTTTTTCTTTCTCTTCTATTGATTACTTGTTTTATATTGAGCATATTATTTATTTTCATCTCACTTATATTTGTAATACTTTAATCTCTCACAACACTAAAAAATGTGCTTACAGATTTGGGACCAACTATATGCAATGACAGTGCTCATGGTTGAAATTCTAGAAAACAGGCAGCAGTACTTCTGTGATCTGGTGATCTGCAGATCCCTACTACTTTCTCATCCATTTTCTGGAAACTGATAGTTTCCAAAGAGATCATCCAGCTTCAGCCTTTGCCACTATTTCAGCTTTGATGTCAGCTTCACAGAAGCCATGTTATAACTTCAAAGTTAAAACACTGAAAAGGGACAGATATCCCTGACCCAAATGAAGGAGTAACTATTGAGCCACTGTAAGTAGATATGCATACCAGAGGTTGTGCTAGAGGCTTCTGCACCATTTTTCAGGAAACCTGACATTATTCTGGCATGCTGGGAACAGGATGTACCTGCTGCACGAGTCCAGCTTGTGTGATTCCTAAGATTTGTTGTACATATGTCATACTTTTCATTTATACAAACAGAACCACAGTTTTTTTCACATCCATAAGAGTGAAGGATGTCTTAAATGTGAAACTGATTAAGACACCATTTCCTACACTTCCTTCAAATTCATTTCTTGATGACCAGGGCTCAGTCCTCCTCCACCTGCAAACCTCTCAGGACCAAAAAAGAGAAACCATTTCAGCAAGGAAAGAATGAAGTTAATGATCAATGATGCTTAAGAAGTTGAGTTCACTTTGCTAGGTATTGAACATTTAATTTTAATCTATGGTGCATTAGCAGGAAATCTTAAAGCTATATAAAAAAAAACAAAACAGACTTAGGGAAATATCTACAGTACAGTTTGAAAATGTCCAGATTGAACTGTATTTCTTTGGCACCATAAAAGGAAAACTATCTAGGTATTTTGAGATTTTTTTTTGTTTCTGGTTTTTCACTTAGTTTGCTGACTGATCAGAGTTCTAAGTCTTCTTCAGAGTCCTTTTACAGAAAAATTTGCTACAGACAATGCAGAGAGATTTTCTGAGCTGTTCAAGAGACCAAATAACAGATTAATGAAGGCACTGTAAAGATCACAAATTGTTGGACCTAGCAATCAAACCAAGAAATACTATAAAGAGCAGAATAACAGTGCTACTAAGTTTAAGAAAAGATTATTACCCAATAATACACAAAGGATGGGCTAATTTGCATTTGAGCAGTAGTATCAATTTGTGCCAGTGTCCTCATTGCAGATTTATATTCCTAAGAGTGTTTTCCAGTCACACCCTGGGCATTTCACATCTGTCCGCAGACTTATAAGCTTTATAAGCTTTTTTTTTTTTTTTTTTTTTTTTTTTTTTTTTTTTTTTTTTTTTTTTTTTTTTTTTTTTTCTTTTTGTTTACTTCACTAATATTTGAAATGCAATCCAAGGCATCTTGCTTATTAAACTGGAGAGACTTCAAATTTGCTTTTGTACAACCGGAGCTAATTGTCTGAGACAATTTACATCCATCAGCACAGTGTTTTATGGTTTTCTGACTCAGTGCAAAATGAATAAATAAGAGAGTTGAAATCATTATTCTCCTTTATTACTGGAGATGTGCTGGCTAATCTGAGAGTAATTTGAATGCTAGAGGCCCAGCAAACACTGGACATCTGTCAAGCTCTAGCTTCAGCCACTGGTTCGCAATCTGTGCTGCTTAGTAGCTTCCTCTTTTTCTATCCTCAAATTTCCCAAGCAAAAACAAAACTTGGAATTAGTTATTGAATGTGTTGGGCTTTTTTCTTTTCTTGTTTGAGGAGTTATTTGGAGAGATTTATAATTTTACTTTTCGTTTGAGCTTGGTTAAGACTTGATTTTCATGCTGTTGGAGAGTGATGGTCTGGCAAATTTTTATGAGAATTCTAGTATTTCATTTCTATGTTAAGCATCATTATCAGATAGAAATCAGAGAGAAAAAGACCATCTGTCTATTGTGATTATCTATTTCCCTCATCTTCACACAGGTTCTATCTGCTGCACACATGGCCACTGAACTGTGCAAGAGAAATAACAAATGGAAAACTGAGGAGGGGGAAAAAGGGATATAGGTTTAGGAGGGAGACCATAAAAAATAACTGGGGGGGACCCAGAGAATTAGCATCCGAGGAAACAACATTTGGGATATATGGGAAAAATAAGGGTGTGAAATACATGAACAAGAGAGAAAAGGAAATCAGCGAGAGACAATGTCTCTGAGTAAGAATTTAGAATTGTTTGGTAAAAATTAGGGAAAAAAGGGAAGCCTGGAAACTATAACTATAACTAGGAACTATAACTGGGAATGGAAAAGGAAACATATTGAAAATAAGGTACCTGGGAGTGAGGTATCATAAGGGAAATGAAAGAGAGAGAGATGAATACTATGAGTTTTGTGGAAAAATTTTTTTTTTTTTTTTTCAAAAGAAAATAAACAGATGTCCATAGCTGTACTCTCCCTATATCTTTTCCCCTATCTCCAGGGCCTATATACTGGAAGATATCCTGACAGGAATTGCTACTTATGTATCCAACACTTTGACAGGATGTTGGGCTACAGCTGTAAAGTTCAGAGGAGCAGGCAGGCAGGAATCACTGGCTGTCAGAGGAAGCTTCCTACCAGGGACAAAACCACTACAGATTTCCTCATATTTGACAGCAGACAGCCTACAAAAATACTGAGATTTCATGCTAAACTCCTGGATATTCTTAACATACAGATCACATACATACTGGTTCGCTGAAGTGTTTCTGGGTCTCAGTATCTTTTAGCAAGGAAACCACATTGTCTCATAATTGTCTCATGAGATCCACTAAACAGCAGGTTGCAATGTCCTATTTTAACATCATTAACTAATCTGTTTAATTTCACCATGCCCCCTTCTATTAAATCCCATTTAAAATAAGCCAGATCATTCTTTTAATGCACATTATTAGTTTCTTTGGACACATTTCATCATTCTTGCTGCCCTTCCCTAAATTATCTTTATTCTTCTGTCTCTGTTTTGACCAGGAACAAACATACTATTTTGGACATAGGGTCCTGAAGGGTTCAGTTAGCACTGAAAGGCATGTTGTATCATTTACACCTATCAAGTATTACTTTTTAGAGTAATCAAACCAACCACTTGGAGAACCCGTGGTCTAAAAGTCTTCTCCATCTAGCAAAATGTACCTCTGCTGATTAGTCATCCATTAAAAAAAAAAATGCAACAAATTTGTAAAACTGAATTTTCATTAGGAATATGCAAATATGTCTATAAGATCTAAAACAAAAAAACTGAGTAAGCTGAGCTAGAAATCTCTTTATTCTGGTTTATCTTATAATAGCTAAAATTTAATTTGCTTTGCCATCAGAATACTTTGAATGTAGAATTCTCCCCAAAACTAGAAGATACTTTAAAATGTAATTATTATGTTGATATGGAAAGAATTGAGTATTATATTGTCTTTTTCTTAAGAAACTGTAATCAGGTCCTTTTGAATTAAGATGTGTAATTCTGAGATTGGATGCCTAGTTTGGTACCTAGCAAGTTGTCTGGGGGTCCTAGGTCACATCTTGGTGTCGTTATTATCAATAGTAACTCATTACAGAGTGGAATTTACACAAGTGTCTCAAGATGTTCAACACATGTAAACAGTACCAAGAAAATTTCTTGGTGTTGTTCACCTATAATCTTTAATACAGAGGTGTTAAGAGCAGTCATTTTCCTTGGACTAAGGGCACCAAACATTCTCCCAGGCAGTTCTGTTGCAGAGTTTGGGATAATTTTCCTGATGACAGTCTGCATGATGCTACTGTCCTCTGGAGGGTAACAGTAGGTACCAGTATGGCTGCACAATGTGTCACCCACTTGGCTGCAGCACCAGTGAACTGATACTGAAGTCCCAGGTTTATTACACCTATTAGTACAGATGTAGCTCATGCACTGGCTGATATATGCTACTCAAAACAATAACAGTTATTTCTAAAAGAGATTGTTTTTAAAAGGAAAAGCAGCAGCAATATCTCCTTAAAACTAATAAGGAACTGTGAGATGAGTGAGTGACATGTTTTGAAGACAAATTAGATGCATCAAAATAGATTATTTGGTTTTTACAGAGCTAAGATTACAATATATATATACTCCTCGAAGCTTGTCAGTAAATATCACAAGATAGGAATACAAAGAAAAAAAAACCCTCTGAATTCTGGGTAATCTACAAAAATAAAGAGTCTTGCTGGGGTGAAAATTGCATTGTTTTGATAATACAGTCCCAAATTTCTACAAGAAATCATCAGCTGTGTGGGGAACTTAATCAGCTTCTTCAACTCCACAGATGTATTGCTGAGATTTGCAAATACAGTCTCTCCTACAGGGTGAAGGGTGCGTATGATTCTTATTATCCACTGCAAAGATACAGCCTTTTCTTTTTTTCTTTTTTTTCTTTCTTTTCCTTTTTAACATATGACAGTTAATCTGCCATAAGGCTCAATTTACAGCATGTAAAATGCTTTGAGATTTTGAAATATTCAGAAATGTAACATTGTTTTTTCAACTGCACCTCTTTAATTACAATCCTTCAGTGATCGCATTACGTACGTAATATGTATATTTTTTGTGAACTGTTATTTTTTATTCTCAAAAGTAGACTGCTCTGTCTTTTGCTGGATATAAAAATGAGCAAAGAGAAAGGAAGAGCTTAGTTATATTTTTTACAGATGATTTTCTACTGAACTCAAGCATTTACACCATTGTAGCTGTGATCAGAGTATGACTGAGATTAAAATTCATTTTAGAACAGATTGATGCTACTTCAGTGACCTATGCAAAGCATGGAAGAGAGATGACTAATAGTAATCTCTGTTTGAGAAATGATGTGTCAGGTATAGCATAAAGAAAATGATCCTCTAAGGTTGTATATCAATTAGACAGGTACAATAATTGTGCAGGGACAAGGATTTGTGAATGATTTTTAAAACAATCAGGAAATCTTCAAAATCTGTACAATAACAGACCAGATCCTGCAATTCTTAAGTGTTCACTGCTCCATATCCTGAGGATATCATCTGACTTTAGTGGGTCTGCAGGTTAACAGTAGTGGAGGGACTTAAACGTCTGCATGGGTTTTTTTGTTTTGTTTTGTTTTAAATCAGACACCAAGGATTATGCAGTCCTGTTTTAGGTAGTGGTCACGAGCAGATGCTTAGAGAAAGATTATAAAATAAAGCAAAATACAGTTTCTACCTATGTTTCCAGAAACAGAGGGTTGCATCTGAAAATGGACCCTACAATAAGGCTCTGATTAACAAGCAAAGGAGAGCATCATTATCTTCTTGGATCTACTATACAACCAAACTTCATACTGTTGTTAGAACTTGAGCTGTGCATTTCACTCCCAGGTTCTGGTCCTCTGCTTGTCCACATGCATAAATGCTAGCTTATTCCATTCTCCCATATTGGAAAGAACAGTCTAGTTCCCTTTAAATCAAAATCAAATTTTTTATTTCTGGAAATATTTTGCATTAGACTGATCTCAGTATTACCTAGTATGGAAAATACCATACCTGTTTTGTCTTCCATCACCCTACAGTCTCCCAGAACCATCCTGCTCTCAAGAGTTTGTCAACACTCTCATACTGTAAACAGTACTATGTTACACATATTGGTAGTTTCATTTTATAGCCAGTAATAGCATCTTCACTTGTCTAGATCTGCACCTATCGTAAGGATATGTCTCAGCTATATTTCTAATTACATTTAGAGTAGGAATATTTCACATCAAGATTACATCTAGGGAAATGCCAAGAGGCTACCTTAATACTGGATTCGTCGGCTGCTTGGGTTAGACTGATGTCTTTTCTTTATCCTTTATTGGATAGATTGGTCTTTTGGTGATAGCTAAAGCTGGGGATTAAGAGTCTGGTGTCTACTGATTTGAGAGAAAATCTATAGCTGGATTTTGTGAGGTTCAAGGAGTTAGAGAGCGAACTGGTGCTAAAAATTCATTTTATTATCTTTTTGTATAGAGATTAGTCCTTATAATAAAAAGTTTCCAGGTTAGACTAGTGTTTGGAAGTATATAAACTCTAATTAATCTAATTAATTAATGGTTTCTCCAAGACCCAAGAATGAGCTAGAAAGAAGTATTCAGAATTTCTAAAACTTTCTGATTTCCTGTGATCTACTGTTAACTGCATTAGATCTGGTTAAGGCTTAGTAAGAGTCAATCATTCTCCTATGGTTAACCACAGAGCTGGGACTGAGATTTCATGTAGAATTTTGGAATTCTTCAAGAGTTCTGCTCAAGATTCAAAAGTTCTGCTCATTACTATGGAGCTGGGATCTCTGGAAGCTGGAGGTTAGGAAGAGGGACTGCAGTTCACAGAAGACAACATCATGTGTTTCTTACACTCTACCTCAGTCTCTACTTACAGACTACAGTGAGAGTTTTGGGACAGACTTAAAAATAAACCTTCAAAATTCCCTTTTATTAACAGTCACCAGAGGACTCACCAAATCAGGGAAAGGTCCAAGGAGTCATGTTCTCTTTTAAGGTACAATTGGTCCTTCAATAACTAAAGTTAAGTTTAATTAGGGTTAGAATTCAGGGGTGTTGTTAGGGTTAGAATTTGAGAATGCACACATTCAGAGCTGTGATTACTTATATATTCAAAAGTGCCTGCAGGGCTAGGAAGAGGGCATGGTGTTAATAGGATCGAAATAATAGGATCTCATTTAGCTCAGGGATTTATTTCCTGGCTCTAATTACCATTATAGTAAGGATAGGGTTAGGAATAAAAAGGAGCTTGGAAAATCTGTATTTTCAGCTTACTAGTGGGACTTACAAGGGCCGCAGAGTCATGCAGGATGCTGGTCTTTTCACAGACGTGGGTGTTTACATGACCTGTGAGAGTGGTTAAAGGTCTTATGATTACAGCTTGATTATCTAATTCATTTGGGAGCTGTTATTTTGTTGTATGCTGTAGAGTTCAATGGCCTAGGAAGCTGTTTTTTATCAGACCTATAGTCTCCTTTATGGGACTTCCCACTTACAGGATGTGAGGGCTCTGCATAAGCTTGTAAGGTTTGGGAACTATAAGCTTCATTAGTCTGCTTAACCAACACACCCACCAGACTTTGCAGAGTGAAAAACAGATTCCTAATCACCATGGCTTCATCTTTTTTTTTTTTTTTAAACCATGGATAGATACTTTCACCATGGTCTTAGATTTAAGGAAAAAGTAGTTCTAGCATTTAGTCTGGGTTCTTGCAGTGGTGGAGAAAGCACATTGAGAAAGATGTTAAAGAGTTCTTCTGAAGCCCTAGTGCTGTCAGTGACCATCATCAGGACTTTCTGATGATCTAAGTAGTGGAGATGACAGTGGTCTCCTTTCCAGTCTGTACAGGAGATCCTGCAGTGGCAAGACCCTTAGTTGAGGGTAATGGAAAGAGGTGTAGTACAGGCAAAAGGCCTGGGGGAGAACCCCAGGCTCCCCTGTTGTTGTCTAATGTCACGGAAGGCGTGACTGGTGCTCCTTCCTCCCTATACTCTGCTCCTGCTGTGGAAGTGTGTTTTTTAGTGCTGGGCTGGAACCAATCTCCATGTGAGCTGAGGGCAGTGATGTGTTCTGCAGAGGCCAGTGAAGACTAACACATTTTATTCTCATGTGATGTACCACTCCTGGGGAAATCTAAGACTAAGTTGAGGATTCAAATCAGAGTTTGAGAGGTTTTGTATCATGCCTCAGAGGGTCTTTAGATTGAGTAAGTAGGTCTGTGTCCATCAATACTCTGAAAACATATTATGTAAAGAGCTCATTCAAGGAAGAGAGGATAAAGTGGTGAAGGAAAGACAAGTTAATAGAAGAATATGTTTGATAATTAGGAAATGTGTCAAAATGTCCTACTACATGGCTCACAAGTCATAAAACAATAATTACAACTTCACTGGTTACAAAACAAAATTTACTTAAGAAGCAGCTGTAAAACTGAGAAAACTATAGGTGTTGATAAGAGGAAAAAAGTAATGCAATTCAACAGATAAAGTTATAGCATAACTTCATAAGAAAATATCTATCACCAGCACAGTAAAAGAAGATAATTTTAAACAATTCCTTATAATGATAATTTCAAAAAATCTGTAATAGGTGAAGAAATGGCAGAATTTCTAACTGTAATAATGAAGAAAGATTCTTTACAGAAGACCAATCAAATTAACTACCTTTTCTGTCAGTAGTAATCTAATTGGAATATAACATATAGTGAATATGAAATTAACAGGTTGAAAGTATAAACAAGAAGTCATTGCTGAGCTGTTGTGTTTATAATTGGATTCTGTTGGTAGTGCTATGCTATATTTAATGGCTTGGAAGAAAACATGAGTTATCCAGTATTATAAAGGATTCAGTGATTGAAGACGACCAGGTCAGAATAATCTGAATCACTTGTAGACTAGGCAGCAAGCAAAGTGCATGGTGGTATACTCAAACCCAAACAAATTTGTGCACATAGTAACAGAAAGGGTAGGCTATGCTTGTAAGGACCGGGGGTCTCTCTCTGTGAGACCAGAGATTCCAAAATGACTTTGGGGACCATGTTAAAAATTTAAGCAAACGTGTACATAACACAGCAGGATCAGGAGGAATAATGCTAAACTTACAGTGGAATCAAAGGAGGAAAACGTCGTTTCTGTGGTTGTCACACTTTCAACAATTTCTTGCAAAATTAGCTCCTATGTTATCACAATTAACGCCTTAGTTTCTCAGCTTACTCAGTTTAAATATATTGTTATTGAACATAGCAAAATAATACCACTAATTATTGTAGTTTGATACCTTCCCCTTTACTGAGATAACTTCAATATTGCTGATAACTTTTTTTCTCTAAAACTGTGATTTGTTGTGGGGTCTATTTTTTTGGTTTTTGTTGTTTGTTTTTTTTACACCAGAGCCTTTACCAGCTTTGTAGCTCTTCTCTGGACATGCTCCAGCAACTCAATGTCCTTCTAGTGGTGAGGGGCCCAGAACTGAAGGCAGTATTTAAGCTGCAGCCTCACCACCACCAAGTCCAGAAGAACCATCACATCCCTAGTCCTGCTGGCCACACTATTTCTAATGCAGGCCAGGATTCTGTTGGCGTTCTTGGCCACCTCAGCACACTGTTGGCTCATGTTCAGCCAGATGTAAACAAGCACCCCCAGGGCCTTCTCCACTGGGCAGCTCTCCAGCCACTCTTCCTCAAGCCAGTAGCACTGGCTGGGGTTGTTACAAAAAAAGCGCAGGACTCGGCACTTGGCCTTACTGAACCTCATACAGGTGACCTTGTCCCATCAATCCAGCCCATCCAGGTCATGCTGCAGAGCGATCCAATCCTCAGGCAGATCAGTACTCCCGCCTTACTTAGTATCAACTGCAAATTTACTGAGGATGCACTCAATCCCCTCATCCAGATCACTGCTGAAAATAGTTCATCAATCATCCAGATCACTGATGAAGATGTGACCACGAGGAGAGAGGCCAGGAGGAGAGAGGCAGCGGTGAGCTCTGCGCCTTCAGCAAATGGCGACAGATGGAGCTGGAGGGGAAGGGGTTCCCAGAGGCCGAAAAACACGAGTGAGAGCACCGAGACCCGACCGGAGGCGGGAATCGGCAGCTATCGCGATAGAGCCCAGAGGCAGACGTGCCTGGGGGCGTGCCGGGGGAAACCGCGGCAAATTCGAAGGCGGCGGCAGCGGGAGCTTCCCTCAGAGCCGGCGGCGGGAGCGGCGGCAGCAGCGGTGAGCGCGGTGCCCGTTTCGTTTCCCGCGGTTCCCTCTGCCAGGGGCGGGCTCGTCCGTGAGGCGAGCGGGAGGCGGGGAGCAGTGACTGTCCCCTCCCGCTAGAGATGCAGCCGCGGTGACAGCGCGGCCGAAAGCCGCTGCCGGGAACCCTGTGGGAGGGAACTCGGATCGGGTTCTCGCACGGACACGCGGCCGTGCGGGTCTGTGGGTGCGGCGAACGCCTGAGCCTGGCACAGGCACTGGAGCGAGCCTGAGCCTGTGTGCGGTGTGATCAGACAAACCGCCTACTCGGGGAGGGGGCGGAACCGAGCGCGGGGGTAGAAAGGTGAAGAAGCGTCGGAGAATGAGTGAGCGAAATAGGTTGGTGGAGCCATAGCCCGAGGCAAAGGCAGCGGGTGGAGGCTCAGCAAAAAGCGGAGGATCGCCCTCCTCTCCCGTCACCGGGCAGAAGGAGGGGACCTAAGGGACAGGGGGGAATGGAGAGGCAAGAGAAACCTCTCCCGGCCCCCCTCACCTTCCCATTGCCCTTTTACAATAGGTGGTGGTTTGGGAGTGGAGGGCCAGGAGACTGAGGATGGAGATGAAGATCCTTCCAGTGAGTTGCCCAGGGCTAGTTGCTCAGCCCCATGCCTTAGGACATCTTCAGCTAAGAAGAAAAGGAGGGTAATTGTAGTAGGTGACTCCCTTCTGAGCGGAACAGAGGACCCCATTTGTCTATCAGACCCGTTCCGTAGGAAAGTCTACTGCCTCACGGGGACTTGGGTTGGAGATGTTCAAAGGAAGCTCTCTGGTCTGGTGCAGCCCTCTGATGTTTGTCCTCTGTTGGTTATCCAGGTTGGCAATGATGAGGTTGCAGACAGAAGTCCAAAGGCAATTAGAAACGACTTGAGGGCATTGGGGAGACTGGTTTAAGGCTCAGGTGTGCAGGTGGTGTTTTCATCAGTCCCTCAGGTGGTAGGAACAATACTGAAAGAGGGAGGAAAACACACCTGATTAACATGTGGCTCAGAGACTGATGCCATTGTTGGAATTTTGGGTTCTTTGATCACAGGGAAGTTTATATGGCGCACGGTCTGCTGGCAAGAGATGGAGTACATCTGTTGCAAAGGGGTTAAAGGATCCTCGCATATAAGTTGCTGGAGCTCATTGGAAGGGCTTTAAACTAGAGTCAAAAGGGGAAGGGAATAAAACAAGGGCCTAGGGATGGCTGTCAGCCTGCTGCCTCAGTTGAGGTGGGAGATGGTGATATGTGTGGCAACAAAACCACAGGCCTAACACAGACTTAGTAACACAGGTTAGTAACCATGGAAGTGGCTGGCAATGGTCAGAAAACAATTAGGACTTCTCTGCCTAAAATGACGGCAGGATGGTTAGCCCAGCTGAAGTACATCTACACCAATGCATGCAGCATGGGCAATAAACAGAAGGAGCTGGAGGGCACTGTGCAGCAGGACAGCTGTGACATAGTTGCCATCACACAGATGTGGAAAGATTGTCATGACTGGAGTACTGCAATGAACAGCTCTCCACTTTTCTAAAGGGACAGGCAGGGGAGGAGAAGTGGTGGAGTGGCACTGTATATTAGGGAGTGTTTTGGTTGGACAGAACTTGACAAATGTGATGGTAAGGTTGAGTGCTTATGGGTAAGGATTAGGGGTAAGACCAAAAACACAGACATCCTGTTGGGAGTGCGTTACAGACCACCCAGCCAGGATGAGGAGGCAGATGAAGTATTCTATAGGCAGTTGGCAGAAGTCTCCAAGTTGCAAGCCCTTGTTCTCATGGAGGACTTCAGTTTACCAGACATATCCTGGAAATACAACACAGCAGAGAAGAAACAATCTACGAGGTTCCTGGAGTGTGTGTAAGACAACTTCCTGGCACAGCTGGTAAATGAGCCTACCAGGGGAGATGCCTCACAACCTACTGGTGACAAAGAGGGAAGGACTCCTGGGTGATGTGTTGGTTGGAGGCTGTCTTCAGCTTAGTGATAGAATTCTCAGTTTTTGGTGAAGTAAGGAAAGGCAGGGGTCAGTAAAAATGGTACCATGGACTTCTGGAGGACAGACTTCAGACTGTTCAGAACATTGGTTAGGAGTGTACCTCGGGACACAGTCCTGAAGGGCAAAGAAAACAAGGAAGGCTCGATGTTCTTCAAGAAGGAAATCTTAGAGGTGCAGGGGCAGGCTGTCCCCATGTGCTGTAAAATGAGCTGTCAAGGAAGATGGCTGGCCTGGCTGAACAAGGAGCTCTTGCAGGGGCTCAGGAAAAAAGGAGAGTCTACAGCCTTTAGAAAAAGGGGCAGGCAACTCAAGAAGAGTACAGGGATCTAGCTATGTTGCGCAGAGAAAAAATCAGAAAGTCAAAAGTGCAAGAAGACTTCTGCAGCCTTTTCCTCAACCATTTGACAGGTCACCCAGTCAGAGAAGGAGATCAAGTTGGTTAAGCAGGACCTGCCTTTCCTGAATCCATGCTGGCTGGGTCTGATAGCCTGGCTGTCCAGCACTTGCCTAAGTGAACTCAAGATGAACCACTCCATAATGTCCCCTGTTACTGGGGTCAGGCTGACAAGCCCGCAGTTCCCTGCATCCTCCTTTCATCCCTCCTTTCATGGGCATCATCTTGGCAAGGAATTTTGATATAAAAGCTAGTGAATGTATGATCTTCCAATTATTATGTCTGCACAAATATTTGTGTGTAATATAATGTGCAGAACTTTTGTCCAAAAACTGTTTGGTGAGACAAATACTTCAGCCTATTCATGGCTTACACAATAAAAGACAGGGTTTTTTAGCTATTGCTTTAGAATTCACTCAAAATTTGATTATCTTCAAAAAGCAAAAGTTGTTGGAAAACGCTGTTGCATTTCTTTCTTTTGTATCCCAAAATGAAGAGATATGGGGACAAAGACCTTTCTAAGAACATCTGCAGATCTTTTTTAATCCCAAAGACAGAAAACAGCAGATTACCTTATAAAGTAATTTAGATAAATAAATGCAAACTCTTCAGTGTGTTTCTAAAAAGGCCACTAGTCACCAAAAGTAGTTTTCAACTGAAAGGTTCTGTCTGTCCTGTACACCACCATGATTTTCCTTGGGATGGAACTAGTGTTGGTTTAATTTGGGGTTTATTTTATTTTCACTATTGACAGTTTCACATTTGGCATCCCTACAGCAACACAAGCATTACTCTCTGGTTGTGCCAGTGCCCCATATCCATTGTTAGATGATCTACTTTTTCTAACCTAATGGGTAGGAGTGTTGTATTCTTCTGACCCTCATTCATACCTGAGCCAAGCTTTTAAGAGTAGAGGCTTTGTGTCATTTCAATGCAGTAATAAAAAAGGAAGGCATTTTTGACCTTTTACTCCTACAATTACTCTGGGTGATAACATATGAAAAATAGCCTGGTAGTTTAGAATCAGAAAAAGAGTTTCTGGGATACTGACACTGCTTTGCATATATATTGATGCATTAGTGTGTCGCATGGACAAAAGCCTAGTAATGTGATGTTATTGACCACCACATTCAAGTTATTTTTTCTTTCTGTGATAACTCAAACTGTTGGCTCTGGGGCCTCTGTGATTAATAATTCCAATCAAGTACTTGTATAAAACAGAAAACAAGTTGTTTTCTATGATATTTGCCAATAAATTGCCAGTCTTTCATATAGATTACTAGTAAGCTGAATACTTAAAAGTAAATCCATGGTTATCCAGTTCATGGCTGGTCAAGGGAAGGAGAAACTATAAATGCAAAACTGAATAAAAAATACTTTTTGCATACCATAATGTTGTTATGTTTATTTTTATACATGAATTGTGTGTGTACATTTATATATGTATGTGTATACTGCTGTGAACTGCTCTGTAGAGCTAGAACTGTTCTTTGTAAGTTCATAATGGTTGAGCAATAGCAGCCTTCTTTGAGTAAAAGAACTGAGAAAACACAAGCTTTTGGTGAGCAGGGAGGTCCAGCTGCATCTCCTTCCATCAGCTATGAGGGTGAGAATGGATTAGTGGTACAGAGCTGTAGCAAAAGACATGCTGCAAGGCCATCGCTGAATCTGTTTCCTTACTTTCACTGCTGTGATGAGGAAGAGTGAGTTACTAATGCTGTGGTCGAAGGACCCAGGTGATACAGCTGCAGTAAGGTGATGCAGCTTTGTTAATGAGCCCTGGAATTTTTTTTTTCATTTTAGACTCATGCTTTTAGAACAGCAGCAGCTAAACTTTTTGTTCGCTTGGATTTTCCTACTGAACACTATGCTCAAGACCCTGTCACATGAAAAGTTCTCTGTGCCCCAAAGTCCTTTATAAAGAGACAAGAGAATTACCTATAGTCTGTCTTTGGAAGTTATCTCAGGGAACATATACAATATTTCTCCCATGTGAATCTTTTCTCTTGTAAGAAGGCAAGAAGTCAGTGCTGTGCTGGTTCAAAATGTGTAGCTGGGTATTCCATTATTGACAGGTAAAAAAGAAAGATACAGAATTAATTAGACAACTGTCTTCTACATGGCTTCCTAATTAATCAGGTGATAAAAGCACCTAGTATGATAGTTCAAGTAAGACAGACCATGGATAACAGTGATTCCAAGTCTTAAAAGGATTAAATGAGCTGTGCTCTGCTAAAACAAAATGGACTATCTTCTGCCAGCAGTTTTACTCTTGTGGTTTCTTGGAACCAAGGAGGACTGTGTGATGTTTCTGCCACCAAGTTAAAACCATTGTATATAATCATCAAAGAATTTCCAGATAATGTCTGAATATCTAAGATGGAGTAAATCCACAAAGCTCCATAGGAACCAAGAGATGTGACCAGTTTTACACCCTATGGGAGGGCTTACAGCAATGTTTCAAAAGAAGGAAAGCATAAAACCAGGCTGGGATACACACTCAGTGAAGATGTGTGAAGGTTGTGCTACAAACAGAACAACTTTTTCTCCCTCCTTCCCTCCCTCCCTCCCTCCCTCCCTCCCTCCCTCCCTCCCTCCCTCCCTTCCTCCCTCCCTTTCCCTCTCTTACTTTTTCCTTTTCTCTTTCCCTCTCTTAGTCTTTCCTTTTCTCTTTCTCTCTCTATCTCTCTTCATAGCTTGACCAAGCTATGGGATATGGGCTGCACAGTAAACAGCAAGTTACCACTCAATGAATCCTTCTTTTGCATTTCTCCAAAGTTTTTAACCATTACATCTCAAAGCCATTTTCTATGACAGGTCTGAAGAGACACAACAGCTCCCTGAGGGAGTTATTTTGTTAGCATTATTTTAAACCTACATAAAAGTACATTAAGTTCAGGCTGTGGCCTTTAGACTGAAGTATCAGCATGTGTTGTTCCCCAGTTTCTCTGCTTTGCATCTAGTCTTCTCTGTGACTGATTTAGATCTAAATAACTTTAGATCTAAGTAACTTGTACCCATTACCCTTCTTCTTTTCCAAGATGTTCCTTATAAAAAAGAAGTATCCATCTTCTTGGTAGAAGAAGGATCCAATCCTAGAAGGATTGGAACATTTCAATAAGGTCCCTCCTAAAGCCTTCTTTTCTCCATGCTGAACTAACCCATTCTCTCAGCCTTTCATCATATAGCAGGTTTCCCAGCCCTTTGATTATCTTTGTGGCCCTTCTCTGGACCTTCTCAAGTCTGTCTGCATCTTTTTTTATATGTCCAGAGACCATATGTTATATGACCAGAGACCAGTGCCTGACAAGCACTGAGTAGAGTGGGATGATGACTTCTTTACTTTTGCTAGTGATGCTCTTGTTGATGAAACCCATCAACCTGTTGGGTTTTGTTTGTTTGTTTGTATTTTTTTGCTGCAGCAGCACACTGTTCACTCACATTCAGGACCCCCATAGAGCCAATAATGTAAAACTTCAAATTCAACTGCATTTAGGTCATTAATCTCCAGAAGTTTGTGATCACATTGCACAACTTTCTTTGCTTCACTGGAAAAATGGGAGAAAATTATGAAAAAGTCCAGCTCTTCTGAGCACTAGGAGTTCTGTTTTATACATACCAGACTAGCTTACAGATCTAATACTGACAGTAGCAAGACTGACTGTGGAACACTATAAACCAGTGTGCTACAACCTGAATATATATTAGTTTTTTAGCAAGGGTACTGGCACCTCCATGCACATGAAATTAGTTCTGGATAAAAGCCATGCAAGTCATTAAACAAAAAAAATAACAGCTGAAATGCAAAGTTGCATCAGGCTGAGTTGGTAAATTCTGCAGCCTTGCTTTTATAAGGTGACCATTTTAACCAACTTTATAAGGCAATGGAGGGAAAAAAAATATGTGGTGTTTCAGAGCTGAATGAATCAAATAACATATTTATTGCAGCTCTTGATTTGTGAAAATGTATTGCTTAGCCTGTGCTCCCTTCTTTTCTGTTTTTTGTATTCCCTTAGTTTCTTCAACATATTTCAGAGAATTAATGTCAATTTCAGTAGCTTTTGTTAACATAGTATGTTTCACAAATTTAAGCATGCTATATAGAAATTCTGAGCCAGATTACAGCTGGCCTCTTACATGCAGCACCAGGCTTTTCCCCAGGAATCCCTCCTCCCAGCTGCAGTCCATGCAATCTTCTGACTGCAAAGATTATTATACACAAACTTCTGGGCAAAGAAGAGCCCAGAAAGAGGAAATTGTCATTGTATGCTGCTTTACTTGACATCAGGTGAGGGCTTCCTACACAGGAGATCACCTAAACAATCTATCTTTGCTATGAATCTAAACAGTCATCTTTACTTATTACTGGTATAATTTCACTCTTAACCAGCTCCCAAAAAAACCCTAAACAAAACAAATCACATGTATGGCTGCACGTATATATATGTTTGTGTATGTTTGTGTACATATAGGCATACTTTCTTCTAAGCACCATTTGTAATTACCATAATAATTACATAGTAGAGACTTTTCTATTGAGCTCTGCTGTCAATGCCATGTAGCAGTGATACACAGCAGCTTAGGAAGGGAGTCTTCATTTGTTGTTGAAGCAATCGGGGCATTCTAGAGAGGTGAAATGTAATTACCTCTTGCAAACTGGATAACAATGCTTTCATTAATTTTATCTGAATATTATCTTTCATTACAACAGCGCTGCAGACTTTTGCAAGTGTAAATTTTTGAATTACCCACAGGCTGGAAAACATAATTTATAACCTTTTAAGGTTAACCTAAAATAAAATGAGCAAGACATATAAGCTTATACTTATAGACTTGGAGGGTTTTAAGCCTTTCAGCAATAAGTAAATTACTTCTATTGGCTAAGATCAGTGCTCATTAAAGTGACACCTAATAGTAATGAAAATTCAGGAGTTTACATGTGCATATAATGTGGGCTACTGATATGGTTTCTCTGAAAGAGAATTTGGGTATATCCTGTTGTATGTCCCTTTGAGCAACATGAACAGACATTTCTAAATTAATACATCAACTGAAAAAAAAGCCTGACCAACCAATAAAAAATCATTGTGGATGTGAGCTTTCAGAACTCTTGAGGAAAATACAGCATTTGAGGACATGCCTTTATGGAGCTACAGTTTTTACATGCATGATGCTTAAACCAGCCTTCAAGAAGGATAAATTGTCTTTCTTTTAATTTGCAAAACTAGTCTGAAACCTATGTAGGCTTCAAAAATAAATAGACCACTCACAGAGAGCACTTCAGCTGCCTATGAATTCTCTCTGCTAAGAACACTGCTTTTCTTGGTAAGATTCAGAGGGTAAGTGTCCATGCTACTAGGATTTGCTTGTCTAAAATACTTGTTGGCGTGTACAAAATACAAACTGACTAAAAACTAAACTCAAAGATGAGGATCTATGCACAAAAATCAAGTAACAGGAGCAATCTGAAGGGAAAGCATCTGACACATTTTTGGGCCAGCTGTCTGTAAATTGCCCCTTCTGTGCTAAGGTACTGTGTGGTCTCTGCTTCACTGCGTAATGCTGCAGCCATGCTGCAAAGGCAAAGCTGAAAGCCAATATTCAAATGAGGCCCGAAACCGAAATACTATTTTTCTCCATTAGAGGGTGGTCCCTCCTCACCATGGTTCAATTCCACTGGCAGCAGGAGAAGACCTGCAATGCAGTCAGCTGCGCCATAGATGACACATGAATCAGGAGATCTCTGCATCCTTCCTTTTCATGCCTTGTTCCCTTTTAAATATAAAGATTAAAGAAAATAAGTGCAGGTGGCCACATGCACACACATACCTGTCTTCGTGCAAATCTTACATATGCACACAAATGTGGATGCCTGCACGTGTGTATTTGCACCAACAAGGCAGTTAAAAAAAAGCTTAAAGCTTTCCCGTAGCAGCTGTAGCGAAAGGAACTGAATTCACCATTGCACAATTATTCTTCTGTCAATAACACCTACTTAATTTCAGCCATGCTAAAGAAATTGTTCACATTAAAAAAAAAAAATCCAACATTTGGCATATGTAAATATATGCACACAAAAAATATATTAGAAATAAAACCATTACATTAAGCTGAAGTTGTGATTAGTAATTTGAAAGCCAGAGAATGCCAAAATGCTACTTGCCAAACATATCTTGCTATACTCTCCTGTGACTCTGAACAATATAAAAGCCTTTCACAACATGATTGCATTCATTATTGTAATACTCTAATTCTATGGAGGCTTTTCTATTCATTCAGCACATTTTCAAGAATATATATACATGGAGTAGGATTCTGCAATGTCTTTTTACAGCAGTTAATAATAAGAAAAATTCAATAGAATTTCCTACTGTACAACATACTATGGAATAAGTATTGCAATGAAAAGTAAGAAAGAATTGCTGCTGGCCTAATGAAACCACTTACACATTGTATTTCATTAGCTTAATAGTAGTGAACTGTCTCATTCACAGCATTGTCTATTACAAATGGTATATGACATATAAAACCCATAGAAAAGGTCTTTGAAGATTTTTTGTTTAATTTTTTTTTTGTAATGGTAAAAAACCCAGAACCCCCAAAACAGAGAGTGTTGATCCCCAGAAGAAGTTTGGACACTGAGCACCTGTGAAAGCAGACTGTTATAAATAGATGAAGGAAATGCAGGGCAAACCCACTTTTGTATTAAATTGACATTGCCCCATTAAAGGCACTTCAAACTAGAGAGGGTCTGTACAGCTCATCACAGCCTGCACCTATGAACGCATTTAATTCTGCAAAAGGAATCTGAAAATGGAACCAGTGAAATAGTGGTGGATTTTTCACAAGACCATCATAATCACCTCACCTACAAACAGAAGCGAATGTCAAAGGTTTTGTTATGCTTGAAACTGGAAGAAATACCAATGAACAATAGCCATTTCTTTTATCATTCTTTGTCTTTATTATTCTCCTTCTTATTAATGCCAAAGGAGAGCATTGTGTATGAAATACTTGCTAGATCCTTACCAGCAAAATAAGCAGCACGCATATATTTGCCTCACTAAGTCTGTATGGTCGGATTTTGAGAACTGAAGCAATCCTTTCAAGACTGTTATTTAGCCTTCAGATTTCAAAGATGCAGGGCTACGGGGTGGCTATCCATCAGCTCAGCCTGACTGTGAGCCTCAAACCTAACGAGACTGCACTTTAGAAAAAACACACGAGTATTTCCTTGTAGAGAACACAGCAGAGTAGCAATAATTTGTGAAAAATGTAGATCTGCACAGTGCATGCTACAAAACAATTTATGCAGTAGAAGTGTAGAGCAGTGATCTTATTAGAATAAGGCCATTCTTATTCAGAGAAAGACTCAGGCAGCTGTTGTATGGACAAAGCTTAATATTCCTTCATTTCCCATGCAAGCCTATTTTTCAAGCCCACAATGTCTCTATTCCAGTGAGTTACATTTAAAACTACCTGGAGAGCTTTTTCATGCAGAGCTTGTGTTACTCATTCTACATATGGTGTGAAGTTCACAGATGAGAAATGTGCCTAAAATAAATACTACATGAACCCTGAGATGTGTGAGGGCCCTTGGGAGTTCAGCAAATGAAATGCCTATCAGTCTCTGACACAGCAGACGCTCCCTACAATTGGCAGCTTCATGCTTCATTATGCATGGATCAGATATATAGGTATGGCCCCAGGCAAACTCCCTGGTTTAATGGAGAGGTGCATGCTGGGGAAAGGCAAATGTCATTTGCCCATGAATTTGAAAGATGAAGGGAAAAAGGGAATAGAGTTGATTAATCAAATGTATGAGGGGTTTATTTTGTACCATTTGTCCTAGAGTTTCCTCAATGAGAGTTATTTCCACCATTATATGCATTGCATCTTTTATGTTTTGTGGATTTGACAGTGGTTAAAAAAGCAATTATTTTTGTCCACCTAGCTGAACAGGTCCACAATAAGTAACAGCCAGATTTGCTACCTGCAGGAAAAAAAAAAGATACATTTTTTTCCTGCCTTTTGTAAACCTTGGAATCTGCCCGGTGTTTACAGCACAAGGTCAGCAGACAGTCTTGCAGATTCTGTTAAACATCATTAAAATATATCAAGCTGACTTAATAAATAAAAACTATCCCAGACACCCAACTAATGTAGGATGCTAGTCATGGGTTTTCCCTGTACAGGAAAAAAAAATGAGTAAAACAACTGTTTTGCTTCACATACATGTAGTTCTAATTAAAAGAAACAGTGAGAATGGCAAATCCATCTTGACCCACAGTTAAATGAGGTGGAAGGGAGGAGAAGAAAAGAATAGAGGAGAAATCATTATCAACAATCTATTAAGAAAGCAAAGAAACCTAAAATGTTTATGCAAAAGGAAACTGTATTTCATCATTCTTGAGAGAACTCTTACCCCAAGGGATCAACTGAGAAAAAGTGCTCTAAGTATTGGTACTTCTTAATGAAAACCCTTCTTTCCTCCTGCAGCATTTTCATTCAGAGATTTCAAGCAGGATACACTCTGTCATTTAAGCCTTAAAATTTTAGTTATAAAGCTTTCTTTCTACCATGCCAGTAAAATCATGCCAGATTTTCTATGGCTTTATTAACATATATACATACGTACATATGTACATACGTACATGCATGCATGCATGCATCAGTCTCTGGGTGTATGCATCTCTTTCACTGCAAGCATTCCACAGAAGAGTGACATGGAATTTTGTGGAGCCTAAAACATGGATGAAAATAAAGTAAGCCAATTCTGTAAAACTGAGCGACTTAAGCCTTCAGCAGCTGTGAAAAATGGAGTGACAGAAAGAAAAAGAATGCCACTAATGTCTCTCAATGCTCTTTCTGTGTGTTCAGACAAGTTATGGCTAGGAATGTAAAACTTGAATTTAAAGAAAGTGCATCTGGTGGAGATTAAAAAGGATAAAGAGGAGAAAATCAGTTTGATGTACACTTCAAAATGCTGCTCATAATATAGTTTGTTCTGTTACTTGAAAAGAGGATATCACTGTTCTTTTATGTCTAGTTTTTAATCCTAGGCCTTTAAAGTATCTTTTATTTGCTCCTATTTGAGGTGAATTGCCTCACTTCAAACCTTAAATCTAGTTTGAGGATTTTGACTTTAGAGTGGCTTCCTTTGAATATTCTTCTGAAGTTGTATTTTGTCCTCCATTTTACCAGTTCTCAGGTTTTACTGGCTAGTTGTGAATATGTGATCTTTTGCAGTGAGAATCACCTGCAGGCTCAGGAATTCATAGTAAAGCTGCCAATGTGTTGTGTCAGGGTCAGGAGAGGCATTTTCTAAAGTCTGCTGAATTGTAAACATGAATATAGTCACACTGAGTCATGTAAACAAAAACACCCTCTTTATCTCTATTTTTATATCCCTTGCTACAACTCTATAATTAGAAAAATAAAAAAGAAAAAAAATCCAACACCCTAGCCTAATTTTGATCAGTTTTGGAGCTTGTTAGAATTTAGGAAGTGAACTTCATTATCTAATTATGAACCCATAAATCCCTCTGAAATCAATTAGAATATATTTCTGTTGGTAAAATACTTAGTCTGTAATTGACAAGACTATAGAAAGGATGAAAAATTGGAACTTCTGCTAATACATCAGTGAATGAAGATCATGAAACTAAACTCAAGGGGCAGGAAACCAGAAGTAAAACATAACAGGATCATGCATCCTAATGGGATGCATGAAATATTTGCAATAATAACATAAACTCCCTTGAACTCAAGTGGACCTTGGGTATGTTACAATTTTTCATAAAAATTACGAGGGACTTTTGACTTTTCTTTTCAGGACTTTGTGTCCAACTATTGTGGAAGGTCTTTATGAACATTCTAATATTTTTCATTCTGTGTTTTATCATCACCTTGCTTGGTGAGGTATTGACTGATGACTGGTGTCTGTAGCTCAGAGACAGATATAATAGAATGTTAAGAGAAACTACAAAGTCACTGAGGTACCATCATTTATGGCATGGCTGCCATAAATGGTTCTTTCTTTGCATCTCTAAATGATGCGAAGTAGTTTGTCTTCTCTCTCTATTATGAGAAACCTGTGCAAATAAAACACTCTTATTCCTTAATGAGTCTTTAAGAAAAAAACAAATTTGGTAAAAAAATGCATACTCCCAGCTTGATAAATTTTAGCTGTGACTCCAGCAGAAAATGTTTGATTACATTGCCCCATCTCGCAGAGAAATTTGGATTTTGTCTCTGCTTTATGTCATTTCTGCAAGCAAGCACTACCTCTCCTATTATCTTTCTCTGCCATCCTCAGAAATTTTTTTTTTCTTTTTTTTTTCTCCTTGAGGTTTCAAGTGCTGCTTGCTCACACTGATGTGTGTGACTGGCTTTGGGAACTGCAAGGAAGGATGGTTACATGCTAACAAGCACCCCTCTCTATGCTTCACGTACAGTAGCAGCAAGTGATTGATGGAGAGACTGGAAGGAATGTTTGTGTGGAGGGGTGAAACCACCCTGAGCTGCTGCCAGGCTCTGGGGAGATCATCAGGACAGCATCCACCTGTACTCACATATCACTCTTCTGACTCAAACATTTACTGTGTACCCTTCACCTCAGTTTATCCTTATTGATTATTTTAACTTTCTCTTAATCTCACTTCTTAAAATATCTGCTTTTCTTCTATCCTTCTCATTGTTTAGGATACAATATAAATTTTTCTGCTAGTGCAATTGCTTTAGCTGACCCACTTAAGGAGAAGAGGAGTAGAAAGGTAAATGGGATCAATCCAGGAGAAGGTGCATATGGAGGAATACTTAGGCTGGATATCACAATACTGAAGATACTTTCAGCTCAAAGACTAGTTGTTTCCCCTGTTCAGAACTGCAGCTGGAACCACTACAACCTGCTATCCATTATGAAGAAAAAGATAAGTCCCTTTTTTAATCGTCTGTGCAAATTTTGGGAAGTACAATTCATCTTTTCATTTAGCCATCTTCATCAATCATGCTGCCCCTATCCTGTCCTAACCCCTTTTTCTATGAGCTCAGCTTAACAATGTTGTTGCCTCAACAACACAGATAAGCATCTAATCTGTTGCTCCATGACTAGTGGCCACTCCTCTACAGTTTCTGATTTGCAGGTTACATCACCTCTCCATAATTAAATCAGAAGCAGTTAAAATGAAGTTACCAATTTTCCTAATAAGCAGAGTGAGCTTGCTTTGGAGCACTAAAAGCTGGAATTCCATTTCCCTCAAACTGGATAAATACTCTTTTAATGTTACTTACTTTCCTTAATGTTAGTAATCTTAGTCACTTTCTGAAATTACTTGTTTCACAGTGCAATTCAATTTTTTACTGGGGTACTTTATGCATAACATGTAGCACAGCAGTCACACAACTTCTACTAAGGAAACTATTTTTCACAGAGGACCTTAACCTGGAACCTCCTGAGCCAGACAGGATTTTAAGGAATACCATTAGAGTTGGCTTGTTACTGTCCTTTTGCAAGTTGACAGGACTTTGTAAAGACTTGCAAAATTCCCCCAGTAGTTGCAATAGTATTTGCTAATGTTAACTTCTGTCTTCCTTGAACAAGCTCCAGGGGAAATGTTCTCAACATACTACATTTTGAGACAAGCAAATATTGTTTATACCAAGCAATATAAACAAAAGCTACTATTTTGCAGAAATCTACATTCCAAGGATAGAGAAATGCATATATTTGGCAGCTGTATGGTATCACAATTACTCTAAAGGGACAGAAGCCATCTTTATAATATTTTTCAATAGGTCCTTTCACAGGTTTCATTATTCTTTTCAGATAATGTATCAAAATATTTTAGCTGTTATTTTCAACCTTGTTTTAGTCCTGTTGACATATGATTCCAAATCCACACAATTTGGCATATTTTGAACAAAGTGCTATTCAGTTATGCTGTGAAAGTGGGGTGAGATCTGTGAGCTTAAGAGAGAATGGAAAAAATTACACCCTTTGTAATGAGGTGTTGTTTTTCTGTACAAATGACAAGGGTCTACTGTGGCAGCTGACATCAGCAGAGATGTCAAACCTCTCTGATGAGCAAAACTGTACAGAATACAACTTGCACTTCTCATTTACCAGCCATGTTAAACCTCTCATCAGTGACACAGACACTTTCAGTAATAACTTCTGCAGAAAAAGGTAAATTTCTTCCCCCAGAATGAAGTAAAATGCTTTTCATTTCACTTAGTGTCTACATGAATATTATAAATTTAATTCATATGGCTGCTGTGGGATATGAGCAGGGAAAACTGCTTCTAGGTCTTTGGAAACAGCTTTTCTCTTTTCCCATGATATGACATTGTAGTAACTGGAGTTACATTGTGTATAACATTAGGAATGGATGAATAAGCATTAACAGAATGATGTAGCTTTTCAGGGTAGTTTGGAGGCTGTTGCTCATTAAATTGTTTCAGAGTTCCTTACTACAAGAACATCACTGTCACAGGAGACTTCAGTGTGGTTTTCTTCTTTGTTAATACATCTATTAACATGACATTAATACATAAGATGGATGAATGAATAAGTTGATGGGAAAGAGATAATTAAATGCTATTTATTTACATTCTGACCTTGCAGACATTTTTCATCTCTGCATGTGTAAATGGATAGTTCCCCAGTCACCACCCCTAATATGACAGAAAGTTACTCATCAATACAGCTAGCCCACTCAGGTAATTTGAAAATGGCTCTCTACCCTGGAGAAGGCATTTGCCAAAACCCTACCTGTAGGCAACATTCTTTTCTCACAGAATACAGGATAGTTTATCCTGTACACTAAATCTCCTCAGAGTCTGGGATGGAGGTGGAGGTGATCTGTTTTTCTGCTTGCCAAGTCCTGGTCAGGCTAGAAAGCCAAGCAAGTGCTATTACAGCACAAAGAAATGGGTAAGATGCATGAAGAAAGTCCCTTCCACCCGTAACTTTGCAGGCTATCCAGGTGTAGTGTAACAAGGCAACGAGGTGCCCCTAATTGCCAGGGAGTGAGCATGAGCTTTTGTCAGGCCCACCTGTGCCTAATTAGGCCCCCACTGCGCATGAGCAGGATCAGGGAGCCAATAAAAGGTGAGGCCTGAAGCACAGGCTCAGCTCAGTCCCGAGTTAGCCAGCAGAGAGGTCAGTTGCTCTTGCACCAACAGCACCCATCTGGGCTAGTCAACTGTGAGAGCCATAGGCTTAGAGCATTGCTCGCGAGTCTCTGCTGGAATGTCTGGTTGGACCTTGAAGCACCGTTCCCTAAGAGAGGAATCAGAATAGAGAGCAATTCCAGTCATTGAATACGTCCTCACCTTTAAATTGATAAGTTGTTCACCATATGGTGATGGTGAGTTCCTTGTAATCTAGGACCTGTTTCCTGTCCCTTCTGACCACAGGCTGTGTGAAAAACAAGTTTCTTAGACATAGCTGTGATCTCTCTGGTCTTCCTTCAATGTTCCCAGCCTGTGACACTATGAAACTTCTACACTCAATTTTTTCCTTTTCTTTGAAAGGTCTCCTTAATCAATAGCTTCTCTTCCAAAAGCTTTCCCATGTCAGACCATCTGTGCTTCATCTATGGGTTTGCCTTCAAACAGCTGCTTCTCCAGAGGCTTATGTCTTTGTCAAATGCATTGCTCTCCTGCTTCAAATCCCTTGAATCCCTCCTTCCTGCTTCCTTAACATCACTCCTGAGTTCACCAAGATATCCTACAGATCTTTCAGACCCTTTCGTAGCCTGTAGGTTTAAACTTCTTCCATTTCTATAGCCTAAGGAGACTTGCTACCATATACCATAAAGGAACAGACATGACCAACCTGATTTTACTCTTTCAGGATGTTGCTTTCTCAGGAGTGCCAACTGAAAAAGCTGAGTTCTGGGAGAACTTGTGATCTTGTGCTAACACAACCTTTTTAGGAATTAGTCTTACATCTAAATTTCAACAGATAACAGAAGAGTTAGGATGTAAAAGAACAGAGAACCAGGGAAATGAAGCTGGAAATGCTGGCAAGGGTGCTCCATTTGTGCCCCCCAGCATATGAAGGAATGCTGCACACAAAGAAGAAAGGAAGGAGGTCAGGACAGAGGGTTTGTCTGCAGATCCTGCTGTCCAGTGGAGTGCTTCAGTTGAGGCTGGACCTGTGCTGGAGGCCACACCAAAAAGTTTGCAGGAACAAAGCCTGGAAGGTCCTGAACCATGATAACATGTACAAAACACTCCAGGGCTCAGGCTGACAGAAGTGTTTACAGTAAGCCCAAATGCAGCTGGGTTACTGCAGACCAGCTGATGTGCAAAGGCTCATTCTCCCAGAGCATTAGGCCCTTAATGAGCCAAAGCACTGACTTTGAGTACCGCTCTTAGGTAAGAACTGTTGCCAGACCTTTTATTAAAAAAAATCTATGGTTTCAGGACTGGAAACTCTGGTAATTTTATTATATTCTGGATGCAGTTAATATATTTTCTTCAAAGCTGGTTGAGCGCAAGAAAGAATAATTGTGAATATTTAAACCAGATTCAATAATACCTTCACCTTCCTTGTGCTCGCCTGAAGCCATAGAGCAGTTGCTGCCCAGCCATGGCACAACACAGTTGTGATTTCTTCGCACTACTGCAGTGGCACTAAATAGTCACAACCTGTCAGGGAATCTCATTCCTTTGTCATGTCAGCATTTCTGCTCAGCTGAATATCAGGCCTAAAAATTTCCCTATTGACGGTACTGAAAAATTTCAAAACTGATTTGAAGACATTCATATGATATGTAAATGTCTGAGGGACGCAGGCCTGAGATTTAGATCACAAATAGCGGTGTTAAAGACTTTTCAGATGTCCTCATTTGTGCAGAATGTTGAGATACACTTCACTAATGAATTTCTAAATTGCAGGAATGTTATGTGAAAATGAAAGACAAAAATAACAGCATTCCATATCCATAAGTACATTTCAAACAAGTCTCATTTCTGTATAACTCATAGTGTGGTATTCAGGCTTTTCGGGCTTCCAGAGAGATATTCAGCTAGAATTATTGTTGATCTTTACAGTATGTCTCTTGACACTGAAATTGATGTCTACTCATATTTAATTTTAATGACTTTGAAGATGATACTTATGTTGCTCTGATAAGTATTGTCTTCAGGACCCAGAGATCTTAAGTTTGGATCAGAGCTCCCATTTAAGTATCAGTGCTAATGCTGCTAATACTGCTAATACTGATCCTATTAAACTGCACATAAAATTCTTTAGACACTTAAAAGATACACATCTCTTCAGTAATAGAGTTTGGTATTTATTGGGACTGTTGTGTCCAGGAGGACAGTAATATCCTGAAAATGGTGCATTTGCCCTTACAGATTTCTAGGACAATATTGTAAATTATTATTCCTTATAAGAGAAGCTTTCAGGAAAGGAGTTTTCTTGGACTGAAACAGTTTTAGACTGCAGACACTTGCCTGCCAGCTAAACCTTTTTCAGACAAGCTTTCTGAAATGGAGTTGATAACATTGTACCATCTTATAAATAGAAACTATGGATTTATACTAGTCTTTATTACAGTCACTGCATAGTGTCTCTGTATAGGAGACAGCAACTCTGTAATGCTTCTGTGGTGACCTTCATTAGTTTATGAATTTCATGTTCCTTCAAGGACAACTATTTTCAGAACCTGAAGAGAAAGAATATTCAGTGAAAACATGTAACAACAACTTTTCCGAAGGAAAAAACAGCTTGCCCACCCTAACATTTATTCAGAAAAGAACTGCATTGCGAATACCCTCAGGAACTTAGTGAAAGGCTCTGTCTCACACAGGCGTGATGCACCTCATCACTTCCCACTAAGTGCCAAAATGGCAATATCTTGTTTGTGAGACAGGAGTTTCAGATTCCTCTCTTCCCTTGAACACAGATCTCATTGGGAGCCCAGAGCCCTTCGTGGCAGGGGTGGGAGAAGCAGATCTGCCATAGTTCAATGCAGTGGCTGCATGAGTAGGGGGATTGTGTGGGAACCTGCACTCACCAGCCATGTCTTGCTCTGCCCCTGCCTTGGCTTTGGAACCAGCAGTTGTACTTTGTGATATTCAAGTACTGCCCAAATTAAATGAAAATTCCCAGTTTTTATGCACCCACATAAAGAATATTTTGAACAAATGACTGAGTTACTGGGCTGGAAAGGAGTGGTCTAGTTTCCTGCTCTTTCTGTCTCATCTGTTTTGTGCCATTTCAGGTGAACAAGAAAATCGGCTACATGGGACATGGCCTCAGCAAAACTCAGGTGAAGAACAAAACTGCAGACAGCTGTAGTGGCTGCATGGACCATAGATAAACCAGCATCATGCATGGTTCAGGCTGTATTTACTGAGGTCTTGAATTTTTTGTGATTTCATATATAAGGGCAAAGTGCAAGTCAACTCTTCCACCCTTAGTGGACCTGCTTTGTTAGTCATAGAATATGCTAACTTGGAAGGAACCCATCAGGATTATCAAGTTCAATTCCTGTCCCTTTGAATCACCCAGGATCACACCATGTGCCTGAGAACAACATCCAAACACTTCTTGAACTCAGGCAGGCTTGGTGCTGTGACCACTTCCCTGGGGAGCTTGCTCTGGGTGAAAAACCTTTTCCTGATATCTAAGCTAAACCTCCCCTGATTCAGCTGCGTTTCCTTTGATTGTCTTCTTAAGCTAGAGGCTTCTGAAAGTTCCAAATTATAGTCTCCTCTTACTTTTTTTCAAAAGCATAATGAAGAGAAAGTGGCTCTGAAAAACATGATTACACTATAGCAGCAAAATAAGATCACACAACTGCTTAGCATTTTTGTTCCCAGTTGAGAAAATGCCAACTGCACTAATGTCTGAAACTCCAGGTGATCAGAAAAATTAAAGGCATCTGCAGTGGTAGACTGAGGTTTCTGACCAGATTATTTTCTGAATGTTTTGCAGTGCAGTTAAAAATTCCCTGTATCTGTTATCCCACATTCAATTAGTAGATATCAGTGATAATACTGAAATGCAAAAAAATGAATTCAAAGAGTCTCGTTACCTGCCAGTGGCACCTTATGGAACCTTGGGAGTGATGATGTAAAGGAATTGTAAATTCATGTCACACCAGGAGTACTGAGATGACTGCCATCCTCTGCCTATGGGAAAGTGTTTGAACATTGTGTGTCAGCACCTTCTGTACCTTTTAAGGATACTGAACAAAATGAACAAAGTGCTAGTCTGGGCATTTCTAATTAGATATGCAGCACAGAAATATTCAACAGGCATCTGCATTTCTCTCATAGCAAGCAAGTGAATTTTATAGCCATGTGAATATATACATATATATAGTATATGTATATGTATTTTTCCTCATTGTTTTTAAAATAAAAATATCTCTGAGATAAAAAGTCAGATAAAGTGCTTCTCTCAGGCCTATATGATACATTAAGCTGTCACTGCAGTTATAGTGGTATTTCAGCATGAATTCCTGTGTGGATTTGGTTTGTTCCTTTCTTCTTCTGTGGCCTAATAACTACAAAGCAAGGATTAAAGATGATACATTTCTCCCCTAATCCCATAAAATGTCTTGAAAAATGACCTTTAAAACTACTGTTTTACAGGTTACTTCATTCCACTTAATGCCATTAGAAGGTCCTTCAGGTGGTGCAACAGATTAAGTGGTATCCATCACCAGAACATGGAAAAACCTGTTCTAGGAAGGCTTGGGTGGAAGCGCTGCTCTTACACCCTATCCTGCTTTCACCAGCCATAATTACAGAGATCAGAAAAATGACCCAGAATTATAAGTAATCTAATCTTCCCTGAAGCCTTCAGTTTGGTGCCAAGACACTGTAGAGAGCTGGTGATCTTTTGGTTGATGTAGTTTTTTCCTACTTGCTGGTTGCCAACAGTTGAATGTTGGCTATAATAAAGCTAGACATCTCCCTACTCAAAAAGTTGCTTTATGCCACTTTCAGAGGCACATAAATATTCTCATTATCCAATCTCCAGGAGGCAGACAACTGCAGTGTAGGGATTTTTGTGTGCCCAAACAGAAGACTACAAATTAAAAATCTGTAGTACTTCCAAGGTGTCTCCTGTGCTATGGGGGTGAATCTGTGCTACAGACCTCACTCTAAACATCCTTGGTCAGAAATGAGATACTTCCTAAATAATAGGAATCAAACCCATGTTTTACCAGCTTGGAGACCAGGCTGTTGTGCGGGACTGTTGAAGACTTTGCTCAGGTCCAGGTAAATGATGTTGGTTGCTCTTTCCTTGCCTATTGATGTGACATTTTCATGGAAGGCTGCAAGATTTGTCAGGCAAATTCTTCATTTATTTATTGTTTAAAACAAAGTTTGCCTTCCTAGTGCCCGATGAGAAGCAGTAAAGAATAGAAGAGGTATATTAAGAGAAGGGATAAATTGCTGTCTGCAGGTACCTGTCTGTCTTTGTGATTTAGAGTAGTACCTATTAAAATACCTTTGACCTGGACACCCAGATTTTGGAAGGCTAAAACTTGATGAGAAGTGCTCCACTCATGGAACTTTTCTACAACAACAATTTTTTCTACAAAATTACAACGAACATAATTTTTTTTCCTATTCTAAAGACCCTAAGTACTGCACTTCTAAAATTGTCTTAGGTATCCTCAGGAAAAACAATCCAAATTGTGGAAATGTCTCAGAAGTAATGCAATTCTCCCTGCACTGTTTTTGGAAAACTGGGGCCATGTGATAGGCTGAACCAAATTTAACACAAAAGTGTTCTTGAATTCAAATTACTCCTGTCTACAACACAAAGTAAGGCACAGGAAAAAAATCCTCTTTCAGTTAAATTAACAGCAATAATACAAGTATGCCCATGAGACTGGAGATGGGACTGATCAGGGAACAAACCAGGCTGTGACTTCAAACCAATGGAGTACTGGGAACCATTTAGAAAGGTAGATTTCTATTCCTGTCATTAAATTAAAGACTCTACAACTATGCAAGTGGGGAAAAAAACACCTTACAAGTAATATAAATGTATGGACCTCAAAATGCAATGTAAAAAATAGTCCCTTCATGGCCCAGGACCAAAATTTTGAAAGAAAAAGCAAATGGGTTTTGCACTATGACCAACTGATTAGTAAATCTCAGTCCTGGCAGGCTAAGGCAAGTGAATAATATCAAGAACTACTGATCTGCCACAAAGATAGTTCCAGAAATTAGCCCTTTGTTCCCACCTATGAGAAGAGATCTCCAGCTAAAGCACTATCCCTGTTTACAGTAATGGCCTGAAAGAAAAATGGAAATGAAACTGGATTTCGTTTCCTTCATCAGCCTTCTCCAGAATCTGCTTGGGGAAATGCATGAGACTGCCTATCTGTCTGTGTGTGAAAACTGGCAGGGTAAACAGGCTAATCAGCTCCAACCATGCCTTTTGCAATCAGAACCTCCTGAGACTTGCACACACTTTTTCCACACTGTTTCTTTTGAAAATAAGCACTCACATTACACAGACAATCTGCATTGAATTAGTGACAGCTCTGGACAAGCACCAACCCACCCAGTTTAGGCAAGTCTGCTTGTCAGCTTTGTTTTTCAAATCTGTGCAATAACACATGTGCCCCTTGCAGTATAGCCTGGGGCTGCTCTCTTCTGTTCCTTAGGCTCTTTGGAACAGTATGCCCACAACTCAGCATATTCAATCAAGAAGTTGGTTATATTTTTATATCAGCAGTCAAATCTTGATCTCTTTCTTTTCTAGTTAGCAGAATCTAATAATTAACAAGATACCATGGTACTTTGACAGTAATTGTCCTTATAAGAAACTGTGACTCTTTGTAGCCAAAGATGCACAGTTGCTTTTCAGAGACTCCATCCCTCACTGGCATCCTAACATATGGCCACATCCTTTGTATCCCTCTGCTATAGATTGCTGAGAGACAAACTCTTCAGGGACAACACATTTAAAAGGTTTGGCTCCTCCTGGGCAGCTCCCCTGAAATACCAGAGTTAGATGATTTAGCTTTAATCATGGTGTCACAGAATATTGCCTTCCCTGCCAAAAGTTTTGAGGTGATCCTCTTCAAATAAAGACATGTAATTTCAATGGTTACTTCTGTGATAGAGAGGCAAAAACCATCATTCCTTGCTTTTTTTTTTCCCCTATTGTTTTGTATTTATTGTGTTGTGGCCTCCATTCTGTATCCTTAGTTAAGGATGTTAAACATCCTAATAAGACTTAGATGAATCTACACAAGAGTGCAGGAATGCCTCAGGTGGCTCCCACAGTCCTGCTCCAAAGATTTGTGCTCTATCTGTGTACAAAAAAGTGCTGCATGCCAGATGATGCAGTCCTGGTCTTGACTGTTCCAATAAAGAGGCTGGAGTGCACACAGACTGCAAACAATCTACATCTGCTTTTCCAATGTAGGGAAATCTAAGCTCATGAACTTGGAGCTGGCCTGCAGACAGGTTGAGTCAATAGGGTTGAACACAAGCCACAGGGCTGCCTTGTCCTATTGCAGACCAGGCCATAGGCATAAATGTCTTTCCTGCCAGTATAAAATTGCTCCTTTTCTTCTCCATTCCTGAGTAACTCAGGTGCCTTTTCAGTTAACTGGGTCATGAAGATCCCATTCAGAAGCAGCCAAGTTCTACTGAGAGTCTGGACAAGTAACTGAAGTGGCAGACAAGGGGGTGATTTGGTAAGGGCAGCTGCAATGCCTGGCTGTCTGTGAGGCTACAGTTCTCAGCATCCAGCACTGTGAATTTTAATTAATCAATTCAGGTAACATAAAAGCAAAGTGTATTAAGAATTAGAAAGCCCTGTTTCATCAGAGCTTTTTTCCTGCATCATAATTATAATGATTCTGTGGTGCTATTAAATCCTTAAATAGAGTTTGCTTTCAACAACATTTGACTACCTGTGTAATAATGTTGGTTTTGATTGAGTGTTGTGACTGCAAGCTGACAGTGTTTCAGGGTCATCACAGTAGGTGGAGGGATGCTTCTGCATCCCACTGTACTAAAAGGGGCCTTTTTTATTCATTTCTATCCTGCCCTGTTATTTTACATATTCTGGCTGGAGGCATAAATTGAATAAAATGAACAACAAGATTGAATGAAGATGTTTATATTCCATCATTACTCAAGTATCTGAGTATACATACATAAAGAAAACAAATCAGTCTGTGAATGGCAAAATGTATCCCTCTTACTCTTCCCCCACTGCAGAATCACAGCCCACCCCAGACAATACAAAATAAAAGCTCTACAAGCTTGCAACTTGCAGTGAAACTTCAAAGGCTACAGACATAGCCTATCTGCTTTTATACATTTATCTTAGAGAGCAAATTTGCAGTAAAATGATTGCATGAGCTAGCAATCTGAGAACATGGCTAGCAGGCATCCCATGAGGTTTTTTGTGGGACATAACAGATGCCCCTGCCACCAATTTTTCAATATCAGTCACGCTATAAGGGCCAAAAGTGTAGAAAGCTTCCTTCCCCACACAGCTTTCATCTGTTACGGAAATATATCCCTTAGAAAAGAATTCATAAAAGAGCAAAATTGAGTCATACTGAAGAACTGCTTATCTGTTAAGACTGCATTTGTTAAGTGTTCTTCAGTTGAGATGCCATGCATATTAAAATGGTTGTGCACAGGAGCTGGTGATAGGTACCCATTTGTGAGAGAGAAAATGTATTACTTTCCTAAAAGTAGGCAGACTGCTTATTACATTTAACTTGCTTTCTGTGTCTTCTGGCACTGCCAGTGACAAAACAAATTGCCTGGGCTTGGGCCATGTTGGAACAAGAAGTGAGGTAAACAATGACATTAAAAAGTAATTCTTTGCAATGGGTTTTCTTTTTTACTGAGTCATTTTAATATACTACTCCACACATGTGAATTATGTGTGATAGTCATAAAAAGCTCTTGCCTTGAATTACTTACATTATTTGCTGGTCCTTTCAGGCTGTTAGGATAGCTGTTAGAAAGGCATACTGGCAAGTGGTGGTCATTTGAGTTGATTAATAGATCTGTCAGGTAAAAGACCTTGAGATTTTGAAGCTTCCCCTGTTCAGACAGGAGTGGATGGTAGACATTCATAATATGAGAATAATACACCCTAAAGTAAAATATGCACAGTTAATTTTAATGTAGCATGAGCTGAAATCCAAGTAAGTCAAGAAAGGCTTCAATAGATTTTAAGAAAGTATCACTTTATAACATAAAACCTGTGTCTAAAGTCTGTTGCCCATGGCAAAAGTTTAAACAGGATTCAAACATCAGTAGTCTGGAAGACTGTTGTAGGAGAGCCCTAGGGACTGTACTCATTGGTGCACAACCAAAAAGTAGGAATTAAGAGCCTAAATCCAGAATTGGACTTCGAGCACTCAAAAATAAAATAACATGGTTCTTGAAGACCTACCTGCACACCAGAAGTTTCTGTTTTAAACAGAGCAGGTTCATATAATGAAATGACACTGGTAAAAATATTTATGATTTCTTGCGACTGCACTTCTCAACTCATTGCTCCTTCCTAATCTTAATGGTGAAACTCAGTAGAGAAATTCTGTTGATGAGTGCCTTGAAGTGATCACCATAGCAGATATTTCTTAAAATACCTCATTGCTAACACAAGATCAAGAATAATCATAAAGTACCAGCTGCTATTTCTTTTTAAAATGTCAGACCAGGTTGTAAGTGGTATGTAGTGGCTTAGCTGTTGCTTTCTTTCCCTCCTCAAACTGAATAAACCTATTATGCTGTCTCCATTGCTGGAAAAAATTGGACACAACTACTTTTCCATGCTTCTCCCTGTTATAACATCTATGTCAAGACTGAGGGGAACAGAGCACCAATGTGACCACCATCCTGACTGCTTGACTGCTGCTATCAGTGAGAAATCAATAAATCCCTAGCTGAGAAAATGGGAGAAATTCTCTTACCTTCCTGTTCACAAACCCTTGGTGTAAAAGAAGTGTTAGGGTGGCCTGAGACTCATTGAAATAGTAGTGCATCTGGCAATTCAGCCTAACATTTGTAATTGGGCTCAAGACACTCTCTTCATGCCTGAGAGAAACACATTTTGCCATTTGTGCAGTCATCTATGCTAGTCCAGAGGGGTAGATAAATCAACAGCCTGGAAAATAAGACTTCATGCCTGTTTTATATTCATTTTGCACAGGTACAAACAACTGTACAAGTGCCAAATGATAAAGCATCAGGTCTACATAAGTATTAAATAAACAGTAAATAATCCCCATTTAATTTCCAAATATAATTAATTTGATTAGAAGAAACTTCAGGATAGCTCACAGATAATATATAAAAAAGAGAAGTTTTTATTAAGCATTAAATACATGCATTTTTATAATGTCTGAGTTCAGCAATGTCTGGGACTGACATAATTCGTATTAATCATAAAACTAAAGATATTGAATATTTTTTTCAGCAAAAATTAGAATATAGTATTGGTAACAAAAATCAATAGCTAATTGAATGATAACACCATTATTAGATTACATGACAGCCATGTACTTTCTTGTCAGTCAGCTGTAACTTGTGTTAATAAGATTCACTGAGCTCATTATCTTTCGTAGACTATTAATTTCTGAAAAAAAAAAAAAAAAAAAAAAAGAAAAAAGACCTGTGAACAGAGAGGATGTATTGTTAAGCACATGCCAGATTGTTATTGAACACTCCACAGGAAGAATAAAAAGAAATAACCTGAAAACATTTGATTGATGTTTATGATTTCTACTCCTTAATGCAGACAAAATTAGAAAAGGAAAATCTCTAGATCCAGATACTACTAAAGGTTCTCAGGCATTCAATAGGATGAGGAATAACTAATCTAGGAAACTGCCTATGGCAAATGTAGATTTTTTTAATTTCTTAAGAAATTAAACCCATCTTGAGAACAACCCCATCTCAACTCATAGCCCCCCAGAAATGCACTTGAAGTGACTTAAAACATATGACCAGAAAAATTAACTGAACCGTGTAGTCCAGATTGTTATTATACAAGTCACTGTGTGCTAAAATTTTATCTTCTACCTCTCCCATGCTACAGCAGATGAACAGCATTCACCATGTTTCCAAATGGGGGTATTGAAGGATGTGACTCCAAAAATCTCACAGTATGCCACAGAAGTACAGTAGATAAGACTGAACACATGAATTACAGCCCACAGTACTGAGGAAAGAAAAATTGTTCCTAAGACTCTGACCTTGGGAAAACAGCTCCCTGTTTCAGCATCTGGCAATCACTTCAGTGCTGAGCACTGGAAGGCCACAGCAGCTAAATGTGAGTTTCTCAGTACTGTGAGAAGCTTCACTCAGCCCAGCATATAGTCTGGTATGAAGAAAGGGAAAGTATTTCCTTCACCTTTCTTCACTTTCTTGTATGTAAGCTAAATTATATAGCTATTGTGATACAAATATATGACTAAAATATATTTTTAGTATAAAAATATGACTAAGAAAGTATTGATTGCATTCCTGTCAAGTCCATTTCAAGAATATCAGAAAGTCTTATCTTCAAGCTTTTATTCCGAACACTGTATCACTTATAGTGTGACGTACAATCTTCTGTATAGACTTATCAAGATTTGTCTTGAAACAATTTAGGTCCTCACCACTCTCTTTGAAAGGTTACTAGAAACTGTGGACTTGTTATGGTTATGTAATTTCTTTTAATTTCCACAACCGATTTGCTGACCCTTTTAATAGACTTTTTTTTATTATTTATTTTTACTATTTGTTGGCTTTCACTTTACTTTCTCTCAGTATGGAAATTGAAGTTTTTCTAGTACTTGGTCTGTAAAAATTTGACTTCCCATTTTACTTCTATAACATTTCACCACATTTCTGTTGCACTGGCCCGCAAGACTGTTAAAATCTTTTTTTTAGGGTGGTCCCTCATATTGCACCAAGCACAAAGAACAGGCCAACCAGTGGGTAGAGCCTTCCCTACAGCACTGAGTTGGTCATTGACTGCAGTATACAAAATATTGTACCCAGAATTCTTCTCTGTAGGACATTTCTCTTTTCTGATAATTCCTTCTCAGAGCAATCCACTGAGGCCTACCCTAAACTGTTTTTTGTCATTGATATGATACCTGCATTAAACCCCATATTCACTGTAGAGTGAACTGCTTAATCTTCATCTTACTAGGGGGCAATCCAATATGAAATGAGAAAGTCTTATTGAGAGCTTGTACCAAGTTTGCATGCATTCCTACTTCTATTATTTTCCATTAATAGAAGGGCTTTTTTACTTCTGGATGTAAAGTACCAACTCTAAGTTTCACAGTATATTATCCACTGATCTTTCTTAGTGAAGAAGCACTTGCTGTCTTCAAGCAGTTTCCCGGTACCAGCTAACACCTAAGATGCATTTGTGAAACTATTTAGTCCACAACAGTACTTTCACCAAATTGCAAATTCTGGTTTGGTTTTGTTTTGGGTTTTTTTTCCTCAGGACATACAGTTCCACAAACAAGTTTTGTGTCATTTAATGACTTATCACCCTGAGCTCCATGTATCTTTTTGCAGCAGATCTTTTTTCATGAGCTTCCTACTGTAAAAAGCCCATGATGGTAAAGCTACTCACAGCAGCCTTCAGCCTGGAAGGATTTTATGTGGCAATTTCTAACTGAGTTTGGGACTGGCAAGTTTTGCATCCTCCACTGTGCTTTCTTCAAAGTGTCTTTTCCTCAAAGTTTGACACACCAACCATAATCTTATCAAGACATCTATAAATTAATGGAACTGCAAAGTAAACTCTTCTGCTTTAGCTCATTCACTTTTATATTTCCAACTGTTTTGTCTGCCTCTTGGTAAGAAACTTCTCTCAGATGCTTCATTTCTACAGAGTGCACAATTCCCTTCAGACTAATACACTTTCAGAGTTCCCTTCGTGTAACTTAATTAAGTGAAAACTATGAAAACATCAAATGCTTCAGAATAAGATGTTTTCAGAAATACAGATGAGTGTATTCTTTTTGATTGTACTTGTTGGTGCAAGCACAAATTCAAATATTGTTGATATGAATGTTCTAAGAAACAATGGCTGAATAATTTCAACTGGTATTTCATCAAAATTCACCTGATTTCACTTGATATCAATATGGTTAGTATTTTGCAGAGTTAAAAACTAATTCAAACCAGATGTCAACTGTAGTAACAAAAAAAAAAAAAACCCAAAAACAAAAAAGCCATTTTTTATGTAGCTGGTGTAACTAAATTTAAAATTTCAGTCTGAAAATACAAAGCAATATTTACAATGAAATGAAGGTCAAAATTTTTCAGATAAAAGAGAATTTAAAAATTTTTATTCAGAACATCTTAGCCTAATCTGCAGATATCTGTCCTACTCAGTCCTCTGGAGTAGTAGTATGGATAAGAAATAACCCTTATTTTAGCAAAAAAATTATACTATATTAATGATATATTTCAATTTTACCACCCTAAGTGGTAACAATATCAATTAAAAGAGTTTTCCTCTTTTATACAATTATTGATTTTTTATTTGCACAAAGAATTTTCTTTGCCTTCCATAAAAAGAAAACCTTGGTTATATTTTACTTTATAGAAGCAAATAGAAAATGTAATATTTATTATTGCAGCAATAATTCAACATTGCTATATTTTCTTTACAAATTCTCAGGTGATTTGGGGGTATTTAGTCAGGTCACTATAACAATCCATCCCAAGTCAGGTCATCAAGTTGCCTAGCAACCGTGGTCAGGATTGACAAAGGCAGCTACCTTCCCATTTTTTTACCTCCCTTTTAAAATCAATATGACAAGCTTGATATTGGTGATGTGAGATTAGCTGAGAAAATGCATGAAATTGCTGGAGAAGTGCATTCATTGCTCAAGATATTCAATTTCAATGGCTAGGTCCACACACATCACTCTTTTACAACTCTGTCATTATAGTTTTCCCTACCAGCACCATTTGTTAAAGTATTATTTACAGACATGTTATTTTATTTAGTACATGTGCTTCATCTCTGGCTTTTCTTTTTCTGTTTTGTTTTTTTTTTAATTTTATTTTTATTTGAGCTGTTTCGTTCAGAACTCAGCTAGATCATCCTGTGTTTCATAATAATATCATTATGATATTTTGAACTGAACAAGTAAGCTTAGTGTCATTAGGAAGATAAATAAATTGTGGAGTGGAAAGGCTTGAATGCAGTACCTCAAGTTTTTTAACACTGCAAAATTCAATGGACAGTGTTCATGAATCCTAATGCCCTTTTCAGCTGTGGCTCTTTCTGCTTTTCACAGTCACTTACCAAGCGCCTGCTCAGTGTTTTCATCTACTGCTCATGTCTTTATCCCCCTTTTCAGCTTCCTCAGACTCTCCACTATTTTCCATGAGAACATACAAGATAACACTAAGTTATGGCACTACCACCACTCTAAACCTCTTCCCCCCCCGCCCCCTCAATTCTCTAATCAATTTGAAATTATTTGTGTCTGCATTCAAAATCAATATTACTATTTGGACATGCCAGTGTGCAGCATTTTGGGCACCAGTTAGAAATAAATCAGGGTCTAAGCCAAACTCCTGGCTTTAGTTCCAGTTCATCACAGTGTCAGCCATGTACCTCTAATCAAACAGCTCCTGTGGCCCTGACAAGTAAGGGCATCTGCTGCTACCTTTCTGTATAATGAGACATGACCTTGAATATCTTTACCCCCAAACCAAGGTGGAGCTATTTTAAGTTGGTTTTCTTTCAGGAAAATAGCAGGGAATGATTATGTCCATGAGCTGTACAAGTGTAAGAAACCTGAAGTGTGGCAGGAAGACATTACAAATGTCAGGATTTATTAAAAGGGTTTCAGTATTACAGGATACTATAGAAAGCAAAAAAAGGATAATACAGTCTTGGTTTTAATGTTAACAAGTTATGGTATCCAGGCATTTGCTGAATTTCCCTTTGCTGAGCATGTAGGCTGTTTATCTGTGAACTGTGGACTGCTGACTACCTGGTTGCATGATGGATTACCTTAGATATTAGACAGATTTTTTTTTCTTTCTGGTCTGACAAATGAAACCTGTGAGATAGGAGATGAAAAAAATACAGGGGCTGAAGAGTGAAGTCATCATTTTTAATGCACTATTACCTAAGTCCACAGGTAAAGATGGATGTAGACTTCCTTCTGATGTTTTCTGTGAATAATAAAAAAAAAACAACAGTTAGCAAAAAAGCACAAATATAGCCCACACGAGAAACCATTTATATTTCAATCAGTATTCAGAAATGTTTTTAAGGGTTGGAGAAGCTGAGCTGAACCCAAAGCTTCAGTGCAGGAATTTCTGATAGAAAAGTGTATTTGTTTATGCTCTGATAGTAGCTGTACTTGTCACATACTTTCACATTTCACTTATCATCTGAGAGACACAGACTGTATTTTTCAAAACTCTGACAGAATATAGCTGCCCATGCAGAAAAACTGATTTTCAGTCTCCTTTTCTTTTTGTAAATTGTGTAGAAAATGAAGCAACCAGCAACTCCCCCCACTAAAAAGCTCCAGGAGGCCCTTTTCAGGTACTTCTGTCTGGCTTGTGTAATCAGAGCTCCCGAGAGAAAGGCTTTTGCTCTCCCAAGAAGACTCCCTTGTCTGGATTCTGTCTAATGGAACCCAAATCCATCTGCTAGTATGAATAAACATTCAATAGAGTATCGTATTAACCAGGTGGGGAATTAATAAAATAGAGCAAGAGCCCTGGCTAGGGCTGAGCTCCATAGTATAACAAAAACAGAGTAGTGTCAGTGTTATATTTGGGTATTTCTGATATATTTTTTTGGTTACAGAAGAAACTCTGAAATTAAATTTATAGTAATGGACCATTATTAGTAGTATTAATTATTATTAATTATGAATTATTGTTACTATTAGTTGATATGTTTTATTTATTTATTATTATTTAATTTTTTGTACAAGCAAGAACAAACCATGCTAGACAACAATTTCTGATCCAGAATTATTTTATTAATGTGTTGAAACTCAGTAACTTCATACCATATGAAGTGTTTAGTCTGATGAGCTTAAGTGATTTAGTTAAAATTACTCCTTCGTGTGAAAAGCACAACTGCAGAATATAAAATTCTGGTGAGTTTTGAAGGTGAGACCTTACCTCCACATCTCTACTTACTTGAAATCCCAAGAGAAAGCTATCTTAACATAAGAGGGGGGAAAAAGAAAAAAAAGACAAAAAAATTACTACAATGTTAAGAACATGTTTTTTCTCTTTTACTAACCTCCTTTTCCTGATCAGTCTACTCACATCTTCACATTCTGAACACATTTGTTCCATAAATACAACACATCACAGAATTTTTTGCAATTTTTGTGTCATAACAAACATTTTTGAAACATTTTTTTCATAAAACAAAAATAAGCAAAAATCAACATCTCCTCCTTATAGAAACCATGTAACAAGAAATAACATACAACGTTGCAGTTTAAGAGGGGACAACAGTGCCAGACTAAGTAGAGTCTCATGGAGCTGAACAAACAATGACTGGCCACTGAGATTGAAACATTTTACCAAAGAGATGGTGAAAACCATGTGAGTTATAATCACAGTTTATCCTTTGATCTTTAATCCAAGAGAAAGAATTCTTGAATCTCATAACTACTGGAAGTGAGGATATTCAGTTTCCATTAAGTACAGAAACACAGGCTTTTTTAGCTTAAAATACAAGGCGAAAATAGTGACACACCAAGCAGTAAAATTACAACTGTACATTCACTCAGTTCTCTATGATGTAGCCAGTGAATTATCTACTGAATTCCCATTTATACAGAACATATTACTCTTTAAACATACTATTCAAGCCTCACGTGGCAAACAGAAGTTTTATCAGCTTTCCATCTAATTCTGCCTTCTGTCATTAACTGAAAATGCAGAGATACCAGTGGCATTTCATAGTAAACTACTAGGTACAGATAAAATCTTCTATAAATATTCATTATACCTCATTATTGCAAATTAAAGAGTAAGATTTGAAAATTAAGGGTAGTCACATTTGGAGATATGTATCACCTTTTCTACATATGAGATAGGAAAAATAAATTATGCTCTAAAGTGAAGTTGTAGTTTACTCCAGAGGTGGCTCTGAGAGGCTGACAGTGTATTGTAAATAAGGGACTCTGAATGAAAAGCAAAGAGAGAATGGCTGCTTGGCTGTAGGTATGACAAGCAGCTGTTCAGAACATGCATTTTAATAGATCAACCATTTCTTGCATTCCTGTGTTTTATGATCCAAATATATTACTGTGTAATTATTGTTGCACCTCTGCCATTTGCAGGAATGGCTCAGGTGCCATGTTTGAGATCATGGTGGATACTTGTTCCCATTAGTTAGTTTTGAAAGCATAATTTAACTCAGTTCTGAGTTACCAGGTTTTTGGAAGTGCATATTTCCCCATTCTGTTTGTGGAATTCAAAATCTTGTGTCTCATGTAGCAGCCTCCACCTACATCTCTGCATTTACAGTGAAGTTACTTGTTCTGATATTCTCTGCCACTGTGAATTTGGAGATGACCAGAATTCAAAAGAAATGTTGGTGGCCTGCAAGGACATAGTGTTGTCTTTGCAGGACCACCCAACATTGAGACGCCTAGAGAGAGAAGTACAGCACAAATTCTATGTGGATACTAATGTCTGCAGAGGTGCTTAAGTTTAGAGACAATGGAGCCAGACTCCCCTCAGAGTGCTTGTTTGTAGAAACAGGGGCAATGGACACAAGTTACAACAAAAGACATTAAATACTAAGAAAACCACCACACAGCTGAGTCAAACACTGAGAGAGAGGTTATGGAATTCCTGTCCTCAAAGATAATTAAAACTCATGTGAAAAAGTCCTGAGCAACATGACTAAATTTGGTCCTGCTTGGAGAAGGGTGTACACGCTATCAAAAGTTCTCTTCCAATCTGAGTTATTCCACGACCCTGTGACAGCTTGGCTGTCAGTTGTGGGATGTCCTAAGGTGAAGTCTTTGACTGAGAAATTTCTTAGTTGTTTAACATCTAAAGACTCTGAATAAAGCCTGTAATTTTAGGTAACGGGAAGAAAGATTTCCAGTTCATGTAGAAATGCTTTTGTAACTACACCATTCTGAAAAAAAAAAAAAAGAACATTGTACCATTCTCTCCCAATCCAACCACTTTTTAGAAAGAAATGGTAATGCACATACCACCGTAATGCAGAATGGATATCTGGTTGCACCATGCTCCCTAGCTGCAGAACTACCAGAGAACCCCAAGTCTAGGCAAGGGAAAGCCCAGTATTTCAGAGTATTAGCACTGAAGTCAGCAGTGTGCAGAGTGCTTCAGTGTCAGGGAACTCAGCAAATAGTGCCACAATGTTCGGTGTTCCTTTAGGGCTCTCTGGAAAATACAAAACTATTCTTCACACTTCAGAGCTTGCCACAGCCTAGCTCTTGTCTGTTTAACCAGTTTTGCCTTCCTCCCTGCCTGCTTCTGTCACTCAGCTGACAGTGGGTTTTTTCCTCATTCCACATCACTGCTTTTAGGTGGACACTTTGGTTGTCTATAATGTCTGCCATCTGAGGGGAAAAAAAACACCATTCTCCATTTTATAGACTCTCTACATACATTATTTTCAAGGTTATTTCTTCTATCTACCTTTCAGTTTTCAGTTTATACTGTTATTTAAGTCCAAAACGTTTTCACATTTTATGTCTAAAAATACAAATAAAATTCCCTTTCCCTCAAATGAGTAAAATAAATTTCTGGTATTGCCAGGACTCATGCACATGATAAAATTAATATAGAGCAAACATTTTGACTCACTTATTTAAGATATAGGTAAATAAAATGGACCCATCCAAGGAATGCGGTTCACCTTAGCCAGGCAGTAAGAAAGATTAGTGCTTAAAAGAATTATTTTCATTTGAAGGTGTCCATTTAAACACTGGAAACCAAATTCTCTGACCTCTGTTGGTACAATTTTCCTGAGTAATGAAAGAAAAAGAAGACTGAAATATTTTGCTCAGATTAATATCAGCACAAGAGGTACATTCATTTCATACTCTGTTGTCAGTGGACAGACAGTTAAACCTTTGTTACACAGTACCCATCCTCCCTTTCCATGATGTGATACAAATCACATCTTTCTCAGGAGAAAAAAAACACTGTACTCTTTCAAAAAGAAAGTTCTTATATATTTTGGAGGGTTTTCTTACCTTTTATAGGTACTTCTGGCCAAGAAAGAAATATAACTCAGGACACAGAACAGTTTTAGTGTGTAAACTTCTGGTGCCATATAATATGTCTTAATATTACAGGTCTAATACTAACTGCGCTCCAGTAATTTAATAACTCTGTGGAAAGACTGCTGGGTTATAGAGGATATTTGTCTTGTGATTTCTTTGTGGCAAATCAGAAATTACAGCAGTGCTCAAAGGAATAGAAATCTTAGATACTCATGACCTTCACTGAAACCCCTTTCGTCACTTGTCAGTTCTTTAAGGGGCAATTTAATTGTAGCTCTTTGGTGGTGACAAGGTAAGTGCTGGCATTTTGGCACTGTCATTCATTAACCTCATGCAATGTCAGCAGCAGTGCCTCAGACATGTCACCATTTCCTCAGTGATGGCAAGCTGACTTTTAGGACATATGTTATTCCAGAGATGCCTACTAGACAAGTCTGCATACTTTACATTCCTATGTAGTGGGCATCATTTGTGCATTTTTTATGCAGCTAAATAGTGTCAAGAATAAAACCAACTTATTTAAATCCAGACAAAGAAAAGCTAGGATGTGTCATGAATAAAAAAATTCCTAAACCAAACTAAATCAAAACAAGGAAAAAAAATCCTAAAAAGACAAACAAGCAAAAAACTTTTTGCATTTAAACTGCTAGGAAACAAAAAGCTATTACCACAATGCCCAAAGGTTTATTAAGATTATTTCATGTAAATTTTTCCAAACATAATTCAATAAATAAAATTTGAGAATGCAAGGCACATGGTATACATTATAATTACAATTATTTATTTTACATTTCATATTTCTACATGCATATAAGAAAGCAAAGCCCCTGCTATAAGTGACCCTGCTTTGGCAGGGTGGGGTGGACTAGGTGGTCTTTGAAGATCCCTTTCAACCCTTAACTTTCTATGACTCAACAAAAATACAAATATAAATGAGAATAATTGGTTCTATTAACTATTTGTTGATAAGAACAATAATTGCCAATGCCATGAAACTTTGTATGTATACGATTGCACCTTTTCTCTACTCCTTTATTGGGCCTCAGAATGATTGGGAATTTTGTACATTACTGCAATATAAATGTTAATAACAACAACAGTAATTGACAACAACAATTAACAGTAGCAAATACAATGACAAAAAAAGCAACAACAATAATAATAACAATTTGGATTCTCATTTTGAGAAATGCATAGTAGGGTAACTAAAGATCACTCAAAAGAAAGTAGTTGCTATATTGATTTTATGCATGTCTCAACATGCAAATATTTGAATTGAGATTTGAAACCCCAAAGCCATAAATCTTTTAGGTTCACCTATTATTTAACCTCATTTAAAATCTGGATCCAAGATGAAGCTAAATGACAAAGCATCCCCATACTTCCATCCTATACAGAAGCCTATTCTGAGTCTAGGGCTTGAACAAGCACCTAGGTAACCCCAGTGCCTGAAATCAGAGAGTGAGAAAAGTCGGTTCTGGAGTTCATTGGCTTGTCAGAAATAGTCTAACAATATTCTTTAACCAAAATGAAAGGTTTTACTTCTATCACTGAAAAAAACCCTCCCAAGCAGTAGATAAGAAGGTGCAACCTAGACTCAAAAAACTGATGGAACAGGGTTTCTTAGGGATGTCTGAGGGGAAGGTTGAAAGAATTTATATCAAAATCAACATGAAAGACCTATGAATATATAAGTATTTAAGCAAATTTTACTAGGTTTGTGGTCTTAATTAGTTTCTAATTTAGGCTGTTTAAAAGGTGTTATACATGAATAAGTGTCTGAGAACATAGAAAATTATGGCAAAAATAAGATCATAGAATCATAGAATTGGCTGGGTTGGAAGGGACCTCAGAGATCATCGAGTCCAACCCTTGAACCACCATTGTGGTTGCTAGACTATGGCACTGAGTGCCACATCCAGTCTCTTTTTAAATATCTCCAGGGATGGAGAATCCACTACTTCCCTGGGCAGCCCATTCCAATAGGGGCTAGATAAACGAAGTAACCTCAACAAAATATCTAAAACTACTGAGGTCACTTTTTACAAATGTTAAAGGAGCTTCTTACAAGAGTATTAAATGTTTCCTTGCGGCAGAGAACACCTAATGAAATGATGTCTATTTCAAAAGAAGAGGTATCATAGTTCAAAAAACCCATACAGTTCTGGTATTGAGGTCAAATTGCAAGGAATACAATTCAGCTATATAGTTATTATTGTGGAGTTTAGAGAACGAAAATCCTGTCTTAGAAAATCTGTCATACTTATATATCTAGCATTTATATCAGATTAAATAGCAAACCTCAGGCAAAAAAAAAAATAAAAAGCAAATTTCAAGCAAAACACTAACAGTTTCTTAGGGTAAGATTAAAATATTTTATTTTTTATTTTTCTGAATTACAAATGCTGCTGACTGATGTTTTCTTTAATATCTCCTTAAATTTGTAGCTAAGAAAAAGAATAATTGTTAAAAATGTCAAAATATGCCCTTTTATTTTGAAAACAGTTTCCATTTATTTTTAATAAATATTGATCATATCACTTTGATCTTCTGAAAAAAATTATCTATTCAAAGTAGTAGATTGCAGAGAAAATAGCATTTCAATGACTTCTTTCCATCAGCTTTCCTACTGACTTTAATAGAAACTGTGTAGGTGAAAGCAAGGGCATTGCTTAGAATGTATGAGAGTGGTGTGTAAGCCAAATGACTGTGACTCCAGGCAGGTGTAGTGAAATGAATTGCAGTACAGTGCTAAGGACCAAAGTCAAACACTTTAGTGCACAGCTACAGTGGTGCACTGTTTCTACCCTAAAGAAACAGCAATAATTTCCAGCTGTTTTGCTAGATGCAATGGTATGCATTATATAAACATGCTTCTGCAAGTAAAATGCTACCCATGCTAAAGAAAGGTTAAATCTTCAGAAAACATTAATGCCATCAGTAGGAAACCAACAATGACCATAGCACTTTTCCAGTCAAAGAAGTGGTGATAGATGTAAAGAGAAAAAGGCAAAAACCTCACAATCATTTAGAAAGTGGGGATTCTGTCCTGTGAAAGCAATTCCATACTGATACATCAAGGCAGGTTAGGAGTCTGCCTTTCCAAGAGCAGCACTGCACTACAGAGCTGCAGATCAGACCCACACTGAGAGCAGCATTTTGTCAGGAAGGGCGACTGCACATTCAAGCCAATCACACTAATTGATCCAACAGTATTTGTTAGAACAGCTCAAGAGAATTGAGATCCTCTCTGGGTTTTATTCCCCCTTCCCCCCAGGGCTGGCAATACAGATGAGTGGTTTCCTTGCCCAAAACATAAAGATCTGGAGACAAAACATTAATTACTGCCCTGAGAGATTCCAATTTGATGACCAAAAATTGAACCAAAGCAAAAAACAATTGCATAAATGATGTGATAAAGACTTGATAATTTTCCCCACCAGTATTTCCGACACCTTTCCAGAACTAAACCCCTTCTCATGTGTTAGCTGTACTATTACAGAATTATAACATGTTCTTGTGGTAAATTAAAAGCATTTCTTTCATTGCTCAAATAAGTAAAACCAAATTCTCAGTGGAAGGAGCAAGTTATAAATATCCTTATAAGAAAATAGGTAAAGCTGATCCTACATTGACTTTTTTTCCTTTTTTTCTAAGTAAAATGTTACTTTCTTTTCTACCTTAGATTTGTATTGGTCCCCACTTCCATGCTATCTCACTGAAGGGGTTTCTCAGAGGATTAATCCTTGAGTAAAAAAGACTCAAATGGCTTTTATCAAGTCCTTTCCTCCTCTGAATGGCAAAAATCTAATACTAGTTGCCCTGGAGACCCAAGAAGGTCAACATGAGGGCAGAATTGACTCATTATCTTTATTTTATACACATTTAATCAGAAAGGTGAGAGAAGTTAAATGACATGGTGTTCTGCCTGAGAGAGCTGGCAGGGTTGGAAAACAACAGGAAAAAGGCTTGGTCCATAGCCTGCTCCAAAAGAATAGGTACCATTTTTGCTTTGCTTCCTTTCTGGAAAGATCTTGGAAAAGTTAATATACATCATTTAGTTATCCAAGCATGTCCACAATAAAAGAGAGACTCAAGGAAGACCTATTGCTCTCTAGAAAAAACTGGAAGGAGGTCTTGGTGAGGGGCTGTCATTCTCCTCTCCTAAGTAATGGCCTCAAGTTGTGCCAGAGGCGGTTTCTACTGGACTGAGAAAAATCTCTTCACAAAAAGTGTTATCAAACATTGGAACAGATTGCCCAGAGAAGTGATGGAGTCACCATCCTTGGAGGTATTTAAAAGATGTGTAGGTGTGGAATTTAGGAACTTTGTTTAGTTGTGGATTGGTAATGCTAAGTTTATGGTTGCATTCAATGATATTGAGTCTTCAGGGTCTTTTCCAATGATTCTATGAGCCTATGATTTCAACAAGATGAGGTTCAAAGAAATTAAAGCACTTGGTGACAGTTAGACAAGTGGTGGGATTTCTCTCTAGACTGAAGTGTTGAATTGCTCATGTTTAGGTTGCCTAAAAATAGGATTCAATAGTCATAGTCTCTGAATGTATCTTCATGGAGCTAATGGATGTAACAAGACCTGCATGAAACTCCTGTCTTTTGGAGCAGCTCCTGAAAAGCCAAATGGGATATCACATGTTATCTCAAAAGGTACAAGACAATTTAACATAGGTAAGTAACCTACATCCTTAGATGTAGTTATTCATAAAATGGTTATGAATATGATCTAGGTACAAAAGAATCAGTTGTTGACAAAGAAAATACAGACAATGTAGTCAATGGAGAAGAAAAGGGAATTTGGCTCACCCTAAATTGCTGGCTCATCTGAATTGCTCTCTAGGATTTAATGATTGCAATGATCAAATCTTTACAGATACATTTTCAGAATGTATTCTGAACTAGTAGCTGTCTTGAAAGTATTCTACTCAGACTTCTTCTCAGGGAAATCCTTATCATTATGTCCTATGGTACCCGGCCTCATTTTTTACACACTGAGCAATAAATTGATTATTTGAGGGTATCATAAATAAACAAAATGTAGCAAGAGACAGCATCTTTCTTTTACAGGGAGTAACAAAATACACGAATTTCGGGTTGAGTTCTGAAGTTATTTCACCGTGTAACAAGCCAGTTCTGTCACTTCTGCATCCATGGCCTGGAAGAACAAGGTAATATTTATCTTCCTAATATCTCATTTTGATAGGATTGCTTTCATCTGGGCTAGGAGAACCAGTAATTCAAAATTTCAACTGAAAAACTTGATAGTGGAAAATCCTCAAAGGCTGAACAAAAGAATGATAGTGCATATAATTTTGAGACACTCAAAGAGCAGGTCAGTAAACTTTAAATGGAAGACAGAAAGATTAATGTATGTTTTCTTAAAAAAATATGTCTTCTAAATGTAGAACCAGCCAAAATCATAGAAAAGTAATCTGCAGCAAAGGGAAGGAGTGAAAGAACAGGATTCAGTGGAAAGAAAAACACTTTTAAGAAAGAGAAGTCAGAGAATCTTGAAAGCATGATGTCTTGACCAAAACTTCTGTGAGTGCTGAGGGGAAATAATGATAAAGAAGTGTCTCTGAGTGTGCTTATTATTTTCTATAGGTCTGTGCATCCATATACTAAAAGAATGCAAAAATTTCTCAAAGGGTGCACATCTAAACCAAATAATTAAGCATTGAAGTGGAGTATGTAGAGCTCTGTCACTTCTAGTAGCTCTACAGGGCCAAGGCTCATTTTCTGGTCCCTGGCCATCTGACAAAGCAGAGCTTCTACTTTCATGTAGATAAGCTCTCCTCAGTTCCAAAGCAGAGTGGCCCCCAACCCTCTCTGTCCCCGGGCAGCACAAGGTGGCCTTGGTTAGGACCCTGGGATTGGTCTAGCTCAAGTTGGTGGGCTTGGCCCTGCTTCTTTCATGTCCCCCCAAACATTGGGTGTGGGTAGGTGAAGCAAAGGTTGGTGCAGCCTACAAGCTCCAGTTGCACTTCCCAACGTGGGGTATAAGAGGCTCAATCTCACCTCCTGCTTCCTGCAGAAGCTTGCCAAAGCTCATGTTAAGAGAATCTACCTGTGTTCTTGGTTGATGGAGTGAAACATCTCCTTTGTAGGGAAGGACCAAGGGATCTAGATCTCTTCAGCCTGGAGAGGAGAAGGAGTTTGTTACTTAATATGTAAGGAGTGAGTGCCAGGAGGATGGAGTCAAGCTTTTCTCAGGGGTGACTAACAGGACAAGGGCCAACAGTTATACACTGGAAAATAGGTGGTTTAGTATAAATATCATAGAATCATAGAATCATAGAATTGGCTGGGTTGGAAGGGACCTCAGAGATCATCGAGTCCAACCCTTGAACCACCGTTGCGGTTGCTAGACCATGGCACTGAGTGCCACATCCAGTCTTTTTTTAAATATCTCCAGGGACGGAGAATCCACCACTTCCCTGGGCAGCCCATTCCAATGACGGATCACTCTTTCCGTAAAGAAATTCTTTCTAATATCTAACCTAAACCTCCCCTGGCACAACTTAAGTCCATGCCCTCTTGTCTTGTTGAAAGTTGTTTGGTAAAAGAGCCCAACCCCCACCTGGCTACACCCTCCTTTCAGGTAGTTGTAGAGAGCGATAAGGTCTCCCCTGAGCCGCCTCTTCTTTAGGCTGAACAACCCCAGTTCTCTCAGCCTCTCCTCGTAGGGTCTATGCTCGAGTCCCTTCACCAGCCTGGTTGCCCTTCTTTGGACCTGCTCCAGAACCTCGATATCCTTCCTGAACTGGGGGGCCCAGAACTGGACACAGTACTCAAGGTGTGGCCTCACGAGGGCTGAGTACAGGGGCAGAATCACTTCCTTGGACCTGCTGGCAATGCTGTTCCGGATACAGGCCAGGATGCCATTGGCTTTCTTAGCCACCTGGGCACACTGCTGGCTCATGTTCAGCTTCTTGTCGATCCAGACTCCCAGGTCCTTTTCTGCCTGGCTGCTCTCCAGCCACTCTGTCCCCAGCCTGTAGCGCTGCATGGGGTTGTTGTGGAAGAACTTTTTCACTGAGAGTGAGAGAGCACTGGAACAGACTGCCCAGGAAAGTTGTACAGTCTCCTTCCCTGGAGACATTCAAAGCCCACCTGGATGTATTCCTGTGTGACCTGCTGTAGGTGACCTTGCTCTGGCAAGGGGGGGTTGGACTAGATGATCTTTTGAGATCCCTTCCAACCCCTAACTTTCTATGATTCTATGATGCAGTGCCATTTCTGGTAGCTGGGAAGGAATCCCCCAGGGGTGACTCATGTAAGAGCTTCTGAATTGCTCTCCGTGCTCCAAAATGCCTGGGCCTGCCTCAAGCCATCAGTGAACAAAAAAGTCTTTGATTAACATTTTCAAAAAGGGAAAACAGACTGATTAAGTGCAGGGCAAAGGAGAGGGGGAGGTGAGAAAAAAAAGCTACATGTGAAGAGAGACACCACCAACAGAAGAGAGATCAACACCAGAGGTGAGCAATGCTGGAGCAGACCAAGGTTGGTGAGGAAGAAGAAGGTGCCTGAAAAGATTTTTTTTTCCTCTACATCCCATGGTGAGACAGCAGCCTGTCCCCTGCAATCAGTGGTGAGCAGTTGTTGTGGACCTGCCACCTGTGAGGGATCCCATTGGAGTAGTTTTGGCCCTGCAGCCTGCAGAAGACCCTGGAGCAGATGTCATGGACCTGCAGTCATGGAGGAGACCATTCCTGAAGTGGTCTGTGGCTCTGGGCTGCCTGTGCTAGAGCAGTTTTGTCCTGAGGGATTGTGCTTTGCAGGAGCAACTCATGTTGGAGGGGTGTGTGAAGGACTTTCTCCCGTGGGAGGCACAAGATGTTAGAATAGGGAAAGACTGCGAGGAATCCTCCCTGAAGAGGAAGGAGTGGCAGAAAGAAATCTGTTATGTCCAGACTGTAAACTCCCTTGTGCTGCTGTGGGGAAGAAGGTAGAGATATCGAGAACAAAGTAGTTGGAGCTCAGGAAGAAGGGAGGAGTGGGGAAAAGTATTTAAGCTCTGCTTTGTGTTTTCTCTTTGCCCTGTTTTGATTTGATTTGTGATAAATTGAATTGATTTTCTCCCAAGTTGAGCCTGTTTTGTCCGTGAGAGTAACTGGTGAGTGAAAACCTCACAGCCCTTGTCTTGACCCACTGTGTTCTGGGTGGATTTCCTCTTCACCATCCTATAATGGAGGAGGGGGAGTGAGTGGCCCTGTGGTCCTTTGTTTTCAGCCAGGCTCAAACCACAACAATCTGCCTGTTCACATTAATTTTCTCTGCTCATTTTTCCTTCTCTCTTCTGCTTGGTCTTTTCAATATTTAATCGGACATAAAGCCCCCCACACTTAAGAATAAAATCTGGCATTATTTCTTCTTATTCTTCAATTCACAGACAAACTTAAGCACGAGTTTAACTGTTTTATATAGCTAAACAGATATGAAGACACTTTAGGAATCTCTTACGTTCTTTCATATGTTTTATTACTGATGTTTCTTTCTCATAGTTATAAAAATCTTCACTTAATGTACAAAAGTATTGCACATGACAAATACATTCAATTTAAATGTCAATGACTTTTTTTCCAGATTTACAAAATGGGTTGAGAACCCATACTTCTGAGTATTTTCAGGCATCAGTGTACTTTCTTAGCTTTAATGAACCTTCAGTCCTCTCTAATTTACCTGCAGTGAGTTTATCAATGCAGTTTATCCAGGTCACTGAGTGCATGGTGACCCCAGGCCCCAAAGTATTTCTGCTTGAAGCCTATTACCACAAGCAAAGCTATATTGCCATGGGAGCTGTACTGTTCTCTGGTCTTGGAAAAAAGACAGATTGAAACCTACTTGATTCATTCTACTTTTAAAAAAACCTACTTTTATACAAAGCTTGTTGTTCCCAGAACAAGGAGGGCAAGCAAGCACAAGGTAATATCATTGTTGACTACAGTAACCAAGCTCAGATCCAGTTTGAAGTATGAATTCTACTTGCACCAAGTCACTCATAAATAGCTTTGACTTAGTGTTTCAAAAACACCCTTTTCTGGTGGTGAACATGAACCTATAGAAGACAAGGCAGACAACTTGGGTCCAGTTCTATTTTGATGGTGGTGAGACACTGGCACAGGTCGCCCAAGGAAGTTCTGGCTGCCCCACCTCTGAAAGTGTTCAAGGCCAGGCTGGATGGGACCTTGAGCAGCCTGGTTTATTGGACGGTCTTCCTGCCCATGCAATGTGGTTGGAACTAGATGATCTTTAAGGTCCCTTCCAACCCAAACCATTCTATACTGAAGCTGGGGGCTATACCTGTACTAGTAAATCATAGAGTGATGGGGCCCAAGCCCGGTCAAAAGAACTGTTATCTACTCTGTGAAATTGTTAGACCTGTTGTCTAGAACAATTTGACTTTAGTAAACAACACAGTGCTAGATGATACTCATACATGCCCATGAACCACCCCAAACAGGTAATTTATACACTAACTTGTTCAGGAGAGCTGCACAGTAGGAATGTACCAAGGCAGTATCAGCTAGTTTTGGGGCAACAGCTGCTTTGTTTATTGGTATATCCTTAGACAGTAAATTTAAATGCAACCAGGCTAAGTCCAGCTGAGGCTATCTCTAGCATCTCTCTAACCAACTCCTTGACAGTCCTGGTTTCTGCAACAGTTGCTAATCTGGGCTCAGGGTGAGATCACAGAATGGTTGGACCTCAAAAGATCATCAATTCCTGCCAGAGCAAGATCATTTAGTGTAGGTCACACAGGAACACATCCAGGCAGGTTTTGAATGTCTTCAGAGAAGGTCACTCTGCAGCCTCCCTGGGCAGCCTGTTCCAGTGTTCTGTCACCCTCAGAGTGAAAAAGCTTTTCCTTATGTTGAGCCTCCTATGCTCCAGTTGGCACCCGTTGCCCCATGGACATCACTGAGAAGATGCTGTAGAACCTTTCCCCATGCAACTATACCCCCACCATACAGACTCTAGCAAGACTTTTCAGAATCATTGTACTGAAGAGTGCTGTGCAGAGAACCTCAGTGGCTCTGTTGGAGGCAGCATATTTGCCTGGCTGGAGATGAGCTGGTATTAGTAAGTGCAGCTAGACTAACACTGGCTGGAGTTTTTCTGCTGCTTTTTCCAATGAATAGTTGTTATATTTTCTCCATCTCAGAGCATCTGTTCAGGAATTGGTTGCACGTGGCTTTATGCTGAATGAAGATCCTGCAGATCTGTATGTAACGTGGAGCAGATCTGGAATATCACTGTGAGCAAAGTCCCAATCCAAGAGGTAGCTGAGCACTTTCATTCAAACAGGTAGGTGAAATCAGTGTGCTCCGAACTTCTTGTCATAGTAGGACACATCTTTTCTATAAAAAGAATTCAGTGGCCTATGTTAAATTTCAAAATATACCCTGATTACACATCTCTAAGAATACAGTGATTGACTTTTTTTGCCATATCAGTAAATTTTTTTAGTTAATATGCATGAGTAATTTACCTGTTCACTAAGCCACAGAAGACTTCTACAAAAGCTACAGGAACCACAGATCTCAGCCTTATTTTTATTGCCATTCACCTCTGTGCCAAATGTAAATGGGAAATCTGTTGCTCAATGAGTTGGCTATTTTTTTCCTGGATTTCAGTGAAGCAACCCTCTCACTTTTGGAAAGAAGGAGAGTGGGAGTTCTGAGTAAATGCTGTGCATAGTTACAAACATCAGCAAGAGGGAGAAGGCAGTGAAAAAATCAGTAGGAGTAAATTAACTTTTTTAAGAGAACCCAAAGATAGAACCTAGGAGGTCAAACTATTAACTTTCTACAATCCTGAGTTTTTAACAATCTTGGAGTATTTGGTGCTTCAGCTATCCTGGCTGTGTTTGGTAACATGAACCCTGTGAGCAAATGAAGAATCAGAATCAAGGATAGACTTAATTTCGAAGGATAGACATACTTTTCCAATACTGCAGTGAAAAACACACTTTCTCCCCCCACCCCCCACAATTTTCTGCTAATTTTTGTCTTCTATATTAATTGTGTTAGAATAATAAAGAGCTTGATTCTTTTCATTTACAGAAAACTATTATATTTGCTACCACTGTATAAGTTCCATATGCACATGGGCTAATGTGTTTAGAAACCAAAAGAAATAGAGCTTTTAAAAATAATCTGTCATCCTGTAATATTCTTTATGATGTTTTGATTCAGATTCAATTCTTCCCAATCCCTCTCATTATTCACTACTGAGCTGTTTAATTCCAGAGTTGCAGGCCAACTGGCAGGAAGAACACAGGGAAAGTACTATTTTCCCCCAACATGCAGTTGGATGTCTTGCTTTTACAATTCTCTTTCACACCCAAGACAAATCCTGAGCTCTGTCACAATGGCCCACATTGACGAAAATGCCAAAAAACCACAAAGAAACAAAAAACCCCAAGAAAACAATGAATGAAAGGCTTCTAGTAAAGTGTACGAATGAAAGGCTCTTAGTAAAGTGTATTAAGAAAATCAAGGCTGTATTTTTCAACCTCCTGGAATCTTTGCATTATTTCATCTTTTGTACTGGTAGAAATATTTTTCAAGAAGTCAGAGTAGAATTTCAGTTCCATTGAAAGAGTGAAATTCTAAGTAAAGTTGCCAGGGGCTATGCTTCTAACTTACTGCTTTTGTTATCAGATCTTGTAAATTACCTTTTTCCTAACCAAGACAACTACCTTTTGGAGGGACAGCTTTCTAAAGTTCCCCACTGAAAGTATAGAGAAGAGATAAAAAGTATATGCATAGTTGGAAGTTTCACACAATGTTAGATAAAATCTGCTTTTGATTAAATAAATAAAAAATATCTGCTGAAATCTTAGAACACACATGACAAACTGCAAGCTGAAACACTTGCATTTATTTGACAGTTTGCATCAGGCATATATAAGCATTTCTCTATCAGTAGTTCTGAATATAGAGGTCAAATTCATCTGTGCAAGCAGAAGTGGGAATTATCATCAGAGGCCTGAAAACCACCATTATGTATGTTAAGCCTGACTTGTATTTTAAAGATAGCTTTGCATGCTAACCAGTGTAACTTTAATTCTCCCAATACTTTATTATTGCTTCACATCTCTTTTTTCTCCAGTTCCTTAATTTTAGGCTTTTTACTTACAGGTAACAGTGGATTTAATAAATTTGGAATGCAACTCAGTATCTCCTTTGACTCACACAGTTCTGTCCTCTCCATGTAACCTTCAGAGAAGCCTCCTCTCCTACCCTCCATCCAGCACGAGTTACTGATTTTTCCTCTTTGCTACACTAAAAAGAAACCCACAACAATTATAATGATCTTGCTATTCTTGAATTGTATCTTACTGGTTTCAGAGTTTTTGCTTGTATATGAGAGGAGGTATGTCTACTTTGTGTCTTTTTTAGGACATAAAGATGAGTGGTACTGATGTATTTGTCTGGATCTTTCAAGTTACAGTTACTGGTACAAGTCTTCTGTTGTCTATAGGCTACTGACATATGCTATAATTATTGTTCCATCACTGCCCTCAAGAGTGAACATCTGCTCCTACCCCATCATCACAGTTTTAATCTTCTTGTAGCTCTTGTTTCCTCGAAGAGCAATCCAAAGGAGACAGACCCTGTCTTTTACATTTCTCCAGTTTTTGAAAAGCTTCCAGGCTTTCACCAGAGTAAATACCTCCAGCTCTCACTAGTATTCATTTAAACGAAAAACTGAATTCTCCTTTAGCTGTACTTTTGCCTGTGAGCAGATAGAGTGAGGTGGGAATCCAGCTTGCTCACAGGCATGAACACAGTGACAGCAAATTGAATTTACTATTCAAGGGGCTGGGAGCAGAGAGCAGCCACAGACTGCTGTGCAGACTGGGTGGGAGCTGCAGGATCTGCATTTTGCACAAAACGTCCTCCCCCACTGTGCTCTCTCCCATCTTTTCCTAGCTGTGATGGAGAGCCCTTGCTTGCCCATTATAAAGGTTTGCATACTTTTATAGTTTCTTTGTCTCTAGCCTCTGGCCAGGGTAAATTTTACACTTTGGAAGCACCAAAGAGTAAATATTCCCACACAGGATGTCAATTCAGTGGTTAAAAGCATTCACAGGTACATGAAGTAATGTTTATGCATAGATTTACAGTTTGACTCAATAATCATAAAGGGCTTTTCCAACCTAAATGATTCTATGAGTCTATCGGCAATAAACTTCTCTGGTGACAATGCAGAACCAACATGCTCAATCATCTTGATCATTCTAAGGCACCATTGTCCTTCCAGCATTTATCCCTACCTGATGAACACAGAAGATACACAAAACCCCCATCATCTTTAGTGTTAGAGTTATAACTTCAAAGAGTGTAAAACTGAGCTCAGTGTGAAAAACTGCATCACTAACAAGCCCTTAAATGTAACCAAAAAATCTATTTATTTGAATAAACCATCACTTGGATGAAAACAGCCTGGCATATTGTGGTGCTTGAAGTTTATATCTGAATCCCCCTTTTTGTTTTCTGGTCTGACTCTCCAGACTTTAAAGATAAAACAATCAGTTGTCAAATGGCATTTTCTCCTTTTGCTGCTACTCACCAGCCCTATACCCACTGCTTTGGGAGACATTTTTGTAAGCCGTCCTTGTAAGAACTATCTCCTATACAAATTTCTGCATTGTAACTTTAAATTGTCCTCTCATTATGAACTTCATACACCAGAACCAAAATGAAGCACCAGTCACAATTTAAATACCATATATTGATCTTTCTGCATATTTGAAGGTGACAGCTGTCTGTGCTTGGCAGGTCATTTAAATGCTACATTACATTTCACTTTCCTCTTTGGAAATGCTGTTTGTCTCTTGCTTTATAGTAAACATTTTGTGATATATGCAATAATGGAAGCGAAACTTGCTTTGAATGTTTGGTATTAAAACGTATTTTTCTTTTTGCTGACGGTAAAGACTGTTCAAAGGTGTCTGCAACTTTGAGGAATGACTGTTGTCTCAATTTCCTTTACATTTGAACCTGAGTTATACGTGACAATATTTACAGGAGTATGGTCACCACCTTAATTTAAAATGACCTGAAAAAAACCATTTTTGAACAAAATTTAAAAGTTGCTTTTAACCTGTTTTTAGAAAAAAGGTGTATGATGTGATTACTCCTCTCCAAGTCAACCTCTTAGTTTGTCCCTGGTTTCAAGTTTTTTAATAATTTCAACAAGCTGATGGAAAAGCAAAATGCTTAAAAGTATTAAAGTCTTACTTAGTTTCTAAGAGTAGGTACTATATAGAGGAAAGACAACCAGATTAGAGTGACCGCTGAGGCAAAAGCCATGAGATTAGACACCAGAGCAGCCAAATAGGAAACAATCCCACTGCAAAGTGCCTAAAGCTCTGCTGCTGGTGGAATGGTTGTTCTTCAGAAGAACCCAAAAGAGTAAAATGCAGTGCATTTTATTGGGTTTTGGTACAGTAGATGTCACCGTGCTCTTAGCAGACCCAGCATTGAACGCAGGAGGCACTGAGAATTGAGAAGGATGGTTGAGCACCACAAGGTTACTCCCAGGGCAATCTCAGAAATGTGTCTGCCTCAGCCTTCCTCTGCTCTCCATCAGACAAAGTTACAATAAAAGACTGTTTTACTGAAGTGATGTCAGCACATCCCTGTTGGGCCCCATCAGTGCTGATGGTAAATGTGCATCAAAACATGTCTAAAATATAATTCCTTTGTTACTTGCACATGGTTGTTAACAGGTGAAGTAAGAGTACTTGTCAACCCAAGTTTTTATATGCAGACCTGGTCTAACTGAAGTAACGCAGTTTTTGCAGATGTATAGTACAGAACATTAATTTTTGTCATATCAAAGCAGGTAGAGGTGTGATGTGGTACAACCCGGTATGACATGACCACATCATGATTTCCTATTAAGAGTATGAACATTTTAAAAGAAGCATAAAAAATGAACATTCATCTAACGAGAAAGATTTACAGATCCCCAAGAACAGTCATGGAAAGCACAAATAGCCAGTAGACAGGCTGCTGACTAGCAAATTTAAAAGTGTTTAAATTACAGAGCAAATTCACTGCTTAAATATAAAAGAATGCTGGATTGCTCTTTGATGCTGCTTTATCTGTAAACTGCCAAGGGTTTGCATGCTAAAGTTACTTTTGCAACTGGTAAGCTTTCATACTGAGTCCTATGTAAAATGATTCTGTTGTACTCTGGATGCTTGTTATTAATAATCTTTTAAAAAAATCAGTTATATGATTATATATATATGGACATATATATATATATATATAATATTATATTAACAAGCATATAACTCAAAATACGGTGCTCGCTAGAGATGAACAGAAAAGATGTGCTAAAGTCTCCCAGCTAAGGCCACCTTAACTTCACTTACACTGTCTGTTGTCCATGACAACTCTATAAAGTGTGCTTTACAGCCTTCATATTTGCACTCAAAAACCTCTTGGATTTTAAAGTTATTTTCATTACACTGGTAGGGTCTTGCGGCAAGTATCCTTCTGATGACATTGTCTTGATACACTGCCCCTTTCTGAGCTAAGGATTAGAACATCATTCTCCCAAGAAGTCCAAAGGATGGAACTAAAGAGAGATATGACAAATACTTGAGAACAATAAATAAATACAGTAGTCTGTGGTCAGATACTAAGATCAGAATGATTCTGGGGTTGGAATCTTGAGTTGTATTTAAACACACACAAACACGTTTGTCTTTACATATACAAAACTTCTGTGGGAGGCCTTTCTGGATCCTCTTCAGCATAGGGCTACAAGTATTTTGATGGCAGGATTATGATGCAGTATAGAATATTTGAAAAATGCTTCCAGGTGTGCTGTTAGAAAGTTTCTGGTTTTCTTTTATTTTCTACATGTATAATATTCATTTTAACTTCTCCAGAAGCCACTGAAACTGACTAGGTGGTACAAGCAATGCATAAAAAAGTGTTCCCTTACCTTACAGCCCATCATAAAATGTTCTAAAAACTGAAGGCTCTCACAGTTCAGAGATCACCATGCATGCCAAGAAGGTGTAAGAGTAGCAAACATAAACTGCAAAAATTCTCAGGCTGATGAAAAGTGATAAAACATTCTCACAGGGCACTGAATTGTCCTGCACTTCAATTGAAATCTAAAACCCAACACCTGCTTCCTCCTTTCCCTGTAGTTTTCTCTATGTGCTGAGATAGGCCCTGCTCTTTTATCTCTGAGAGCATTTCCCTTTTCTGTGTTCTTCCTACACTTCAGAGGAGTAACTCCCTTCCCTCCCACATTCCCTTTTTACAATGCCAAGGCTTGGTTTACATTAAATAAGGATGACGAACACAATTAACCCTGTACTTGCAATAAGGTTTGATCTAACTTTTACCTTTTATCTGACTGAGTGAGAATGTCCTCTTAGCTTGAGTAAAACTGAAAGCTTGGAACATATTTAATGCTTGCCTTTATTTTTTTAAGTGTTCACCACAGAGGGACATGTTTGGAGAGCTCCACTTGCCAACCAAGGAAGTTTTTATGGATGAGACCTGAAAATACTGACAAATGTAAGTCTTTATGGCTTACAGCACCTTTCATCCAGCAAAAGTACTGCATGCTTTGGTGATAATCATTTCATCCATCAGTTGATTTGAGGAAAAATGCAGCTGGTGTATTTTGTGAGTGTGTCTGTCCTTGTCAATAGGCTAGTTAGGGGCACTGGGACTCCAGGTATTTGAAGAAAGGAGGTTCCAGGAGACCAGGTTACTCTGTACCAGAGGGATCTTTATTCCCTTATACTTTTAAAAATTTGGTGCAAGGCTTCTGCACTCTGTTCTGGAAGTCAGCCTGGTTTGACTTGCCTGTCTGATAACTAGAATAGAGACAATGTGATTCTTTCCCCTTCCCTTCTTTTCTCCCAGTTTTCTTCAAAGGTTGAATCCCACTCCCACTGGAGGTGTGGTGAGCTCTGCCTCAAAGGATGAACCTCACACCTTCTGGAGCTGGATTCACTAATTTGTGAGCTCTAACCATAACCCCACAGGGGCACACAGGTATCACACCTATTCATGTGTAACTCTGGCTGCCCCTTAGCACAAGTGGTCATTAACTTGGAAAAGACACCACCTTTGTCTGGAAACAGAGGATTGTGGTTCCATGTTTAAATTAACATAAGTAACTGGTTTAATATTTCAAAAATGTACTATAAACAATTGAAAACTGGAATACTTGCACACAGTAAAAATTACAGTGAAGAGCTCTATGGTACAATTATATCAATGGTTTTGTTTGTCAGATAGACATCTAACATGTACAATCAACAGAAATCAACAGAAAAAGAGCTATGCATTTTGTAGACAGATGTATCCTAGAACCATCTGGGAAAATAGGCACACCAACTGTAATTTCAAATAGAAACCACAACACAACAAGAAAAAAAAAAAGAAATTAAAGAAAGAATAATTCAGTTAATAAATAATCCATATTTATTGTATATTTCTTTAAAGTCCCCCTCCCCATTCCCTTATTTTCTAATATCTAATTCTAGAAATATGAAATATAAGACCAATTGCAAAGCTGTGTGAAAACTGATGGAGAAAAATCTTGCACTCTGCTAATTATCTACTTGTTGTAAATGCTGCACCACAGTGAATGTCAGAACAGTAAACAAGGATTTCTCTTTGCACCCACAAGTTATTAAAAACAGCCTTCCATCAAATGATTCAAATAATTTACCAATGTTATGCTTGCAATTTAAAAATTAAATATTTTAAAGGTAGTAATAACCTCACAGTTTTAGTTGTAGGAAACAAATAGTTTAATATAAGGTGCTGCATGGAGATCTTTGAAATGCTTGCCACCACAGGTCCATATGACTTAAAGGAGAATGTGATGACAACCAACAAGCCAGTTGTGACAATTACCAGTGCAACCTTAGTCAACCAACCTGCCATGCTTTCACTGTTTCATTATATAGTGCTTTATAGTTTGTTCTCTCCGTCACCAAACATAACACATGTTGAATAGATGGGATTTTGAAGAACTCTGCCCACTTCCTCTGGAAGTTACTTTTCCCTTAAAAACAACCATAATACATTTTCTCTCTTAGAAAGCTTTGGACTACAGTGGAAAGAAAAACATGCCTTGTCCTTTTTGGCCCAGTATTTGCCTTTGGACTTTGAAAGTTGTTTGAGTGCCTAGCATGTGGAAGAGACAGCACTTTTATTGTCCCACCTTTTCCCCATAATATTTTAGACTGATCAGTTGACCAGTGACATAAAGAAAAAAAAAATGTAGAGAATTTATCTGCAATGCTGTGTGGTTGCCAGGAAAGCTTTCTGCTTAAATGACTCAGTCAAAATATTTTTTTCACTTTGGATGCTTCTGCAGTAATGGAGAAACTTTGGGAGTTTATTTAATGCCATTCCTGTAGGTGAGAAAGAGAATATTCTTTTATGGCCTTTATGATGCACAGTTGAATGAGAGTATCTCAGTTTGATCCTTGTAAATTTAGATGAAGTTTTATTTAATTTTATTTCCAGTTCCAAAAATATGTGGGTAAAACTGGAGTAACTTTGAGGCACTGACTTATCTTTGTTTAAAACTACAAAACACGGAAATCAAGACCAATGACAGATCAGAATCTAGATTTTTGTCTTTTCAATTTTCTTCAATTTTTATTTCATAAAGATTTATAGTCTGGATTCTCAGGTGGCATGAATCTGCATTGATTTCTGCCAGGCATCACTTCTAGCAGATCCTGCTGCATGCTCATAACAGTGTCATTCTCTACTTATGGAACTATCCTGTCAAATACATTTAGTATCCATTTTCTTGAAATGGAGTACAGTTTACAACTAAGAGGTAAAGATAACAGAATTGAGGATAACATGCTATTCATCAGAGTGTATGTATTTATGGAGTCAAATCCTGTTATTCTTTTGATCTATACATTGCTTGACTACTGCTTTAGACTAAATGAAGGGTCTTGTGCTGTGTAGTTGAACATGGGGTAGAAATTCCTGATTTAACTCTAGTGTAATGCTCAACGTGAATGTGTGGTAGGTAATGTAGGTAACAGTTCTACAGAGAACTGCAAATAATGCTCCACATCAGAGAATGCTGCCACTCAGAGATGCTCTTTTTATGAATCCACCTCTTCTTTATTTCACTAGAAACTCCTGCAAACTAAGAGGAAGGCCTGCTTTATGCAGCCAGTTAACTTTTCACAAGTCAGTCTATGAAAAACAGAATAAAACCTCTGTTCTACATACTTCAGAATCCAAAAATGATACATTTCAAATATCTTCTTGTCATGTGCCAAAGTCTGCAACCCTATACATCACTCTATTACATTTAAATATGTACTAAATGAAGTACCTGATTCTTTCTACTTTGACTTTTTCCCCATAAAACCCTGTAGTGGAACAAAGCAATCAGACGCCTCTGATTACCGAGAAGTGGGTGTGAGCCGGTATCAAATCCACCTGTGCCCAATTAGGGCAGGCCCCCTATTGAGCATGTGCAAGACCAGGGGGCCAATAAAAGGTGAAACTCACAGTCACAGACCAGCTCACTCCCGAGCGCTGTATTACCTTTATTGCGCCACTAGTGCTCATCACCTCCAAGGTGAGGCTCTCTGTGGAGTCTTGATCCCGGGGCTTTCAGCATTGCAGTACTGGGTCTTAACCAGCTGCACCATGAGAGCCTCACCTTGGAGGTGATGAGCGCTAGTGGCGCAATAAAGGTAATACAGTGCTTGAGAGTGAGCTGGTCTGTGACTGTGAGTTTCACCTTTTATTGGCCCCCTGGTCTTGCACATGCTCAATAGGGGGCCTGCCCTAATTGGGCACAGGTGGATTTGATACCGGCTCACACCCACTTCTCGGTAATCAGAGGCGTCTGATTGCTTTGTTCCACTACAAAACCCACATGAAAAAGCATGTCAGAATTCTACAGGACTACAGACTCTTTAGGTTCTAATTGTAGAATCATAAAAAGGTTGGAAAAGATGCTTAAGATTGAGTCCAAGCATAAATTTTACCAACTCCCCCACTAAACCCTATCTCTAGGTACCATGTCTATATGTTTTTTAAATACCTCAGGGATGGTGGCTCCACCACTTCCCTATCAGCCTGTTCCAGTTCCTGACAACCCTTTCAGTGAAGAATTTTTTCCTAATATCCAATCTAAAAGTCCCCCAACACAAACTGAGTCCATTATCCTCTTGCCCTATCACTTGTTTCTATGGAAAAGAGACAAACATCTCCCCTCTACAATTCTAGAACTCCTTTCAGGGAGCTGTAGAGAGCTCTCTCAGCCTTCTTTCCTGCAGATAAACTATCCCAGTTCCTTCAGCTTTTCTTATTTAATTTGTGCTCTATATCCTTTTAGCAGCTTCACTGCATGTGTTCCAGCACCTCAATAATATGTTACTACATATTTTCAAAGGTGTAAGCGAAACAAAACCCAGTGATGTACAGAATTTGGATTTCTCTGCTTGGTCTGCTTCTCAATCAACCATCATTGTGCAGGGTGCACGTTGTCCATTTTTAGACGGAGGGAAGCTACCAACCACAGTCTTATTTACAGAGCACTGTATCCTTGCAGATGAGACACTTCCCCATGAAATAGGTTTCTTTTTGGGATTCTATGCCATTTTAAAATTGCATTTTATGCAATTTAGAGCATCTCTGGGGCTTTTCCAACTTGCACTAGGCTTTATCAGTCATAGCTGAGGGAACCTGGCAGGAGCACAAGCCATTGTTTCTACACATCCAAAGTGAGAGAGTCACCTTAAGGATCTTGCAACTCTTTAGTTTCTATAGTGCAGACAATGATACTCTTGGGCTGGTGCTCAGTACTTCATACTAGAAAAATGGACAAATTGTTCTTCACAGACAAAATCTCCCTTAGCATAATACATCTGTTACTGTGCTTCTAAATTATTCAGTTTTTGATTAATGAAAATATGCTAATTAAGAAATTGCTGTTAAAAAGTTATAAATATATTTCATTGCCTAAAGTAATTAGAATAAGTAATTACTTAAACATTATGATTTAAAATTAAATAGTTGATTTGATAGCAAAGTGAATAAGGAGAAGATACTTAATAAGTTTTATATAAATTGTTTAGCCTAACAGCAGTCTTTCCTATATTGTTTACTTAAGATGTATGTATGTTTCAAAAATGCCAACATTGATATTAATATTTTTGAATATCATCCTGTGCTTTTTTCATTAATCTTTTGGCTTGGTCTTGTATGAAATACAGCACATGACTTAATTCAAGTAAACAATTGGACACCTGACTTTCAGCTTTACAGCTGCATTTACAATTTTTTTCCATGCTCTGCTGGACCATAGCCATACAGTACAGAAACCACTCAAAACAATGAATTGCTCTCATTCATGGAGTAAAAACCTTCAGATCTTGTTAGGACTTTTCCTGTATACACTACACTGTGTCTCTGCCCTTGACAAGTCTAGATGAAGGGTTCAATTTTATCTTAAGCAAGGTGTGGCAATTGTTCTGTGCTCTGGCTAAAATGTCTTGTTTCTTTTTTCCTCTATCTACTTCCTCAGAAAACTAAATAGTTACTATATAAACATAGACTGCCATTCTTTCATCCTGTCTTCTGGCTTAAATGCTTTTATCATCTCTGGCATTCCCTATCACTGATAACATCACTCCCTCACAGACTTTGTCTAAGTATTCCCACTGTGGTGAGGATAGAAATTTCCTGCCATCAAGTCTGTTTGGTGAGCTGAGACTTTCCATGAAAATCAAGGGAAGAAAAACAATTTAGGAGATCAACCAGCAGGATATACGGATCATTTCTAGATCAGGCATGGAAAGAAATAATTATAATAACAAACAAAACCAAGAAATGGTTTCTTAATGGTTACACTGTTCAATAATAGCTTCTTTCCTGGTGGCTCTGTAAGGCTAGAGGAAGTTTTCTGTGAAACTCATTGTGATCCCACTTTATGCTGGAGAGTACCATCTCTAGGAGTAAAACCTGATAAATAAAAGTCAAAAGGAGTATCACTTCAGCCCCTTGTGTAGTCATATACTTGAGTTTTAAATGTGGCTGCTGCCCAGAAAAAGAGTCAAGTAGCAGCACGAAGAGGTCTGGGTTGTAAAAGTCAGTAACAACTGCAGAGAACTGAAGAGCAGCAGAAAACAGGAAGATTTTTGCAGCAGTTTTTAGCTGTGATCTGTGGCTGTGTTATTGTTCAAGAGGAAGGCTAGGATGGAGGAATCGTAAGAGTTTTCCTTGATTCTCACCAGATGGCTTGTGAAATTTAATTCTGTAGGAAAAAGAGGGGCCCATGAAAGTCCTGGGTAAAGAAATACCTGTGATTATTGGGTTGAATTGACTTTGGAAGAAGAAATCTTGGTGAAAATAGCACTTGTAGCACTCCACAGGTTTTGGACATGGCGGGACTAATTTCAGGGGTCAGGGAAGAAGGACTAATTAACTCTGGCTATCTATCATAACTGCCCTGAGTTACCAATTTATGCACTGGTAATCAAAGAGAAAAGTATATGCCTACAGAGGAACATCCTGCTACCCTTACCTTAATAGCTTAAGTACTGCCTGCTTAGGTATTCTGATTTACATTACGGATGCAGCTGCCTTCCTTCATTTACTTGAGAGAGAACTGGAGTTATTAACTTAGATGTTGAAAGAAAGATGACTGAAATGCTTTGAATGTTGCAGTGGGCAGTTTGCCAAGGTCCCAGCCTTGCAGGTAAGTCTGTGGAGCTTAAACATTCCTGAGACAAAGCACATAAAAGACATTGATGTTCTGGAACACCTCCAAAGAAGGGCTAAAAACCTGGTGAAATGTCTAAAGCACATGAGGACTGGCTAAGGGAATTGAGGTTTACTCTGGATAAAAGAAGGCTGGGAGAGCCCTTTCAATTTCTACAACTGTTTGAAAGGAGGCTGTAGCAAGGTGGGAGCTGTACCCTTTTTCCCAAGTAACAAGCAACAAGGCAAGAGGAAATGGCCTCAAGTCATGTCAGGGGAGGTTTAGCATTGATATTAGGAAAAATTTCTTTACTGAAAGGGTTGTCAGGCACTGAAACAGGTTACCCAGCAAAGCGGTGGAGTCACCATCCCAGGGGTATTTAAAAGACTTGTAGATGTGATGCTTGGGGACATGGCTTAGTGATGGATTTTGTCAGTTCTGGGTTAACATTTGCATTTGATGATGTGTATTTTCCCATCAAAGAAAGCACGGATTCTAGAGTTCCATGTCACAAATAAAGGAGAGCTCAATCTCCCTTGCTTAAGTTGCATCTACATTACTCTGTTAAGAGGCATTGCAGCAGAATTTTCATGCACCATCACTGGCTTTGAGCAGTCAGTCAGAACTCACTGATACTTTATCCATGACTTGGCTGGGGATTTCTTCTAGAAAGAGCCATCATCACTTCTTGCATTATTATTCTCTTAGGATTATTTCCGCAGTGTTTGGTGTGAACAACATTCATAAGTTTGCACCTGTTGATTTGTGGCAGCAGTGTCTGATTTTCTCAAGTAATTCAATGAAGTTCTGCCAGAACTAGGATGTCAGAACAAGAGAAAAACCTGAATAGACACATTTATCAGTCACATTAGATGTCCAAGATGAAATGAGTGAATAAATGAAAGCCATTTTTCGAGTGAACAGCTGCCCTCATTACTGAAGATCCTGTTAAGATTAAAGCTGGGCTGTCAGATATTTTTTTTCTTTTCTTTTGTGGAAAAAAAATTAAAGTTAATACCAGAAACATTTTATTTAAAATAAGACAGCTGAAAATACTTTGTATGAACCAAATATAATCTAATATTTTGTTTCACTTGAACTGCAATACTTGCCTTGAATATGAGAATCTCGCAAAGCAATTTAGTAAATTTGAAAGAAAATCCTAAATAAAAAAAATAATACAGATGTTTTCAATTGTGAAATCAAAATGCTATGAATTTCTTACACTTTGAAAAATTATTCTCAGTTCACATCAAAGCAACTGAAGCTTTCTGAAACAACTTGACACTGCCAAAATCAGAGGAAAATATATGACTGAAAAATATGCCAGTCCAGAATCAACCCAACTTATGTTACCTCCCAGTGCACCTGAGCAAGAAACAGTTCCTGTGAATGTGCTTGTTTACAAATGGTGGCATCTGCAGAGCTTAAAGACAATGCTTAAAGGTAAGATATTGATATTCTCTAACAGTGTAAATATTTCATATTTCCATATGTCAAATAAAGATGAGATTTAGGAGACAGCAAACAAATGTAACCCCATGAAATTTTCAAGGATAACTGTAAAGCTAGCAACAGCAATATTTGTGCAGGTAACGAGGAAATAGACCTAAATGGTGGATGATGCTGCCTCTCCACATTCACTTGCTAGGAACTATACCAACAGCTTATCTCACTCTATAGAAATGACAGAAGAATGAAAGAAATGTGTGCCATCTATGAAATGTAGAAGTGAGCAGAGAAAATTCCTGTTAAATTAGTTTCTAATGGTAAACATTAATTTTTAGTGGGAGTAAATTAGCACAAATACACACAATACACACAAATATACACAAATTAATACATCTCTAGCCCTGCATTTCAGGTGGCTTCAAATACTGACAATGCAGTGATAAAAGACTATAGACGTGTATTTTTCTAGCTCACCAAAAATACTTTAATCCTAAGTACACCAGTTCTCCCCTTTGCACATGCTCATTCTGCAGCCTTTCAAGCCATAGACACACTCACTTGTTTATTTAGGTTTCAGAAATTTATTAGATGGTAATCTGGCAGCAGAAAATATTACTTTTTGCTTACAGAAAGTATCAAGGCTGTTGTGATTAAGGATTGAATTCCTTCACAAAACTCAGGCAAAATTTGTTACCTGCCTGGAAACCCTGGATCCTGCTGTGGTGTGAGGCCAGCACTCCTGCAAAGCTACTGACAGGTAAGGACCTGTTAAATCCCCTCATTTAGCTGATAAATCAGTGCCTGCACTAGTTACTGTGCTTTCCTTTTCATTTTTCACTGTTAGAAATTTTCACCATCTCACAGAGCCACCTTGAAACTTGAGCCTCTCCATTCTGCTTGTCAGAGGATGAGAAGCCCATTTAAAGTAAATGCAATTGCTTATGAAGCTGTTCAGAAACACCTCACTATGGTACTCACTTGGCCTTAAGTCTGCCCATGTGTGTGCAGCTTTCTTTCATCTTAACAGTCATATTTAAATTTGTTAAAGTAGAAGCCTTTTCTTTCATTTCCCTCTTTAATGTTTTCATTGATTTCATAAAATATTTTTTTTCAGTGCAGCTGCTGTTCTGCCATGGTCGCTATGAAAACCTCTGTGGGATTAATGGCTTTGACTAAGAAGCAGAGAAAACCTTGTAATTTTCCTTAATCTTCCTTTGAATTTTGAGTCTTTTAAAACCTGAAGCTCAGGGTTTTAAGCTGAAAAGGAAATTCATAGTGTGTGGTATCAAAACTACTGCATCTCTCTGAGGTCTAGAATAATTTTCCAACATTCTGGGTGTAATTTACCTCTTAATATATGTAATTTAAAAAACATTAGTGTGTGTCTTCCCTCAGACAATACTGAAGAGATTCTGAAGCCACTAAAAAGCTAAATAAATATTCTTTTGTTTAGCTATGTCTATACTGGATGACTAATGCAAGTTACAGAGACACTGAATTATGAAGACCAGGATGGGGTATTTTTTGCTTCTAAATAGAATGTAGATTGCAATTATAATAAATGAAGCACATTTTAAAGCACTAGTTTATTTATATTTAATTATTTAATTTTTATCTCCCTTGACTAAGTTCCTGTAGTATATTAAAATAAGAATTGCAGTATAATTTTGGTTTGAAAGGGTATCTGTAAGTCAAAAATCATGGTCAGAACAGGCCAAATGCAAAGCTAAAAGATGGAAGTGTTGTTCTGTTAAGTTAGAAAAATCTTAAAAGAGTGGAGACTGCACTGTCTCTTGTGTGATCTTGTTCTTTTTTTATATACACTCAGTTGGATTTTCACTCACTTCAATTCATGACCAAAGACTATTTGTTGTGCTTCTCAGAGGACCATCCATCTCTAGTTATGAAGAACTGCTGCAGGGGAAGAATGATTTCTCCAGCACCAAGGAAGCTGGAACTACTCAATCTGTCCTAGCCATAGCTGGAAGAGGCATCAAACAGGGCTGGATCACAGTGGTAGGTAGAAAAGTCTTTGCTAGCTGCAGGATTTGTGGCTGTCACTCCTGGAGCCACTGATTCTTTATCCAGAGCTGTGAAAAGACTGAAAATTTTCTACTGGAATTTATCTCTGACAAAGGTGTGAAGAGACCTGTGGCCAGTTTAAATAAAAAAGATAACCAACCAGCAATATGCACACTGCTCCTGTCATAAAACCGTAAGTTTAATTTATTTAAAAAAAAAAAAAAAGATAAATAGATAGATTGATAGAAAGAAAGAAAGAAAGAGAGAGAGAGAGAGAGAGAAAGAGTCACACAATCCATCAGATTTACTGTCAAGACAGAGCAATTTGTCTCTCTACATTTCTACAAAAATTAAACTACTATATTTTTATTAAAAGAAGACACTAAATAACACATACTATATCCATTACGCATTGGTCACTTTTGGCTGCAAAAGCAAAATCATGTTTAAGACAAACAAAATTCAGGGTAAGATGCAAACAGGTACTACCCTAGCCAACGAGTACCAGGGTAGTTACATTTTCCGACAAAAGCTTTAGCTGCCTTCCTCCTGCAGTGTTTTGAATTGCTTTTCCATTTTACTCTTGTTCACATTTGTAGCTGAGTGTTTTAAAATAAAAGCTGGCATAATTGCCTTCTTTCTATTACCATAGTGTCTTTATCTTTCCTTCTCAGGAGATCTTTCTTACTTTTGGCACATTCAGAGCCCAGCCCAGGAAATCACAGAGATTCTGTTTCATACAGTAGTCAGATGCAAATGTGCTGAATGCTGGGCATGTGCTGAAGCACTTTCTTGAATTGCAGGCAACAGCCTTCCCCAGAAACTGTTTAATTCTCTCTAATGGGATATGCATGGCACATCTCTCAGTGCCTGACACCCTCCTCACCTGGGCATTGTGAGAGTGGGGCTCTGCCTGACCTCCAGCCCTTAATGCCTCAGCATGCCATGGCTCAGCCTCCAAGACAGCACAACATGAAGGTTGCTTCTTTTCTGAAGTGATGGATGAGCAGGGGATGATTTGTCTTGCACAACGTGAATCTATACTGCACAGTTCACCACAGTGCAGAAACACCTAGCTGGCTCTCAGCAAACTCATCTCAGGACCATTTACCCAAGGAGGAGCTCCAAGCGGATTAATTTGTCTCTTTTATAGCTTCTCTTAATGTTTAAGGGTTAAAGTGCAATGAAAGCTAAGCTACATTTAGAAGCCTGATTTAAATTTTACAGAGTCCCTTAAGAGTGTTTAGAATATTAAAAATAAAGGTTTTACTAGCAAGGCAAGAACTCCACAGGTTTAAATTTTTTCTTTACCCATTACTATTAGCAATACTTTGAGGTCAACTTGTCTTTCAGCTTCATTACATGAATTCATTCATTTTTCTCAAAGAAATGCACCAAACGAAGGAAGTGGTGTTTTATTTTGAATATCAGTGTTCAAATCCATCAGTATTTTATTCTGAGTTAAATGCCCTAGTAGTGAGCTGGCACTTGAACAAGTGCTATGAGCTGTTACCGCAACCCTTGATCACCAGGTGTTCCTTGAGATCAGTTTTCTGTAGAACTAAGGCTGTGACTAAACTAAAAAGAAACAGAGTCTGTGTGAGGGCACAAAAACATCCACATTACTAACTCAATTCCTGGCAGACTTTTGGATGTAAACCAATTAACAACATCCTAAATGGTCCTGGAGCATGATTTGGGGATGGTGTGCTCTAAAGATTGCTCCCAATAGGCAGCTTGGATGTAGTTACCTTGTTTTGAGAGTTCAGAGAGTTTAGCCACATAATTGTGGGCTGTGCAGTATCATTTGTCCTCAGGGACAGAGAACAGTCTCTGGCCCATTTTATTTACTAGGATAGACATAGCTTTTAGGAAAACACAAAACTTGGCAATAATCCTTTTATTTGTATTGTGGTTCCAATAAACCTCTTTTTCTCTCCCCTGCATTGTTATTTTTTACTGCAAAGCCATTAAACTGAACAGTGCTTTAATAATGATTATCAAAACCAGGATTGCAAAGGGAATAAAAAGAACCCAAACATTGAATTTTCTCATAAATTGCCTCTCTGACATGCTTAAGGTAATAAAAGTCACTAATCCCAAGAGCAGCCATGTATGGGTATTTTGTTAAATACCTTTAAAAGGGATATTTAATTAAAATAATATAGTCATGTAGTGGATTTGCAACAAAAATTGTCACATGGGCATAATATGGGCATGAGAATTACAAAACTTCCCATCTTGTGTCTAAATATTTTACTTCCATATATTCATGTTGCACAAATGAGTTGATTTGGCACAATTATTTCATGTTAAGAAATACAAAACAAAGCAGAACAAAGAAAAGCACAAACAAACCAAAACCACATAAAGCAAGATAGTTGTAGCATGCCATTTTGTACACCCAGCATGTAGTGCTTTACCTCAGAAAAGAGCCTCGCTGGACACCAGTAAACTTTTGATCCAGATGGGGCTGATAAACTGAGTAGCAAATTATTTCCTTTCCTGTTCAGCCTATCAGAAAACTCCTGTTATCTTTGTTAGGCAATGGAGCATGGAGGGGTATACAGAAAGGCTACATCTTTCTGCATAAGAACTACACATATACGAGCAAATAAGGGAAGGAGAGGGCAAAATGTGAGGCAAAAAGTGGCATGGGAAATTCTTTTTTCCTTCGCCCTCCAAGGAAGGGGAACCTGGTCCATAATGCCTCATGGGAGTAGCATCCTTATGTCAGGTCTGGCCATGACATAGGAAAATACCAGCTGGCATGGGGCAAAAAACTGGCAGTGAGCATGTTGTTAATATAGCAATACATACAATCACAGACTTCAGACTTCAATCACACACAATCAGGCTCAAAACTTTACTTTCCTTGGCTCTATTTTGTTTATTAATGTGGATATAGCCACTGGTTGAATGGCAAGGTGAGGATTTGACTCTATATTTGGAAGCAGCTCTTTTTCTCATGTTTCCCCATGAGTCTGATCTCAAATGTAGCTGTTGAACTTTTGGGCTTGATTAAAACACCCTTGCTGCAGCACAATAACTGTGTCCATAGACAAAGGTACCATGTGTGAGGGAATCACTCATGCAGCCAGGAAGAAGTCAGCACTGATGAGACAGGATGCCATCCTAGAGACTGAAATTATAAATTAAAAGAAATGGGAAAGAGACAGTGGATGATGGATATACGATGTGACAAATGCCATATTGTATATTATGTCAGATAAAGATATTCCTTGTTAGTTCAGCTTAGGATAATACACAAGGTAGCTTCTAAAGAAAAAAACATCTTCCTTTAGTCCTAGTATGATTTATATGGTTAATGCTTTATATGGTTAATCTTGTCCTTTGAGCAGTTTTCATTATGTTTCTAGACTTTTTGCTTTATCAGTTTAAAAACTTATTTTAAGTTTTGCTGAAAGTAAAAAGACAAAAAAAAGACTAAAAAAGACAAAAAAGTCTATAAATCCCCTGGAACAAACCCCTTATTTGATTTTTTTTCTTCACATTTGTTTTTAATCCAGATAAACAAGGTATTTGTGTAAAGAATATATTTTTTTTTAAACACTGGTAACTCTTCCAACAAAACTTTTCAAATTTCATAGTAGCTCTTTAACTAAAAGATTAAAAAAATTTTGAGATAAGAAAAGAAATTGTATCCCCTCAGTCTTTTTGGTCTTCAAGTATTAGTTTTAGGAAAAAAAACAAACAGAAGCAAGAGCAGTTTGGACAGTGACCAGACAGGAGAATTATCACTCTAATGCCTAAGGGAGAAAGAGCATTAGGAAAGCCACTCCTGATCTGTGTCAGGCCATAGATTTTTTTTATACCCTTAAATACAACAAGGAGGGTGCTGAAGTACATGACACTCTGACTGCAAATGCATTAGCTTCTCCTTCCTTTAAAACAGGGGTTTTTATACTAAGAGTAAACCCACTTCAACAGGAATGTGAGGTCCTGAGCATTTATAGAGGTAGGAGGTAAATTAACATATTTCATGTCTGTGTTTTAAATTCAGCTGCTCTCTGAAACAGGAATGAAGAACCTCTGCTCTTCATAGAACCAGAAGACAAGGATGCCACTTACCTTTCAGGCAAATAGCATCCTGAAACCTGAAGGACAGGAGTCACTGCTTCCTTGCCTTCTGTTCTTCCCTCCATGTGGAAAAAGCTCTGCACAATGGAGGTAATTTAGCAGAAAATTTGAAACCTCTGAATTACTATAATGTAGTTGATAAGTTAAGTACCCAACATACTTCATAAATTGCCTTATCTGACCTTGATATAACTAATTTATTGCATCAAAAGAAGCCCAGACATCTGGTCAAGGGAGGTGATTCTCTCCCTCTACTCTGCTTTTGTGAGATCCCACTTGGAGTGCTGTGTCCAGTTCTAGAGCACCCAACATAAGAAGGACACAGAGCTCCTGGAATGTGTCCAGAGGAGAGCCACTAAAATGGTTAGAGGGATGCAGAACCTCCCTGTTGAAGACAGGCTGAGGAAGTTTGGGTTATTCATCCTAGAGAAGAGGAGGCTCCAAGGTGACCTTATGGAAACCTTCCAATATCTGAAGGAAACCTACAAGAAATCTGGAGTAGGGCTTTTTACATGGGTGTGTATTGAGTGGATAAGTGGAAATTATTTCAGACTTGAAGAGGGGATATTTAGATTAGACATTAGGAAAAAAATTATTTCCTGTGAGAGTGGTGAAGCACTGACACAGGTTGCCCAAGGAAGGTGTAGCTACCCTCTCCCTGGAAGTGTTCAAGGTCAGTTTGGATGGGTCCTTGAGCAACCTGATCTAGTGGGAGGTGTCCCTGCCCATGCAGGGGGGTTGGAACTAGATGATCTTTAAGGTGCCTTCTGATCCAAACCATTCTATGATTCTATGAATTTTACAAGGCTTTCTGGACCCAGTGGAGTTCAGGTTCCTTCATTATACTGAGGGCATTAGTCAACTGAGACTTTTCACAAGGAGTGAGGGCATACCTGCACTGTGGAAGGTCCAAGAACAGACATTGCTATGAGAACTGCCAAACAGGAATACTTACATGTAGTCACCCTGGATTAAGGAAACAAATATAGAGGTCTGGTTTTTCAGAGGCGATATTTTTTTCAAGTCTTTCTGAAGGAGGATCTTGCTGGTCTCTGACAGATACTTAATCTCTCCCAGTGCTCCATGTATTCCATAACACTTAAAAGAGGAATGCAAAATTATGTGTCCTTAATACAGTTTACTGTTCTCCTTGAAAAGATGTTTCCCAAAGAGCACCTGAGTTTCTGGCTCATACTGACAGTCTTCTTTTAGATGCCAATGTCTCAGCCAATGATAACTGGCATCAAATATATGGCAGTGAAGGAGCAGCTGCTGATACAGTTGATGTGGCCCAAGAGAATCACCCCAGGGTGACACTGTTGTCCTCAGCAGATAGAAGAATTTATTTTAGCTGCTATGCTTGTGACTGTCATGGTTTAACCTCACTTGGCAACTCAACACCACCCAGTCATTAACTCTCTTTGCCCCAGTGGGATGGGGGAGAATATCAAAAGGCTAAAAGTGAGAAAACTCTTGGGTTGAGATAAAGACAGTTTAATAGACAAAGCAGAAGTTATTCACAGAAGTGAAGTAAAGCAAGTCATTCATTCACTACTTCCCATGGGCAGACAGGTGTTCAGCCATCCCCAGGAGGATGGGGCTCCATCATAGAATCTTTCAGGTTGGATCATCGAGCCCAACCACCATCCCTGCTCTACAAAGTTCACCCCTAAACCATATCCTCCAACACGACATCTAAACAACCCTTAAACACATCCAGGAATGGTGACTCAACCACCTTGGGAAAAGCTTGTTGAGGTTGGAATGCTGAATTTCATTTAAGCCATTAGTATGGAAATATGGAACACTAGTGAAAAAAAAAACCAAACAAACTTGTAGGATTAATGAGTTGGGAAAACTTGTATAAACATTTTTAAAAATACATATCATTGAATTGAGGTATGCAGACCATCAACATTCATTTTTAGTACACTTTGGAACACCATGAAAGCTCCAAAAGGCCTGAGGAAAAAGTGTATCACTATTTAAATGGTGTAACTGAAGTAAGCATAAGGCTGTGAGACTGAAAAAACAAGTAAAATATAATAATGAATAACATGGGACTCAATTAATAAAAAATTAAAGCTATGGAGGGCAATTTATGCCAGTCAACAGGAGTTTATAAAAGCACCTCTTGTCAAACTACCTTGCTGTTCTGGTTGAAATTGAAAGTTTAGTTACCAAGTGTACCAGTGCTGATGCTTCGGCCAGCATATGACTTGCTGATGCAAGATATCCTGATTAAATTAGAGGAATACAAAATTACCATAGAGAAGCAAAAAGAAAAAAGAACGTCACTGAAACCCAGAGCAAAAACATGATACACTGTAACACTGTTACATCATTCCCACTGAGTACATAGGGATTTTATATATTTACACTTCAGAGAAGTTTTGTGAGTTATCTGAACTAAAACAACTGAATCACTGTGGATAAAAGGTAACGCAGCATAAAAGTAAATAATGCAGAGGACAAAATCCAGATATTGTTTTAGAAGTAGTAAGCGGCTCAGAAAATATACCTGGAATCAAACAATGTCAGGGGTAATTCCAGAAGGAAATTTCTTTGAATATATCTGAAATCTGAAGTCTAGGAGTGTTCCTGAATTCCCAGAGGCAGGTGCTGTCCCTTGCCACATGCTGACTTCCTATTAGCATGCTCTATGGGTATGCACCAGCTATTTTCCACATCCCTGTCTCCATGTAGGTGAAATCTAAGCACACAATCTTGTTATCCAAGGAGCAAGCAGGATCTGAGGTGTCTCCTGGTGTTCTCTTGCAGGTAAGCTTAGATGTGGCCTTTGAAAAGGAATTGCTGATGGTAGAAGCAATTGCAGTGGTGGGGTCATGAAGGTGATCCTTGGGTGTATAATTACAGCAGGTGAAGCAGTAGCAGGGAGGTCAGATTGCATCTGAGTTTGGCAGCAGTGCAGCCTCTATTGGAATGCTAACACCTTTTGTCTGACTGCATTTCAGGGATGTTAGAGATTGCAGTGGCCTCCCAGGTAAGTTTCAAGGGCATACAAAAAATGGGAACCTTTCACTGTAAACATGTGGAGAAGATCAGTCTGAATTAAAGAACTGAAGGACAAAGCATTATTTGATCACATTTTATATAATTTATTAAATTTCTGTTGGCCACTTTCAGAGCAGAAGTTTAAAAAGAAATTTCCTGAATCTAAAATCAACTCACAATGAGATTAATAGGCAGAATTTGAAGCTGGGCATGTTTGGCTAGTTTTTGATAGATAGTCTTCAGACAGAAGAGAAATTATTTCATGGATTCTTTAGTACAGAATGTCATAGTAGGTGATCACAAAACAACATGCACATTAATCTTTTTGTATGAAACAGCTTTCAAGCAGGTTTGAAATTTTTAAAAAAAAAGGCTAGAAGAGAGCCTCACATTCCCAACTCTTTCACATGCCAGGTCATGTATTGAAAAATTGACTAGTTATTCCTTTGCATCTCTCCCTAGTCACCATCTGTACTACATTGCATGCATCCTCTAGGTGTCAAGAAAAAAAAACAAACAAACAGTTATACCAAGTCATCTTCATTAAGTTTAATATGTCAGCAAGACATCCCCTATAAACACTACATCTTGGTACTTAACTAGTTATAAGCAATTTTACATATATTATGATAACCTAAAAACACACTTCTACAAAATAAATTATATATGTAGATAAACCAGATGTCAGTGCCAGATCTGTGCTGTCAGATAAGAATAAATCCTTCTAATGTTATTTTCTGAAAATTCATGAAGATGCAGAAAAAACTATATGCTTCACTGATAGTACTATTTTCTTAAGTCTATCTAATAATTATTAAATTAAATTAAATTACATTGTTGCTCTGAAAATTTACAATTAGGATAGCTTTCTCAGAACATGTATCATATGTTTAACTTGAATTCTAAAATTTTGGTACATTAGCAAAACCAAATGAGGTAAATGCTTCTTTTTTCTAGCATGAGAATGACAGATAAACTGGTCATTTGCATGGTATGTTCCCTGCTAAGGTTTGAGATTGTTTTTTCTTCTTAGTTGATAGATCAGTTTTACAGTAGAAGAAACACATTATGGATAGAATAGTAGCACAGTGAAATAACCAAGCTGAGGAAGAAAAAGAAGGCTTTCTCAAAACTCCAGAGAAAAATGTTGGTTTAAGTGACAAGCAAAAAAAAAACCAAAAAAAAAGAACAAAAAAAACCCAAAAAAACAAAAACCAAAAAAAAAACCCCATCAGCATTACATTTAACATTTTAAGTATTCTCCACAATGAGAATACTGACTCCAGAAGGAAGATAAGTAAATTTGAAGAAAACAGAGAAAACAGCAGGCCATGGGGAAAAAAAGGGGTGCAAACTCACCTTCACAAAAAAGATGAATCAATCCTTATACTTTGTCTATAGAATCACCTGAAGGACCTATCTTCAGGAGGGACTGTGCTATATAACTATAGCTTTTAGGCACCTATAACCAGGTATTTACATTCATATTAAATAGCAATAATTAGAGGAAGGTTTTTTGAATGTATATGTATTCCTAAATTTGTAATTATAGAATCAAAAAAAGAGCCATGTCTTCCTGTTAGAACATGAGCTCAGTTAAACAGTAGAAATCCTTGTTTCTGGCACTCTCTCCCCACAATTAATAAGCTTTTAGTTAAGTCCTGGATTAACTATACAGCAATTTACTTTGAAAGAAAATGGAAAAGCTCCTACAGATGAAACCATTTGGAATACCACCTTTGGGTGAGATATCCTCTGTGTTTCTGCCACCCATCAATGTAGTGGCTCACATCAAATTGTCCAAAGTAGAAAAAAATTCAGTGTAAAAGAACACAGTAAGATAATTTACTTTATTAGGAGGCAGATTTTTTTTAAACTATAGTGATTCTTTCTGTACATCATTGGGCAATGCTTACAGTTAAATGAACCATATTAACTTTCAACAGACAGCAGATAAATGCAGTGAATTGTGCATAACACTGTGCAGTGATGCCTCTGTGATCTGAATATCTCTGCTTATGGAAAAACATATATGCAGGAAAAAAATAACCCAAAATGTGCTGCTGAGTCTTGTTAAACAAATATGCATTCTTGTATTCCATGAATTGTTTTTCAAATGAAGACTCACAATGGTGCTTATTATTTATTTTGAAGTAAGTCTTTGAGACATGGATATCCTGTGGGAAGTCAGGGTAGGAGGAACAGGAAAGACCAGGGGCTAGGAAAATAACAATTTTTTTGAACACAGCTATTTTCATGGGTGAATTTCCTCATCTTAGCTATTTTACAGTTTCCAAAATTTTGTCATCACCAATGGGAAAAGAGATTTTTCCCAACCCAAGCAGAGCACATATTCCTGAAGGAAATGATCATGAGGAGAAAAAAACCACTGCTGTTGTTGTATATAAAATGCACAGTCATATCAAATATAGAATATCTAGTTACCACTGGAGGGATTACCTGTTTCTTGTGTTTATGCAAGCATTTAGAAATTAATCAAAAAAGAAAACTGATAGGGGAGAAGTAGTCTTTTTTTCTTTATTGCAGTGTGGTTTTCTTCCCATAATACCAATGTCCTCTGGACTTATTGGGAAAGGCATAAATAAAAAAATAATTCAGCTTTTCAAAACTTTACATATATTTTCCTATACATAATGAGAAACAATCACAAGTCCAGTACTTAATATTAAAGTTGAAATATTTTGAGAAAATTAGTCAATGTAACCTGATTTACAGAGTCCAGACAATACCAAGTACAAATCCAGTTATTGAAAAAGTATTATTATATCCATACCAGGGAAAAAGTTCTGCTCTCATACCAGAACTGCTTTTTCTCCTTGTTTTCTTTATCTTTTTTGTTCACTTTACAGTGTATCTTGGGAAAAGAGTAATTTGCAAGCTTGAAGCAATCAAGAAAACAGTGGCCTAGAGTGTAAAACAAACCAAACTGACAGTAGAATAATGTATTGCTGGATCAAAGTTTATATAGGAATCATTTTTCACTTGTAAAAATTTAGTCACTTCCCTGCTGTGTTGGGGAAAGTGCAATAACATTACAAATCATTTTTGGAAAAAAAGAGAAGAAAAACACATCCTATACAGATGCATTTACAGAATGTGGAGAGAGACAAGTTTTTTGTGCTGCTTTTAAGCTTTAAAGCAGCACAAACCCAGTAAGTTCAAGGAACTTTTGTATAAGGGAAGAAATCACTGTGAAATCTATCAATGGCAGGATACTGCTTTTATTTCTCTATCTGCTCTAGAGCATAGCTCCATATATAATGCTCTCTAAAGCAGTACTTTAAATAGAAGAATTTATCTTACTCTGTACCATGGAACTGTTTAGAGAACATAGGAAGGAAAGGAACTAAAATTCAGTTCTAGTCTCATCCTTCCCATAAATATTAAGCAACCACTAAACGTAACCAAACACTCCATATTATATCCTCAAGTCACACAAAAAATTTGCTTGCCTACCCAACTATTATGGCTCCTTAAGCTCAAAAAGACCTACTTGAATGCATATTCCCTCCAGTGCAATCCTGCTTTATTTTGCCCATCTAAGTTTAAACTTGAATTTGGACATTTGCTATTATAGCAAATCATCATTGGGCATACATTACCAGTCTGCTTCTATTGAAAAAAATATGCCAACTTGTCTGATAGAAAGTACTATATAGTTTGAATTAAACTCAAGATATGTGACCTGAGGTTAATTTCTGCAGTGCAGAATCACTGTGAAATCAATGAAGCAAGTCCCTTAGAAATCTGCCAAACTAGAGGCAGGACAGAGGAACTGACAACTGACTTCACAGTTAATGGACCATTTGGGTTTGCCACTGGCAGGCCCAGAAACAGAGGCACATTAGTGAAGAAAATGCTGTTTTAAAACTGGGGAAGGAGTTGAAAAAAGCCTGTCACTGTCCACACATTAGAAGAACATGTATCATTGAACAAACACAACGACCTGTCTTAAAAATCTTAATTTTGCCACAGTTTGGCTTCTTTTTCCACTTTTTTCATTTACACAAAGATGAAACAAATACAACCAAATAATAATAAAAAACACTTACTACTATCTTTGCACTGAGGTAAATGCCTTTGCAATGGAAACACATCCCTGGTGTCCAGCTGGTAAAGTGTGTGAGCACAAACTAACCTGCATCCATCCTCAGAAACAAGGCTGAGATCATGCCTGATAAGAATGGAAGGGAAAAAGCAGAATAAAGAGGTAGATGAGTGGACACTGTCGAGTTTTCTGCCTCTGGAAAGCATCTACAAGGAGTCCTAAACATCTTTCAAGCTCTGCTACTTCCCGCAATCTTCCTACATCAGAGAGAGCAGAATTTTTCGCTGTGGCTACAGTTTTTCTGACTAATACTTAATGTGTTTTGTTGAAGGCAGTTTTGCTTTTCTTTTGTCAAGAGATCTCTTCTTGTATTTTATTATCCTTTTCACATTAGTGGAACTAAGCAGTTTTTTCGTTTATTTCACACAGCAATGATCAATAATCTCTTTAATGCATAATTTTGAAAAGTGTATTGTTAAAAAAAATAAGCTACTGGGTTTTGGTCACAGCTCAGCGACATCTGATCAGGCCAGACAGCAGGCTATGAATGCCTGTCAGATTGCAGATATCTGAGATTTCCGAGGAAAACTCTGATCAGCATGCAGCACCATTAATCTACTCCTTTCCATTCTTTTCATATGTCATATTATGATGGTAATGAACCAGGAAGCGAGTATTTGTAGACTGCACAAGAGACATAAACAATTTATCATTTTCTGTTTAATTAAAGAACAACAATAAAAAGAAAATTATCCATAACAGTCCAAAGTCTGCTGAAGGATTCAAGATTAACATACAGCTAAATGACTATGAGGCCCACAGTGACCTCCGCAGATGAGCACCAGGAGAATAAAGCAGTCCCACTGCAAGACCATAATCATTCTGTGAGGGATGCTGGTGAAAATTTGAGTTATGATAGAGATGTTGAGTAAGTATAGCTTACTGTTTGAGAAGAGAAGCAAAGAGGACAAGGAAATAGCTGAAGAAAAAAAAAACAACAAAAAAACCCCACATGCTGGCACAGGCTGCATTCTGTGAAACAAATTAGCCACTGGAAAAAAAAAAAAATTAAAAAAAAATCCTACTACATAATTAGCAGCCAGTTTAATTGCAGCCACTAACCTGCTCTTTTTGGCAACACCCTCCAGTCGTGTTTTTAATTGGGCTAGACTGTGTCTCATAAGCACAGCCGGAAGCAAGGTGGAGTGCAGAACACAGAGAGACTCTCTCTGGGAGCATCGTGCTGGTGTCTAAACCCCTTTTGCAGCTGGCTGGTGCCGCTTGCTGCCACATATTGGCACAGGATCATCTCAGACAGTGGCTGACTGGATTCTGTCTTTGTTCTTTCCAGAAACTTAGTATTTCATTTTTCCGCAGGAGATGCCACCATAGCAAGAGCAAAGGTTTAAGCTGCATTTCTTCCCACACCTATTGTCTAACCTAAGCTGTACTTTATTCATAATTTGCACCAAGCAATGAGATGATAAACTCATGCTGCATGTGAATGCATAGCACAGCAGTCGTGCTTGAATGAAAAGAAGCCCCAGGAAATGTAACTTCTACATGAACTATATTTACCTTTTGAAAAGCCAGCTTTCTATCAAGCTAGAAAATGCAGAGGAAACAATGGAACAAGCTGAGGAAGCAAAGGAAGAATTTCCTACTTCTGTTGACATCCCCCAGTTTGCAGCCTGCCCTCGGCACACAGGAACTGGGATGTGCCACTTCTGAAAGTGAACTGGGGGACTCCAAGCAGCCAGCTTCTCACCAGCAGGGCTAATGTCTTATTGGCTTTGTGTACCCAGTGAATATTCATTCCTAATTCTGCAAAGGGGTGGTCTTAAGATTTAAGTGCAGTCTCATAATGAATATTCCCGAGTGCCAGAATTACTTCATACCTCAGTCTTCTTATCTCTAAACTAGGATTCAAATCACAAAATGGGGTTTCAAATGAAAATTCTTGAATGTCCACAGTTAAGACAAAAGGGTATCCTATCATAAATATTCCTTCTCAGATCTGTGCAGTGTAGAAATAGCCATCTTTCACGCATATCAACTTGCAGCCAACCCTGTAATGATAAATAATTTCCTGCTTTAAATATTGTTTTACTTTGCTAATTTTCTGTAACCATACAATAATTTGCATATGGAATTTACCCCATTTAACAACAGTTGTTTGCAAGTTAGTTGCCTGGTTAAGTTCATCACCCATCTATATAGCCAGTGAAGTGAGAGTGCCACATCCAGGTGGCTTGTTTAGGAAACCTACCCTAGAACAGCAAAATCTGACTCTGCAGTGATTTTTTTTCCTCATCAGTGCATACTGAAGGTGCAAATATCAAATTTAAATAGCACATCTTGGTTAAAGCATCTCAAATTAGTTTGTGATTCTTCTCCCTAGTGTGTTCAGCTTCTAAACTGAAAATAATGTGTGCTATTCTCTTTTCTGATTCATGTCTGACCATCCACTGATCATCAGAGGTTGCATTTAAAGCACACGACAGATGATCCTTTCTACAATCTCTGTATATTTGGGCTTTCTCAGTGGGAAAACAACAACAAAACCAAAACAAAACAACATGAGCAACAACCTCCAGCACTGAAGTGCTTGCAAAAAATTCTCTATACATTTTATTTTTAATGACAGCCTTCAATATATACTCCTGCAATTAACATTGTATTCCTTTATAATAACTCTCCTCTATAATGCTCTCCATATTAATGCTCTCCCCATTTTTCTTCTGCTTTCTGGGGATTATTTTCTTTAATTTGTAGAAACAGAAGAAATGCAAAGCTGGCTGCTTTATATACATAAGAAAAGGTTTTAGCAAAGCATAATTATATCAGGGAAGCAGAGCATGCAAATAAATTAATATTCAAATAAGGTATAATCAATATGCTGCTTTCAGATTTCTGCCTTTCCTAGTTTCGGAACTCCAGGAACACTGTGCAAGCAGAAGCAATATCTTTCTTCAGCATGCTGGTGCTCATATTACATAAACAGCATTTGGCTCCTTTCTTTGATAGGAGCATCTGCTCAGCTGACAGTCCCTAGAGTACCAGCTTTGTTTTGTCCAAGGCACCAGTGATGAGTAATGGATCTGGCTAATCCTGATAATGTATGATGTAATTGTCAGAGGGGTTTAATTATCAGAACATTACATGTGGGATTATTCTTTAGTACAGTTTACAGTTTTCTTACAAACTGTTCTAAATTTGTGAGACCTGTGATAAATTGTAGTACCCAACCAGCCATCAGTACCTCTCCCCTGCAATGTTTAGAAGTACAGGCAAAGTTCAGAAGCTCAGCTTGTTACTTACAAAAATAAATGTTGTATATCATTCCATAAAACTATCATCAAAGCACTTTTAGGTCTAACATAAATGCAACTTTTCAACTAGAATTTAAAATAAAAATGCTTGTAAGATTTTGACATCACCAGACACTCAGACAAAGTTTTTCAGTAAGTGAAGGTGATGATTAGTCAGTGTCAGCCCTTTACCAATGCTTCTAAGGTCTGACCCTTGAACATCATTTTGCTTTGTCATTGGAGATCCTCAGAGTGAGCAAAGACTGAAAAAGTCAGATTGCTCTCTGCTTTCCACGTAGCATCACAGAAAAGGTGATGTACCTTTGACAGCCACTGTAAGATATAATGCTATCATCCTCAGGATACAGGCAAAGGCAACATCAGCTCTTTAGTGAATACACTGATTTGCAGACCAGTAGGATGCTGGTATCATAGGATCATAGAAAGTTAGGGGTGTGAAGGGACCTTGAAAGATCATGGAGTCCAACCTCCCCTGCCAGAGCAGGGTCACCTATAGCAGGTCACACAGAAACACGTCCAGGTGGGCTTTGAAGGTCTTCAGGGAAGGAGACTCCACAGCCTCCCTGGGCAGCCTGTGCCAGTGCTCTGAAAAGTAGAAAGAGTATTCAGTACAGAAATGAAATGCTCAGCACTCTGGGGTCTGATGGGTGACTGGGAACATTAGAAAAGCTAGCCTGAGACAAATCATCTGTCTTAGATGTGAACAATGAGAATTTCCTAAATTCTTACTGTCAAGAAATGCAGTTTTTACCAGCTCTAGCTATGACAGAGCAACTCTAGGTTATCCTTCAGCAAGCCTTTCCACTTCAATAGGTAGGAGCACAGAATGCAGGAGTACAGCTGTGATTAAACAGCTGAAGATGCAGGTCTGGGCTTCTAGTTCCCTTGGTGCTAGCTCCAGCTTTTTCACTGACTTTAGATCACATCAAATAAACAACTGTATCTCATATATTAAAACAATACAAAAACAGACGCCAAAACCAAACAAACCCCAAAATATCTATTTCTCATCTCTTTTAAAAAAAAAAAAACTTTTTTAGTTAGAGGAAAACAGAGATCCCAACTATTATTGGTGACCTATGCCTGTGAATGCTTTTCAAGATTTATATACCTATATAAAGAATATATGACAGGCAGTCCTTTGTGCCAAAAAGAGTAATTCATTTTGTCAACATTAATATCCTCAGAAGTCAGCAAATATCAGTTCTTGCATGCATGTTCAGGTCACTTCTGATGACTGGTAAAACTTTGTGAAATATGAGCCCTTTTTGACAGAGATGACCCTATATCCACATGCTGTCCTTTTGCTTGACAAAGGTTTGCCATCAGTAGGTGGACCTGCCAAAGAAATATCCACAATATAGTAGTGTTTGTTGTTTCTCTGCACTGGTGAAATTTTAACCATCTCACAAGTATGTATCTCAATATGTCACTCCTGCAATAATTTTACATAAAGATTAGGCTTGTCTTACAAAGACTGTAGACAATAGAATAAGAAGGATGCTACGCTCTCATTATTTTGTTGTTTATATACCCACCAGGACACAGACTACAGGTAAAGTGATTTTACAAAAAAGGCTACCTCTGACTGAGAGCGGGACCTTCCTTTTGTGTAGAATGTACAGTTGTATAAAATATAGAATAATGTAGTGAAATGAGGCAACCAGGTTCCACTAATTGCCAGGGAGTGAGCATGAGCTTGTGTCAAGCCCACCTGTGCCTAATTAGGGTGAGCCCCCACTGCACATGTGCAGGACCAGGGAGCCAATAAAAGGTGAGGCCTAAGACACAGGCTGAGCTCAGTCCTTAGCTAGCCAGCAGAGAGATCAGTCGCTCTTACACCAACAGCACTGATCTGGGCTAGTCAACTCTGAGAGCCATAGGCTTAGAGCATTGCTTGTGGGTCTCTGCTGGAACACCTGGTTGGACCTTGAAGCACCGTTCCCTAAGAGAGGTTCGTCTTGCTACAGAATAATGATCCCAGAATTCTTGCTCAGATCTTTATGCACTTCTCAAACTTCTCTGTTTAAAATGTAGCCTCCAAAGATAATTGACTTCATCCTTCTGAATATGACACTGCTGAGAAGGATTCATTTTGCAGTATTTTTTATTATTATTATTGTTATCTAAATGTCTATATAATTTTCTTCTCTCCAAATGGCTACACCAGTTGGTAATATGAATTCACCCCACAATCAGTAGAGAAGAGAACATGTAAAAAGTAGAAAGTAGAAAGTTATATCTGGAGGATTTAAGAAGTGTAAGAGTACAATTAATTAATGAAGATTTTCTCCTTTTCGTAGAAGCAAATAAAACTGAATTTCTCTTAATTGCTTTAGTTATAGTCTTAGTTAATTGTTGTGTTTGACTTGTTCTAGGAACAAATGCAATCTAAGTCGCTCCCTAATTCGCTCCCATATAGAATGATGGCAATGGCCAGGTTTTCTCACCTTTGTGAAGCAGCCTTTAAATTCCCACAAGCTGTTCATCTTTTGGCCATTCATCCTCACTTTTGCTTATGGAGTTCCTTGATTATAACATTAAACAACATTAGTTTTCTTATCAGTCCCCTGAACATAAACAGCAATCTTTCTGCATAGATTATAGAACAAGTCATTGTATTACGTGGCAATAACCTCAGGCTGTGTGTACAGAATTTTTTTAAGGTACAATTTTGCCATCTTTAATACTGTTAATATGATTTTTTAGCTGCCTCGGGGACTGGCAGTATAATTTAATACTAACTTGAGAACCAAAGGTGTTAAAAATTCATTTCTGGAGAGCAGGTTCTAGTATCTTACTCTCCTGCAGCATTTGGAGTCCAGGTCTCTTGCAGGGCTGCTGCTTCTCTATACAAATTCAAAATCCTGAAACATTTAATATTTTATTTATATCTCACTGTAGCTTAAACTTCTTTCTACAGAAAAATTATGGAAATACTTGAGATATGTGACTTAAGTCAAAGTCCTCCACATCTTTAAAAATAAACAATGAAGTGCAAACAGATCATTTCAAGCATAAGGCAAGAAATAAAAAGCTTTAGAATTATTTCACAACAGCTTTTGGTACCTATATTTTCCTTAAGTATTATAAAGGGAGTTCTGGCACCAAAGGAAAGGCACTGAGTCAGATAGACTTTTTATCCCTGGTTCTATAGACAACATATAAGATAATTTCAGAACAATAACTAGGAGTTTTTGCAGCATTTGAAAATAACCCAGAAGGTTAAGCTTAAAAATGCATAATAAGATTTAAAAACCATAATCAGAGTACTCTTATTAAAGATGAAATTCATACTGACTAGTATAAGTTTTCTCTATCATTTAATTTCACAGATATGCCTTTTTACCTGGTGTTGTTTAATGAAGATTTAGAGAAAAATCAGAATCCATAACTAAATATTCTGGGTTTTCTCAATGACTGGTAACAATATCATGTCAGGCCTATAACATGAACAGAGGACTGGAAGTGACTTTTGACAGAGCTAAATGCAGCCCCCAGCTCTCGCATCATGTAGCTTCATAAACTTGTCAAGCTCAGTTAAAGAAAGAGTTAGGATTTTCCTTCTTCTCCTGTGGCAGTAACTTTAATGTTCCAGCACATCATTGATGTAATAGTGAGGGACTTCTTATTTTCAAGCAGATTTTAGATCAACCAATTCATACCCATTGTTTCTGTGCCAGCAGTAGCCCCTAGCTTAAATATTTTTTCTCCCTACTTGGTACTTAGTCTAATACAGAAAATTTTGAGATTATATTATCTGGAGTGTATCAGCACATAATCTAGGATAGGGGCACAGACAGAAAAGTTGACTTAGTCTTATCAAATAACCTTCAGTACCTTTCTCTACCTAGGGATCAAACCCAGAATGTGTCCACGCATTTTTGTTCAACATCACATCTGTACTATGGCATCACTTAGTAAATTTAAATCTTTTCTGTCCCTATGCCTGAGATATTTTGTCAGTGTGTACTTTATCAGTGTGTTATGGTTTCAGAATGGTGCACCAGCCTAGTTTCTTTCCCATGCTTCTGCCATGGGAAATAGCTTCTTGGAGTGATCTGTTCAGTGCTCCACAGGACTGCAACTGCCTTGCTGTGTATCAGGCACACCTATCTGTAATTAGCACAATACAGATGACAGAAGATGGATCATAAGCCCCAAAATTTTGATCTGCTCACAATTATAAAATTTATTCTGAATTTATACTGGATTTTGTCCTGAGGAGTATCTGCTTACAGGGACTTTTTTGCTCCTTTTTCTAAGGAGCTTCGAACATACAGCGGAGAACTCAACTGCAGTCTAAGATCAAGGTTCAGGATCTCTGTAATGAAGAGTTTGAGCACAGTTTTTAACCCCACATTGTGCAATTTACCTGTCAGTCAAATGGGTAGAGTGATGTTAACCAACCTTTTAGAACATTTCAGAGATTGAGGTATTTTTAATCAGTTTATCAACTAAATTCTTACTCAAGATCACTTGATCCAGTTGGAGTATTGCTCACAGAAGAAGTGAGACTTCCAGGATTTCCTCTTGAGTTACAATGTAGGTCCTCAATTTCCAATTAGTCTGATAGGACAAAGTAGTACATATTCTTTCTTTCACATTTTGTAATTTACCCTGGTTCTTCAGTTATGTCTCCTCAGAAACATATGTCTGAGAATCCATCTTTCATTATATCCACAAAACTCTTTCTCTACTAAATGTTATTACAAAACGAAAAATCAAGTCTTGTAGATAAAGCTGTAGAAGAAAGTGCCAGGACTAAATGGATAATCAAATCCCATAAAACACCCCAGTCAAATGCACTTTTCTTTTCTGCCATCAATTCCCCTTACTCTCATCTTAACAATGGAAGGCAGCAGAAAAAAATAAGTTTAAAGGTTTCTTTTCTTCCTAAACTTTTAGAGCAATCTTTCAAAATAAACTCTGTAACTTTCAACTGACAGCAGAGTTCTCTTTGTTTACGGTATCCAATGAATCATAGAATTGGCTGGGTTGGAAGGGACCTCAGAGATCATCGAGTCCAACCCTTGGAATGGAACCCCAATGGAATCTAAAAAAATTATTGTAAAAAATCCCAGTAGCTTCCTGAATCAGGTTATGTCCTGTAAAGGAGAAGAAGCCTTCTTAAGAACTCATAGAAGGCTGATGCTCTAGAAACCACACCAAAATCAGATGATGTCATCATAGAATCATAGAATGACTTAAGTTGGAAGGGACCTTAAATGTCATATACTCCAATCTTCTTGCCATAGCTCCAGAAGCCTCTCAGGTAGATTAGGTCATTGTTATAATCTTCAGTATGTGCAGAGGAGATATTTTAAATAAAATGTTTGTCTCTGATTCAGAGGTGTCTTTGTCTAGACACTAGGTGTGCCTAATGCCACCTTGTCATGAGAAGTGAGTGACCATGAGAAGTGAAGCTGTTCTGAGTGTACAACAACACCAGGGGACTGCTTGACATCTCGTCGTGAAGAGTCATCACAATGTGAGCTCATACCAGGCTCTGTGTGCAGGCAGCTTGCTGTCTGCTTTTTTTCTGTCTCTCAGAAAAAGGATCAGAACAGATGATTATTGAAGTTACTCGACTACAGCAATACTGTAAGTGTAATGGAAATCTAATGTAGAGAGAGGTAGGAAAAAACACTTATTGCAAGCTCTCACATCATAAAACCTTGTTTTTGGGTTTTTTTTGTGTTTTTTCTTTTCTGAATATAATGCAGTTTAACATGATGTGATGCAATCAAACATGACATTTCATTTTGGGATCAGGTATCAACTTCTGTAGTAAGCATCGAAACATTTTCTGCTGAAAGCAGTTGGTCATATTGAACTGAAGCACTTAGATAATAGTGTAGAAAATGAAAATTCCAGGAGCCTTAAATATTTCTTGTTGAGGTTTTGTTGTTTTGTTGGTTTGTTGGTTTTTTGTTTGTTGGGTTTTTTTTTCTCCAGTTAGGAAAATCTTTAAAATCACTGAATACAATCACTGAAGTCTTCTCAGCTCAGTGAGATTGTCTCCAGAATGGTTTTATAAACGAATTTCTTTCCAAAGCCTTGTACTATATGTCCTTACAGAGTTCAGGTCTGCACAAATTACCAGCATTTCTCTTTTATTCAATGTATCAAGCATACTTTTGATACCAAGAACCTAGCTTTCAGGTTTATCATGGTGCTAATTCAAAAGATACATTAAACCCTTTCAAACACAGATAGTACTTGTAGTTGTTGCAGTACTAACTAAAATATAGCAGTTATGCTTTTGACAAGAATCATTGATTTCAAATCATGTAGAGATGTATTCTTCATTGGGATAGCATAGTTGCATTGCTTGTGCCTGTACTCATACTCAAGAAGAGAGAAATATAATTATCTTTATTATACAGTAGATAACTCAATCTCCTAAAATAAACCTACACAGTCAAATCACAAAGTGAAACAGATGTAGCAATTAAAAATAACATCTACCATCACATAACTTGATTTGGACTTAAGTACTAGTAACAAGGTCACAAATCTATTCTACTATATCCAGCTAATAGAGGAGCATACATCTAATTTTGAAAAGTTCATGTAATCTACTGCCTCTTATAGCCCTAGAGCTTTCTGTAAGATTAAAGATGTATTTATCAGGCATTTTTTAGGGTGACATAAATGCATTCTGGCTACACTGGTCAGAAAATTTAAAAATGCACTCATTAAAGCTTTGGCAGCTGTTAAGGGCTGGGGTTTAGACTCTCAGGCACAGCTTTCTACAGCAGACCCACGGTGCTGCTGCTGCTTGATCCAGTAACTGCACAGGTTACTCTGGCCTGAAGGAGAACATATAGACAGGCTTTTATACTGCCAAGGCTACTTAGACACTGTCCTATTCAGGACATTACATTGCCATACCTTCACCTAGCACATATGATTTCCCCCATTTTCAGATAAAAAACCCACTGATTGCTGAACCAAATGTAATGGGGAGAAAGCCCTTTGAGAGAACTTAGCTGGGTTTCCAAGGGAGGAGAGCTCCCCATGCAACATTTCTTCAGCTAGTCCTGAAACTCCACATTCCTGCAGTGAATGAAGAAAACATTTAGCTAAGAAATTCAAGATAAAGCAAGATATTTTTTTCTTTCTCTGCATTTTTTTATGTTTTCCCACTGAGAAAAATAGTGAGCATGTGCCTTGAAAGGTTTAATTATGGAAGGGAATTGGGAGCTGTGAAGTTTTGATCAATTTTGTTAATGTTTTGGTAGTATTTAACAGCAGCAAAAGTCTATTTACATTCCTCTTTTCCAATCAATTATTGTTGCAAATTGTAAATCTATCAGTTATTGATCTTTTCATACTTATCCTAGATTCTGTTCTAGAAGTAAATGGAACCTTAAATAGAGTAGCTGCAGGAAAAAATCTTAAGTGTACTAAGACTATCAGCCTGTTAAGTTTTAACCAAGCTGCCTGGAAATGCATTATAGATGTAGCAGCTTAGACAATGAGAAGCAATGTACTATTAGTTTCATTTTAGCTAGTATTTTTTACTGCTGTGCGTTACCTCTTCCTATTGTAAAATTTTGAATTTATTGTAAGAACCATAATATTTAATTAATGTAATTCTAACAATGCTACTATATAATAATAAATACCAAATAAAACCATCTGCACCTGGAGTAAAAGTACACTGGAGTAAAAATAATGTATCAAAAGTAAGTGATGGCACCCAATAATGAACTGCACAGTTAGGAGTATAATTGCCACCAAAACATAGTCACCTCAGTGCAAAAAAATGGAAATGGTTGCGTCTACATTACCCCTCACACTCAGAGAATACCCAGCTGATCAACCATTTCAAAGAAAGTGAGTAACTTTCTCCTTATTTTTGTTATGGTTGCAAATCAGTGAGGACAGAATCACTGTGGGCTTTGAACTGCATTCAGTATTTTTACAGATAATGAAGATGTTCATGAGTCCACTAGACAGAATCAAATGATTTTTAGATAAGATACAAACCTAAGCAAAAATTAGCCTCAATTTAGATGGGCTAGAAAACCTCACAGTTAGAAAATGGGTGTATTTTAGAAATAGGTATGATTCCCCCTAGTACAGTTTGAACACACATCAGAACCCAGCATAAAAATTCTGGGAGATTTGGGAGATATGCTATCACTTTGGTTTTAGAAGCACTATGTACCCAAAGATTCATACACACATATAAATAATTATTTCCACTGTCTCCCTCTAAAAGCCCTTATTTCCATACATGGATTGTAACAACTTCCAAACACATATGGTATTGTAAACACAGGCAACTTTCTCTAAAGGAAAGGAATAATACTGTAGACTAAAACGAGAATCTATTTCTTTTCATGTGGTTAGTGTCCACAGGGCTAATGAAGACTACAGTAGAAAACCTATAGGAAGGGTATTATATAATTTTCTTACATCCCTGATAGGCAAGTCTAAATAATAAAAGAAATAAAAATCCAGCCCCAAAACAAGCTGAGTTACTCATATACTGATCCGTACTTGTTTTATTCTCTTGGTTTAATGTCCCTATTTGCTGAGTTATCAGTGAAAGAAAAATATAGAGATGAAATAACTCATTCCCACAGCTAATATAATCACATGTAAATCATGGATTGGTTTCAATAGGATGCCTAATACCTGAGGCACAGCCACCTTCCATCAAGTACCACCAAAAAAATATGAGCCTTGCCAGGTATGCCTCACTTAAACCCCACTCTGATTTCTGAAAACTTCATTACGATTCCATCTTCATCTCAAGCTTTCACTATGTCTCTCAGCCATTATCTAGAATTATTATTTAGGAATGAGACAATGGAGCTGAATTATCTGAAGTCCCAACCTTCCATGCAACATACATGCATTTATTCAACAGGTTTTCTATTTCTTGATTGTGTGTGCTGCACATACCCTCTATTTAGTACCTTCTTCACTCACCACAGAAATGCAAACACCTGTGATATTAAACAATCATCACTATGGACTTTTCTTTTGTTTACCTCTGTATTTCAGCTCACAAGTTGATCTATGAAGAGCTTTACCTCTTTCATTTCTGTCAGGTTTTGGTCCAAGAGATTAACAACCTTTATGATGAAGCAGTTTTGGCCTGGAGAGTTCTTTTTGTAGGTATAAATTTGATCCTTTTTAAAGTCCCATCTTCAGCTACACTACCTCACTTCATTGTACTAGAATACAATTTTTTGCTTAAAATAATTTTTACAATGAAAATGCCACATAAACATATTTACTGGAGGAGCAGCTTAAAAATAATTTTGGATTTTTTAATTCCGTTCAATGATAGCAATTTCTATTTCAGCTTTTGGAATAAAAGTGTCCACTTATAACTTGAAACACTGCTTTCAAAAACATTGTAAATATTTTAAGTTAAATAAGAAATTCAATTTTTTACCCACCCCAATTTTTTAAAATAATATTTAGTCATAAATAATTTAGATTTATTTATAAAACAAAATTACTTTCTGTTTCTGCTTGATATAGCCACATGTCTCTCAATCATAATTCACTTTTATTTCTGTATGTACCCTAATACTATATACAACGAAGTATAAAATATTACTTACTTAGAGGAGTGAATACATAGTCAAAATACACAATTTATGAAGGTTCATATATACTTTTGGAATGATATTTTGTTTATGTGTCAGAAATATTGATAGTCTTGGAAGTAAATAGAGCAATTTTCTAATAACCAATATATAGCTTCATTGAATGTAGCAATATACTATCAAATAGATGCCTTCTACACAGGACTCTACACAGGACAAGAGTAGCTCTCATATATGTATTTAGTGTTTGTGTTTGTCATTTAAATTCTTTCAATTGCTTGTGTTTTATTCTCGTTTTACAATTTCTGCTTTTGTTTTTCTGTCTTTTTGTTTTCATGTCTTTAAATGGTTTTCTCATAGCTGAAACAAATGAACACAATTTTTTCTCTATCAGAAGAATTACATACAATGATTTAACACTACAAGACTGCTGGATGCATTGATGCCTCTGGTTAAACAGTTTATTAATTCATCTCATGTGTAACAAAGCTAAAGTGGCATTTAAATCCTTAACTATTATAATAAACAACAGTAAATGTGGACTCTGCTGCATTTGAGAATAAATTTAGATTTGTCTGTACAACTAGGTATGAATTTGTAGTATTTTAACCACTCTGTCTTGTTACCTTTCCTTTTCTCTGTCTCCTGCCAATGCCTTTAATGAACTCTGTGGATACATCTACAAGGACTAATGCAGATGAAGATTTATTCTTTTGTCCATAATCTGAACTAGTTACAAACAAGGCAATTCCACTCCAAATGATAAACAGAGGCAATAGTGTAGGTTATGGCCAAGCTAAAAATCTTTCCTAGTAAATGGTTGCACTTTATCTCTTAAACAATCACATGGTTTCCAAACTGCAGCTCACTCCTCCTGGCTAGTCTGGTATCTTTTCAGTCCAATCTTCTAAACTAGCACAGTATGGTGGATTTTCCTGTGAAAATCCTCTTTGAAAGCAGAGGTACCTCACATGTTCCATTCTGTACAAGTAACCAGGCACAGGAACAGAAACTAGCTTTAGTGTTGCTTGTAAATTATTACTGTTCCAGTAAATTATCACCTGGATTTCCTGAGAACTAATTTCCCATGTAGACAGGTCCTGACAGGCTGACAAGATATCACTAATGTGTAGAAGTTGTTCTCAGCTACCGTCACTGCAGAAATTAAAAGTAAGAATGACTTGTTAATTCACAGGCTTATTATACTGTGAAGTCATTCATTAAAGGTTTTAAGACTCTAATGTTGGTGTCATGTTACTGTTGAATCTTCTCGACTGCAAATTAGCATGTACATTGTTTCATATGAAATATAAAGCTCATAAGAAAAGGAAGAACCAAAAAATACAGCCAATTTTTTTCCTTCCTGGAAATTTCTCCCACAAACAGAAGCGAGGCCAAACAAAATTTCTTCACTTCAGTGCCATTAAAAAGTCACCTTGGCATTCACCACTGCTGAGTGAACAGACAGTGGTCGTTCCGCTGTACCATGAAAAAGAACTTACCTTTTATGTATTTTTTTCTTTTCACATCCATTCCCACTTACATCGACTCTACTGATTCCTCTCTCATCTCCTGAAGTGAATGGAAGGTTTTCCTAAGCCAGCACTCTATGACAGTTCTTGTATATTTTATGCACACTGCTGGTTTCCTGAGTTGGTTTCTCTCTCCTCTGCTCTATCTCAGACTTAGCTGAATGGACACTGGAGCACAGAAAGTTGGATGGGGACATTTCTACATATGTGGAACATATACACAAAGCAGTATTATTTTAATTTGTATTGCAGTGGGTGCTTAGAAATCCCACACACTACTATGCCAGGCACTGGGAAGACTGACAGAAGGTTACCATCTAGTCACTGACAAGGATACACTCAAAAAGGATAAAGGGCTGGAAGGTTTATAGGCTGACCCAGCTGACCCTTGGCTCCCAGTGTCCTTAAGAAGAGTAATATTACCTTTCTCTATTTAGCAATAATTATTTGAGACTGGGATGGCTTTTTCAAGCCCTGAAGCTGAGAGCTCCAGAGATCTTAAGACATCTGGGAACCTGGTGGCAGACATTTTGTGACTTCTGCAATCTCCATTCTTACCTTTGGAAACTGTTTTGTATTTAAAACATATTTAAGGATATTTTTCATTTGTTGCTTTACTCCCCAGAACCCAGAGCTAAAAATCCTGAGTATATCAGTACCTCCTCAGGGTAGCTTTTGAGAATGAGGATTTAAGACAATGAGCAAATGGTAAAGGAAGTCCAAAAGAAGAAGAATCCAATTTCCTGTAAAAAAGCCTGCTTTAATACTGACATAAAACCAAATGGAATTTTAGGGCCTAAAATTAGTTATATTCTGCTTATGTAGCATGTCTTGTTGCAAAACTCAAAAAACGAAACCAAAACAGTTCAAAACCAACAAACAACCCCAAGCTATCTTCACATACTTAAGGAGACATCAACTACAAAAGCAGAGATCTTCATGTCTGGTGAGCTCAGAAATACACACAACTTGACCAACAGGTGAGTTCATGATTAAATTATCCTTGAATGATTCCTTCAGGGAGTCATTACTCAGCTGTTTGAAAGCTGAATAGTTTCTCTTTCCCTTTAGCAAAAGCCAAGACCTCAGTGTTATGTCTCATGAGAAAAGCCATTAGGATACACAAGACAGTGGTATCATGCTACATGAGCCCAGAAATAATTTTGATAGCATGGTAAATTTGCTCAGTTTGTGTATATAGAAGCAGCAGACTAATATGTTTAAACCTTGGAAAGAGAGAATATGGAGATTTCCTCTTCATGCAACACTGTTATGCTTTGCATTCTTTTGAAATTATTTTCTTTTTCTTGTCCTCCCAGTAATCTGGGCATGGTTGGAAGGGGAAGGATGAATTATTATGTCATTGTAAAGTAGCAAGTAGCTGTATAAGACATTTTTTAATAGAGTTTTAAGAATTTAAAATCCAGAGGTACTCACAAATTATCATTAGTGTAAGATATTTCTGCATATTAGTATATAAATATGTAGTTTTAAGAATCATTAAATTATAGAATAATTTATGTTGAAAGGGACCTGGGAATGTATTCTAGTCCAAATTAGTGCTAAAAACAGGACTGGCTTTGGAACCAGATAAGATTGCTCATGGCTTTGTTAATTTCATTTTTTGAGATTATAATGATCAAAAGATTTTAAATTTCCATTTTGTAGAAAAAAATATTTCTCTATATTTGCTTTCAAGACAGATTTTGTCTCAAGATTTTACAAGGGTGGTGGTCTTAACCCTTTGAATTTTGAATGGTATAGCCATTGCTTTCTGCACTGTGGTCTGCAAAAAGTCATAGGGGAAGACAAATATGGTTTTAAACAAACTTTATGATAGTGTGCTTTGGGGTCAACAAGAGGTTGAGGTATTCATAAGTTTAGGTCCCCAAAACATTTTTTTATCTTGGTCTTCTGTGACACCAAGGGGTCCTTCTTGCTCAGGAAACAAATCTCAAGAGCTCCTGTCCATCTTACAGGGAAGGAGGATAACAAGGTTGTTGCAATGTTGTTAAACTGGTCTTCCACCTAAGAAGTCCCTCTGCAAAAGGAAACAAAGGTGAAGGACATACTGGACTACTGCTGCTGTCATTGCTTCTTCCTGGGAAGAAGCATGATCTGAAGAAGGGCTGAGAGAGAACTTGGCTAATATTAAAATTGCAGGGAACTGAAGAAGAGCATCATAACTCATCTTGACTGTTTTGGGAAAAAAAAAATTATTATAATATGATCCACTTGAAATGGTGGGTAGGGGTAGGGAGTAGTTTTAACAGTTTTACTGCTAAAAGCTCAAGCATCAATAAGATATAAATTTAGAGAAAGTTGGGAGTAAATATTAGAGGTTGGCTTTACAGTGTAAAATCGATTTCACTAGAGGTGAAGTGACCATTTTCCAATGTTTATTCATTCACAACTGCCTTCTAAATTGATACAGTGGTAGAGAAAAGATAGAGTTCAAAAGGTTGTCTGTATCTCCTTTTATTCTCTTTATTTCAAGGAATTTATGGAAACTGTCACTGACAATATAAAGAAGCTTTTTCTCTGGGTATGTCTGTGGCCTGTTTTGGCTATTTCCAGACTGTGTGGGAAGTGAAGTAATTCATCAGTACTTTTTTGTAGAATTCTTAAAAGGTAGTGAAAGAAAAAAGAAAAGCTTTGGATAAAGTGAAGCATTGCTTAAAGGTAGAGGATTTGATTGAATATAAAAGGAAGCAATCTTAGGCTCAACAGGTTATTAGAAGATCTAAAAAGCCCTGCTAATAAACATACTCCAGTGGGTAAAATGTGAAATAAGATTATGAGGATAAATGAAAGAGAGCACAGATCTTTTTCAATACCTAATTTAATTTAAAGTGTCATTACTCTTGATTCAGATGCATTGAAGTCGAACACAGAGAAGGTTTCACTTAATGTTATTAAAAGCACGTTGATATGAAGTTGAATTTGTTGGTGTAGAGAATTCACTTTTGAAGAGATATTTTGTGTTAGACTTTAAAACTGAGTTGAGGGAAGCTCTGCAATTTCATTGCAAGTCAGTGAATTTGAAGAGCAGATATTACTTGATTTTGAGGTATCTACCCTTGAGTGGTTTAATAGGATTTTGAGAGTGTGTTTAATGACATGAACAACAAATTCATTTGTTAATATTTTTAAGATTACTTGAAGCAAAAGGCAAATTTCAACTATTTAAATATCATATGGTTTTACAAGAGCTGTGTGAAAGATCTATAACAGAACAGACACTTGGGACATTTTGTTAGATTTCATGTTTGATACTGGTAGAAAATTTAATGAAATCCTATGATATTATAGGATTAATCTGGGCCAAACTTTGGTTGAATATGAAGAACACACATACAGAGATACGCTGTGTCTGTGTGTGCATGCATGTGTGTTTGGAGCTAATAAGGAGCACAAATTTTTAATTGTCTCCTGCAGAAAGAGGAGCAAATTTGTCCTCTATCTGACTACCCAGGACAGGAAGCCTCAGCTTCCCCTTCCTTGAAGCCAACAGTGTGTTTAGATGGACATTTGCTTTATGCAAGATGAATATAAGGCTTGATAGAATATTTAGCAATATTGGAACTTCAGAAATAAATGAGATTACCTTGATGAACAATGGATATCCTTATCCAAGCCAGTTGTCTCTGCTCTCTTTATAGTCCTTGGGAAAAAGTGAAGAGCTAAAGCAGAAATGCATCATCAGTGTCATAGGTCTTTCCTTCAGCTACCCGAAAGAAAGCTCAAGAGGATTGTGTTAAGGATGAAAGTTTGCATTTAAAAATGCATATATTTATGTGGGATCAAGCTTCTGTCTCCCTGAAGGTGAGATTCACATAATTTATGTAATTATTCTGCAATAGTTCTGCAATAGCTATGGGGTATAAGCTAGCCAGACAGCACTAAACAAGCTGTAGTTGTGTAAATTTGCACACACTGCTCTGTCCTTCTGCCTGGGCTTTATGTTCTTGTGTATGTTCTTGTGTATGTCATATTCTCTCCAGTCTTTCAAGTGTGTATTTCTGTATCCAGGTGTAAAAATGCCTCCTTCTGGATAGATGTGTTTGATTTAGCACACCTCTGAATGTGTGATCTGTATCACTGGCATTGTCCCTCCAAGTCTGCTGGAGGTGTTTCCCTTACTCTGCAAGTAGGCACACTGAATTAAGGAAAAATGCTCCATGGATAAAAAGCTAAGGTTATTTAAAATTGGTACAGTGTAGCCTTCAGAAATCTGTTCTTTCATCCACATTGTACCTTCAGTGCATTATATGGAGCTAAAGTAGGGTGATAATTGAGAGTATAATAAGAAAAGAACAAATTCATATTTTAGATAAGCTGAATAATTTCATAATCACTGGAGAATATTCATTCATATATTTAGATGACAGGCTAACTAATTTCGGAGTAATTAGCAATAATTTCTTTTCTGAGAAATTGTGGAAGACAGAAGTTCCCAAGACTGGTATGCCAGAAAATTGTAGGCCAGTTATCCTGACATTCCTGCAAAAAGTCAGAAACTTTTCATCAGAGGGGAAAAAAAAAAGTTACTAAAAGAGCACAAGGAGGTGAACAGCATCCTGGGTGGTCTTGTCAAAAGCCTATCATGTCAGAACAAGCTGATTTATTTCTATGACAGGGTATCAAGTCTTGCAGACAAGAGAGAAACAGCACATATCATACATTACTCTCAGACTTTACACTATTTCAGATAATACAGTCATAAGAACTGACAAAATGTAGTTTAGAAAAGAAACTACTATAAAGTGAATGCATACATGTTAGAGGAACAATATTCAAAGAGTATTTATCCACATTTCCAACCAGACAGATGTGTGAAACCATGTCTAAGGTAGGTCTGATATTACTCATTATTTTCATTAGATGATTGATTATAGACTACAAATATTGCATTACATGAAACACGATGAGTCAAGTTGGAAAGGGATACCAGAATTTCATGTACCCTGAAATATTGTAGAAAGGGTAAAAAAATGGGGTTGAGTTTCACGTGGATAAATGAAAACTTTATTCTTCTGCAAGAATAAGCGCACAAGTAAGAGAAGGAGTAGCAGAGCAAGCAGCACTTCTGTAGACACAGAACTGAGAGAGGCAGCTGACAACTATAACTCAGATATTGTGACTCAGAGTATAACAAAAGCAAGTGCTTTTTGCCATTCTGTGACATTTCCCAGCTGGTATAATGATAATAAAAATGATATATAGAATGATGATTTGTGCAGTGCATCTTATGTGGATGGAAAAAAGTGGAACAAGAACATCCTAAATATATTACTGCTATAATTATCCATCTTTGAAATCCACATAACAGTGTTTTGGCTAGGTATTTAATTTAGGTTTGTTTTCTTTGATTTCGAATGTTTTTATGCTCTGAGTCTTAAAATACAACACACTAATTATAATCTACTATAAGCTTTCTTACTACAGAGCAAATGCAGTTTTCTTCCACCACAGATTGCTAGTTCAGCAGCAAAAAATGTGTAGAAGAATCTCTGATACTTTTTTACAACTTTATACTGATCTAAATGAACTAAATTATTTGACAAGCTGATCACTTATGAAGATATGGAGACCATGAGCTTTGTTTACACAGCCAGGTAGGATGCCCAACATACCCTCTATGTTTAAGAACATAAAGATTAATTGGTAATTGTTGGGTTTGACAAAGAGATGTAAGGTACGTACTGTTCTCAGAGTGCTGAGTAGTCATCATAGGTAGATGGGGAGGAATAATAAATAAGCCCCCAACCTTTCCCATCATAAGAAAAATGGTTTGTTGCCAGAACAAATAAAACCACATAACAAAACTATATACAATGCAAAGGGCAAGTAGCTTCTTGATCATGTTTCCAGTTGCAAGAGTCATTACCATGATTTGAACAATAATTCTTCACCCTTCAGTCTCTACCTTATTTGTGTGTAAACTTGCTTCATGTAAGGTACTTCCTTCTATTAATTACATTATTTTTAACCTACATGTGCCTAAATATCCTTGAAAATGAAACCCACATAAAATTAGTATCTGTTTACTTCTTAATGTATTTCTCAATAATATTCTGTCTCTATAACATGTAGCAATATCATTCATACCTTTGTGTCAGAAGTGAAGAAGTACTTGACAATAAACTACTAATGTGGGAAGAGAGTGTTCTTTGTAGGTTTGAAGTTTTTATTTGGCTTTAGGTTTTTTGGGGTTTATTTGGTTCGGTTTGAAAGCTGTGGACGGGCCATCCGAATGGTATTTTTATAGCTTTTTCACATGGATTGTCACAAGTGTTTGAAGGTATAAAGTCTTTTGGTGCTTGATATCTATGTGAGATTTGGCTGATCACCTTTGTCCAGACTACCTGCATTGAATCATGTCTTGCATCTCCTGTGAGAGTGCTTGCTAGCTGGCAGAGGCCAAAGCCATGCCAGGCAAGATGTTAAAAATGTAACAAGAAGGACTGTCACATCTACATCTAAAAAGCACATCTTAGCTGTGGTTTTAGTTAGCAGCAGCCCAGAAAACACCGTAAATCTAATCCTCAATTTCAAATTAAAGGTAACACCCCATGTCCACCATGTGGACACACCACAGTGCAAAATGCGGCACATGAATTTATAGTACAGCACATATGTGGTGTTTCATTAGAAAGGGAAAAGATATAAATAGAAATAACTGAAATATTTTATTCTGGGTTGTGTTTGTTTGTTTTAATAAATGAAAAGTGTAGTCTAGCATACTCAAAATGAACTGGGCCATAGTCCAACTAGGTCAAAGACAACTTAAAATTCGATGCTATAAAGCCACATTCATCCACCTACCACAAACATTTGAGACTATGCTGGTTTTACACACAAATGCTTTGTATTTAAATTATTAAATTTAATTCACTAAGTAGTGAAACTGAAAGTGAATGCAGAACTGCCCTTAAGCATGCAGTAGAAATAAGGGAAAATTAAAGATAGTATCTTAACACAATTCCTACTGTCTTACATAGTGCTTAGATCCTTAATGCAAAAGCAGAAGAAAGGCTCTTTTTTTTTTTTCAGATTCCATATTGGGATCACTGCTGACAGCCTTGATGCTTTATGCCGTAGCTTTATTCAGTATTTTCTCCCTGCACTGTAACTAAATTGTGCACAACTATTTAAAAGAACGAAACAGAATTTCAATTACTTGCACACTGTATTTTCCGAGGGGTTAACTGTGTATTCAGCTGGAGGCACTAAATAGATACAACTGCATCTAAAAAGAATGCTTTTTCCTGTGACCTCAGCCGTCAGAAGAAGAAAAACACAGCTGGGAGCAGTATCACAAAGCAGACGACCTAGAGGAAGAGAAGGCTGCAAGCTGTGCCTCAGTAGGGCACGGACAGCTGCAGAAATGGAGCTGGGAAGCAGCCGGTTGGAGAAAGCCAAGCCAAGCAGTAGCGTGGCGATGATAAAGCTGTGGGAAGCTTTTTGAAGCTCTGACACGGCTCCCCAAGCAGTGTGGTCAATTGGAAGAGAAGCACTGCTGAGGGCTTGGTGGTCTCTGGAAGCTCTGGGGAGGAGAGGTAAAGCGTGTGTACGCCAAAGGGCAGGAGACAGCTGGGCTACAACAGGCATTGAGAGAAATCACTCACTGCCTGATGACCCAAACAGCAGAGTAGTGAGGCCAGGGCTATGCTCAGATTTCGAGTAAGCAAAGGTTAGTAAGCCAGTTATACAACTGGTATGAATGGCATGTGAATCCTATGAGATAAAGTGAAAGACAAGAAATTATTTAATTTATTTTTATTTATTTGACTTTTTTTTTTTTTTTTTTTTTTTTGGCAATATATTTCTACAGGAGATCGTAAAAGGAGACCAAATACAAAAGGAGGAAACATGTCAAGACTCAGCAGGGCCATATGTTAAAATGAAACACCATCTCAATATTACCATAACATGAGACCTAGCCCTGAGCTGGCAGCCAAAATCAAATCGTAATCTGAAAGCAATCCTTCCAGGCTGGCTTTCTCCAGTGATTTGCTGTGATGCTTCTTCCTATAACTATAATTAAAAAAAACCCAAAACAAAAACCACAGAATGCCTTGCTAATGGACACAAAGACCCTCCCTGTTACCAGAATGACAAACATATTTTGACAAACCAAGCTTTTGGGAGATGGGGCTATTCAGAGATCTGTGTCTGAGCTTAGACTCCAAGCACAATGGCAGATACAGGAAAACATGGCCAAAATGACCAGGAAAGGAGTAAAATCTAATCCTGGGGAGAAATTCAGCATTAACACAGCAACCCAAGCTAGAAGTTGTAGCTATTCATTCTACTGTAGTACCTTCCCCTCTGATTTTTCTGCCTCATTTACTGTATGAGTTGTTCAAAGCATTCAAAGCATATCACTTCAGGCCTTTGTTGTTTTGGGGGTTTTTTGTGTTTCTGGGTTTTTTTTTTTTTGTCTGTATAGTACAGTGTAGAGAAGACAGTTTGAAAGCACCAAATAATAAAAATAATACATAAAGGGAGACCATGAACACCTCAAAACATTTTTAGAGACTTTAAAAGTGTAAAGAGTCTTACTATGTTCCAAATGTAAATGAAAAGCACAGGATAATATACCACAGATGTAGGTTTGAATGAAGCTCAGATATGAAGTGCTTAAAAGTTGCTGAAGTATAAAAATACTTCAAAACTAATCACAAACTCACAACAACCTTAGTTCAGACCAATTAAACAGATGTGCACATTGCAAGAGCTCTTGTTAAAAATTAGCAGTATTGTATGTTCCCAATGGTCAATCTAAAGAGTGGTCATAAAGAATAGACTCTCTTCATTGTTATGTTTCTCTTGGTCCACACAGGACACTGTATATGAGTAATATTTGAATGACCTCTGCCTACTTAGATAACATTTGGAAATCTTCCAATTAAAGTTTTGACAGCTCATTCTTTGAAACAGAGAAATCTGAAAGCTGGAAGTGTTAGATAGGAACTTCTACTGGATTTCTTTTTTTTTTTTCTTTAGATTTTGTTAGGAGGTGTCTGAAAATGAGACATTCTTTTTTATTTTTGCCTTTGGTTAGGAAAACATTTTATCCACCAAATAATTTATTAAAAGCCACAAGCATTTTTTACCTATAAAGCCATGGGTAAAATATTTGTAGCAAAGAAATGAAACCCCACACCTTGGAAGAGTTGGATTTAGACTCTGTAGTTGTTTTTTTCTGGTATTTTCTTCTCGTTTTTTTCAGTAGGAACAGACTGAAAGAATCTGCCCTCTTCTCTCCACTTGCTTTATCAGCAAATGTCCTGAACACCATGGCAAGTCACAGTACCTGTAAGAACCAACCTCTTGAATGTTAGGCATTGTGGATTAGATTTACAAATAAGGATTCAGAGAACTTTGGTGGACTACTGACAAAGTCTGTCAGTTTTCATTTTTATCTTACTATGACAACACAGTTCAAGAGAGCCAAAGGGACTTGAGCTAAATCTGCAACCAGAAGGTTTTTTTTTTTAGCTGCAGGATTACACAAGTGAGACCACAACAGTCAGGGCTGTGTCATCTTTCCTCAATGTGTCGTCAAGATTTTATCTAGATGAAATCTAGTGCAGTGACCTGAATCTAGCACCTACATCACGTGTGTAATTTGAAACTGTGCAGAGGACCGAAGAGTGGATCAGACCTTTATGAGTATTCACAACGTGTTTGGTGTGCACTTCAAGCAGTTTCTGATTTAGCTTACTCTGAAAGTAATGGAGTCACTGCATACCAAGCAGGTGTATTGCAAGTAGGCCCTATTGGAGGGTTTGTTTCAAAATTACACTGCTAATGGGCTCCAAAATGTTAATGTACATACCATCTCAAAAAATCTGTTTATGTGGTTATCAGGTGTCATTCCCCATGTGATCAACAGGGAGAATAGTCATAAAAGTTATTCCTTTGTAGTGAGCTGTTTAACTACAGTGCAGTTAAGGTTTATTTAGGTTCAAATTTAGAACTTCTGTATCCCAGGTCAAGCATTATTTAGTCATTAAACTGCCCGCAGCTCAATGTCAGAAAGGTTCTGGGAGACACACTCCTTCAGTATTTCTCACTGGTTAGATCTCTGGTTGCTGCTGCTGACTTCTGTGAATCACATCCACGAACACCTTCATTAATCTAGAGGTTTTCCAGGAAGCCAATGTGATTATCTACTGTCTGTGGATTTTTTCTGCAGCTATTATGCACTTATGTCGGCTACTGGGTCACAGTTTTAGTGTCCCCTGGAACACTGGATTTCATTTAAATACAACCAATTATTCTCCTCATCTTCAGACCATATGGCTTCTTTAATTCTCCATGAAGCTAAGAAATAAGTCAAATTGAATTTACCCTATATTTTAGAAACTTTTATCAGAGAGAAGTTGAAGCATCATCTGGGGTTTTTAGTTGATGACTAGGCTTCAAAAAAACCATGAATCATGGTCTTAGTGGTGAAAGTTTCATGCAAAGTCTTTTAAAAAGCATCTGTCACCCATAAAAGGTGCAGTGAGTCAATCTTCTGCACAGATTTGAAAATGGAAAAGTCCCTTTTATTCCCATGGTGAAAAATAAATGGCAAAACTGATGGGTGTTACAGTTTAAGTCACGTTTAGGAAAAAAATCCACTGTGGATGATGTAATCTAATGTTCTGTCTAATAAATAGTGACAGGGGAAGCCATGCCAAGACCATACTATATCAGCTGAGCAAGGCAGTCAATGTTACAGCATTAATAGTCTTTACATTACAGTCTGTAGCAGCATGTATTCTTGTGAAAAGCGTTTCTTCTGTAGTAAATATACATATGAGAGGGTTTATTTATTGTTTTTTTTGGACCCAAAATAGTAAATAGAAGCAGATTTAAACTGTGATTTTATTGGAGAGAGGAAAAAACATGCAGTGTCTACTACTTAATCATGTTTTCTGATTATGAATTAAAAAAAAACAATTGTAGTATTTTTTCAGAGGAAAAACATTTTTGCAGATTATATATTTTGGGTCCAGGAACTATATCAGACTTCTGAGAAGAGGTCTTTATACTATCAGAACTTTTGAAAATAATTAAATTTTGTCAACATCAGAATTGCTGATAAACTTTCCAATGAAAGGAATACAGCCAGAACCAGACGTTGCTTAGCAGTGGAGATAGACATAGGTATTATAAGTGACAAATACTTGCTGGAATTTATCCACAGTGATCTGATGAACATTTATTCAGGTCTAAAAAGTTCTGTATATGCATGTAAAGATAGAAACCTTTTCACAGGAAATGTCGGGTTTTCCAAACCTAAATGATTTTATAAGATATATAGATATATTTCAACAACCTTATTTCATTTGAAATTTTTTTGGAGGGAAAGGGGTCTTAATGCCAGAAGAAAAAAATGAAAATACAGTGTTTGCAGGTGGAGTGCAAGTGCCCCAGTGCTGGTTCCAGCTGGCAGCCAAGATGGTGGCAATGCCATGAAAATGTATTTAACAAAGGGCAAAGTGATGCTTGGTGGAGAGGAGAAAGGAAAAAAAAAAAAAAAAAGTGAGATATAGCCTTGGGTATACCCTGAAAGGAACTCCAGCCCATGGAGAGCCCATGCTGGAGCAGGGCTGTTTTGGACTGTTTGCTGTTATGGACTGACTCAGACACCAATTCTGCATCTGCATATTCTGTTCCAGGCATGAGCAGAGGAGTTGGGAATGAAGGAATGAAGTTGAGCCTTGAGAGAAAGAAATTTGTCTTTCTTTCATGTTATCTGGATCTATTTTAATTGGCAGTAAATGAAATTAAATTTCCTCAAGCTGAGTCTGTCTTGACCATAATGCTAATTGGTAAATCATCTTTCTTTCTTTATCTTGATCCATGAGATTATCCACCTTATATTCTCCTCTTGTCCTATTGAGGAGAGAAAGTGAGAGAGTAGCTGGGTGATTGTCTGAAAGCCCCCCAAGGTGAAACGACCATAGCAGCTCTTTCTTTAACTGAAATCACAATTTTCTACCAGCTTGCATGGAGGAATCTCTGGAGAGAGGGTATTCCTTAGACTATATGCCAAAGTACATAGATCAAAAGGAATAGATATAAAGCACCTCTTCTCCAGTACGTTTTACACTGATAGCAGGCAAGACCTGAAAAAGTATGAATGAATAATGTGTCATCAGGCTAAGCTCAGAGGATAGGGCTTGAAGCAATCACAAGGTTAGGACAGAGCAGTAGGAAAATACTTTCATAGTTACATACACATGTGCACCCGAAACAGCTTATTCTTTACTTCTCATCCAAAGACATACTTACAATCTTTGCAACTGATATTTGAAAATATCTATGCATTGAACCCCAGAGCACCTATTGACATTGAATCACACTACAGTTCATGAGCAGCTACTGTGAGGTTATTGCTCATCTCCACCAGAAATAAGATTAACCCATATGGCCAACAAGAAAAAGCAGGTGTATTTTAAAATTCTTCTAGCTTAACACAGTTTCAAAACTCTTATGACACAATCCAACCCATCTGAAGCTTTGCTTTACCAAGGCTTTGCACAGCACAACTACTTATTGCAACCTTAGACAGAATCTTGACAGGATTTCTCACATATATGCATTTAACACTGTTAGAAGAGAACTTCTACCATCAAAACACTGTAGAAAGGACTCACATTTTTACACCTGACTCTGAGGGTCACAGACTCACAGCATTCAGTGTGTACTTGGGAGATGTAACATAACTATCTAGCTTGGCTCAAACCAGAAAGCAAAAAAAGAACTTTTAAGCTGAAATTTAAAAAACTTTGATAAAATGTTAATGTGCTGATGACTGAGGGACATCACTCACTAATAAGCAAATGGAAAGATTCCAAACTGAGGCTGTGTTGGGAAGATGATGTTCTCATTTACAAGCATTCTGGTCTCTGTTCCTTTTTAATAGATGCAGCAGTTACAAAAACAAGATTACAGGGGCCCTGCACAGACCCTGTGGCATCTGGTTAAGTGGTCTACAATGTGTCTTTTTTTCTTTTCTTTAAGATCTACATCAAAGATGTGCCCTATTTATCTTTGTGTATTTGCTATGCAAGTGACCAGACTTACATTTTAAAAACGTGACTGGGTATGTGTCAAATTCCACCTGGAGGAATCCTTTCACCTCCTGTAGGAACATGTGAAATAGCTCTCTGGCTTGAAATCTTTCTCCCTAGTTTTGGAAAACAGCTTTCATTTCATAAGGTTGTGAATGTACTGTAGCAGTCATTAGGCTGTTACATTTTTAAGTTCTCTGCGTGTCACTCAATGCTGCATTGAAGGCATGCAACAAAACAAAAATTCACCACAAACTCTATAACATGAAAGAACTGTCATCCTAAAAGACTGGACATTTTGATTTTTCTTTTTAGGATAACTGAGCCATCTACAGGAGAAAATTTGCTTTCTGTTATCCTCATTTCAGAAAATAAGCCCAACTCATTTGATGGGAAATTATGTGGTTTTCATCTCACTGGGTAAAAATAACAACATTTACTCAGGAAAAATAAAAATAATTTAATCTAAAAACACAGTGCAAATGGACTTTAAAATGTATAATGTCAATATAGGTATTGAAGAATATATCTATATTCCCTTCATTATAGGTGTTTTCTTGGAAAATTATAGGGTAGGTGGTTAAGCAATAGGACTCAGCCTCAGCCTTTCAACACAGTTGCAACAGTATTCTACAGTCTCTCTTAAAAGGAAATAGATATTGATGTAGGAATACCTGGTGATAATGAGACTGATTTCAGCAGGATTTGGAGTAGACCATTTCTGTGGTTTAGCTGAAATTTACCTCATAAGATGGAAGCTCCTCAAAAGTAAGGAATTCATTTGAGTGTCACAAACCTGCTAATGACATTGGAAGCTGTAACTTTTTTACAGCTCAGTTTAAAAGAGGGCAAACTGAAGTATAAAAGTGTTACAAAAATATTAAAAGCAACTTAGTCAACCCATGAAATAGATTTAAGGCTTGTTTTTTCTTTGAACAACATTAACTTGTACTTTTGTCAGTAGACACGGAATAGCTACTCAATAAGGGTAACTTAAAAGAGAAGTAATCCAGGGGAAAGACAGAGACAGCATTGTGGTAGTTTCACTCATCTCTTTATTATTACTACTGACAGGTAACTGAATTTCTCCTTTGCCTGAAGACATACCACCTGAGGTTCTAATCTTGTCAGATTTTATGTTATAAGCATGGTTGAGAGAGCTCTAAGGAATAACAGTTACTACAGGAAATGGTTATTCTTACTCTTGACTTGTGACACTTGTCAGTGCAACACACTTCCAGTGAAGCTTTCCCTCCCACTGTCTTAATATTTTCAACAGTATTGCAATAATAGTTTCAAATAGCTCCTGTGGTATGATCCAGGAGACTGGCAAACAGACTCAAATTCAAAAAATATCATTTTATCTCACAATTTTGTCCCTTCTGCCTGTTTGAAGATACATCAGGAAAGGACAAATCAGCAGTGTGATCAAGGACAGCTGTTCAGCTGTCAGTATCCACTTGTGCAACTCTGCTCCAGCATGCTGTGTAACTCATCATTCTACACTGGCTCTGAAAAGGGAAGATTCTGATATTAATATGTTACTTTGGTGCTACTTTTAGTGAAATTGCATACACATATAGATTTCCTGCACCAAGATCAAATTAATCAAAATACTGATAAATGATAGTTCATAAAGTGAACATCGGCTTGGGTCAAAGTGAAGGAGGACTGAATCACTGCAATATTTCAGTGAGCCACAGAGATGATTAAGGGAGTGGAACATCTCCTTTTTGAGGAAAGGCTGACCTCAAAAGGTCTCTCCCTTTTGAGACTCAGGCTGAACTGGGTCTCTTTAGCTCAGAGAAGAGAAGAATGAGGAGAAACCTCATAAATGTTTGTAAATAATTTAAGGGTGAATGTCAAGAGGATGGAGTCAGGCTCTTCTCAGTGATGTCCAGTGATAGCACAAGGGGTAATGGGTGCAAATTAGAGCATAGGAAGTTCTCTGTAAACATAAGAAAAAGGTTTTTTCACTGAGCACTGGAATAGTGCCCAAGCAGGTTGTGGAATCTACTTCCCTGAAGACATTCAAAACCCACCTGGATGTGCTCACGTGTGTCCCACAGTAGGTGATCCTGCTCTGGCAGAGAGGTTGGACTCAATGATCTTTTGAGGTCACTTCCTTCCTAACATTTTGTGATTCTGTGATTTTTTACTGCATTACTATGATTGATATTAAAAGTGATTTCTTAAGATATCAATATTTTTCCAGTGTAGTAAAGAGTGATGATATGTGTTTATGTTTTAATGGGGTGATTTTTTTTATTGTGTTCCCCAATGTTCCTGCTTCAAAGTCTTTGGATGTGAGACATTTAACAGGTCCTAGATTCTTTCAAAACACAGCATGTCCTGAAAACTTTAACAAATTGAAAAGACTACCATGAATCCTTAACACCAAGTGTAGTTTTTACCAGTGTATTACAAGGCATCTGAAAAATGCTCACGTTTTTTTTCACTAGCTTTGCCTTCAGATCAATAAACTCAGTTGGAGGGGCTGCTATAAACAACTAGAAAGTGTTTTCAACACCATGTTTTTTTCCTTGCAGTGATTATCTATACTCAGGCATGCCCTACTACCCCAACTTCTAGGATTCAATAGGGCAGTTGGAAATCTAGAGTTCAGTGGATCTAAGCATCAGTTCTACTGATGGAAATGAAAAGTTATCCCGACCCACTGGCTGTCTGTATTTTTTCTGGCCTGAATAGCCCTCACAATTTTAGATCATTTCCTTAATAACAGCGAATCTCATAATCCTGGAAGGAGGACAAATCTGAACAACTTAGTTTTTTGTCTCTCCTCCATTTCTACATATTATTCATTTTATCATCATTACTCTCTATCTACTAGTGTTTCAGAGATACCTTGGCAGTTATCTAAAAAATCTCCATCCTCATGTTTTCTGAGTTGTCATTTTGCTTAAGTGGTTGACTCAAATGATGTGTCATTTGGTTATGTGTATTATTCAACCTCCTATATCAATTGTTCCAATATTTCATGAAAATGTGCATTGCAAGACAGTTGTTCTGAAACTTTTTTATGAGGCTTTATTAAAGCATATACAAAGTATATGGGTACATGGGAGAAAACATACCTTTTTTACATTTGAGGCATAAAATTCTTGTCATAGTCTAACCAAAGACACAGTTAGTCTTGGCACTTCAAAGTCATTACCAAGTCAAAACAATAAATACTGCAATGTATGATCTCAAGCAGGAGCCAGTAGTGAGTATATAAAATCCACAGCTGTGTAACTTCTTGTGCCAAGTTGTAGATATTGAATGAAAAGCTAAGTTATGCATGGCAGGACATTCAACACAGGATTTGAAATGCTCTGCATGAGGTTAAAAGAATATTCAACCTTTATGACTTGCTGATGGAGCTAGCCAGTTAGGAGTCAAAGACTGGATGAAGACAAAAGTTATGAAACAAACATTTATCAAGAGAAGATAGAAATACTGCCTGGAGAAGAAAATTAAAAAAGGAAGGCGAAAAAATGAACAGCATATGAAAATAAACCTGCTTTCCCAGACTGAGCATCTCTAAAATGGAAATCTGTGTAAGAACAGAGTCCTGGAAAACTGATGAAACAAGTAACAGAAGGGCAGAGAATCTTTTCTTGCTGTGCTCTTGGGAAAGGTAAATATTAGTAGATACGTATTACTTTGTGCTCTATTTTTTATAGCATTGAGTTGTTATTTGCATTGAATTTTTTAAAAAACAATTTTCACTTTTTTTTGCTGACTGCAGCCTGCATTAAAGGTGATGTAAGTGCAAGTGGCAAAATCAAAGCTGTGACAATCCTCAGATATGGGTAGCTGAAAGCAATCAGTGTCACAGTACTCAGTGTCATCAAATACAATCCCATTGTGGGTGTTTCTTTCTATATCTATATCCTATTTCTCATCTTCCCATAAAGCAATATTAAGTACCTAGGGTTTTGGGAAAAAATAGTTATTTTTCACAATAGAATACTGTGATGAAGTAACTGAGTAAACACTAAGTAAATGTTGTTTTGTTTACCTATGCACAAGTCCTTGAACATGGTTGCTTACAAAGAGAATACTGGAAGTCCTGCTTTCTGAAAATCTTGGATTATTATTCAGTTTATTATTGTTTATAAACTGAATATAGAAATTGTAATGAAAGAGAAGTGCAAAGACAAAACAAAATTCTCTGCTGCCTACCTTAGCTTCTCCATCAATAAAGCCTAACACCCTCACATCCTTCCCCTCCAGATGAAGGATATCTCCCAACACTGGAACCTTTTTGTCCTGCTGAGGAAAAAAAAAAAAAAAAAAGTAGATGATTATGTAACAGTGCCACCTGGTGCTATCTCCCAAAACAAAAGCTTTTGCATGGGGAAAAAAAAGACAGCAACCAAATAAGCATAAGGGATCAACCTGTTTGATGACATTAAGCAATTGATAATAGGTAATAGGTTGTTTCATCCTCTGTACTCTTCTACAGCCTTCTTTTTCTTTTTTTTTTTTCCACTGAAATTTAAACTGAGTTCAGGTTTAATTGTAATTTGTTCTGAGTGAGAATTGCTATTGTTTTGTATTGAAAATACAGTAGAATCTCTGAAATGGTGTAAATTATAGACAGTGATCTTAAATTTGTTTTGTGCTATTGCTGATATGTGAAATATATCTGAAATATTTTCATTATAGGCTCTTATATCTAGTTAACAATTCAAAACTATATAAATGTTTGTGTGCTGCTAGAACAAAGGTATTTGAAAAATTTCTTTAGAGGGAAATCACAGCATAAATGAACACAGCAAAAGTCTAGAATCAGCTGAAAACTGGGACTTCAGTTAATTATTCTACTACGCTACTTTCAGAATAAGTTATTCCAAGCAAGGGAAGTGGAAAAAAAATTGTAGTATAATGAAAATATTTCTTTATGCTTTTTTTTTTTTTTTTTGCTAAATTTCCTCTTGAAAAGGTGATGTCCTCAAGTCAGCCACTTGATTTTTTTTCACTTATGTATTTATTGTGTGTATATCTACACATACACACATACAATTTATGCAAGAAAGGACCATCAGCCACTATAATGCTACTGCTACTCCTATTAGATAGAAAACACTCTTAACCTCACATGAAAGAATCTGAACCACAGGAAGCTTTCTTGCTTTCAGCATTGGCTGTAATAACATGAAACAGAAATACTTCATTCCAGGCACCAGATGGGCTGGTAAGTTTGTTCTAGTGTCTTGCCACCAGCTTGCAGACACAACAGACTACAGATAACTGTCACAAAAACAAAAACACTTATTGGCTTTCAAACCACTGTACCAAATCTGTTGCTGCAGTATGTTTCTGTTTGTCCATACTTGCACTGAACCTTTAATTCTTGTAATTGCAGAATCTTGAAAAGATAACATAATAGGGGCCTCCTGGGTCATGAGTCTGTGCTGCTGTCTTTGTTTGTACAGTGTTCCTCTTGCATGGCAGCAGTCTGCAATGAGCAGTGCTCATTAGAAATGGTAAACAAGACTTATTGACTTTAAAATAAAAATTCTTCATAGAGGTATCCCAGCAACCTCCAAGTCCTGAAGGCTGAATTTTTTTTAACCTTTGAGACAGTTTTCCCTTGCCTGCCTCCACTACTTTGCTCTTTTTTAAGACAGGCACCCTTTCCCAACCTAAGAGGGAGAATCTCACTTTTGTCCTCACACAGACAAAGAGTCAAATAGAGGTCTGCTCTGGAAAAAGCATTTACTCACAGCAGATGGACCTGGGTAGATTTAGCAGCTGATATAAGTGCTAGGAGCCAAATCAGCCAGACTTGATCATGCCACATTTGTTATTCTCCACTCCCAAACTCAGGGGTGATGGAACAGATTAGAAAGCCACCATTCTTCAAAGAAATCAGTAGTACAGATGCCTAAACTGCCCTTTTTGAGCTCAGGAAGGATACTAATTGTTGCAACTTCCCTGGGAAGAAAGAACTGGATTCTTCATTTTTCTTCCCTGGGACTCAAAGGGAGAAATTCAGTGTCAGGAGAGGCTCATACTGATGCTGATTGTGTCTTAACTCCCTCTCAACTTATACCAGCTGGGTTGGCCCAACAACATCCAAGAATTTTCCTTTTGCTTAGAGGCGCTTTTTTTTTTTTTTTTTTTTTTTTTTTTTTTTTTTTTTTTTTTTGTGTGTGTGTGTGTGTGTGTGTGTGTCCCAAGTTTTCATTATTCCTACCAATGGTTCTTTGCTATGGGATTTTTTTCCCCTTCTGAACAAATTCTAGTAAATCAAACTTACTTTAAAACAGCATTAGGAATTAAAAGTCATATTTGTTTTATGCGGTTATTAAAATGGACTGGTCCTGAAGCTGAAAATTTGGAGGAAGACAGAAAAATAACAGACAAGGTTGAAAAATGGGTTATTATTCAGGGATCACAGACCTCTAAGGGCTAATAATTGACTGCTTTTATTATGCAAAACGGCATCTGGTGTTCAGCTTCCACATTTGGAATAAGTGTTGTCTAATGAACCTGCTATTCTACACTTGCTTTCTCCTTTCAATATCCTGTTAAGCACACTGATGGCTTATCTGCAACAAGAATCAGAGTTTTAAAAGGAATTAAATGAATCTATCCAAAGGCAGAGAAATGTAAGTCATTATTAGTTAGGTCATTGACAGCATTAGATTACCCATTATTTTGCTTTTCTTAGGAAAAGAGAGAGATGCACGGATGAAAAAAGGGAAAAGTGATACAGTTTTTACTTACCTTCCTTTCAATCTTTGCATCATGGCCTGTGTAGAAAGGCAAGGAAATCCAGTCCAATGGGAAAAGTCAAATTAAAGGCAAAGGCTGTAATGCTATTTTTCTGTAGCAGGATGTTTTTTCTGGGAGACCTGTCATATGCAGCACAGCTTTGCCAGGGAGATAGGGAGCGACACTGGTTGTGAATTATGGGATTCAATAACTCAAATTAAGAGCTAACATATTTATCCAAGTTTTGATCTCCTCCTCCCCTTTTCTGAACTACAAGGCAATGGAGAGCAGTGGTAAAGACCAGGCAGGTATCTTGTAGGACAGCAGGGACATGAGCAGTGATGGGGCAAGTGACCCAGGGCCAAGTGTTAGTAGGGATATGACTTGGGAGTTCATGGCTTGCACATTATGCATCTGAGAGCACCCAGAGTGCAGGAAATATGGGTGTGATTCCAGCCTGTATCTGATTGTCTGTAAATAGCATATACCTCAGGAACCATTTCATGGAACAGCAGAGACAGGTCAAGGAAATGCTGTCAGGCTTCAATATTGCCTTATGAAGACAACAGGAAAACATCCTTGGCTCACTTCAAGAGCCATTCTATTGAGCACATACCTGACTATTTACCATCACAGTATGGGTTTCAGGAAAACAAAAGTGTTTATGTTTCTCTGTTGACCACAAAGTAAGTCTCAAGTGACTAGTTCAGATGTAGATGTCTACACTACAGATGTCTAAAGTTAATCTCAACCATAAGTGTCCTACTGACTCAGAAAATAAAGAAGAGTTTGGCAGGAGTTTACTAAAATATATGAATGAGAATGTTGTTCACTTAAACCTCTTTTATTCCAAGTGCTCCCAGTGGCAAGAAAAGATCTGGCAGACAAATAGTTTTAACTCTTCTTAAAAACTACTGACAAGTTGACAGTACTGCTGCAACTCTCGTAGCACTTTTGCTACATGCAACAGCACTGCTCATAGAGACAGGATTAGACTTGTGGGATGCCCTTCTGACAGTTGTGGCAATGTCACCTGATGGGTTGAGATATAATGCATTGTAAACGGGGCTCTTAAATTAGGTAAAACTATCAGCATGTACTCTGAGCTAGAAGAATTCATTTTCCACTTACTTCTTGCTAGGTATAATTTGTTCAGTATAGAAGAGCTAACAAATAGTAGATATGGTGGTGTCTAGGAACTTACTTTCATTATATATCAACTATTATTGGTTCACTTGTGTTTTGTTTAGTGGCCAGTAGCTATTTTATTTTTAATTAGAAGTTTTATTTCATTTCATCTGTATTTCATTTTCATAGTAAATCAAGACGATGGCAGATTTGCTATAAATCATTTTGTCCTTTGGGGAAACCAGGCTAAAGTTGGATACCTTTCTTTGAAATATACCTTAAAGACAATTCAGATACTGATGAGGCATGAATGTATCTAATGGCATATTCTGTAGGGTGATTTGTTTTAATTGTTGCAGTGGGATCTGTTATTACACAGTGGTACAATGGGTCACTACCTTATGAAATTAAAGCTGATGCAAGGCATTAGTTTCTACCTTATTTGTAAATTCAAGTATTTGGGATAAAAAAATGTTGACTATAGAGACAGTGTATGGTAACATGCACAGCAGTGGCAAATGTCTCTTAATAATAAACAGCTGCGTGAGGTCAGATGTTAGGGAAATTCAAGGGAGTGACACACTGGGATTTTGTCATTTGTGCATTAACTCAAATGGAGTCAAGGGAAAAGTATCTGAGGATAGGAATAATTTTGATGACTAGAGGTTACTCTTCAAGGGCAATTAATTGTTCTAGCTCATATTCATATTGCTGTGCAATAGGATGTAAAAAAATAAGTCAAAAACTGGCTTTTGCTGGGGAGCATTGTAATATATTTGATGAATTTTGGAAATTTAAAAATTAATAATTAATTACTGGATAAGTAACAGAAGGATTGTTTTTCTGTTGTTCTGTTTGTTTCTTTCTTTCTGTGTGTTGAGTGCTTGTGATTTTCATTTCCACTCTGTGATGGAATATAGTATTCTGCACCCAAAAGCACTTTAGGAGCACATCTTTTGTTCATGTATCCATCTGTTGGTCCTTACCTCAACAGGCAGGACTGGATTTTTTTTAACATCTCTGTTAGTTTCCACAAAAATGAAAATAAGAACCTCACAGCTCAGTATGTTGTGTAGCAGTATCAGTATCTGTTCCACATCACACAGAACGATTGTTTTAGGAAATGTTCAAAATTAGTGAAGACACTGATTTAATTTAAATCTTTCAGCTAACCTCAGAGAGAGATTCTTTGTCTCTTTATCCAAATTCAGTCGTTTTTCAATGAATCATGGTACAAGACATTGGAAAAAGGTTCCCCTTGGAGTTCATTTTAATTAGTGTCTTGTGTTATCTTGTGTTATCTATGCCCCCCACAAAGTATAACTTCTATCAGCAGCTCAAATACTCTACTTTATATGGAACTGACAACTAAACTGAATTATTGAATATGCTCTCCATGTTCCAGAAAGTGAATCTTGATTTCAAGTAGCATCATCGCTCAGATATAACAAGACCGAGACTTCCTCTGTCTTTTGTATGAGCTCACTAATACAAAATCCTATCTTGGGATTCCAAAACTGCCAGGAATCATTCAGCCTCTAATATTATGAAAGGTCTAAGAATGACCAAAAAAAAAAAAAAAAAAAAGAAGGGCCTCCCAGAAGTACCTGTTCCTGCCTTTTCACAACTCTGAGCAAGAAATAAATGAAGCTGGGCTGAGAACTGAAGATGTTACTGTAGTCTGTGTTATATCAGATCCTAGTCCACCAGTATCATTTTGAGACTGGAAGTAACAAGGTGAGGGTAAGGTCTGCTGTGTACTATTAGATGGTGGTTTTCTACAAGTCATCATAATATTTCCCTAGACTGATGATAGAAAATTTGGCAGAGTCATCACATTTAATCTATAAATTCTATTATTCCTTTGTTTTGCACATGTGCTGCAACAGCATTTCAAGTCAGTCAGCATTAAAAATGTGCTGAAAACATGATGAACAATCTTGAAAGGCAAGGTTATCATCACCCTATTCCACAAGGTGGCATTCTTCAGAAGAATACAAGAATTGGGTTGTAATTCCATAGTCAAAAGGAAGATATTATGAAAGAAAAAAACAGATTAACAACTTCCTTATTTTTAGAATGGCTTGGTCAGTCTTACCAGTGAGACAATAGTTACTTAGCTGAATAGTTTCTTAAGGCAGAAAGTCCCAAATTTTTATTCTCCTGCAATATATTGCCAGATCTCAGAGCAGGTCTCTACTTCTATGCAGACAGACACGCATAAATGTGTTTGTTCATACGCAAACACAGGTACCCAGGGAACCACCATACAAAGTACAAAGTTATTTAGTTTTAGGCCAGTGTCTTTCTATTTGTGGTTCTTGTCTTCTTTTTCTATGTCCCATTGCTCTCAGAACTCTACTGCCCTGGTGTGGCTTCATGTCCAGCAAATCTGACAGCTAAAGAACAGTCTCCAGTGCTGTGGTTCAATGGCAGTGTCATTAATGGCCACATGCACTCTTATCTCCAAGGGTATGGAAGTGATTATTTTATGTCAGATACTTGTAATTAAATTTTTCATTAATGTTGAACATCAATGAGATTTTCTCCTCCTATGACACCTATTAAATAGCAATGTTATGTTGGTGGCAGCAGCCAAAATTCTCATTAAAATAGTTTTATCATTAGCATACTGCACTACTGGCCTTGATTCATGCAGCTGACACTTAACTACTGTTTTTCCTCCATTTTCTTCGTCATTACTTCATTATGATAAAACATCAAGTGACACAACCAGAGGTGAGAAAGATCTAGATGATCATTAGTAAAGCAAACTTTTCTTCCTTTCTTCCACCTAGCTTTAAATAGGTTTGAAAATTAGCTTCTCTCCATGTACTATAAGAGCAACAAAATATTACTGACTTTTCAGTTTCCCTCTTTTAATCTTGGTAAGGGTTACAGTTCTTAGCACTACAAATACCTTACAAATTATCTATTCCCTTCCCTATGAGATTTAATGTGGGAGAAGGGAGGCATATTTCTTGGTTTTTAATAAAAAAAAACTTTAAAATAGCTGTGATTTCTTGTATCTGAAAAATTATACAAAAAATATTTCCTTCTCTTTAGTTCTTCACTACAGGCTCTTCCTATGAAAAAATTTTTCATTACTAAAATCATACAAACTTAGATTTTTAAAATTCCAGTTCACTTATTGTCCTGTTGACTTCTGCTAGCTTTTTCTATGGAAGTTTCTCCACCTTGCCTAATCTTTGAAAGTATTATCACCCCTTCTAACATTCAGTATTTCAATTTGCTTTTCCAGTTCTCTTCAATAGACTGCAGAAAATTAAAGAAGCTACCAGTCGTAACAACTATCTAGGAGCTGAAGATAGAAACACTTTTCTTTCCCATTTTGAATGAACTACCTATTTCTGCCTATTTAATGGGTACTTGACAACCTGTTTTTTTCTAAAGCTAGGTCATCTACTGGGTCAATCTATTACTGCCCTGAACTGGGTCTGCTTCGTGGAAATGTTCATTGCACTAATGTATGCATTTGCAGTTCTCTGTTGCCTCTCCTCAGTTTCCCTCACATTCTTTGGAAAAAAACCCAAACAAAACATTTAGATACTTATTGTATCTTTCTCATGACCAGAGAATGAAAACTGCTTTTCACATTGCAAAGAAACGTATGCTTTAAAAATTGTTTTATGAGGAAGGCCTCTTACTTTTTTTCAGACTCCTGTGAAAGACGAAATAGATCAGACTTGAATGCACCAGTGACAAAGACATATGTGGGCTGCTTTTTCTTTTAAGGTATCAACATCTGATCTTTGACTTACCAAGCCCTAGGCAGTCTATGTAACCTTTTACAAACTTATTTTAGTTACACATGTTAAAATCTTAGCAGAAATGTCCAATTATTTTTCAGGTGCATTTCACTGCTAATAAATCTGTAGTTTGCTGCAGACAATAAGAGAAGCTTGAAGGCATAACAAATATCTCAAGTAAGAGTAGATGCTTCTCATTGAAAAAAGATATGTGGCTCCATGCTTTTCAAGTTATTGTTCTGTTCTCTACTGCTGAATTGAAACGAAAGACTTCTGGAGCAATCTACTCTTCAAAATTGTGCAGCAGGATTTTTTTCCAGCCCACTGTACTATGAAGTAGGTGTTAACTTTTGCTGCTGCTCCACAGGGACCCATTACAGAAGTTCCAAAGCATAAGCATGGAAAGCTTCCGATCCATTTGAAGGGTTGGACTTGATGATCTCTGAGGTCCCTTCCAACCCAGCCAATTCTAAGCACAGTTTCCATTGCAAAAGACTTACCACTTTCATAAAATAGAGAACAAAGTGATATGTTTGGTACAGAGGGCATAAGACTGGCAGCTGTAAGGTAAATCAACATATAGCTTGTTCAGATCTTCTCCCTGAAATAATGTCTGGAAGGCCTGATGGGGAATTACTTTTCTGTATTAGTAGTCCTCACCTCATTTCCAGTATAATTTTCTCATCCTATTAAAGAAATAGATTAACTCAATTCAGAAAATCATGTCATGAATTTTGCTGTCAACAGCAATGCAGGCAATTGTTAGTTTTATGCCTCTTCCATAAAACCAGAGGATTAACATCTGGCAGCAAAAGAGCCATACAAAGTAAATGTAGATGGGATATAAGTAATCTGGGGCTAAAGAAGTTTTCTGAGGACTAAATCTAAGCCATTACTTCATATGAAGTGCAATAATTGTGAGGTGATTGACTAACAGAAAGAATAAATCAGTGAACCTTCTTCTTCACAAGACTTAGTTACCATTTGTCCTTCCCAGATCACAAGTTCCTCAATTTGTACTCTCTCTCCAGAATCAAAGTGGATTTTTTCAGTTCCTCCACTAAGACTTTATAGAATTTAAAATCCTTAGAAGAAGATGGGTAGCACAGAGGCTTCTTCAGTGCTGTGAAGAAAAAAGTTTTCCTTTGTCACAGAAGATGAAAAAAAATTACAGTAATGAAAAGGCAATAAGAATGAACAATGCATACTTATGTATGTATTTGCTATCAGCAAATACATTTGTCTCATCAAAAATAATACAGAAAATAAAGAAGAAACAAAGTTCATTATCAGACTAATAATGAAAATTAAGTTCATAAAGGTAATCCTGTATATTAATGCAAGGTTAAACCTTTCTCACTTAGCATTTTTCACAGGAGAATTATTTTTTTTCTACTATGGAAAATATTGTATCTAGTCTTAATGTGCTAGCATTTGGATGAAAATGGAAAAAAAACCCCAAAAAAACAACAATCAGCCCTAAGGAAAAGGACTCGAGGGTGTTGTTTGATGAGAAACTCAACATGAGCAGGCAATGTGTGCTTGCAGCCTAGAAAGCCAACTGTGTCCTGGGCTTCATCAAAAACAACATGGCCAGAAGGTCAAGGGAGGTGATTGTCCCCCTCTATTCCATTCTCCTGAGCCCCCAGCTGGAGCTGTGTCCAATTCTGGAGCCCTCAACACAGGAATGACACTGAGCAGGTGGAGCATGTCCAGAGGAAGGCCACAAAGATGATCAAAGGGCTGGAGCACCTCTGCTTTGAAGACAGGCTGAGACAGTGGGAATTGTTCAACCTATACAAGAGAAGGTTCTGGGAAGACCTTATTGTAGCATTGAGCTCTCTTCTGCTCTTTTTTACCAGCCATATATTTATGGGTCATATGTTTTCTTTTGTTCTGTGATTTAATGTTTCTGATTTCAAACCAAACACCCTGAAAAACAAGTTCTTTCCTCCCTTCCTGATTTCCTCTTAAATATGTGACAGCAGTAATAAAATCAGAAGAAACATAACTCCTTTTTTCTGAGAGAAAACATCTCAGCAATGTCAGAACAGTGGGATTTTTTTCTATTTAAAACTTTATGCTTCTTCATTGTCTTTGATTCAAATTGAATGCTGAATTAATAATAACTTCATAGACATCTATTCTTTTCTCCTGAAAAGAGCTATGAAGTAGTCTTCTGAACTTGAAGCTTAAGACTTACAGAACACTGGCTATTAAAGACTTTCTATTATCACTGCTGATGGTAAGGAAGAGTATGGAAACAGCTTGCATGAGCAAGAACTTAAGCTTGAAAATCAGGGTGACTTTGGAATACTTGGGAGTCTGAACTTGTGGTCTGTTTGACTACCTCACTTGACTGCTTCTTTAATATTAATCCCATCATCTCAAAGCACATTCAGTTTTCAACTTCATACTGCCATGAGACCAACTCTCCAGCTCACAAACCTCAGGAGGAAATCGAACTTTATTCAAGTACTTGATAGTAAAAAAGTAGAACTTGGAAAGGAACTAGATAAGATGCAGAAAGTATGAAATGGCTCTTTAAATTAGAATAAGGTTCTAGAAAAGGTTTGCCTATGAAATGGGAATACCTTCAGACAACCAACAAAAGCAAAGGTATTTGGAGAAGAAAAAATTTTTCTAGATTCAAACCAGTTCAACTTCTAGAAAACTCATTTTTCATACAGAATGTGACTACGGGAATACAGTTTCCAACTGTGTACGGGGCTAGGTGAGAAGTAGAGAAGGGAAAAGAATTAGACTGAAATAACCAACCTGGTTAGGAAATAAGGCAGAAAGGAAGAATACTGCAGAGTAAGAGATAGATAGTTTGTTTGTTCATGATCACAAGGGAAATGGTGATTAATTTGAACCTGCACTTCCCATGTCTGAAGCTAGAGATCTAGCATTAGTACCTACATTTTGCTATTCTTTACTTCTGTTGTATTTGCTAACTAGCAATTACATCATTCCTTTAAATAAAAAGCTCTTGCATATCTTCATTGTTAAGAAAATCAGTTCTACCAAATGAAAAAATAATTCATGTTTGGAGGGTGTTGTTTTTCTCCCTTCTCCCTTGAATTTCTGAAGGGAAGCAGTAGATGCATTTGGGCCCTTCCAAATTTATTTATCTCCACACAATATAAAAAGCTTAGTTATTAAACTTCATTGTTTCATATCATTATCTTACTTAACTGAAACTATTAACATGCTGGACATCAGGTATTTCATCAGGTATTAACATCAGGTATTTCTTACTCCCACTGATTATTTCAGTTAGTTTGTTTTAGTCTTCCTTTGTAAAATGACACTTGATAGAAATATTTGATTTCAGGCTCTGGAAAGATGTTTAATCTCCTTTTCTCAAATACCAATAGTTTAAAATGATTTCTGACAGTTTTTACAGAGTAAGTATTCCTTTTACCTTTACTACTGTGCAGACCTAAAGAAAAGTTTTGTATAGCTGGTCAAACACTGGAACAGGTTGTTCAGGTTGTGCCATCTCTCCAAACATGGAGACAGTCAAAACTCACCTGGAGAGCAGCACAGGCAACTGGACTTTAAATTCATCCTCCTCTTAGAAGGAGTTGGGCATTTCATTGGATAGATCAAGATGCATCCAAATTAACTGCTCTGTGAGCCTATGATCCATGTTCTCGATGTGAAGAAGTCAATTTGAGATTTTTGACTGAGTTTCTTGACCTCTCATCTGATTCATACAGGCTAAATTTCTAGAAGTTGAAAAATATAGGATTCTGTGGTAAATAACTCTCCCAAAAATACTGTCTATGGTGTCAGGTCACTACATTGCTTCATAAATATTGAACTGAAAGATCGTGTGCTTCAGGTAACTGGATATAAACTTAAATTATATGAATAAATGTTCTTAAGACGCATAGATTTTTTTAGCATGGCTTTTCCAAATAATTCTACAAAGTTGCACAGCGAGAATCTGATACTCAATTAAGTTCTATAGGGTGAGGAGGAGGGAGAGAGAGAGAAAAAAAAAGACAGAGAAAGAAATGTGAACAAAGAGACAAAATCTTTTCTGCAAGAAAATGGAGGAATTTAAAATAATCATGAGGGAGAGTGTTTCCTTCTTGGTCCATTTTCTCTGTTCAGTTCCCCTATCTGTTGCTGTAACTCAAACTGAATCCTCTTCTTAAAACTTCTGAAATGCTTTTTACCAAAGCAGTTAGAGTATCAAAATGAGAAAAGACCTGTGAAGATTACCTCTTCATGAAGGGTCCAGACTCAGAAAACTGTGCCACAGGAATGAATTACAACACAGGAGCTGGTAATGTTTTCCATCCTCAGTCTCAGCCTGCAGGGGTAAAGGGTCTCACCAAGTCCTGCATAAGGTACAAAGTAAGGGCATGCATAGGGACCAGGATAAGGACACATCTGAGGAATGGGCATTCACAATTATGCTACTTTGTGCTTGAGGTTGTAAGCTAAATTTTTTATGAAAGCAAATCTTTGCTGACACAGAATTTATTTTTTTTCTTCTTTTAAAGCTACCTCTTTATAACTCTCTCCAGAAATGGATCTCCTGGCTAGGTACTAGGGAGTCATTATGGAGGTGTTAAAATAAACCAAAGAAGTAGCCAGTAAAAACAACAATGAAAAATAAACCAAGAGTATGTTTTCTGGTTTTAAATTTTATTTCCCAGTGAGCTGAAATAATATTGTATAGATAAGATCATTTCTGTTTCTTTCTCCTCAGAAAATGTGCCACTAAATACTAATTAGCAAAATCCACATATTCATACCTGTAACCCAGATGTTGCTGAGCATGCAAATTCATCCACAGTGATTCACACATTATTACTACATTATAGGCTAGTAAATCATTACACTTTAATGCTTAAAAAGATAGTAAGACAATAATAGAAAAACACTCAGCAGCTGTCACTGTAGCTGGAAAAGCACAGCATTGCTAGACACTAGCAATCTACTAAGTCTTAGTGCCTTGGACCACAGCCAAAAAGCTTACATCACCACTTTTAGCTATTCTTATTCTTTGTTACAGTAATAATGTAGTTTACAAGTCATAAGTATCATTTTGTTTCTATTTTTTAATAAAAAAAGGCTGAAACAGCAGTCTGTGAAATCCTCCACACACAATAGCATGGAGTCAGTTAATAATATAGCATGCAAATAGACAGAGGTAATCTAAAGAGACTGTTATTAAATTATACTGCATCCCCTGGTAGTGGGAACAGGTAGATCAGAAATCCCTGTTGTGGTGGATTAAGTTTCATTTAATAAAACCTTTTTTATTTCCCAACTCTGTATGAAAACTAAATAGATTGCTTCTGGGCATGTCACTGGAAGTAATCTCTGTTCCCTGAAAGTGACAATGCCTTGAACACGATTAACATTTTTCAGATTTGTTAAGAAGCTCCCAAAGCAAAGGCCGAGGTTATTCCCTTGTTATTCCACTGTCACTGATGACATTAGGAGTGCAGGAGTGTTTCTCAAAATACTGTCTTTAAGCAACTAGAATGAGTAAAAAATATGTTGATTATCAGCTAGAAATGAGTGACTACATTTTGTGCCTGAAGATAGGTGGAAACCTCATCAGCCTAAATAGATTATGACAGAGAATTAGTTCAATTTGAAGTGAAAGTGTTATAAAGGTCCTTTGTGATCTCTGCTATCAGACCTCACCACAAATAATCTTGCTGTGTCAGCAAGCTTCCACCTTCTCCTCCTGTTTTTCAGTGTACCATCAATTTTATTCCTTTCCTTGATCAAAATAATAACAAAGCTATAATTCTCTACAAATTGAAAAATAACTATTTACACACAATAACTATTTACACTATAAACACACATACAAGAGGAGGGGGATATAAAGAGGGATATATAGAGTTTTGCAGATTTTTCCTTTAAATACTGGAATTTAGCAACTGCCAATGAAAGAAAAGGATGATTGAGTTTCTTACAGCATCATGATATCTGTATGAATCTGTGGAACAATGCAGGGAATATTGATGTAGTAGGCTATAAAGCAGTAATCTATAAAGGTCCAACAAATTTGCCTGGCTTAACACTTGCTAAAAACACGTCAGCTAATATTTTCTTTTTTGTTTTTCTATAGGAACCAAGTAACTTGACATGAGGTCAAGGTTTATAACATTTTAGGAAAAAAAGAAACCCATAATGATGTACGACTGCTAATGCATCAAGCACCCAAGTGTCCTGATACATCCCATCCAGATTGTGAAGAAACCTAACTCTGATTGGTTATATTAGTTATACAGTACAGAATAATATGCACAGATAGAGAGATAAAAGAGCTAAATTTACACATGCTGGACAACTTTTAGAATTGAAAAATGCCACTATTTAAAACAATTGCTAGGGACTCTTTTTAAGGAGCACTGGACGGCATTCTGAAACATTATTTGCAGAACTTGTGTGCCCAAAACTGGTGGTTAGGTCTCATGTGAGGGAAAAAACCAGCTTTGAACATCTACATGAAAGCAGTTTCTCCAAAAATACTACAACTGTCACAAATGTTGTGACAGAAGTGATAAATCCACTTAAATAAAACTGGTTCCCATTAGTCTGAAACAAAAGGAAAACAAAACCCATCGAGTGGCATTCATTTTATGATTCACTGATTTCTAAATTGCCTTCTATTGGACTTTTTCAGTGGTGAAGTCCATACTGATGTCTCTGAATGTATCAAAATAGCAGAAAATAGAGCAGTGGCACATAGCATGCAGATAATGTGGGATTTTATTTCTGAAAATAAACAGTATCTTACTCAGAAGCTTCTGCTAGTTCCTGAAATAGGGCATTTCTATAATATAAGATGTTAATTGGCATAATTTCCTCGACTACTGTGTCCAGTTCTGGGCCCCCCAGTTCAGGAAGGATATCGAGGTCCTGGAGCAGTTCCAAAGGAGGGCAACCAGGCTGGTGAAGGGACTCGAGCACAGACCTTATGAGGAGAGGCTGAGAGAGCTGGGGCTGTTCAGCCTGGAGAAGAGGAGGCTCAGGGGAGACCTCATCGCTGTCTACAACTACCTGAAAGGAGATTGTAACCGGGTGGACGTTGGTCTCTTTTTCCAGACGACTTTCAACAAGACAAGAGGGCATGGTCTTCAGTTGTGCCAGGGGAAATTTAGGTTAGATATTAGAAAGAATTTCTTTACAGAGAGAGTGATCCGGCATTGGAATGGGCTGCCCACTGAAGTGGTGGATTCTCCGTCCCTGGAGAGATTTAAAAAGAGACTGGATGTGGCACTCAGTGCCATAGTCTAGCAACCGCAACGGTGGTAAAAGGGTTGGACTCGATGATCTCTGAGGTCCCTTCCAACCCAGCCAATTCTATGATTCTATGATAATCAGCAGCATCTGGAAGGGGACCGTATTTCACAGTCCAAATGAAATTGTATTTTATATAAACTCTACATTTAAAACAGTAGTTCTAGCTCTGATTCCTGGTGTATTCTAGAAAATTCTACAGAGCCATTATAGTTATCCTATTTTTTTCATTTCTGTGACCTGAGTAGCTGGCTTGGTATGACTTCCCAGCCATTCTGCTTTGAACAAAGAGGGTGAGTCCTCTATGGCTCTTTCTCTCAGTTGCACTGTTCTGGAAAAATCATGCAACCTTGAGTACCAGAAATTAAGCATGGAAGTACATTTTTAGGAACAGGATGATGATGAAGGTCTTATTATTCTAAAAGAATATGATCTTTGCCAGGGATTGATGGAAAGACTGAAATGCTTAGTGCTTCACAAGGCCAGTCCTAAGGTGTTATAAAAGGTATAAAAGCATTTTTAATCCATATGCATGTGTTAGGATGTCAAGTGTGGTTCAGTTTTTGTTTTTGAGTGTACCTGTATAAATTAAGAAAACCCTTTTAATTTGGATTACTCAAGTAAAAGCTGATGGTAGTGCAACAGATATTTAGCTTGAAAACTAGAAGTTTGGGGAAAAATATATACATATATATATATATCAGATATGTTTCTCTAATATACATTTGGAGCATGTAATTTAATATAATTTAATGGATTCCTTTTGTAGCTGCCTGCATCCCATCTGATTTTTATTAAGTAGGCAAGTGGAAGCATCTCTGTCAAAGGTAAATCACCATTTTTAAGTTGGTGATGACATTATTTCAGTTTAGAACATTAATTTTCATCACTGCCCAGTAGTTGTTCAGAGGATGCTGATGGAAAGTAAATAAAAATCCCTGGAGCTGGGCAAATACTGAGCAGATGTCTGCACAATGTTTGTTCTTATGGTTTCCAGTTTGTTCTCACTGTTTCAAATTTTCTTATGTCAAATGGACAGGAAACTAGGCTATCTTTGATTACAGACGTTGCTGTAAACATTCTCTAAATATTCTGATATCAGGATCAATCCAAATGAAGTGCAAGACCTGAGCAGCATTACTATACCAAATTAAAGCCACGTTACACTCTCCCTTTATTGCAGGACAAGCACAATTTGCTTCTGTCCTTACCTATATTTGTTTCTCCTTTACAGTTTATCCAGATACATACATTGGAAGCTGAAAGAGACAGGGATCCATGTATTCACCAACACCTTTTACTACTTCCCATTTAACCTGCATCAGTAAAAGAGTACATCGTAACTCATATTTTTCTGCTTAATCCAAGTTGCTGCCTACAATACAACTTTGGATAAAAATTAAATCATAAAAGGTCAAAGGAGGCTGGAGAGGAAGTATGCCTGTTTTCTCACTCAAAAATCAACATTTTCTCCTTCTATGTGGCAGTAAGGTCACAGCATATGAAAAAGTTTACAGAGGCTGTAAATCTCAACTTTTAGAAGGAGAAATAGTAATAATTAAAATTATAAGAGTATCAAACAACAAGAAAAGAAGAACAATTTCAGCTTCTAGCCTAATTTTGTCTCTGCAACAATGACAGTAAGTGTGTGAGGATACCCTATATGGAGAAAATTATTACTGCTATTTCATGTGTAGTCCTATCTCCAGGTTGCCTTTATGACAACCTGCATAAGCAGTCAGCCAGAAGCAGATACAGACAGAAGGGTGAATGCTCTTCTGGCTGGCTGCCATTCTCTGTATGGTGACTGATAATAATACTTAATCAAATTTCTATCTGGGGTCTTTATCTTGCACCAGTGTATGCAGTTATTCACTTGTTATTTGGATCACGTCTCCCTGTCGCTACTAACAATCTGAAGATGATAACATTTGCTATTTTTATTTCTTTTCCAGGGAAAGATAGGTTTCTTCCTCCGTACTCTTCCCTTTCCCTCCCCCAGAATACATATATTGGATTATTTGCCATCAGTTGAACTCTGTGACACTGAACAAGCTCCAATCTTTTTTTTTTTTTTCCACATTAGTATTTTAATACAAATGCTTCCTGTTTATGACAATAGTGAATTCACATAGACAGCTGAATCTGGCTGCAAAAAGAGTTAAATGTTTAAGAAGAAGAAGCAAATACTGTTTTACTGTTAATAAATTCTGGACACAGATAGATTTTGACACGTAAATATACCCACATCACTAGAAATGAGGCCTTAGTCAAAAGCATATGAGGTGAAAGTCCTTGAGTAGTCCAAAGGTGGATATTTAGGAGGAACATTTAGATAGACGTTCCAGGATCTATTTAAAGCTGTTGCATTAACAGCCTATTCTGCTCCTCTTTGGTAGACTAATGGTCCAATTTCTTCCTAATGGTTTTTAGTCATGTGATTGTGATGAAGGCCTGTCTCAGTTCAGGCCTTCAGAAGGAAAAGCAGCATGAACTCTTTAACAAAATACAGTGTAAATGCAACCATATTAAGGCCAGGTATAAGGCACTCAGTGTATTTAGAGAAGTTTAAGTTAGCAGACGTTTCAAGTATAAAATACTAAGTTCTGTTTATCAGTACTCCCCAGTGACATGCAGGTTCATATAACTGAAGATCAGGTAGGGTAAATATCTTAAAGTCAATGTTCCATGGAGATGTAAGGCTGCAGAAACATCCACTCTGCCTAGAACCATAGTTTTTTCCCTTTCCTTCCGTTCCAGAGTCCCTCACTAAACAAAACCAAGACTGAAAGAAGGAGGCACATAACTCTGTGAAGATGCCCTTGGTTTCTGAGGGGACAGAGATCTGTACTGTGTTCATTTCTGTGAGAAAAAAAAAGAACCTGACCACCCTTTCCAATAACCAGGTTTTACTCTGGTAGTCAGAACACAATGACAAAACAGTTCTTTGAAATACTAGGAAGATTTCTACCAGGCCTTTCTCAAACATTTAAGAGCACTGGATTTGTATCCTATCTTCTTTATATGAGATAGAGAAGGGCTGATGGTTTGCATAAGTTCTTACTTTCCTTTCGTATGTTTCACAATTAGCTGCATCTTTCATGGGAACTGGAACTGACCCTGAAGTTTTGCATTTAATGAAATGAGGAGAAAACTGACTGCACCCACATGGCACCAGCAACTTTTAGCAGGAGTAGGCAAGTTAACAAGTGGGAAAGTCAACAAAGAAACATAAATACCAGACTTGCCTTAAGCCAAATATTAAGTTTAAGATACCTAATGGAGCAATCTGGGTCCAGAGTCAGACTTTGAATAGATTTTTTTAAAATATAATTCACTGTTTCCATTTCAAGAGTCAGTCAAAGGTCAAATATGACCTCAGATTAAAGTAGAACTTGAATCTGAGAAAAATTTTCTTTTTCTGAATGTTTTAGAAAAGGAAAGCAGAAGTCTCAACTACAAAAAATGTGGAGTGAAATGAAGTCAAGTGAAGTGAAAGAGCTTGTTTAGCTTTATTTACCAAACAAGAGGAAACTGTGAAAGAGAAATGAAGATTATAAAACCTAATTAATAATTATATTTTTAACTGCTTATTTGAAAAGGATAAAAAGGTGCAAATAAGTTGATTTGCTCTATATTTATATACTCTATAGAAAAAAAATTCTATGAAACAGCCCATCAAAAATAATTTCTTCATCTTTTTGCATTATTTTTATATCTACAAGAATACTATTTTCCATGAGCAACATACAAAGATGAAAAGCTGTAAGAACTTCAGTGTCAAAATAAGGTAGTATTGCACACTAACATCTCAGCATCAGTAACTTGAAAAGAAAAATAAGAAATTTATATTAGCTAAACTATAAGAAACATCTCCAGTTCAAAGTCTTCAGGTTATTTGACTGGATCATATCAACAAGATTCCAGCTAAGCAATTGCTATTTTCAAAATGCTTTATTTAGCCCATCACAATTATTTAATCTCTACTGTTGTCACCAATATTCTATAATTTACCAAATACCACTGGCTGTACTGAGGTTTCATGTAGAAACTGGGAAGAACCCTTATGGAAGCTGATAATAGAAAAAAGTAGAAATAAAAGTTGATGGAAATTAGCATAGGAGATGGCTACCAACTGCTTTGTAAGGATAAGAAACCCAAGAAGGTCAATCAAAGCCCATTGGTGTGACATGAAACAGATGAGCTGAAGGTGAATTCATAAGGTAGTCAGGAGATTGGAGTCAGAGCTCAGCAAAGGAATTGTGACTAAATACCAATGATAAGAATTGACATTTGAATCAATGGAAGCCAGCTGGCGGAGTTCAACTGCAGAAAACACAAGATTTGAAGGGAGAGAAACACTCCTGAGGGCACAGCCCCAAATATGCCTTCAAAATTAATTTTTTTATGTACTCAGATAGAAAAGTCATGTAGCAATAACTTGATTACAACCAAATTATTTCTACATTTAAAATTAGACTAATATTTGTATTTTGTGGATATATTTCATAATATTTAGGTAAGACTATTTATTTTAACATTACTAATATCATCAGTATTTTTCATAATACAGAGTTATAAGAAAATTAGTAAGTAGATAGAAAGACCATTGCTATTCATCTCTCTAACCTTAAGCCATATCTCTTTTGCATACATTTTAGCAATTTTGCAATAGCTTCAGTGCAGAAGAATTCATCAGCACAGGAAAGAATTCATTGCCAATTGCATGTGAAATGAAGCTGACATTTTGAACATTTCAAAGGAGTAGTAACCCAATCAAACTTGTGGCAGCTTCTCACTCACATGGTCAATCCAGCAAGCAAAGTTTTAAAAACATATTGCCTTAAACTATTGATACATTTAACAGCTAATATATTTTTAAATTTACATATTTTACCTATATCTCTGAAACTACAGTTTATGATGTTTGTGCGTATGATCTATGAATCTGCTTTCCTCCCAGTTTCTCATTTTCTATATTCATAGACAGAATATGTCACTTTTTTTCTCCACTCTCACTATGTATAAACACATATATTCCACTCCAACTATCCAGATCACTGACTTTAACATTCCCTTTAAAAAATCCCCTTCTATAGATTCTAGAATAGTTAATGGAATTTAACCCAACTGATGGATTAGGTTAAGCAATTTAATACCAAAAAGATTTGATGTAATTTTCCCAGTGTATTCCAATGGAAACAAATTTCTTCACTATGTGAAAAACCATTATTTCACAGAATTCATAGAATCATTAAGCTTAGGAACGACCTCCAAGTCTAACCAGCAACCTGACACCACCAGCCAACTAAACCATGTCTTCAGGTGCCATGTCCACACATTTTTTTAGCTCCTCCAGGGATGCTGACTCCACCACTTCCCTGACCACTCTTTGGTAAAGAAATTTTTCCTAATATCCAATCTGAATCTCTCCTGATGCAACTACTGAATATTATCTAGATTTAACAGAGATTAGTTTATTCAAAATTTGTAGCACACCCTGTATTTTGAAAAAATTACAGATATTACTTTTAATTCTTCAGTTAATTTAATGTGAAAGAGCTATAAATACAAACTGATATTAAGAAGTCACCTCCATCATACTTAGCAGTGTTTTCATTTCAAGTAGAGAAACTGAGAGTTGTGTAGGCTGCTCAGTGATGTAGTGTGATACAAACAGGAGAAGTAATAGAATCAGCAGAGACAGAGAGAAAAACAAGAGAACTAATTGAAGCAGCAAGAACTAAGTGAGCAAGATGGAATTAATCTCATCTCTGTTGATCCATTTTATCCAGGCATTAGTAAGCAATGCTTATTCATCCAAGCAGTGCTTTGCTCACAAATAATCAAGCCTACAGCTTCATGCCTCACTGGAAATCACAAGGCTGATTTGATCTGTGATCACTAATGTAAATAAAGAATAACTTCGTTCAACCCAGCTGAACACCCAGCAGTGTAAAGTCAAGTGACACCCAAAATTCTCACCAGGTTAGAGTGTCTCTAACACTGATCTCTGCTGTGTAAAAGCAGGTACACCAGAGTAAGAGCCACTCAGCTACTCATGACTACTCTAACCACTTCCTCACCTATTCAGAAACTTCATTTTACATCCCTGTCTCCATGGCTCACTGCACTCCAGTCTGGTTACTTTCAGATGATCAGTATGAAACTAGACTAAATTCTAGCTTTCAGCTCCAAATAGTCCTCTAAAATATCCTTTTATTTTCTCACAAAACATCCTTTGTACCTTCTCTACCAACAGTGCCCTACACCAGAATCTTCTTAAATGACATCTTCTTTGTAGATGTGATCTAATAGATTATAAAATCGAAGAATATTTTTTTGTTAACCATGATGGGAGCTGCAATGATGTCTCCTGCAGCTGCGTTAAAGCTAATTAATGTCAAGTGACCTTTGTATTATCCTCTGAAGTAGGAATGGCATGATTCAAGATATCAATTAATCTGGGTTTAATAGAAAGGCTATTTTGCAATATCCAGTGATATCCTAAGCAAGCTAACTTTTCAATTTTATATAAATTTTATAAAATTACAGAAATTTAAAAGAGTAAAAAACTTTAAGTTATATAAAACCACATAAATTTTGTAATATTAAATTTTATAGGAATCCTTTTAAGGGAAATTAAATGCTTCCTCTGGAAGGCCTTGGGTAACAGCTGCCTATAGGCTGTTTTCTGGAAATAGTGCTATACACTTGTCTCATGTTTATATGCTCACAAGGCATTCACACTGACCTACCATAGTATTAGGCTCAACTTTTTACTGTGGAAACTTAGGAATATCTTGTACCCCTGAAATTACAGCTTTTTCTTGAGAGGAAAATTTAGCAACTATGTGTACAAATCTAGACTTTATACTCTTTACATCCTTTTTTTTTCATTTCTGATATTGAGAGATTAATCCTCAACTACTCGTAGTTCACAGGGCAATGAGAAAATACTCAGGGAGTTTTCATTCAGTCCTTTGAAAATTTAAGAGCCTTATGCAACTGTAAAGCCCAAAATATTTCACTACCAAATACCAAAACATTTAGGGATACAGTTTCAATGCTCTGGGCAATACAATAATTTGAGTAGTAATCAGTGATATTTTCAAAGGGAAGTATCTGGCTAAAGATTGAATACATGGCAATAAAGGCAAATTTGGCTGTAAGAAAACTTGTCTATTATCAGTGCACAGTCAAGAGGTTACTTAACTCTTGTTAAAAACAAATTTTGATCAAAATTTTTAACTCTTGCTAAAAACAAATTTTTCAGGTTGTATTTCTTCCAGTATATTCAGGTAGTTAAGCATCTAAACCCATACTTGCACAAAGAGAAAAATTATGTGTATGTTGACAGGTACTTTAATTAAAACTCTTGTAGATAAAGCAATGTATATCTAGTGCCTTTTTCACTAAAGAATAATTAGTAGGATTATTTCATTTTGCATGTTTTGATTACACAAAGAGGAAACAGAGGTAATCTGAGATCAATAGGCCAAATTCATAGCTGGTGCTACTCCATAGATGTCAGAGAAAATACACTTGGGGAGAATTTGACCCAGAAAATCTGAATCTTTTTGCATATAATGAGGCTGATTAAGGTCAACACCAGAAAGTCTGGCTGCTACACCTCAGATGAAATTATTCCAATAAGGCGTTTTTTTGGTTTTGATTTTGATATTTTAAATTGTTTTTCCATGAGGAAATCTTCTTAGCTCTTCTTCAGCTCAGATTACACAAAAAATTAAGATGCACAAAACAGAAACAAGAACATGGCTCATCAGCTTCAGTCAAGCAGTTTTATCTGATGGAAGAAATAATTAAAACTTAATTCACATTAAATACTAATGGTTTATTAAACATCTTAAGCTAATGTTACTTCTACTTTCTTTTTTTTTTCCTTCAAAGCTCTGAGATAAAATAGGCACGAAATATTCTGTGGATAGGATGAGGGTTTCTGTGCTGTAAGTTAAATTTTAAACATTTAAAAAGCTAAAATCTCTGCCTTAAATGTGTAACTTAAATTCTCATTATAACTGCATTTTGTAATGCGGTGCATTGAATACCTAGCAGAGGGACTGTTATTTAATTTACACCTGCTATGTGCCAAGGATATAAAAATATCTATCAAAGGTACTGCTGTATCAGTTTGACAGTGCCATATTTTTAGAAAAATTATAGCAGTTACTTAACAAATTCTATTCCATTATTTGTAAGTAGAGAAGCTTTTTGTAGCACAAATTATTCATATATCGATGGCTATACCAGTGGGGAAGAAAGTAAACACTAAATTCATTGTTTCTAATGTTATGAAAATTATTGTAAAGCTCTTTGTTGGACAATGCTGGGGTTTATTTTTTTTGTTCATACTGAAGTAGTAGTGTTCCCAGAATGATAATAATCTATTTCTCTCCTCACACTACTGAGCTGGGAATGACCTCACCTGACCCAATTGAAATTGATTTTGTTGTTGAACCCTTGCTAGTGCAAATTAATCTTAGATCCATACAAGATCAGGGAAGCAAGACACAGAGTACAAAGACCTCAAGTACTGAGGGGAAAAAAATAATTCTGGAAAAAGTATTTTAGGTTGGGGAAGATAAATGGTTACAATGACTTGCTTTGATAGAACATCTGTAGAATGGGAGAAGAGAATGACAAGGGCTCTGTGAAAAAGCTGCAACTTAATAGCCTAATTTCCTGCCTGCCCCCAAAGAAATATCTGTCTGTTTCTGACAGCTGATGACAATGCACCAGGATTTGATTTGCTCACCAGTGTGGGACAAGTTCAGTCCCATGTCTCCCTCAGCTCCCTTGAGCTACAAGTATACAGAAAACAGGCTCTGTTACTGGTTTCCGCTTTTTCCTTTCATTCAAAAGTACATTACTTGCTTTTCCTTTTTTTTTTTTCATTTTTTCATAAAGACATTCCTGCTCCCCTTTTGATCCATTTCAGTATTTGTCTTGATTTCACTGTAACAGCTGATGTCCCTTCCTAGCCATTTGAAACCATATATATTTCAATAAATTCTCATGTCTCAAGAAATGTCTAAAAGCAAAAAGAAACCTTACTTTTGCAGACATACAATGTCATTCTCACTTACAGAATCTGTTCCATACTACATGGGTTCTCCTGCAGTGGATGCTAAAAATAGCTAGCACACTGACCTTATTTTTACACTCTGTAAAGGATTCCTCTGAACACCATGGGCTCTGACAGAACTCAAAGTTATCTGAAAGTGTAGGGGCCCTGCAGCCTGTATCACTATAAAAACCAATTACTGATGCTTGATTTATCAATCTAAAAATGGAAAAAATGTGTAACAAATAACTTTGTCTTGAGACTTATATGCTTCTCCTTGGAAAAAAAAAACCTCATGAAAAATGTTATATCCTGAAATAAAATGTTCCAGTATTGTATAAATGAATGCTAAATAATTCAGATGGAATAAAATAAGATGCAACCATTGTGCAAAGCCATTTATTGCAGCTTTGAAGATGATCTGAAGCTAAAAAAAGAGGAGAGAAGAGGAAAAAAGCCAGCAACTTTCCCAGCTTCAGAGTATGAACTGACTTTGTTTTTACTGGCTAATGTAGCTATTGTGCTTACAGATATAGGCATGAGTCCAGTTTTCTGCCTTTTTTAATTTTTTTTATTTTATTTTATTTTTTTTCCAGTGAAAAATCACTCTTCCTTTGAAGAGTTACTTTACAAGTAACTTTTAATTAAAATTAATTTTAAAATATGAATCTGGAAATACAATTAGATGTTTAAATAAAGAACTTAACAGCTGAAAATCCCTACAGCTCCTGGGGTTAAATGAAGACGGACTGAAAAGTGTCCCATACTTCCCTGGCCATGGAAGATGGGAGAGAGATGTGTATAAGGACTTCTCCTTTACCATTTCTAGAAGCTGATGTGGTGACTGCTTGTAGGGCACCAGATCTGTTCCCAGCTGTGACAGATCACATCTTTCATAACCACAGTGAGCTCACAGCCAATTGCAGCAAGGTCTGGAGGATGATGCTGTAGTTATTCAGCTGGATTTCCAGACTCCATCTTTCTACTGAGCTCACAATAACTTCTCAGCTAGTAAACCTGGGGAAATAAAATAAAAAAAACTCAAGAAAGACAAAGACAGACCTCCTGGGCCAACACTGTACAGAAACTATCAGCTTCTAAGGAGCTAGGAAGTTGTGCTGGATGATGCAAAAGCCAAGACTTCCCACAGAATGGCTATATTTTTTTTTCAATATGTTAAAAAACTGAAGGTAATATTATGTGTTTCTATTCATAATGATATATATAGCAGTTCCTATATACTAAGGGTTAACAAGAAAATCCAGTAATAAATAAAGTGTCTATGCTTCCCTCTTCCCAGAGCTGAAGATAAACTGGAAAATGTGTTTGCTTTTTATCATGAAAGAGTGATAATTTTAGAAAGAGTATATTTCATAACAAAGAGGTCTGTATTAACATTATGGAATGAAATTTATAAAGCATTTTGCTTGACAGATTTTTTCACAAAATTCCACTTATTTCAACAGAAATATGCAATCTTATCCCCAGGCAGAATTGTTCTTCCAATAAATGTGTTTAATTTCACAGATTTGAGAACATTAATAGTAAAGCACTGTTTATATGAAGAGTTCTAAAAATATAATTAGTTAGATGTACCTTTAAAATTACAATTATGCTTAAAAGGCATTAAAATATTATACAAAACAGCTAGAAAATGAAAGATGTGTATAGATGGACATCTCTATTCCCATGGCAATGCATTGTCTATATAACATTATTATTGTAAGTCACAGAAATCCTCTTTTTGATGACAAATGAAATATTGAAATTTAACGTAAAATAAAAAATTGATGTCATTCTGAGCCTCTCAAGGATATTTTCTAATATTTAACTTTTTTAAGGGGTTTAATTAAGCAGCATTTACAACCTAAATGAGATGACTAATCCAGAATTCACTGAACTATGTCAGTTGTCCAAATAGAGATGAAGTTTAAAATAACAAGAGAGCAGTCATATATTCCTTATGTGTACAAAAGCACCAGATTGCTTTTTGTATAGCTTATTTTCAATGAGTACAAAATACTAAAGAAATCAGTAAACACTTCCTGATTGCTGTTTTAAGCAGGTAAAACAGGTTACATTTACTTAGAAATGGACTAATCATACAGTTAATCAATATTGTAATTACAGTAGAGAGAAAGGCAAAGAGGAAAGAAGTCTCTGTAAGTCATTGAAAACATGTTTCTGTTTATCTAGAACATTTTTCAAAAAGATATTATAGCTTTTTCCAAAACAATCTACAATTTTAATGTATATTAGAAACATCAAACAACATCAGAGTAGTTAAAAAAGTTATTTCATTTTTTATATTTTTTTTTTAATGTCTAAAAAAGAGCGTAAAATGGAGCTATGCAAGTTCATGGTAGTACTAAAGAATTAAGGCAACATGGAATAATTATTATATATTTATAAAAATAAAAATCACTTGTGCTTTTAAAAGTACTGTTGTTTTGTGTTTCCAAGTCTAAAACATGTGTGACATGTAAGGGACATCTAAAGTCACTTCAAAGGTGGTAAAACTGTGAAAATCTTCGTATTATTCTTTTCATTAATCAAAATCTGTATTGGCCTGAATTCCAAGGGCCTGGTCCCTTCCTCTTATCACCCATACTGGAAAAATATTGGATTTTCCCAGATTCTTTTGAAATTAACTCAGTAGTTCTCCCTCAAAAAGCACATCAGAATGGTTTTCAGTGTAGCTGACCTGAAGGTCTCTTACAGCACACAATCTTGTTACCAGATCTCACTCCCTCTGCCATAATTTAACCAGAATCCCAGCAAATTTTTGTGTCCTTATATTCCTTCACATGCTCTTATGCCACAGGACAAATACACAGGATATGCAGCACATGTTCATGGTTTTGTTACATGCACAAGCCGAGCTGTGTGCTCTGCAGCTTCATGCTAGTGTTCATTGTCACTAGTGAACATATGTCCTGGAAAAAATGAAGGATTTGTGAATGGTCCTTACCAAGGTGAGTTTGAGGTGTGAAGTTCTGCACTTTAAACTGGCTGCTAAGAAATCGGGATGTCAACCCTTGGGGGTTGATTTTCCCAGCTACTTCCCCAGTCTACTGCCTTGAAGCACTCACAGAGTTCTTCAAGGGATCAGGACTCCCTTCAGCTCTCTGGGGGGAGATCATGTAGTCCTTTTCCTTCCATCCATAGAAATCTTACCATTGATCTAAAAGTATTCTGGATTAGACTGTAGATCATTGGTCATTTCCAGACAGAGGTAACGCCACTACCGTTTAACGGTAGCTAAGTGGTATTTGCACTCTTTCCTTGTCATCAAAATATTTCTATATTTTAAGTCCTAGTGATACTCCTCAAAAGGGCATATTCTGGAGTAACAGAGAACATACACATTTGTTACTTCATAGTATGTACATATTTTTCCTTGACAAGGCTTTAATGTATCAATGGCTGTTAGGCATATTTTTTGCCAAGGATCTGCAGGGCATCTAATTTATGATCGTTGCCCAATATACTGTTTAAATGTTAATGAATCAGGTGGCTGAATTACATGCATGAATAGTTGCATGTAGTTATTTTAGACAGGTTGCAAAGGATGGAATTACTAATGCAGTTCACCTGCCACTAATAGTAAAATGTGAAATTTGTTTCCAAGTTACATATACATATATTCCAACTTAACAACCGTAACATTTGGTAAAACTGTGTGATTGCCAGGTTAATGAATTTTCTCCTGCCTCTTTGTGTATGCCTTTAATTCTGTACTATACTAAGAGGGAATTGTGTGTAAGGAAAAAATTGTTTTATCCCTCACTTTCTAAGATAGAAGCTGTGATCATGTGTATGAGGGGTACAGTGGCTATTAATCACATTCTCACTTTTAATAATTTTCCTGTACTCTTAAAGTAGGATGTTTCATATTTACAAATAGTAATCACTCTTTGTTTCCTTCTTTCTTCACCTTTTAAAGAAAATCCCTACTGGGAAGGATATTTTCCTTAATCATATGAAAATGTAGAATCAATTTGTTGATAAGGGACCTCAAATAAAAGTTATGAGTTTTATGGTCGATTGATCATTAAAAATATTTCTGCAGATGTCTCAGAGGTCCAGAGCAATTATAAAATTCTACAGGATTCCAATTTGAATAGCTATTTTGAGAGACAATCTCAAAATACTGTGTATGCATTTAATGCAAACAATTGCATTGTTTTTGTTTAAGCCCAGGAGGAAAAAAGAAAAAATAAAAAGAAGAGAAATATGGAAGTTTATGAACTCTCTTAAAATAATTTTAATGGTTGATTTAAAATCATGCAAAGCTACATAATCATAGATGATAAAAATAGCCTGTACTTATGTTGTATAAGGATATAAGACAAAAGCCTAGCAGGTAAAATAAAAAGACAATACATTCTCTAGATGTAACAACAGATTAATGCATCTAACAGAGTTCACTCATGTTAACCTTGAATTTGTGCATTAAAATCGTGTGTTTCTTGGCATCACTCAAAGGAAACCTCATTATAAGTGGAATAAAAACTAAGCCTAAAGAGGAAGCATTTTATTTATTGGAAAGAAAATCATAAGTATTTTGACCTTAGTCAGCAGCTTCAATTGTCCATCATTATATCATTATATCATCCATTAAATAGATACACAAAAGAATGAACATAAACCGTTCATACACTGTTTTCCTTTTATTACAGTATTTTGAAAGCTAGTGCTCTAGTAATCTTCTTTCCTTTTCACTCTCCTCTCCTCTGCATCCCCTACTTTGATATATTCCCATTTTAATCTATTTCACCACATCTCAAACAGTGCTGACCCTTTTGTATTTCCCAGTGGCTCACACTTACATGTTTATATTGCTATGATGCAAACCCCCTCCCATCGGACAATGTTTCATTACAGTCTCAGCTCCTCCATTTTCATGCCTATTTGCTGTAAAAGAAGAAAGGACTAACAAAACCTGTCTTACTTTTTGTCCATCTAAAGGAAAGAAAATAAATAGTAATAATAGTAAAACCCTGTTATATTTCAGGTTCAGCTCTACACAGCTATGGCATGGTGTTCTCAACTTCTCTATGTATATCAAAAAATAAATATATCACTATTCTTTATACAATAAATTATGCACAAGAAGCCTTTACTCCTAAAGAAGGCAAATGATGAGCTATTATCTGATTGATTTAGGTTGTGAATATAGAAAGTAACTATGCCAATGGCAGCAACATATAAGATTGCTGAGGAACTGAGTATCCTATTTTCAAGTAGTTTTGGAATCTGAGGATCATGCTAGGCATCAGCATTTGAAAACCCTGCTTGGTGACAGCATTCATGTATTTCAGGGAAAGTTAACTATCTAAATCAGCAATGAACTTTTAGAAGTCTTACTATGCTTTAAAAATCTGGGCTTAGATGTTAGTAGATGTTAGTAGATGTTAGTACTATCAATGCTTCTGAAAGCTGCTTGGAGCAGCATACAGCATGAATTATCATAATTTTATCAGTGTAACATTCAAATACTGATCTGCAGAGAGATCCACAGACAGACTATGTCATGAAAGCAAGCAACTGAATGTTAAAAGATCCTTCCTCACTGGAAAAGTCTTAGCATGTGTGCCAGGTTTTCTTCTATTCAAATCCCTGACCTTCATCAAAAATCCAGTACTTTCATTTGATTTCTAAGTGACAATGCACATCATGAAAATGTACATCATCAAAATGATCATTCAGCTGCAAAAAGCAAAGTACACTGTACTCTTAGGCTGCCATGCAAAGCAGTTTTCTTTTGGAAGAAAGATACACAGAATGGGGCAGGGAAAAATCTATTTTCCCACCACTCATTAGTGCAGGGATTTATAATCACTATTCTCTGCAGTTTCTTCTTGATGGTGCTGCTTCCTTTGCAGGGTCTCTAATTCATGTAAGAATTACTTTTAGATAACTGTAAGCCTCACAAGCTCCCATGTTCCTAGCCCTGAAAAAAAAGTTACAAGCAAAGAAATAACCATCTTATTTGTGTTTCTTGCATCTTTCAGGTTTTATCCTTCAGTCCTGTGTTAGGCATTCTACTTTTGAATATAACTTTTTATGAAGAAGTAAGAGATCACTCACAAAAATGCCTGGTGACTTCCTTTTCAATAAATATTGCATGCATAGTGCTACTGAGAACGAAAGGTCTTAAAAACCAAATATACTTGTACTGCCAAAACTGAAAAGTCATTCAGCCAAAGAATTTTCTGCAGAGAAGTAAAATGGCAAGGTATTTCTGTTCTTTTTTCAGCCCTTAATGGGATACAAGTGCCACCAAAGTTTCATGTAACCACCTGAGGAAGTTTGGAAAATCAGAGCAAATCAGTATCATACCATTTGTCATCTCTGGGCCAAAATATGCAAACTGAAAATTTTAGGTGCAGAGAAACCAAATTACACCAACAATGCTGCATGGCACACAAAGAAATGATTGCTAATGTAATTTCCCAAAGTTGATGAAACTAAGAAGATAGTGTTAAGCAAAGCACATTTCCTTGCACATTTTTTGAGAACTGAACGAAGGTTAGAAAATCTTTTGCATATACTTACAAAGAGTTGGTAGAATTTGTCATCAAGATGTCATTTAATGTAGAAATTGCCAAGTCTGTTGAGTAAAATAAAATATAAATACAAAAAGTAAATAACATTTAAAACTTCTCCCTGGTTCGATTTCTGTCTCCCCTTTCCTTCTGACTTCGCATCTCAACTTTATTCAGCCTGTAAAAGATGATTTCAGTAATGCTTCCTAATTCCACTATGATTCTAATATTTTTATTCTTAATACACTTACTACACAAGCAATCATAATTTTATTCAGATGAATGTGGCTGCAAGATTAAAACCAAATGCATATGAATTATCTTACTTGTACCATAAGCATTCAAAAGATGAGGTTAATAAATCACACCTCTCTGGAGAAGATATTTTTTGTCTGATTACCAGCTCAGTGACAACAAGATTGTTTCACTGTCCTCACTGGAGTGACTTCTGATATTGCTTTTTTCAGGAATTATTTTCCTATTCTGTTACCATATATCAAGTGTAATGTTACATGGGTAAAGGTGCTAGAACAGTAATGCATAAAACAAAAATTCTGCAAACAACACTTTTGAGCAGAGGAAATGATAGTCTTCCATTGAGACCCTTTGTGTTTCAAAATTATTTTTGCTATTTACAGTGATAATATAAAGACTAACTCCGAGAACTATCATACAATAATTTTCAAGTAGGAATCACAATGGTTTTTAAACCTATCTTGCTTTTTTAAATCAGTCTCAACACAGTGTGAAATTAATTCTAGATAATTGCTCCTCATGTTTCCCATTTCAGTGTTTCCTAAAACTAAAAGGATACCATTGTCTACATTTACCTCCTAGTGTGCATATATTTTAAAAAGAGAAATGCACACTCATGGAAAGCATAGACTCACCTGCAATGAGGAGGGAGGTCAAAGGGCCTAACTGGAGCTCCCTTCCTGGTGGTCTGCAATGGAAAGAGATGAAGTAGTGCAGTAACAAGATCTCCATGTGTACAGGGAGTTGGCCTTCTAAATCTGATAAGATTTCACTCCCATCTAGAAAGGGTTAGAATTATTTCTTTGCACAACCTCTGTGACAAATCCGTGCCTAATTTTTTTCGACCCCTTTCCAAACTCCAATTCAAACTTCATTTTTTTACATTAATGACTAAAAAATGTGGTATGTAGGCAACTTCCAACTAAAGCGGTCATACTTAAAAACATAAAACAGGTACAAATGTTGTAAGCACTGGAGGGAAGTCCACGTTGGTGGACTTTAGTTGTTGGTGAAGTTTTTGGAGTAGGTAACTGTACATTATGTCAGCCAAGTTCATGATGCAGAAAAAATCCTTATTGAAGACTATTTCATCCTACTTAAACTGTCTGTAGCAGATATACACTCTCAGGGCCACATTCACCATTCTATTTCAATCATGTTTCAGTGCAGTACTGATGCCAGACAACACTAAACTCAACTTTCGCACCACTTAAGACATACCACAGATTTTCTTCACACAAGAGACATTGAACAGCCAGGAGTGTGTATGAATCCAGCCTACTTGGGGACATTTTAACATTAAACAAATTATTAAAATGTCACTTCACTCTCACTTATCATCACTCACTCCACTGTGTCATCTAAATCAAAGAAAGGGAGCTGCTTACCTGACCATTCAATTTTTTTCCTCCTTATGTCCTTTTGATTCCTTATATTAACCAATAGATAATTTAAAAAATCAGCAGAACAGACAGGCTGCAGACAGCCAACTTAAATTTCACACTGCTGATTAATTCTGAGAGAATGAAGGCTACCAGAAGTTTCATTTTATTGTCACATCAAATCTTCACAGTTAACACTATTATGCATCTATAATTCATTCTGCAAATAAAATGTGCTTGTTCTTTGTTCTTGACTACATGTTTTAAACTGCTATTTGCCTGCTCAGAGATAACCATACATTTCTTGGAAGACTATGTGATAAGCATATTTTGTGTACATAAGTTTTAAGGTCTTTTATCATTCAAGTCAATATATAACAAAGCTTGTCAAATTGCAAACCTCTAAGCAGACAATATACCCACTATACACAGGACATTTGGAAGAGCCAATCTCTGGCCTTAAGAAGATAACAAAGAACCTTACAGAGATTTACTGCCTTCTCAAGGGATGACTTCATTTGTAGTCTTTATTTCTGTTCTAACATACCATAAGGAGAAAATATACTGGAAGCAGTCCAAATGCATGGCAGATAGGAGGGGAATCATCCCATTAGTAGTGAAATAAATTACTCTCTATCCTATCTTAATTGACAGAGGAACTAGACTGATATTGTAGTTCAGAAAGAGCTCTCTGGTGTTACCGGTATCTTACTGGCAGCAGGTAGATGTGCAAGATCTGCAAGCCTTGAAATCTCAGGAAAAAAATTGGAATTCTGCAACAAAGGTAAAAATGATATAGTTAAGAATCAACATTTATTACAAAGTTTCAAGTCCTGGAGGAAGTAGGAAAAGAGGTCTCCATGCTGTTAAAGTGGTTTCCAGACAATGAGGTGCCTACAGGATAGTATTCTTAAATGGCTTTACAGGTGAACAATGCCTTTGTAAGAAAAGTAACTTGCAAGCTAAAACCAAAAGGTCCAAAGTTGAACAAAGAATATACTTAAATGGTTAACTGTTTTATGGTAATTGGGTTTTAGCCAGAAAATGTGATATTTTTAATGGAATCTGGAATCTGACTGATAAATATTTTTCTTTTAATTACTAGTTCATTGTATTTTAACATTTTAAAATCAAGGAAAAAAAACAATTAGCCAATATTGAGCGAGTTGAAAACTCATTGATTTACCTTCAAAAAGTAATTGCATGTAGAGAGTCCTAATCTTATTAGTGTCTTATAATAGTTCCAAAGACCAGTCCTCATTCAACTTTTTGGTAAGATTTAATACAACACATCCACATGAAAGGTTATAGGAAGATTATAGGTTACCTCCACTAGGCAGATTACCTTTTGGAAAGCAATTATTCAAAAATTTTTAAGAGTTATGTTAGACAATAAACTTAAAGTGAGTTTGCAATGATGTGGTTCAGACATCAAGTCAAGGGCAATCCCTCACTATAATAAAAAATTATATACAGTATTAGAGAGATATGATACATTTGTACATAGGAAGGCCATTACTGGAATGCAGTGTTTATCTCTGGTATCAGGCACTTGAAAAGACAAGTGACAAACAAGAAAGTCTGCAGAAAAGAGGTAAAAAAAGATTATGCCAATAAATGCCTTATTAAAGTCACTCTTTTAAATGAAAAGGGTGTCAAAAGAAGTCTTTCAAATGCTCCACAAAATTGTTCATGAGAGAAAAAGACATGAGTCAACAAATTATTTGAATTATCAACCAACCTAATCTGTGGAGGCTGGAATCTGAGGGGAGATCAAATTAGATTGAAAATAAACCAAACATTTTTAACATCGGTAGTAATCAATCACTAGAACAGTTTACCTAAAGGTGTGATGGATTACCTATCATTTGATGTATTTACTACCAAGTGTAAAGTTATCCATCTACAAACAAAAAAAGAGAGGTCACACAAAGTGTGCAGGTCAAATACCCATGATAGGGACTCTATACTGAGGTAGGAAGGCAAGACTTTCAGGGATCTTCGGGGACTACGTGCAGAACTTGAGATCCCTGCACAAAATTCTGTAGCCAAAGAGCTAACATGATCATCAACTGTATAAACAGGACACAAAGTAGAAAAATGGAGCTACTAACTTTGCATTTGTCATTACTGTTGTAATATGACACTGGCATGGTTTGTCAAAATGGTAATTTAGGGAGAGTTCAAAGGAGTCACATGAACACTGTGAGTCACATTAATCTCATTCCCATTCCAAAAAGAAATGGTGCTGCCCTGCACTGAGGTTAAGTAGGAATAAAAAATAGTCAGTATTGATTTTCCTGAATTCTCCATTACCTCCAATTATTTTCATTATTCTTGGGAATGCTGTTCTGGATTGTATTTGTAATCAAGTACGTGTTGTTTTTTTCTGAGGGCTGTTTCAGTACATACAGAAATTAATGTGGGGAAAATCTGTGTCCTACATTATACAGTATGTCAACCTAAATGTTTGTGAAGGTCAAGAACCTATGTGTTCCAAAATAATAGGTTGTTTAACAGTCATGTATACGACCACCCACATGGTGGAATTCTATATCCAGATTATCGGATACCTAACTGCTGGCATCCTTATCTGGCTTTGAAAAGCCCAGCACTTTCTTTAAAAAGTTTTCTTTTTCTTTCCTTTTACTTCTTTAACAAAATCAATCACAAGTTTGCCACAAGTAATTGAAATTTTTTTGCCAGAGCTTCTTATTTATGAAATAAGTTTTTTCTCAAATAAGAACAGAACCAATATATCTTCAAATCATTAGGTTTCACTATGTATTCAACCACAAAACTGGACAGTATATATTTGGCCTTTAGCTGATGTAAAACATTGTTATAAGAAAATAATATTTGTAAAACAATGAAAGCAGCTGTCTTTCAAAATTTAACCTTTGCTTATAGGATACTCAGAAGATGGGTGGTTTTGCTAGATTTCTTTTATTAAAAAGATGATTAGTTCAACTTGTAAACTTTTATATTGAGTATTTTGCACTGTCAGATGCAATCTGGCACGTATTCCCTCTTCCTCCACCTTGAGCCAGCAGGAACAAAATGCCTGGGTCTTCAGCACGTCCCCTTGCCCTGCCTGCAGTAGCATGTTCATCTTCTCATGGGAATTCCTTTGTGTGTGTGTCAGTGTGGGGCTGGTTAGGGAAATGAAGGCCACTTGGTTATCTCAGGGACTCTGTACTAAAAGTGCCAAAGCCAGGGAAGGAAATGTGTCCTAGTTTTATGCTGAAGAATTTGCAACATTACGAATTATGCCTTATATAATATTAAATTAATTCCAGGTTTTAATGTAAAAGTTAACCATTCTAACACCCTTAGATAAACTTGTGTTTTCTTTTTCCCCCCTTTTATTTCCTTTTATGTTTTTCTTTTCTTTCTTTATAAAACAAAGTAATAGAAGTTTGCGTGATTTCCGATTTCCTTGTGAATATTTTGAAAGCTCTTGGTTTTACCTAGATCAGGATTGACATAAGCTGCCAATAAATGGGTTTGGGGAAAAATCAGTTCAGGAATATTTTAATATGTAGCCCAAATATGACTATGGGAAAATAGATTCTTTTTGTTCGTAGATGGCTAAGGGGAAGTCTTATTTCACTTGAAAAGATTACTTTGCATACACATGAAGTATGCAATGGGGATAAAATTGCTACTGAAAATATGAAAATGTTGGTAAAATAGGAACAAGTTTATGAAGGTTCCTTCTTTTCCCCATTTCTATACAGTTAGAAAAATGGATAGTATAGTGGGACATTGTTAAAATAGTATTTTGTCACACGCTTTGTAAAGACTGATTTAGAAAGAAAAAGTACAGATGCTAAAATAAATTATTGAATTAATGTATGAAAACAACTCACAAGCTCTCAGATTCTTACTACAACAAATAATAGACTAAGTCCTGTTATTTGTGAGGTGTAAACAAGATTTCATTTTTACTTTCGAAACCATGTGTATTGAAGACTAAATTTTGAGGGTTTGTTTTTGAAGTGAGGAAGTGTTTTTTGAAGTGAGGTTGTGAGGTTTTGTTTTTAAGTGAGGAAAAAAAAATGTAAAACCAGGAATTTATCTGATCACTAGTTAGTTTTATATAGACAAAACACACTTGTAGTCAGTGAAATGTAAAATAAATTGTCTTCAGGCTTGTTTTTTTCCTTTTTTTTTTTTTTTTTGCTCTTTGTTTTTAATTATGCATGCAAATGTAGGGGCTGCCAAAGCGGTCAGTATACAATAGCAGAACAAAACCAAAACACTTGAAGGCTTCTGAAATGACAACCAAAAAAATCTATAAAATCTATTTAACATCATTTCTGAAACAATAATTTGTTTCAAGTTTCTTTAGAAAATTATGCAACAAATGAGCAGGAGCTTGTCAAATCACTTTGTAATGAAATTCATACATTTGTTCCTGTTTTAAAAATGGCCATATATTCCATCTGCCCATGCAAAATGCTTAAGTATTTCCAGCCAACTTCACCAAGCAAAGCTGTACACAGATCATATGCAGCACACTTCACTGTTGAAAGGGCCAGGACTGTAAAGTATCCTACTCAAAATCAAATTATTACCTTTCTTTGTCTTGTATTTCTTTTGTTAGAAGCATTTCAGAATGAAAAATATTCATATCATAGACTCTTTTTACAAAAGATTTATTAGTGGTTTCTGGAATTGGCTGTAACCAGTGTTATCAACTGCATTGAATGCAGTCAGGGAGATTTTTTTTTCCCTGATCTTTTCTAAAAGGAAAGCTGATCAAGAAGGGATAAGCAGAGCTGCTGCAAGCTACTTTGTACTGCAATATTCTCATGTTTGTGCACACTTCTCCAAGGTTTCAGGAAGTTCTTCCCAAAACTAGAAGCTCTGATCAAAGGCTCTTGTTGAAGAATAATTCTTAACCTCTTTCTTAACAGTTTTTGGCATGTATAGATGCAGCTTTCATATACTGGGTGCAGTTGGAAGGACTCAGAAACCATATTTCTGTAAGAGCCCTGAGTTCAGTTGCAGATCTTCAGTTATTGTTGCCACAAAAGTTAGTAAAGCACAGAAACTTCAGCTGCCTTTTAAAATCTTCAGGAAGCACATCTGGCAGAGTAGTAATAACATCTGGTCCCAGGCATAACTGTTCTGGTCATTTGCAGAGTATCCTCAGGAGAAAAACAAAACCCAAAGAATGAAGCAAAATATGGAAAAGAATCTGAAAAAAAAAAAAATCTTAATGTGATGGCAAATGAACTCTGGTGCTGCGAGTAAGGATGAAAAACAATTAAGACCTGAACACCCTGGTAAGTCACTGGGGATTTTCCTCAGGCAGGCAGACAGGCAGGACAACTGAGCTGAACTTCTTCCAGATGCTGTTCTGGATTCCCAGTGCCACCGTGTTTCTTCACCCTTGTAAAAATCCCTTAAAATTCTGCTCCAGATATACTTTTTGAATTTCAGCTCATTTATACAAAAGTCTAAACTCAGGACATCTTGGGGAAGACAAGGTAATTACAAAATAGATTGGAGGTACACAATCCCAGTACTGCTCATGTTGGAGAACACTTCTGGAGATGATCCAATCCAATTCCCACTACTCAAAGAATGAGCCAGACCAGGTTTCCCAGGACCATATCCAGTAAAGATTTTGTATATCTTCAACAGTAAAGATTTTGCAAACCCTCTTGACAACCTATTCCAGCCACCACCACTGCAAAAGTCTCCATCAGTGCTGTTAAAGATACAGTAAAAAGAACCTTAAGAATGATTCAGCTCTACAGTTACAAGATGTCTTCTGATTACTCTTCCAATTCAAGGTGAACAGATTCACCCTCCAAGCCCCAACAGATCTTAATACACACATGGTTTTGAACTTTGTCTAAAAAAACCCCAATAAAATTACCTACCTTACTTCATGGCAACACTTAGAGGCCTCTCCAAGATCTTCTGCTCATGTTTCCAGAATACACTGTACAGAAAGTGGCATCAAGAATACCATCACAATACCATTCACAATACCATCAGACTTCATTTTCCAAGGTTATTGCTTAACAATTAACATAACACAGCTGGAAGAACCTGAAAAAAATCTAATGCATTCTTAAATCACTTTTATTCCATTTAGTGTAATAAGTTGTATAAAATAGCACATAGCAAAAGTAAAATTTTACATAGAACAAATCCTTCCCTCCCCCCCCACTTCCCTTTATAAATAAGTTTGCTAACTTAGAACAAAGATTTCCAATTGTATTTCATTGTCCAAACATTCTGGAAATTTTTATGTGACTGGGACAACTGTTCCATGGCTTTCAGTACTTGTTGATAGATCATAAGGCAGTTTCTCAGGTACAAACTATTAGGATGACAAATTGTTGACAAAAAAGACTGTAAGATGTAGGGTGGTAGACTGAAGAGGCCACAGCAGAATGAGAAACAGACAGGCAGTATAACCTGCCAACTGGCAAGTTTCTGAAGTGTGAAGGTTGGTCTCACACTCATTCTACTCTCAGTGCTGCAAATTCAATTAATTCAGTTGCTGAGCCCTGGGGTCAACATTTGCCAGGACTAGGAGTTAGCCTTCCAGTCCTGATTCACAGCAGTAGTAGTAGTAGTAGTAATAGTAGTAGTATAAAAAAGTGGAACAGCCAAAAGAGGTGAATGCTCTATTTAAGCACTATTTAAGAAATAGAGAAATAATAAAGGGCATTCAGAAAAATATAAAAAATTTTGTGTTAAAAAAAGATGGGATACATTTGCATCAGACTTAACTCCCAGACTATATAAAGGCAAAGAGTGAAACCAGTCATGAAAAATTAACACTTTTTTCTAGCAGAAAAATAATATGCTGCAGAATTACTTGATCTGATGCATCAGATACAAAATTACATGACATAAAAGCAGAACTGGTAAAAAAGAATCTGTTTATTAAAATAGCAATGGTTTTAGAAATCAGCTGTTAGTTTTCATGGGCTTTTTTCCAAGTTCATTAGAGCAGCTGAGGGTTCAGCCATTAGTCCAACATGCATTGCTGAATCTGGTCCTAGACTGCATTACGTTGGTTATTGCCTTACTTGTTCAGGTAAAATGTGAAATACATTATGAACAAAATTATTATCTTAATCAAACATATATTGTAATAGCCATGAGCATTTTAAAAGAAAAGTTAATCAATATGAATTGTTCAAATATAGACTTATATATATTATAGATACAGTTTAGCCCAGGTAAATTATGCCAATTTACAGATTCATATGAACTAGTTCAGAACACTTTTGATGGAACTTGGGAAGTTCTGAGATACACAACACTGAGTATTTTATTGAAAATTAAACACATGTCTGTAGAGGTCCAAAAAGGAAAACAGAAAATGGGTATTGTTCAGTCCAAGTAGAATTCTTCAGGAGTCTGAGATAACTGATTTCTAAACTACAATCAAAGGACACCATAACAGGAATTTCTTCTGGAGATAGTGTTACTTGTCTTGGCTTTAGTTAATGTTTTGCACCACATCAAAATATATTTTTCTCTCAAACCCTGTCACTTCTTAACCTTGGATATATTTCAATTCTGAGTTCTAAGGGAGGATATTTCTGGGCCAACAAACTCATTCTCTGAAAAGTCAAATGAATATTCATAGATGTAATTTTTTTACCCACATAAGCATCCTGTAAACATATGTAAATATCAGCTAGTAGGGTCAAAAATAATGCACTTTTTCTTCTATCATAATAGAAGTAATTTTTATTCTGGCAAGCAAAAAGAAAGACTTTTTGTAATGAAAAATTAAAAAGGAGAGGCATATGTAAAATAAAGGCACAGTTATGTAACCCAAAAATATCAATACGTATGTTTACAGAGATGTAAATTATTTCAAACCTGGTTTTTGCAGTTTGAGGAGTTCCTGTCTGATTCAAAAATTTGTTTTGCATTTGCTGTAATTTGAAACTAACTTTTTCTGCTCAGGACACTGAAAGACCCTTTTCAGGCTGATGTTAATCCTTCTCAGAAGAACTGAAACTGAAGCCCAGTAACCCTATTCAAAATCGGTTTATCACAAGCAGGTGCTCTCTGCTATTGATATGTAACTACCTCTTTCATCTGTTGTGTATATACCGCTTTATTCTCATGGTGTGAAGCAGAGAATTTAGCAATCCAGTCATTAAAACAACAATTTACCAAAGGTTCTCATTTCTAGAAGGATATTCCCAAGGTAGTTTAAGATCTATGCTGTCAAAGTGTTGGCAGAGGGAAAGAATAATTCTGATACCTAAATCTATATGTGGAAGCAAACCTCGCCAGAAGGAGCAGGGAGGAGGGAAATTGAAACAAGAATGGATGTTCTGTTGACACCCAGTTACCAGAAGGGACCAATTACCATGCCTGAAACAAAGTTGTCTTTTGTATTTGAGGTTATTTCATGAGAGATATTTCTGTTACGAGGGAGCTTATGGTAAAGTTTGTAGTTACAATAATGCATAGACATCATGGTCTATGCATTAGACTCATCATCGTTGGATGGGAAGGAAAAAAAACTACAATAAATGTCCTTTGACATTAAAAAGTGCTTAATTTCTATGCTGTTTGTACGTTTCTAAGGGCCAAAATAGCAAAAAAAGAGTTTGCTGGTGTGGCTGGCAGGGTAAGGAAAGACAGGAGATGCAACTAGTCCGTGTGGTCAGCACAGGAGATATGGCACTATGTTCCAAGCATCAACAGCTACTGGAAAAATAGCTCAGAGTGAATTAGGCCTCACTACTGGGAAATTGTAGTAATTTCAAGCACTGAATGAGTATTAAGCCAGGAAGAGGAGATTTGCCCAGATTTGTTGTTGCCTTTCCAAGAGACAGATTGTTGTAGTAGTTAAACAGGGTTACAACAAATACTTCCTAAAATGTATCTAGAGTTTCTGTTATTTTCAGTAAAGCAATCACCTCTTAAGTGATATGAGTTATATTTGACTGTAGGAGAAAACTAACCCATTGACTACCAGACAACTTAGTTCAGTGCTGGGGACTTGAACTGCTGTTTTTCTGTAATTCAGTTAAACCAAATACAGCCCGTGCCCTGCTCCTGAACAAATTCTGGGAGATTGTGGCTGCTAAGCCTCAGTTTCCAAAGTACATTTCTGCTTTTTGTATCCATGAATAGCAGGAAAAAGAGGGGTTTTTTTTGTTTTCTTTTGTCATCCGTTTTAACGACTGATCATGCAGTTCAAGACAGACTTGATCTATCAGCCAAAACAGTTGTCTCTTCTCTTCTCTTCTGATTTCATTATCCCACTCTTTTCTACAGCTGCAGCATCTCTACTTGTATTTAGTAGATTCTTTGCTGATTAGATTTTGTTCATTAAGCCAAAAGAATAATATTTCATTCTTTCTGCTTGGTTTATTTTCTGTCAGCCAAGATACCTCAATTGGTTTGCCAAAGGGTCAGGCAGCATCAAAGCAGAATGAAGGCTCAGGAGTACATTACCAGGGATGCAAAAACACCATTTTTACCAGAAAGGGTTGTTAGATGTGTTCAGACACCTCCTCACACAGCACCCACACAGACACTAAGTTTCAAAACATAAGCAACCTGAAGTAAATCGATATTTGTCGTACTTAAAACGTCATGTCACAAAGTACAGCATATCTGAAGCTGATCATCTGTAGCTAAATTGTCTGTATAAATGCAGAAGACAAACTTAAGTCATTACAGCATGTTACCTTTAGGGATGAAACAAAACCCTAATAATAAACAGGGAGGAAAAAAAATCCTGTATATCAACTAATCACTGCTGACCATGCATGTGTGTGATGTAAAACTTCAAGTTAATTCAAGCTGACTTTATCTTCTTTAACTGAAATAGTATTTGCATTTGCAATGTGGGCTTAGATCACATGCATGGACACTTAGCACAGACCTACTGACACACGGAAGTTTGTTTGTGTGTCCAATCAGATCTGATGGACTTTTTACCTATTTCCTCACCTCCTTTCTCTGCCCCTTTTTGTTTACTTTATTTTTTTCTTATATGTATGCTTCTCTGCCACTCATTAGCTCCTTTTCTGATTTATTGGATGCAGAATCTTGATCTTATAACATTATACTTGTCATAGATGTATACTTAAAGGCAGCACAACATAAAATATTCAAATTTTTTTGTTATTTCCATCTCAGTGTTAGGTTATCCACATTTATTAATCTCTACTTTCCGCTGATTGAACCAGCAGTTTAAGTTGTGAGAAGGGTATCTAAATAAATACACAATAGATCCTGAAAAGAAAATTATTTTTCACTCAAGGAGGTGTCAGTGAAACAGTGAACTTGTTTCTAGACAGAGCACCTCTTTCAAGCTCCTATAACTCTAGAAAAAAAATAATAGCTGATTTACAGCAAACTGAGAGAAAAAAATCGGGGTAATTTGTAGCTACTGAACAAGGTCACTAGCTGTTTTACTTGCTTGGATGCTGATCAAATGAGAGAACTTCAACAAAAGGAAAAATATCCTGGGTGAGTAATTGAATGTGTTTGCAAGTGATTGAAAAAAAATTTTTATGAAAAAAAGTAATTATGGTTGTTACAGTAATAAAACTAAGCAGGAATATACTGTGCCATGAAACAGAACTCAAAGTAATATTACTGGGTTTACAGGAGGTTGCAGATAGAAGCCTAAAAGTGGTCAAGAGGGACTTTAGGGCTCTGGGACAATTGGTTAAAGGTACAGGAGCACAGGCAGTGTTCTCTTAAGTCCCTTCACTGCAAGGAAAGAATTCTGAAGGGAAGAGAAAACCACATTTGATTAACACATTTCAGAGAATGGTGTCATCAGCAAAATTTTGGGTTTTTTGAACCTAGGGATGTTTACATGGCACTGGGTCTGCTAGTGAGAGATGGAGTTCAGCTGTCTTGAAGGAGGAAACAGGTTCTAGCTCATGACTTGGCAGAGCTCATTGAGAGGGCTTTTAACTAGGTTGAAGGGGGAAGGGGATAAAACCAGGCCCACTAGAGATGAGCTTAGGAGTGGCATGTCAAAGTTGGGGTGAAATCCATAGCCCAGCTCAGGAGCACCTACACAAATGCCTGCAGCATGGGCAACAAACAGGATAACCTGGAAGCCTTTGTGCACCAGGGTACCTATGACAGTCATCATCACAGAAATGTGGTGGGATGACCCTCATGTCTGGAATGCAGCAATTGTTGTAGTGAGGTGGGGTTTGGTCTCTTCAATGTAACCAGTGATAGGACAAGATGTACCAGGGGAATTTCAGATTGGACATGAGGGAAAAAAAAAAAAAGGAAATAATGGTTGGGGATTGGAACAGGCTGCCCAGGGAAGTGATGGAGACACATCCCTGGAAGTGTTTTTAGTAGATAAGCACTTGATGACATGGTTTGCCTGGCTGGTGGTATTGGGTTGACTGTTGGACTTAATGATCTTAGGGATATTTTCCAACCTTAATGATTTGATTTTATTCTATCCTATGGTTACTTTCACTGCTCAGCTGAAACTGCAGTCCACATGTGGAGTCAGTTATCTGTGGATGGTGATTATGCCATAGAGAGCTCATAAGTTTTTTTGTTTGGATCAGACATCTATTGTAAGCAGGTAAAAGATATTTCTGATTTCTATTAGGTATACATCTAGTAGCTCACTAGGCCTTATCCAACTGCAGCACTCCATAAAAAAGAATTAATGCATGTAGTAAGTGTCAAAACTAAGGAATGGGACGTTATACTTTTCACAAGCACTGAAATTGTTCTAAAGTGAGATTCTAACTCTACTTAGTTTTACCTCTCCTTACAGATGAGTTTACAGTTGTCTCTGGGTTAACCATTTCGCATAGCTTTGCAGCTCTTGAAAAACTGTCAGATGCTGTACAGAAAATATACAAATATACAGAAACAAGGTGATGACCCCAGAGCTTGTTATTTAATTACAAAACAGACCCATGCAAGAGCTACAAATAACAGCACAGGGATTACAAACCGATAACAGCATACTTGCTCACAAGTGACATGGACACTGACCAAAACCAGGGCTCCAGACATCATGATGCAAAGTCTGATGGTGCCTGCTACATTTCCTCAAGCTGTAAATCAGAGTGATAGGTTTTCTTTTCCACTAGCTGATCTGCAGCAGGTGCCAACATGCCTAACCTTTGACTAACAGCCAGAGGCTCAGGCTTTTACTTATGCTGTCCTCCTCCCTCTCTTCCCAGTAATGTTTCCTGCTTGATTCAATTCAAAATACTAAACAGTGTAGTGTATTTGCCTTTAACAGCCAAGTAACAGAGATGGAGATAGTGTGGAGAAGAGGAGAAAAAGCGTGAGCATTTCAGTTTCAGATGATAAGCAGAAATGTGCAGGTGGTGTGCATTAGGTGACCTCCTCTATGTGGGTCACCATATATCAGTACTGTGGTAGCAGCCTTACCTAGGGTAGTTTGGTGCCTCTCATTTCTCATGTCTTCATACAGGAATGATTACAATGCCCAAGTATGCACAGCTTGGCTTACAGGCTGCTGAGAAGGGAAATAAATGTAAAAATGTCTGAAAGGTGTAAAAGGCATGAAAAGAGAAGCATTATCATGGTGATAGGATGAATTTAATATTAAAGAAACACAGAGTGGGAAGTCAAATATACCTAGCAGTCCTAATAGTTTCTCACTTAACAGTATCTCTCATTCATTCATGATTTTCTCAAGGGAAAAAGGATGCAATATGGGTACATTTGTTCTTCATTCCAAGAATAGCTTATAAAGAGGTTATGGTGACATGACACTTGTGCTTGTGTATGCATGACTGTGTGACACAGAATCCTTTCATCTTGACAACAGAAGCTGTTAAGTGACCTATAACTGATATTGTTGATTTAGAATATCCTTTACCTCTGTCTTGGTTCTATTGCTTTTATATAACTGAGGAACCAGGATTCTGCTAGCGTCTGGAAATGTCTGTGACCTGGACAGCAACTATGTTTTCTCTGTGATGTCTATGACTTTGCACAATATCAAAGAAATCTTACCAGCTTGAAAAACTTTACCACCTGGAAACTCTGTTATAGTACTGGTTAACGTTTTTTACATGAAATTAAATTAATATCTTGCTTATATTCAATAACCCATAATTTAGGATGTTTAGGTGGAAAAAGCTTGAATTCACTTAGAGTTCTGTTTTGATTTTGGATTTAGCTCTCTAACATGAAAGGAGTTAAGGTAATAGCCTTTTAGTTTAGAGGCTTGGTGTATGTGTTCAATTCTGCTGAATTAATTATTAATAAGTAATTAATAAAGTTAACCACAGCTGAAGTTCTTCACAGAATTTGAATTTTTGCAGACGTAGTAAAAGTTGAACTTCCAGGCCTCATCTTGCAACACATGTGAGACAGGATCAGGACCTGAAGGTGCCCTGGCTATGATATTTCTTACCAAAGGACTGGGAGGTTATCTTTTAAACGAGTGGCTTTTACACTGTGGACATGGTTTTGCAGGACAGAACCATTACGTTGAAGTACTTAAAAGAAAGACTGAAATCAACATGAATGTATGGTGTCTTTTTTTTTTTTCTCACTTTTACAAGCTACTGCAATACTCTATTAAAAAATGCAGATGAACTTGGAAGACTTCCGTAATTTTAGATATTACTATGTAGTGGTAGGACACCTTCTTTTATACAAAAAAATTTGGGTGCATATGTCTGGGTTGTTGTTTTTTTTTTAACTGCCTAGTGTTTTGTGTTCACCCTCAAGTGCAGTTCTGCAGCAATATGTCTGCCCCACCCTGAGGGGCTTAGGAGGCATGACACAGGACTCCAATCTGACAGACTGAAAAGAGCTTTTTTTTGCCTATAAGTACCCTGCCTGGAAGCAATAATGTTTTAACACTGGTCTCTGTCCTTATATCCCAGCTAGTGCAGCTATAATGCTTCCTTCCTATTCCCTGGGAAAAAAGAATAAATATAAAAAAATTTAAAAAAGGAAATACTATAACAACAAAAGCAATACTAATTTATTTGTGAAAGGTAAATGACTGGAAACTGCTGCCTTATACTATCAAGCCTAACATGCTGGCTGACAAATTCAGCAAGCTAGGTACAGTCCATAGGAAATCTGTAGATTATGTTTATTTTATTTAATAGAACCCATGTACTGTTGTGGAAAAAGCTATTAGAAACGGAGGAGAACACAACCTAAATCTAAAATTATTAGCAAAGGCTCTGGACTTAAATAAAACTAACTTTCCAGATCTAGTGTATGTTTTCTGGGTGTTTTTTATCAAGTTAATTATCAGTGGTTTCTTGTCTTCCTGGAGAAAATTTCAAACCCTTTTGCGACCATAGCTCAGCTGCCTTCAGAGCAAGTCCAGGATCAGCCAGCACCTCACCCAAGTACTCTGCTGGTGAAAGTAATGATACTGGCCATGAAAACCAGACTGATTTCTATTTAGTGCATTTATGGAATAATTCTAGATACAGCTCATAAGTTTTCATATAAAACTGAAGATTCATGAACATGTTTGTGAATCCTGACACTTTCAGGAATTTGCAATGGATATCACTGCCTTCCTATTCACTACAGTCTGTTTGCCAGTCTTATCTTACTGTCTGCAAAGTCTGACAGCCATCAAATAGAAACAACAATCTGACATTGCCAGAAGTAAAAAGGTGAGGTGAACAGTTCAGAAACGAATTGCAGTCAGGCTAAGTCTGGAAGACTTAGCAAATACTTACAAATACAAAATATATTCCCAGTTGACGGAAATGCTTTGGAAATTATTCCAGAATAAACAAAAGAAAAGCTGAAATTTGAAACATTTTTTTGGTTTGACAACTATACTTTGAACAACTTTTACCATAAGTAATCACAGATGTCTCAAGAAAAACAAGTCACTCTTGTGTTGTGGTTTCTTTATTGTTTTTATTCCTTTCTTTTAGAATAGAATGAGAAATGTCAATTTGTCTACTGGATAATTATATAACTTGACCTTGGATTCTGACTTTTAGTTGATGAATGGTCTTGAGTAAGTAATTTAACTCCCTGCACCACACTTTAGCAAATTAGCAAAGCCTGTTCCATTGCCAGGTGTTCATGTGGCACCTATAGAGGATTTTAAAATCATCAGAAGCAAAAAAAAAAAAGGAGCCAATAGTTGCAAGCTGCAACTGTGTAAATTCCAGTTAGGTGTAAGGAAAAAATTTATATGAGAGCCATTAAGTATTATATGCAAAGGGAAGTTTTTTAATCTCCATTCTTGGAGATATTTAATACTTACTTGGACAGCAACCTGAGCAAACCAGCCTAAGCTGGAAACTATCCCTGCTTTGAAAAGGAGGCTGGATAAAATGGCCTCCAGAGGGTCCCATCCTATTTAATTTTTTGCCATTTAGAAATCTAGCATTGCAATGAGGTTTCTCTGTATTGTTTCTCCAGTGTCACGAAAGCAGACTGGACAAATTGATATTCAAGGGCCCAGAAGTGCCCTAAAGTGTGCAGGATGACAGTAAAGGAAATGTGAACTTGGATGCTTTCTGGGTGCCAAAAGAAGTAATAAGTTTCAAAATACCCCGAGTTTTCTGCAACTTTAACTTGACCAGTGACTTCTAACTATCCAGAGAAAAGCATCCCTCTACCAGTCACCATCATGGAGTGACTGTTGGCTTCTACCAGAAATAACAAATAAAGTGAAAAAGAGCTTAGGGAGCATTTTCATTATTTTTTCAGTGTGAATGAGTTTGTATCAAAAGGCCAGGAAGGTTGTAAGGCCAAAGTAAGTAGGTGTTGCTCAGAAGAAAGACAAGTTATAGAATCAGAGTCATATTTCTCACTCCTGCTGTTCACTACAGGTCTTTATGGCCTTCAGTCTGCTGGCTGATAAAAAACCTCCTGTTAAACAGAACACATATTAAAAAGTGTATATAATTGTCCTTGTAGCCTTCACATTGACAATTGAGGCACAGTGTTGCTGTTTTTTCTGGATTCTTTAGCCAAGACTTTATTTCTCAGCAGCTTGTGAGGCTTTTTCCTGGGATTTCACTGTTTCCCATAGACTGGACTAGACTAGAATATTTATGTTAGAAAGCACCTGGAATAATCATCTTATCAAATTGTCTGACCAGTTCAGAAAGGGCAGAAAGGGACCTGGGAGTCTGGATTGACAGGAAGCTGAACATGAGCCAGCAGTGTGCCCAGGTGGCCAAGAAGGCCAATGGCATCCTGGCCTGCATCAGGAACAGCATCGCCAGCAGGTCCAAGGAAGTGATTCTGCCCCTGTACTCATCCCTGGTGAGGCCACACCTCGAGTACTGTGTCCAGTTCTGGGCCCCCCAGTTCAGGAAGGATATCGCGGTCCTGGAGCAGGTCCAAAGGAGGGCAACCAGGCTGGTGAAGGGACTCGAGCACAGACCCTATGAGGAGAGGCTGAGAGACCTGGGGCTGTTCAGCCTGGAGAAGAGGAGGCTCAGGGGAGACCTCATCGCTGTCTACAACTACCTGAAAGGAAGTTGTAACCGGGTGGACGTTGGTCTCTTTTTCCAGACGACTTTCAACAAGACAAGAGGGCATGGTCTTCAGTTGTGCCAGGGGAAATTTAGGTTAGATATTAGAAAGAATTTCTTTACAGAGAGAGTGATCCGGATTGGAATGGGCTGCCCAGGGAAGTAGTGGATTCTCCGTCCCTGGAGCTATTTAAAAAGAGACTGGATGTGGCACTCAGTGCCATAGTCTAGCAACTGCAACGGTGGTAAAAGGGTTGGACTCGATGATCTCTGAGGTCCCTTCCAACCCAGCCAATTCTATGATTCTATGATTCTATGATTCTATGATTCAGGGCTGAACAAAAGTGAAAGCACGTTGTTCATGGCACTGTCCAAATGTCTCCTAAATATTGACAGGCTTGGGGCATTGACCACCTCTCTAGAAAACCTGCTCCAGTGTTTAACACCCCTCTTAGTAATGGGATGCTTCCTAATGTCCAGTCTGAACATCCCGTGGCACATTTTTGCACAATTCCCGAGCATCCTTACCACTGGATACCAGAGAGAAGAAATCAGCACCTCGCTCTCTACTTCCCCTCCTCAAGAAGCTGTAGAGAGCAATGAGGTCACTCCTGAGCCTCCTCCTCTCCAAACAAGGCAAACTTAGAGTCCTTACCTGCTTCTCAGAGGACATTCTTTCCAGTTCTTTCACCAGCTTTTTTCCCCTCCTCTGGATGTATTAAAGTACCCTAACACTCTTCTCAAATTGTGTGGCCCAGAACTACACAGCCATAATACACAAGGTGAGACCACACCAATCCTAAATAAAGTAGCATAGTCCCCTTTTATGACCAGCTGGTTATGCTGTGTATGATACACCCCAGGATGCTGTTTGCCCTGGGTGCTGCCAGGGCACATGGCTGACTGATCTCTGTGTTCTGCTCCTCAGTCATGAAGAGAATCATGCTGGTAGAAAAATCAGTTCCATGCCCTGTGAGGTCAGCTGCCTGACACTGCCTCTGGGAAGGCCAGGGAGTGGGAAGCCATGAGTAGCCCTCTCTTCTGTCAGCCTTTCTAGCTAACAAGAATCCCCTAACTGCACAGATTTCCTTATACAATACCCTGGCAAAATCCTGTCTGATAACCTCAGATGAACAGAGCAGTCTTAAGGAGGTAGACAAGCCTAAGAACAGTTAACTGGAATCAGAATAAATGGGAAAAAAAAATTACATCAACCTTTAGTTTTATCCTGCTTCACTTCTCTCCTGCATCATGGTTATAAAGGGTTATATAAATGTGTTTTTATTTCTGTGGGACAGAAGGAGAGCCCATTAGAAAATATTGCAGAAGGGACCCCTAAACCCCTCCATCAGATAGTGTTGAATAAGCACTTTGATCCATTGACTGTGAAGGAGCTATTTTCTTTAACATCTCATATCAGTAGCTGATATCAGGCAGGATGAATCTGAAAGACTATACCCAACCTCCAACATATTCCCTCTATTCCCTCTCCACTATCCTCTTTCATTCTTATGCCAGCCTTCTCAGCATGTATCCTCAGTTGTCCCAGTGCTGTAGTCATTTCTTAACGGTGAAAATAGGACTTAATATTCTTCCTTTGTGTTCCTTGTAGCTTAGACAGGCGACCTTCATCCTGAAGGAAATACAACTCACACAAAGCAAAGCTTGTTTCTGCCTCTCAGCTGGTCAGCTCATTGGCAGTCTTGAAGCAGAGAGTATTTCTACTAAACTCAGTGGAGCTAGAACTGATTAGCACCAAAGTGAGGGATTCAAAAATCTACAACTTTGCCAAGGAGCAAAGGTGGGCAGCTCAGCTATTAAATATCTTTACAAGGCAATAGATCTTTCTTCCATTAGAAAGTCACCTTGAGCACACCCTTAAATTACAAGCTGCTGAGTCTTAGAAGTTCCAGAAGAACTGTATGTGTTTTTTCTTAGGTACAACCAATCTGCATCCATGGAAATAGCAGGCAAAAATAAAGTCCATTTTCTGCATTGGTATCTATCATATGCTGAGGATAGCTTAAATAGCAAATTCCATGTACTTGTTCTCCTATGCCCCTTGATATATGTTAAACCAAACCCAACTCCCTCAAAACATTTTAGTTACAGTTGATAAAGTACAATGTAAAATACAATTACAGATAGTGACTTTGAGCTGACCTTTTGTTCTTAGTGTTAAAAATAGAGGGCTAGAACATGACTTTGATTTTTTTGAAAACTGAATATTCCAACAAAATGAGGCATAGGAAATGACTTAGACTTTTGTGTCAACATATTTGCCAGGAGGCTGATGAGAACAGGACAAAAGTGTCAATATTTCAAAGAGTTTTCATCATTAATATTCTCAGACAGATTTAATGAAATCATTTAGCAGAAATATTCAAGCATCACTAAAACCAGAAGGTATGACTTTAGTAGTAGATGGTACATATTTATTTTAGAGCTGAAATTATTTTCTTTATTATAAGGTTTCTTTGAATTTTTAAGGTCTCTAGTTCAACTAATAGGTGTGACAAAATTTGAGTGGTAGTAGTTTATAGCACACACAAAAGCTTCAAGGCATTTTTCTTTTCTAAAAATAATTCCTGTGAAACAGCCCTATGGTTATAGAATAAAATCTTTTAGAAGACTTTTAGAAAGAAAAAAAAAAAAGAAATAGTACAAGCACAGGTCTTATTTTCCTTGAAAACAGCAAAGAATGTGGGATGCTGTTGGTACAAAAACATTAGCTAACTGCGTTCTTCACGGGACTTAAAAAAACTATCAATAAAAGCTGTCACTTGAAAATTACCTTTATGTATATATTTAAAAGTCTAAAAAAAAGATTTATTGAGCAGCTAAAAAATCTGGAGTACTGTTTATTTATTAATTCTGACAGTTGGCTCCCAGGTGAAATTGTTATTCTTAATTAATTAGATAGAGAAAAAGATGCACAAATTTGCATTAATCAGTTGTTTCCAAGAGCTATTTAATGTCATGAAAACAATACTTAAAAACAAAAATAGTCTGAGGTTGCTTAATCTTATATATGTGATTAGTTTTGCACATGTCCATGACAGTGCCTGCACGTTTTAAAAAGTCTTTTTAAAACATACATGAATACACCTAGCAGGTTTTAATTTGTGTATAATAATCTGTTGATCTTCTCAGCTTGCTTGACTATGTCATTTGTATGAAAACCCAAGGTAAGCTGATCCAACACTCAGACACAGAGTACAGTACATGTGATTGCAGCCCTAAAGACTCCAATATCACTTCAGAGTGACACCTTCAAAAATGACAGCTGTACAAGTGAAGGAATTTTGCCTTCTTGCCCCTAACTGTAAGAGGATTACTGCTACACAGGCACATTCACCTGTTAATGGTAAAAATCTTTGTCCATATACTGCACTGGAAAAAAAAAACAACTAGGGCTCTGAATAATAGATTGTATGAAACATGGAAGATTCATATAAAGAAAGGGATCTTTTAAGACAGAAAGAAGTATCTTTGTGTATGTTAAGGAAGATAAGGATAGGAAATGAAACTACACACATTACAAACTAAAAAAAGAGGGTGACATCTAACTGGTGTTTTTTCAAACTGTCCATATTTGTCCTCTAAAGTCCAGTTAAAGGTTTCACAATGTCTTAAGTAGTCAATCCCTCCCTGAGTATGAATGTAGGAACAGACAAAAAGCACAAATAAAAAAATTTAAGAAATTAGAAATTAAGCAAAGAGGAAAAGGCATTACAACGGGTGCTGCAAAGGTGTATGTTTGGTTTTTGGGTTGTTTTTTTTTTTTTGTTAGCACACATTGAAAAACATTCATTGAAATCAGATTTTTTTTCAAAGTGATCCTTCTTTTACTTCCCCACCCTCTCTACCCCCTCTATCACTCCTGTGCTCTGTGGAGCATTGAACCTTTGCATGGAAACCACCTGTAGACAATAGCTACCTCTTCCACTATTCATGCAGTTCAAATTTCCTCTTATGCATTACCTGACACGTTTCTTCTCTTCTATTCTATTCAGCATTCCATGCACACTTTCCCCTCCATCTTTTTCTTTAGGAAAAAAAAACAAAACATCAACAGGCCAAACTCTTGTCTCTTTCAATTCCCTTCTCTAGCAAGAGAAAATCTGCAGGATTACAAGGGAGAACTTTAGAATAAAATAGAGTAAACAAAAATTTTGGGCCTATTTATAGAAAGGGAGTAAAGAGAAGATAAATCAGCCTAAAACTATTGAGTTAGTCCCTCCTGCCTTCCTGAGGAGACAGATAGCATAATGATTCATGAGCTTTTGGCCTAAGGGAGTCAGAGCAAAGCACAAATGCAGGCACAAGAGCCTGAAAAACCTTCAGCCTGTAAAATACCTGTGGGAAATATTTTGATAAGAGGTGTCTCAAAAGCCAGTGTAATTGCTTGAAGTCCTTAAAGAGGAAATTGCCATCCTTTAGGAACAATCCTAAAAGACTTAGATAATTATTTTCAAAACTACCATACATATATAAGGTACACTTGTTAGTATCTGTTGTCCTTATTCAGTAATTTCTCATTTCAGATTTTAAGTCTGAAGGAAACTTCCTGTCATAAGTATAATTTTTTTTCTGACAATACTAACTATTTGCATATATCTAGGTAATTTACCTCATCTGTTGAATCTTCAGTTTACAAGTAAGCAATCTGTGATCTGTAGGTCGTGGAAATATATTACACTCTAAGTTATTTGGTACATTAAAACTAAATTAAATAAAAAAATAGACACATACTAGAAAATACAAATTAATCCCTTGGTGTAGGGAAGCTTGGGAAGATTCCTGGGCTGGAACCATTCTCTAGGGAAGACTAGCCAGAGGAACTGCAAAAGCAAGAATAGGTTGTGGGATTTTTTTCAAAAACAAAAACAAAAGAATAAAACCAACAAGAAGCCACCCAAAAACTTAAAAAGGAAAAAATCAAATTATTAAATTATTCTGAGCACATTAACACCCAAACCAGACTTAGAATCTGGGGACTGGAAGGTAATAAGTATGAAATCAAATTGTAAATCAATGTCCAGGGAACAAGAAAGAAATAATATAAAACTTCCATGTCAAGTAAGTTGGTTGAATTTATAATAAAAAATAGAACAAGAAGACATAACGATAACTGTGCTATGATGGGGAAAGATACAGAACAAGCAGTAAAACTGAAGACTTAATTTGAAATTTCTGAATGTTGTTAGAGATTTGATCCTGTTGCTACTACACAGAAGACTGTAATGGAAAATTAGAAATAAAGCAGGGAAAAATGATCTCCTTTTACACGATCCACAAATAGATTTATAATGGGAAGGCCTCCATGAAAACCAACCTGAGAGTCTCAAATGAAAGACTAAAAATCTATACTGGATGGCTATGTGGGGTTTGGTTAGATCTTAATCTTGAACTCTTGAGATCTTTATAAACCAACAATAAGCTCTATTAAACTGTAAAAGATGTCACAAAAGAATTTGAGACTAAACTGACAGAAGGATACCGTGATCAAATCATTGATCAACCTGAATGACTGGATGCCTTTGAGAAGGAAACAAGTGCTGAATGAAAAGAAGTAAAACCTTTTAATTAATGATCAGAGATAGAATCAAGTCACGTGGTTGCAATTTTCAATGATACATGTGCATGGAGTTACGTCTTTCAGTTCTTTAAGACTTCAACTCTGAGGATGCCTCATATATATCCTTAGTAATTATATCCTCTGCAATAAATGCATCAGCTATGTTAATATCAGCTCTGCCTACAGCTCCTAACTCCTCCAGAAGTTTTCAGAGTCAAAAGTTTTCAAAATATCATGGCTGATCTGCTGATGTTTATGGTTATTTTAAAATGTCATAGCCTCATAAACTTCATCACTCTTTACTACCACTATTATACCATTTTGTGCCATAAAACATTAATATCTGAATACTCTGATTGTTTGGAACTTTCTAGGTGAATTTGGGAAAAAATAGTAATCTTTGAGTGAATTTATGAATATCTAAGAAGGAAGAATAAAGAAGGACAGAGCTTAAAAAAATCTGAATTCAAACAATTTTTACTTCCAGAGCAATGCAAAATAACTATCAAGAGTACCTGGAGATTTTCAAAACCCAAAACCTCATAAATACTTAAATTCCATTATTTAAAAGAAAAGTACATTTGTACTGGGTGCAGGTGCCCAGGCACTGCAGCAGGACTTGCAGGAAGGTCTCTGTGAGAAGAGACTGAGGCTGCTCCATGCTGGTTCCATCTGGTTCTGACAGAACCCCCTCAGTGCATGGCTGGACCAAGGCTGTGGTGAAAAAATGAAAAAAAGGGCAAAATCACCAGAGGGCAAAGTGGATGTGCAGTGCACGAAACAGCTCTGGGAACGTCAAGGTGAGACAAGAGGGGAGAGAATGAGGTATTCCTGGTGCTGCAGCAGAGATTACCCTGCAGGTCATGGTGACACCATGCTGAAGGAGGAATTCCTGAGCAGGCTGTAGAAGGACCCATGCAGGAGCAGGGGTACAGTGTCAGGAGGAAGGACCTTTAGAGTGGAGCTCCAATGTAATGACCTCAAGCTCCGTTCCTCATCACCTGAACCTTTTGGGGCAGAGTAGGGGACATAAAGGAGTTGACACAAATGCAGTGAAGTTGAGCCTTACGCTGGGTAAAAAATGGTGGTGTTTTGTTTCTCTTTCTCATTGTCCAGCTTGATTTTAATTGTCAAAAAAAGAAGTTGTCCCCAGTTAAAGTTTGTTTTTCCCAATGTAACTGGTAAGCCATGTCCCTGTCTTTACCTCAACCCACAAGATTTTTCATCTGATTTTCTCCCCTCATCCTATTGAGAAGGGGGAGGAAGAGAACAGTTGGGTGGGGACTGACAGCCAGCGGAGGTCAACCTACCACGACATTATATGCATCCTAAACCTCCAAGTCTCCAATCCAGGCAAAGTTGCTGCAAAATCTGGTTATATATGAAGAAAATGAGAAGATTAATCTTGAGGTGCCATGTATAAATTTTTGAAACATATTTACGTCTAGATACAAATGGCATTACATTTGAATACTTATACTGAGAATTAAGTTTTGGTGTATAAAATACATTCTGTTGTAATGATGTAACTTAAGGAGAACATGGAAAAAAATATTTTTAATATGATAATATTGTAGCATTTAATATTCTTTATTTCAAAATGCAATTGTGGGTTACATATATATTTATCTTATATTCTGGTCACTTGCAGTTACATTTCCTGTGGGAAAATCACTTAGGAGACATTTGAGCTTTAAAAATACAAAACATTTCAGTCAGACTATAACACCATGATACTGACTTGTTGATTTAAAGCTATACACTGGTGGAAGAGAAATATAAAGTTATAAAAAAAACAAAGATTGGAATGATTTTGTAAAATATTGAATCAGGCAGCAATGACAACCAGCAGCCATACTCATTTACATAAAAAAAAAGTCTGAGATTAAAGTCCATTACATAGAGCCTTTTGATGTTATAAAATGAGTTTTAGTGGTAAAGCATTAACTATGAAAGCTTTAGATTCTATGGCAGTTACTTTCCATGTAGCTGAGAGTTATGCTTTGCTGTTGAATCCTTTGGAGAAGCCCATCTCAGATTGGAAAATAATTCTGGAGCATATTACAAACCATTATGTAACACAAATATTATTAAAATTACATCAAACTCACAGCTGCAGTTGAAGGACCAAAGTATAGAGGATGAAGGATCCCCTTCAGTTTAATTATGTTCATGTGGGGGGAATGTAAGAAAACTTGAATGGAAGAAAAATTATTCTATCTCAACTCAAAACATGTATGGTGAGAAGCATTTGTCTCACATGAATGATAATAATTATATTAGTTACATTCAAATTTTTTTCAATCAGATTTCACACTCCCAATCTGATTCATTGCTTCAAAATTATGGTACTAACAGGAGGATGGAAGGCTAACATAAATCTGCACAATAGGCATACTGCTATTTAGTTACTGGTTCTCTAGTTACTCATTACTGGTATGTCAGAAAAACCAAACCTGTTTTTTAAATGTATTTTTAAACATTGCCTTTTATCTTTTATTCTTCATCAACAGTGAAAGTCTAGAAATGACAGTTTTGGTTACATTTTACTTTTATTTCCTGTGGACTATACACGGACACACATTAATTTGTAAATAAACATTTTTCATCTTTGGCTAGTTATTGAATGTAGTAACACATGTTCAAACAAAATTAAAATATTATGAAAAAATACTATTTCAACAACTTTGTGCTCATAAAGATAGCAAGCTATGCAGAAAATATACATTTCCACATAAAAGGTGGCAACAAATACAATTCCAGATTTTTCCCTCCTGATTTAGTGTTGGATCAAGGCCGATCATACTCAGAGAATATACCCCCTGTCTGTTAGTTAACTAGCACAGTTTCAGCACCTATTTTCTCTTCCAATGAAGAAATGGGACAAAACAGTCTCTGCAGAGATACTAAACTCTCCAGAACATCTGGTCTGATTTTTGGAAATGGTTCCCCACCCTCTGTTAATTCCTAAATTTTGCAAAGAAGTTTCTGGAGAGTTTGCCTGTTGACTCAGGCCAAAAGTGTGCCAGCAGTCTTTCCAGAAATTCTATAGTACTGACAACAGTAATCAGAAATGTTTATTGAAACAGTTTAATTTACTAATATAGGCATATATTTTTCTTCTATAGGATTGCATGTCATTGGATTTATATAGACTGCTGAAACATACCAACTGCTAAATGTAACTGGTTGTATCCTAGATTTAGCACTGGCAGATTTCTGAAAGATAACAGCTATGGCTTGGGCATTCAGCATGAAAGGGTCACCTACAGAGGTTCTCACAGATTTCACTTCTGCTATGTGACAGGTACTGACTGACGCCTGTCAAATGTTTGTTTTCTTGTCCATGTCTGAGAAAACAGATTAGTGAGATATGTTTTTGAGGGCTTTTTAATACATGTGTGCATTTGTTTAAATATATTTGTGCTTGAATATGCACAAGAAGAAAGGTCAAATTGCTAGGTCAGTGGCAATCATGCTGTGTCTTGCTCTTGCATGGCATCACCCTTTGAGAAAGTTTTGATTTTTTCACAAGCAAGTTATGCTCTCACTATTTTTGCTCTGGAACTGTATGTGATAGTACCTAACAGTGAAAGTTAATCCCTCTGTAACTGCAATTAATCTTCTGGCATATATGGATCTAAGTAGCAGAGCATGTCAAATACAAAGACCAAGCAGTTGACAACTCTGAATAACTGAAGCATGCAGTGCTACTGAGAAGAAAATTACTATTTTCCTGCATTGGAAATTCTCTGAGCCCCTTGGTTCAAGAAGGACAGGGAACTGCTTGGAAGTGTCCAGCACAGAGCCACAAAGATGATTAAAGGACTGGAACATCTTTATGAGGAAAGGCTGGGTCCCTTCCACTTGGAGAAGAGCAGAATGAGGAGTGGCCTCATTAATATTTACAAATATGTAAGGGGTGAGTGCCAGGAGGATGCAGACAGACTCTTCTCAGTGATGTCCAATGATAGGACAAGGGGCAACAGATATAAGCCTGAGCATAGGAGGCTCCATATAAATGTGAGGAACAATTTTTTTTATTGCCCAGGCTGCCCAGGGAGGTTGTGGAGTCTCCTTCCCTGCAGACATTCAAAACCCACCTGGACATGTTCCTGTGTGACCTACAGTCAGTGATCCTACCATGGCAGGGGTGTTGGACTCAGTGATGTTTTGAGGTCCTTTCCAACCTCTAACAGTCTGTGATTCTGTGATTTTCTAGAGAGGCAGGAGTATTCCTGGTACTGAAGAGTCTGTACTCAGAAATACTCCTTGGTGGAGTATGGTCAGGTGATATAATCCGAAATTTGTAAGAATGGTACATCCAGCAATGAGGAAAGATAACCTCATCCTGCAGGATGTTGCAGTGACAAAAATATCATCACTCTGCAGAATTTGCCAGCTAAAGTGTAGAAAAGCTTTTCACCTTGGGTCTATTTCTCCAGTCTAGTAGCATCCAGTATCTTACATCCTGATACAAAATCTGTCCCTTGTACAATTTACAGAAAAAACAGAAGTTTAACAAAACTAGACTCTACCCCACTTCCATATTTTTTTTTCCAACAATAAAGCATGTTTCCTTATTCCTTGATATCTCTTCCAAAAGTATCTTTGACACCAGCCTTGGCTTGACATTGAGAACAAGTTATGACATATCACATAAAATATTTTTCTTATACTTGAGAAATATTTTTCTTTCTACTCAAACCACATTCACACCACCACCCTCCAAGCATTTATTCATCTTCTTTATCTTGGTGATTAATTCCCACATCCTGTCATCTTGTGTGCATAGTCAATATTCATACTATTTTCTTTGTTTGTTTGTTTTACTCAAGTCACCAGTCTTTATGGATGAATCTTCTAGAAATGACCCTTTGAACTTCAGGGAGGAACTTCCACTATTCTAGAATAAACTCTCTGCCTGGAAGGAATGTCTTTGAAGTTTTCAGCAGGGAGGTTTTGACACAAGTCTGCAGTCTCAGCATTTACGTAAAAGTGAAATAGCCCCCAGACCCCACAATTAGAACAATTCTTTAATTTACTAAAATTACAGTTCAAATACAGCCCCAGATTTCTGAATACTTTTTATTTCTACACTTTGCAAACCCAAATGAATAACTGAACTAATTTCAGATATAACTGAATGACCCCATAAACAGAATAGATTCTGATAATCAGCAGGGACTGCAGAGCAGTTTTCTGGCATCATTGCAGTTTCTTTCCTTGCACATTAGGACTTGCAGAAAGCATCTCAGGATAGTTGGTAGAAAGAGGCAGGAAGTTTACCGCACACTTGCACATTCCGAGTGTTCACTCCTGCAGAGTGAGGTCACTAAGTCCTGGAAAGACATCTAAGAGAGTTGAACTAATCTCATAAACTGACATCATCTGAGAGGAATTAGAGAAAGACGTACGGGAAAAACAGATTATTAGTATTATTGAAAAGCCACATAGCACAAATAAAAATAAGTACCTTAGAATGCCTGCAGGCAGCTTGAATGATAGGCTGAGTGTTATTTCATAACTATTTATAGGGTGGGCTTTGTTTAATTATGACTTTAGTACATCAAATTGAGAACTAGGGTCAGTATGAAAAGCAATAGGAAGCCAGATATAATTGTTCAGCAGGGATGCTGATGATTGTCTGAATCATCAGTTTAAGACTGACAAAGTCATGCAAATTGAATGAATTCAAAATGGATCATGCACTTCACGTGACCTCCACAGGACTCCGTGTACTATATGACACAGGGTCAAGTCTAGGTTTTGGGGTTTTTTGTTTTTGGTTTTTTGGTTTTTCTTAAGGAGTACACTGAATTTATGACTTAAAAAAAAACAAACAGTTGCTGAGAGCAAATATATTTTAAAAATATCCATGTGATTTGGTTTACCACAAAGAAGGAAAGACAACTTTAATCAATCTCAAGTTGGAACAACGTGTTCATTTCTTTCATATGTGACTTTCTAGCCTAATCCAATTAAGATCACATTATATTGGTAAAATAAATCCCTTTCTTTTATATATAAATCAGCTGTCTGGGTTGTAATTTATAAAATAAAACTCATTGAAGCAAACAAAAGAGATATTTGGATTGTGGCAGAGTTGAAACTAAGAGAAATTATCTGTACGATATTTAGAACAAATTTCCACCTCTTCTCAAATTTGTATTTTAATGTGACATAGAATGACATGGATAGGATCCTTCACATAGCTTCAAAACAGGAGACACACACTGTGATTTATTCCTGGATCTACTGGAACTGAATGGTTGACACAGTCAGGACTAAGCCCAAGGAAGATTTGCTGTATGGAGTTTAAGCGGTGATGTTCATAATTCTTTTTAAAGTGTGTGCTGAGATGATCCTTGAGAAGGATGTTCTGTGAATGTGTTACATAAACATTACCAGAGTAATGTAAAGTATGCACTGGTTTTAAAGATGCTTAAAGTATAAAAGGCACTATCTTCCAGTTTCCTGATAACTGCATCTTAGTGTCATCAAGGCGATACCTAACACTTCTGTAGGAAGTCCAGGCACGTACAATCAGCTTGAGGTAGAAGCCAGGGACATTGGCCCTTGAGATATCTAAAATGAGTTAATCATTGCTGAGTGCAGTGTGGCATCCATCACCACAACCAGAGAAAAGCAAAGCATCAGCCAAGACCACTAAAATCCCAGACAGAGAGGAGGCTTTCTCAAGTAGCCACAGCCAGCAAGGCTGTGCTTTGCCTGTGCCCCGAACGCTGCTGATAGGGGGTTGAGATGTGATCTGAGTTCTTCAAAATGTTCACTCATCCTTTGAATTGCTGTTGCAGAAAACAATTGCACCAATTGTTGTACCATTTCCCTGGTGAATTTTGCATTGAGTTGAGAAAGGAATACTGCTCTACTTGCTAAATTTTGCCTTGCAAAAAAGAGCATAAATCTAATGGATTAAGTTAGTTAACAGCCATTCATATGAGGATAAACTTGAGCCCTTCCTTGCAACCATGTCTTGACTTTTTTAACCACTGAAAAGGGGAAAGTAAAGCTTCCTTATCGGTAGTATAACTTTACTATCTCAGTCTTGAGGAACTTTTTTATGAAACAGATCAATAGAAAATAATTTGAACGAGTGGCACTGAAAGCTCACCCACAACATCCACAGAAAATGTTAAGGAAAGTGGAATGAATATATGAAGCCTGAAATAATGAACAAATAAGTGCCTCGGTAAATCATGAATCAAACCCTTTTTCATTAGGGGTAAAAAAAGTAAAAAAACCAAAACATAGTCACTTCATACACAGAAATTATTGTACATGCTGTTGGACAGAAACATTTCAATAACAGCAGATGAAATAAATGAAAATACATGAAATAAATGAAATTTAAAATAAATGGGTTGATAACCACTTCCATCTGGAGAGCTGTGAGACAGACAGTTTGGACAAGTAAGTATATTCAGGTTTTTAGAGCCTTTCTCACATTGTGGTCTTTATATTTCTTGTCCTTAAAAATTAATATTTTAAGCTGTAAAAATATTGTAATTCCACACATTTCTTTTATTATTTACAAATTATACCTAGCCATTAAGACTGTTTCTTCCAAAATGATTTCTAATACTATATCTAGGATACTTTCACTTCCCTTTCATCAATATTTAATATCACATTAAAGAGAATAATTTTTTAGTACTCCTGATATGGGAACAGTTTCTCTCTTTCATAGGAGACAGCAAAGAATGTATGAGCCATGTAAGTCAGAGCTTTTGAGGGAAGGTTTTGAAAGCCTCCTTCTTGTGACTTCAGTTCTCCAATTTATTCCCTTTCAGGCAACTGGATTAGAAGGAGAAAGGGAACTGGTAAGAAACTTAGTGATCTGTGGAAGAAGACGAAAAATATTGCATGAGCTCCAAGCTCTAGCTACTTATTAAAATTGACTTTTCAAAGGGAGCAGTGCTGGCTGGATCAGGTGGAGGCAATGCTGCCTCACATCTCTGAAACATTTCACACTTATTTTAGAATGATGTCCTGTAATACTGGTGGACATCTGCTACAGAATATTACACATCAGGGGTGGGATTTAGCTTAAGATTTATAAAATTAATTTTTTAGTACCGATCTAATACAGACTAGAAAAGCAGTTCTGCTCACCATAAAATAGATATCTTGTGTATGTCTAGCTGAATAAATCTTTAGGATCCACTGACCATGCTGACTAGTTTGCCAATAGCTATAATCAGAGTTTAAGCATCTGGCAGATGTGTCAGTTCTTAAATTTAAGAACCAGACTGTGAATCACATAGGTCTGTAGTAGCCACCTATACAACAGAGGTTATAACTAGCATCATAGATAAAAGAGCCCTGTGTTATGATGAATAGGCAACACCATCATTTATTTCCTTTCAGTTTTACCTTTCACTTCCTTTCAAGGTTTTGAAATTAATCTGACCCGGTTTTGTTGCTGGCAAAATGCTGAACTAAAGCTTTTGTTTATTTAAACCACTTCAGCAGAAAAAGAGAAGGAAGGAGGCAATTAAATTCTACTGGAACTGTAATCTGCAATTTATGTATGCCAGTTCTGTATGGACAGGAGTTACGGAGAGAATATGTTTTATATAGCAGGACATATGGCCTCAGTTTTCACGGCTATTGAAAATAAAACCAAATTGTCTACTCTCCGTTCATATTAATATAAATGACATAGATTTCTAGTTAAGCCAATAGCTTTGCAGTGGTTTTACTTCACTATAAGTTGGAAGAGAAAAAGGCTCCATAACTTAATTCTTGTGTCTTCTATGCTGGCTTTACAGAATCACAGATTTATCAATTTCAGCTGTATTACTTCTGGCTTGCATCTATAAAGCTAAGTGGAGAAATTGATATACAGGTAGTTTTTAAAATAATATATAAGAAACTACAGCTTGTGAAAAAGTCACACTTTTTGCATGTTCATTCTCAGTAACTGAGCGAAGATTTAGTAATGCAATATATCAATTAAATGTGCCATTTCAAACTAAAAAATCCAACACCCTAGTGAAAATACATTCTACTTTCCATTTGGAGTATTGTTTGGAATGGTTATTGTTTGCTAATTTGGGAGTTTGTTAATTTGAGGTTCATTATACTGGAGCACAAAGCAAAGGACTATGCCATAATGTGGTTTTTAGATTAGTTCTGTATGGAGAAAGTGTCAGCACAATGCCTTACAAGGTGTTTACAGGAAATGCTATATTTTTTTCTCAGTTTTGAACTTCTGGCTAATTTTGCATTTTCAGAAAGGTCCATTATTATGAATGCGTTCCATTGCAAATTTTCACTCTAATTTTCAGAATTCCCACCTACAGGGTAGGACTGCTTTCTAATTCCTTTAATTGTAATCTCTTTCACCAGTCACAGCCTAGTTGTGTGCTTTTTTTTATTTTATTTTATTCATGACATGTTTCAAATGAACAATACAAATTTACACCCTCCACTTGACTCCAAAATCATTAACCTATGGTCAAGTTTTGCTTTAGCTGGTCATTTAAAAATCTCAGAATACTGTCATGAACAAATTAATGCCTCAGACACAGAAATTTGACTTTTTTCCTACAAATTCAGAACTTTCTGTCTGAAGGATTCTACAGCCTGAGTATCAGACTAGATAGTTGCATAGTTTCCATCTCAATTTATATCTTCTAACATTATATCTTCTAACATACAGAATAGTCCAAATAATATAAACTTTAAAATATTGGCCAGTTTTAAACAGACTATTGTAAGAATAATGGCAGAACATGGCAGATATTTGTTGATATATTTAGTTAATTAATCAAGACAAGATTACTGTGTTGTTTGCATTGCACAATATCTAATTCCCTGAGTACTTCTGTGAGGGCCAGAGGTGCTGTGAAGATCTCTGTTACTGAATTGCAGGAACAACTACCTGGAGCTCTGAAGGACTTTGCTCTGTTCCTTTACTGCCAAAATCCTCTCAGACTGGTTTGTACAAAGCAAGTCATCTTCCTGGGCAAAAGTCTCACTCCTCTCGTGGCCAGCCATAATTCTTGCAATTACAGTCCTGAAAAAAAACATTATTACATGTGACAAGGACATATTATGTGACCATAAGGTTTTGGTGGGGTTTTTCTGTTTGTTTTGGTTTGTTTTTTTAAGGTAATGATCATTATTTTTAACTATATTATTCATGCTATTTTATTTAGAGGTTGATATTCTGCACAGGTTTATCACTTTCTGTGACTTTATGGCACACTTTCAAGGGTTGAAGTCTCTTGATCTGTCAGACAAACCACAATTTCAAATTTTTTAAATGTTATTAAAAAATTTGCAAGCATAGAAAAAAAGATCCACCACCAAGCCACAGCTACTCTTTGTTTAGAAATGTAAAAACAAATATTGGGGGGCAGGCAGTGTGTCTCTATGACGGTTACTGAATGTCCTAAGTGTTGACCCTGCAATGGAATCCAGAGAGGGAAACAACTGTCCTATAAAGAGTTGTTTGATTACCTTCTGTGTAATTCGAGTTCAACATGTCATTCTGGCAGCTCAGTGGCTCTGGTACTTCTACCCAAGGCCATGATCTGACAAAACAAGCCTGAGAAAACAGAATTTGATCATGAAACACTTTTATAGAGGTTATAATTTCCACTGGGTAAGTCTGCAGAGTGTCCTTGGAAAACTCTCCTTTTTTTTATGCCAGCTGTAACTAAACGCACACAAATTAAGAATGAGCTACCAGGTGGTAGGGACATAGTTCTTTAGAAAAAACAGAACCTGCACTCAGCAGAAAGGTATTTGGCATTACATGCTATAGCAAAATATGATTATTTTGAATATTTTACAAAATATGGGTAAAAGTAATTTCAGTTAATTTAGACACAAAGAAGTGCAACACAATGAAAGTTAATACATAACACCAAAAAAATCCCCCAAAAACAAAAAACCAAAAGACATTTTATAGAGTTATTTTTGCATAATTGTAGAGATACATCATTGCTTTTTTAAAACTAGGCTACTCCTCTCCTCATTACACAGTTACATCACTAATAATTAAATCAATTCTGACTTGTAACATTCATTACAACAACAAAGAAACAAATAGAAAGCAGTAGGTACTCTGCCAAGGGTGCCGAGGGTTACCCCATAAAAGAGAGTAAATTGATGAAATTTTCTTTACTGGAGATGGTGTCAGAAGAAGCAGATACACTCTGCTTACTGCTGTCAGCTTTCCTCTTCCTGGAAATCAGTGAGGCTATTATGCCAGTTTATTAGTTCTTTAGTTTCCAGAAACTAGGAAAGGCATTTTTCTTCCTGGATTACTCTTTGCTCAGGGCAAATTGTGTATTTTGCAATTAATCCAGTCACAATATCTTCTAAAGAACGCATTTCATGCATGCAGCAGCCAAATATATCTTTAGTGAATGCACCTCCAGACTCTATATACAACATAATGTCACCTTCAGTCACAAAGCCTGACCACAGCTGAGGCTCAGAGTAGTGTCCATTAAGAATGGAAGAGTTTTTTTCAAAATTTTCACAAGCTAAGACTAAGATACATGGAAACACCTCTCTGCAAGACAATCTAGTAGATTCCCTATAATATTTTGGAAATTTGCTTCCTAATAGGGTCTACAGCAGTATCAGCACAAGTTCACAGAATCACAGAACCACATAAAGTTAGGGGCTGGAAGGGACCTTGAAAGATAATCGAGTCTAACCCCTCACCAGAGCAGGGTCACCTACAGGAGGTCACAGTAAAGCATCCAGGTGGGTTTTGAATGTCTCCAGAGAAGGAGACTCCACAACCTGCCAGTTTTCCAGCACCACATCCTAAGTTACTTCACTGGAAATCTAGAAACCCATGGGACCCATGGAGCAAAGATTTTGTGTTTGAGTCTTATGTAATCATACCCAGCAGAATGCAGGAGCACTTTGCTCACCTCATCATCCATTCTCTCCCCTTGTAGATGTGTTCCCTCCTCATGTGCAGGACTGGGGTGAGCTCAGCAGGGAGGGGACACAGCTGTCATCTTACATTATAACCATAAAATGGTTTGGTTTGGAAGGGACTTTGAATATCATCTAGTTCCAACATCCTGCTTGGGCAGGGATACCTCCCATGAGACCAGGTTGCTTTAGCAACCATTAGCAGGCGACTTGCCTGTTAATTCCTAAGTTGACAACTTTCAGATGCAGGGCACCCCTGAGGTGCTCACAGCTCTCACTGAGCTCCACTGAAGCTAGAGTCAGACCTCTATTTTGAACACATGGTCCTCTCTTCCTGAAAGCCATTAATCTTCCTCTGATTAGCCCTGATTGCATTTCTATTTCAAGACAGCAGATAATTGAAGATTCTTGTAACTATGCATCCTTTAAAGTTACCAGAGACATCCAAAGCTGTGAAGAGAAGAAATGTAAAATGTTGAACTACAGTTCCAGAGACCATCTAATAAAAAATAAATAAAAAAAACCAACAAAAGACAAAACCTGAAAACTCAACAGCAAAGATTTATAGTAATATTTCTGATGACTGTCTGCTATAGATCCCTATCATATTGTTTGAACTTTGCAGTGAGCCTAGAAATAGGTTTTTAACTCCACAACTTTCACTCCAGTTCTGAGAAGTAAAGCTGCACCATCATAACATATAACTGATGTGTAAGTGTTCTGCAAGACACATTTTTGAAGCCTCTTTTACTAATTGCCAATTATTGTAAATAAATAAATAATTCTTTTATTCCTTCATGTATAATTTCTTTGCTTTGTAAAGGACAGATTTATGGTTTATCCCAGAATAATATAATGACAATATCTCCAGGTGATAGGTAATTGTCACAGAATTATAGAATCATAGAATTTTCAGGGTTAGAAGAGACCTTTAAGATCATCTAGTTCCAACCCCCCTGCCATGGGCAGGGACACCTCCCACTAGCTCAGATTGCTCAGAGCCCTGTCCAGCCTGGCCTTCAAAACTTCCAGGGATGGGGCTTCCACCACCTCTCTGGCAACCTGTTCCAGTGTCTCATCACCCTCATGGTGAAGAACTTCTGCCTAAAATCCAATCTAAAGGTACCCTCCTCTAGTTTGAATCCATGATAATTCCCATTGTACCCTGTCTTTGTTACAGGACAAAGTCATCAGCTAAGTGTGCAGTAGAAATACAAAACCATCTTGCAACAGATTGATGTTAATTTCACTTCCTTATAGCAATTAGCTATTTATTTATTTTTTTAAAAGCAGATAAAAATCAGTTTTTGTACTCATATCAGTTTTACCCATTTTGTGCAAGATATTTATACCCTGTCATACTGTTATCATAAAAGCTTTAGCAGGGAATATTTTGTCCAAATATCCAATTCCCTCATACCCTCACTTGTCAGCACAGAGACTAAAATAGATATCACACTTAAAATTCTCACCCTACTCTATTTCAAAATCAAATTCAAACTACCTTACAAGTGTAGACGAATTTCCAGTCCCATCTAATAAATTTTTCACCATACTTGTAGTAACAGTGACATGTGACCTGAAGCAATACATGCCCCTTGTATTGGAACATGGATATAAAAAAATAACTTATACTTTGTACATTTCTGGTAAGTCTATTCAAAAGAGGACACATTTACCTTTTGGAGATTGCTGAGATGCCAAGAATTCTGACAGCTGGAAATACCCACTCAAATTAAAATATTGCCTTTGCACATTCTTATAAGGCATGAGATATATTTTGGGTTAAGAAAGAAGTAATAATCACCAGTCTATATGTCCTGAAACAAGCAAGGTCAAAACAACCAGAAATGTGTATTTCAGAGGTAATAAGTATGTAATTAAGACATATGCCAGAGAAAATAGAGTTAATTATAGCTTCTTATATTTCTTTTAAAATTCTAGAGAACATTATCAGAAAACCAAATCAGGGCAGTAAGGAAAGAGGAAAGACTGAGGGAAGAATTTCTTTTAATTCCACTTCTAGATTTATATATATGTAAATATCTTTTTCTCTATTTTTATAAAACAACCCTATATAAATCAAAATTCATTTTTCATTTTTTAAAAAGATGCAAAATTACATCTGATACTCTAGTTCAGTAAATTTTGGGGGGAAATCTAGTTTACTACAAACAGATTACATTGGCCAAAAAGAAAATGTAAAGGTTACAAGAATGAAAAACAGTTTCATAAGAAAACTGCAAAGAGCTATTATGTTATTTAGAAAATGGTAAATAAAAATTGTAGTAAGATAATTTTACAATTTTAATGTGCTGGCGTTAAATTACTACTTTTCAAGAAAAGGCACCTGCATTAGCACTGGTGTTTTGTTTTGGTTTTATCTATTATGCTCTACTAGCAGCAGAGAATTACAGAATCAGGCTTTTATATCAAAGTCATTGAAGCAGAAGCATTGTTAAACTGCTCATGTAAATCTCCAAATGGGCAAGAGAAATGCAAGTGATGCACATTTCTATTTGACATGGAACAAATAAATATTGGCCAGAGGCTGGAAGCCACAGTATCCACAAGAAAAAAAATACTTCTCAAATGGTATAGCTAGGAAGAATTTGGATGAGACAAGCAGGAAGTATTTTGGTGAACCACTTTCCACAGGGTATATACAGCTCCAGTAGTACTCCAGGCAGATTTGTAGATGAGAGTCCTTATACTTGTAATTCTTAAACCTCCTAAACAATATGAAAAAGCTGCATATAGATTCTATGATGTAGCACCAACAGTATTCCACACAGTAAACACTAACTTGCTGCCTGCAGATCAAGGTATTAAAAAATATTCAATGACAGAAAAAAGAGCTAAATTCAAAGTCAAAGATGCATATTTTTTAACATTGAGAGTGATTAAGGTTGTTACAGATTCAGGGATTTCTTCCCCACTTGAGACCTTTCATACCATAATGGCTGCATCTTTCTCTCAAGAAACACCCTAGATCAGTCAGAAAATGTAAATAAGTCCATATATAATTCTTAACAAAATTATGTGATTTATATTATGCCAGATATGACAGCATGATCATAATATGTGGCCTTAATATTTATAAAACAATGAAATCATTTAGGGGTTAGTCATGCTAATTCTGCTTTCCAGCTAAGGAATAAAATCTCTTGCAAGAATATGCAGGTGAAGAAATCATGTGAGGAATAGGTAATCATTCTCAAGTGAGAAAAGATGATAAAATATAAAGGGGTTTATGAGATTTACTTTAATGTCCTTCCCATGTTGAAAATAGCATCTTCATTAATATTCATACATTTCAGACATTGCAATTGGTTGTTTGACAGATGTTAACACAGTGCAACTAGTAGGAAAAAAAGCAAATAAACAAAGTGATCCTATTAGAGCATGTGCAAACATGCTGTGTAAACAGCTGTTTATTATCTGCATCAAAGCAAAACCATCCAATCTCTCAGCAACTGAGCCACTAGAAGACCTCTACAACCACATGTCAGATTTTTCACCATGCAGAAATTACCAGTATGTAAAGAACAACTGTCTGGCAATCACAGTGGGTGAGGCTGTCATCTTCCATATTAAGGTCCATCTGACCATTGACTCTGGAATAATACAGGACTTGATTATTAATTCTCTGCTGTGATACACTAGTAATTAAAAATACCTGCATGGTACAGTAATGGGGAGGGCGTCACAGGCACATCTGTGGGTGTTTGGCAGAGTGGCAGGTAATGGACTTTTGACAGCTAACTGGTTAGACAACCCAGTATTTTGAGCTAGTAAACTGAAATTACCAAATTTAATGTTTATCACTAAAGTACTTGCAATGCTGACACTAAAATGTCATTCTTTAACCATCTTCCAAGATTTGACCTAGCAATTCTAAATTACTTGTGCTTAACTTAGATCACAACCTTAAGAAATCAAGAATAGATCTTTGTTGAAATACATTACTTTCCCAGTGCTGATAAATTTGAAGTTATTCCAGTTTAAAATGTTTCTAGTATCAGATAACCAGGTGTCAGACCTTTCTCTTTTACTTTGCTGTTTTAAAAACATGTTCCATATCAGAAACATTTTTTTCTTCCTAGGCATCAACACTTTCAATTTCCTACACTAAATACTTACATGGTAAGAAGATTTTTGGTATTAAGGAAAACACTTGTAGACTGTTAATAAGTTACTCTTCAGACCCCAGGAGGATAAATTAAATTGGCTGGATTTACTCAGTCACTTGCAGTACAGACAAGATTTCAGGGTGCCAGATAGAACTCATATATATTTTCTGAATCCATCTCAGTGTGAAATTTCACCTGAAAAATTTTCCTTGTGTGTATGATTAACCTGGACCCTGAGTTCCTGAATCCTGAATCATCTCCTCTAACACCCTAAATCAGTCTCAGTAAGAAGACTGACCTATTTCTAATTCATATTTCTCGGTTCCAAACTGCTCTTAGCACAAGTCTCACAGAATTCACTAGAAAAGTGTTTCCTAATTCCCTGCCTTCCTTCCATAATAGGAGGTTTGGAATAATTTTTTTACTGTGAGGGTGACAGAGCACTGGAACAGGATGCCCAGGCAGGTTGTGAAGTCTCCTTCCCCGGAGAAATTCAAAACCCACCTCGACACGTTAATGCAACCCTCTGCCAATGACCCTGTTCTGGCAGGGGTATTGAACTAGATGATTTTTTGAGGTCAGTTCCAACCCCTAAATTTCTATGATTCTATGAATCTATGAAAGTTGCTATGTAACATATTCTTAGTCATGCTCAATGAGTTTATCTGAAATATTCGTCATATTTTTTTTACTCTAAAATAAATATGCAAGCTCCTGAAATGTCCCAACCTGATGATGAGACCTACAATATGAGATATGGGAGTCAAATCTCTGTTGAGCCACATACTTTCAAGACCCCAACCTGCTCGGGTGTTCCCATCCCTTCTAGGGACAGTGGGCAGAATAGAGAACACCGCTGCACCACTATCAGAGTAAAGAGAGACCTCTTCTTCCAGGTGCAACCTACTTGTACTCCTTTCTTAAACCATCACAGTATAAATAAGGCAGAGGGAACAAAATTAGTTATGAGTAACAAAGGAAAATTGTCCTTCAGTAGCAATGTTAGAAAGCAATCAGTAGTAGTCTAAATTCCAAATGGAGCTGGCAATATCAGCCATTAGATTTAGAGCCCCTAGACCTTCTGAGACAAATGGAGCAAGAGGAAAAAAATAGTAAATAAAAGACATAACACAAGAATAAACAAATATACTGACAAAGAAGTACAAAGAAAACAACAGAGGCATACAAATAGAATGTCCTATGGAAAGTTTTTAACTAGGGAAAATCCACCTGCTTCTACATCATGAACTTTTTGTAAGGTTTAAATAAGAATCTAGGATTCCTCAAGTTTGTACCCGTAGCTTACAAAACTGCATTTTGTCTTTTTTTCTCTCTCTGCCTAGTGCCAAATAAATCTTGCACTATTTGTAACAATAATCCCACTATTTCACATTAAGGAACAAGAATTTTCCAATTCCAGCGTTACCTGTGAATAGTGTAAGCACCACACATGACAGTGGTAGCTGTAGTATAATTGAGATGAAAAAGGGCATGAATCCATTCTCCCTGGCACATATCACTAGTTGAGTTTTCTCACCACTGAAATAGCTGAAATTATCACTATTAATGTATATTAAGAAATCTCTGAGCAGATTAGGCTATTAGAGAGCCTAGTAGTAGAGACATCTGCAAGCAAATTGGAAAATCTCAGGCAGCCCTAAGTAGAAGACTTCCCCCCCCAGAGTCATGGCTTACTCAAGCTTAGGCAGTTCTGATTATGGAAACCATGTGATAAAAAATATGATTGCTATGGACACTGGGAGAATTTTAATGTTTCTGTTACTTTGAGGTACCTACACTCTTCCTAAAATGAAATACAGACACATAACAGCTTGTAAAACAGGGTCCAAGTGGTCAGCACATAAACCACTTAACACTTAATAGTCATGCCACAACATAAATATTTGCATTAATATTTTGTAAGGCTATTTATGCTATCCTGGCATGAAATGGAAGCATGTTGTATGTTAACATAGTAATTCAAAGTCAAAGTTACATGGTTAGTAGCATATTTATCAGATACATAAGCCCCGAATTTCAGTGCAAAGGACAGCACTGGGAAGAGCACAAGGATCAATGTCAGCACATTGTCTGGTCTCTGGTGACTTTATTATGCATTGTGTATCCTTAACAATATGTCTAAAAGACCACCTGTCTGCCACAATTTCTGATTAGGACAATAGCTATTCCAGTGACAATGTCCTAATTAGGACTAAAATTCATCCATTGAGACTGTATGTCTCTCTGGTGAGCCAGTCTCTGAAAGAAATGTTATTCTATTGTTATACCTTCCTGCTCCCCCTTATTCATACATTCTTTCACCCGATACCTTATTTTGGGACTATAAAACACCTATCATAACTGAATTCGAACCCAGTGTAGACTTAGAGTGCTAGTGAAGAGAAAAATTATAATAAACATGAACAGTTGAAATTGTCAACAACAGATCTAAAACCCACAGCAGAGGAGTCTCCTAGGGTGTTCATAAAAATATTTAACTGGCACAAAACTTTGATATTGTATTGCATGTTATTGAATGCCATGTCCTGGCACATTATCTTTTTAACCATTTAAGAGAAGGATGGATTCAGCATTGCTTATCCTATCTAAAATCTTCCTTTGTAAAATCCTAAGATTCGGTTATTACCTTTTGCATTTGTAGTATTCGAAGTAAGATTTCCCATGGAGCCTCAAAAGCAGTATTACTGTAAATTTTCATTAAAAATCACCTCACTATTTCCAAAACTGAAGTTAGAAGAATACAGTGTTCAAAATCTTGTTAGGCTGTGAAAATCATATTCTTATTAAACTAATGCTACCACGTTTCTGACATATGGATTCAGCGTTCAGCAAAAGTGAGAACTGCTGCTGTTCCAAGTGTCAGTGTTCCTCTGCTCTGAGCCAAGCACTGTGAAACCCAATAGTGAAACCCAAGCCATCACCTCCTAGTGGCTGTCAGTGAAAAAAAAACCCTTTTAATTAACTGAAGTGGGGAAGGCCTGTGCCAGGAAGCTAGTGGCCTCGTACAAATTGCAATTCACTCTGGGGATTTTATAATGCCTGGTCTTAGGCTTTTCTGTTTCAGCAACCTAGAAATTGAACACAAAAAGATGACGTTAAATAGCAATATTAAAATGACAAAATCATGCTCTCTGGAATTAGGAAGTCAAGAAGAAGTATGTTTTCTTATGCAAATCAATGTGAAAGTCTACAATGTCATTAACTTTAACTACATAATTATGACAACATATCTTTTAGGATGACTGTCTACAGAGAGTTGGGGCTATTCAGCCAGGAGAAGAGAAAGCTCTGGGGAGACCTTGTACCAGCCTTCCAGTATAGGAAAGCTGTTTTGGGGCTTTTCACCAGGGAGCATGGTGACAGAACAAGGGGTAATGGTTTTAAACTGAAAGAGGGTAGATTTAGATATTAGGAAAAAAATTTACCATGAGGGTAGTAAGACATTGGAACTGGTTGCCTAGGGAGGTTGTTGATGCTCCAGCCCTGGAACTGTTTAAGGTCAGGTTGGATGGAGCCTTGTGCAGCCTGGTCTAGTGGGAAGTGTCCCTGCCCATGCAGAGGGTTTGAATCTTCATGATCCTTAATGTCCCTCACAACCGAAACCATTCTGTGCTTCTATAATTATATGATCTGAAAAGTACACTACAACTCCAAGGGACTAGGGCAGTCCTGAATTCTGTTCCTCACTGCAGTGACTTAATGCATTACACAACTATTACAAAAATCCAGCAGTAGATTTTTCAGCAAGTCTGAAAGAAGCAGCAGAGCCTGGACAAATAATATTGGAAGGGATCTTCAGAGCTCATCTAGCTGAAGTGTCTCCTCAGGGTGAGCTCATCACCAAATTCAGACCATGCTGCCAAGAGTTTTGTTTAGTCATGTTCTGGAGACCTCTCAGAACAGAGATCTTGGAGCCTCTTGGGTCACTTGGTCCTTAGTGTAATTATCCTCATAGTGAACGTTTTCCTTACTTACATTCAGAACTTCCCCTTATTTCAATATATGGTGACTGTCTCTTGTTCTCCTGTTACACACCTCACTAAATAACTGCATCCTTGATACCTCTCCATAGGCACTTTTGGGCTGTTTTTAAGTCCCTCTGAAGCCCTCTCTGCTCCAGGCTGCACAGTCTATCTCCCTCAGCCTTTCCTCACAGGTAATCATGCTCCAGCCTCCCAGTCATCTTCATGGCCTCTGTTGAACTTGTTTTTCAGTAACTTTCTTGGTCTGGGGGACCAAAGCATTTTTTAGGTGCAGTGTAAGTGGCAAGTAAAGGAAGGACAAGCTCTACCTTCAGTCTAGTGCCAGTGCTGCAAAATGTAGCGATCTAACCTCTCTATACAGTTAACTTTCAGCATCTCAGGTACGTCTTGATCAAAGATGCATCTCTTATCCAGCCCTTTAATTTACCTCTCTGAATTTTTTTCTGAAGTAGGCAACTTCAAGATACTATTTTCTCTTAGAAATGTCAGTCTAAACAGATAGTTGGCCCATATTAAAAACTGTGCTTCTCAGCTTCTTTTCAGTAATCCTTTTTGCAGCTCCCTACACCAGTATGTGAGTTTACTTTAGATAGGGAATTAAGTCATCAAGGCATTCAGTTATGGGCCCTAGCAGCAAAGGGCAATTTCAGTTTTCTTGTCTATAGAGCACTTTATAATCAGCAAGCAAGGAGTAAAGAGATTAGTACCATTCCATCAACCCTGTACTTACAATAACCTGTCTAGCTCTGAATTAGCTTTCTTCTTACCCAGCATCTCCTTCCTCACTACCATAGACACAAAATAACTTGTTTGTAAGAAGTCATCATGAAATCAAAAGAATTTTATACTTGATATCACCATTAACAAATTGTGATCTGAATACTAGATTGATGTAAAGTGATCTAACAACCCAAATGGCAGCCAAAAGTTTAAGTATAAACTCCACTGTCTTCTAAGTTTGTCTTTTTGCACCAGCTCCTTTGCAGCTGTTTTGTTGTGCATTAGGGTTCCAGTGTTTAGCAGTGTCGGTCACTGATTAGACACAGATTCTGAGCAAGTGGAAGCAGAAAATAAACACAGATCCTGCTGAGTTATTGTAGCTACTGACCTTAAATGTTTACAAATAGTTTTGGTTTTTATCGTCTTCCTTTCTGGACTCATTTGTTGTCAATCAGGTTTTAATCTACTAGACGCCTGCAAACTTTTTCTATTCTACAGCCTGAAACTTCCACTCTGATATTCTTTAGCATACCATAGCAAACCCAGAAAATCTTTAGAAAGGACATTTCCAAATCATCAGGACATTCTCCTGAATTTGTGAACGTTTTCTTACAAAGCAAGATTATATTCCTATCAGAGCAATCTATTTTGAAGCTTACCAAGTGTGAGACTGAGGCTTTCAGTATGGCTTTGAGCAAAGAACTGTGCATTAGTGCAGCACATGGCAAGGGAGAGGACTGATTATTCCATGTTAGTCTGTCACAAATTTTCTGAGATTGCAGTGTTTTGAGAAACAAGAGTTACCAAGCTACTAGATCCTCATGAGCGATTCCAATTCTGCAAGCAAGTAATAGGGGAGCTCTTTCCCCAGCCCCTTCTTCACTCCTTTGTTAAAACACTGACCTGCCATGGATAGATTCAAAAAGCTCCTACACCACCTGGAGCTGAACAGAGAACGATCACTGCTCCTAACATGGATAAATGTGCAAAATTGAAGTGATACAACCTATACCACTGTGTAACAGAAACTATAAAAGGAAGCAAATCACTCCTGATTTATGAAAACCAGTACTTGTGTCTGACAGCAATACAGAGTTAGAAGGTTATAATCTCATGAGGAGGCCCACCTCCAAAATAAAAAGGGGCTTTCAAAGAGTCAGAACTTCAATTGGCATAAAATTTTTGGTACAAGAGTGAGCAAATAAACCATCAGTCTTGACATAAACATTGATGAAAGTCTGAGAATCACACCAAAGTATATGCAAAAAGTTAAGGTCCTAATTCTGCCCTTATGGCAGCACATTGCTTTAAAGTTCATGTAATCTGTTTCCACTAATTTAACAGACATGCTAATAAAACCCCTTTTTATCACTTGCAGATACACAATACTCATATATGAGTTTTGATCCATCTTAGGCATATAGGTAAAAAGCAACCTGTAATAATTCTCAATTGAAGAACTCATCAGGATCTTGGTGAAATTGATTTTTAATAATGAAATAAGAATGAAGAATTTGGACTCTAAATGCCACACAACTATAATATCGTGGTCTGTAAATGCCCAGGCTTTTCTGTCTTACCCCCTCCCAAGTAATTACACAGATATCTGTTTTGAAGTTCACCGATAACTGTAATTTTCATAATGAGCAAAAAAGGTTATGGATATTGTTAATGTATGCACCTTTTTATGCTGTGTACTATTTTTTTAAAGCATTCTAAGACTGTGAAAAAGAAGTAAACATATTTCAAGTGTTGAAAGCAATGCAGTAGGCATGATGAATGCAATCACACTTCACACTTCTGTGAACAATGAAGCATAACCAAACTGCTATGTCTGCAGCCTAGTAAACACATTGCCTTTTACTATGGACCAGATTGCATATTTGCCACATACCCTGTGTTAGAATGAGCAAGCTGAGAAGTGCTTTGATGATTACATGTGTTGATATTGTGCAGCTACAATGAACAGTAGTTTCATAAGAATGAACTCTCCATCTATTTAAATGCATTCATAGCAACGCAACCTCTTTCCTATTAGCATATGTCTTACACTAGGTTTTATATGTCACCACGATAGTTAAGCATTGTATTTTTCACTGTAGAGCTCCTTCTATGGAAGCAAAGGGGTCTGGTTTGGGCCAGGATAAAGGTGATTTTCTGTCTTGTAATTTTGCTTTTGGCTAAGTTTCTTGTAAGTAGCTGCACTTGCTGAAATTAACAGCAATTTTCTCAGGCAGTGTGTGCTTCTGGGACTGATAACACCCCATGTTTATAGTTACAGTCAGAGACTGGTGTGCAGAGCCAAGTTCTGCACAGTTCTGAGGAACATTTTGCCCTCCAGAAGGAGAAAAGGAGTAAAGAGGTCACACCTGCAAACCCTCCCTTAGGGAGGAGCAGACAAGATAAATGACCAAAATTGACCAAAGTATACCGTCCCATACGTGTCATAGTCTGTATAAATTTGAGGGATCATGAGGGTCAAACCCCTTCCTGCTTCCCCGTCTTTGCCTGTCCCTGTTTGCTTTGGCATCCTGGGAGGATTCTGTCCATTCATCTGCCTGTGGTCCTGATCCATGCCAGCCTGAATTTGTGTGTTACTGCCCACAACTCCCAAATGCTGTCAACTCCAGGAGTCCAGCCTGGGCTTTTCCAGGGCTGCCCTGCAGCCTCAGTGGTGACGTGAGAGTTATTGGGGGAAAGGGAGGAGGAACGTGGTATCATTTTTCCTGTATATTTTATATATTTAGTAATTTTTACTTTTTATCATTACTGTTTCATTAAAACTGTGTAGTTTAGTTCCCAACCCATAAGTCTCTCTCCTTTATTGTCTCTCCTTTATCAGGGAGGAGAGGGGGATTAATAGAGAGCATCTGTCATTGCCAGGCCAGTGTTAAACCCTGACACTTACATTAGGTTTTATGTGTCACCATGATAGTTAAGCCTTGTATTTTTCACTGCAGAGCTCCTTCTATGGAAGCAAAGGTATCTATGAGAACTAGAACTAGCAATACCTCTAGATGAAGGTTTACTTCTGAGGCAGCACAAAGCTTCAGTTCTTGGGTTGTTACAGTCAAGCATGGATTTAGTCTTTGTTCAATGTGAAACCAGGAGCAGTAGCCAGTAGAGTAGTTGTTTAAAATGACTGTTTCTGGTCCATGAATCATTGAACACTCACCAGCAACAGATCTGTGAAATAAGGCTGACAGTACTGTCATGTGGCAAACAATATTGACAGCTGTGCAATGAAAGGCTAAGAATAAGCTACTCTCACCTATCACCATATAGAATCCAAGTCAATGCAGCCCAACTAGCTAATAACTGTTGGAAACAGGAAAAAAACAACAAACTCAACCTCAAACGAAGAAAGTCTTCTCAACATAAGACATCTTATATACTAAGGACTATTAATGAATTTATGGGGTATGATACTTCCAAAATTCACAGAAAATTAAAAAGTAATATTGAGTAACAAAGATATTCAGACAATATACATAGCATATCTGGTACTCACTTCTTATTCAGAGAACATCCACAGGAATTCCTTACATATATATGGTGACTGTTTGAAAATATTAATCTGCATTTATGGATTCACTATGCTGGGGTATGTAAAGGTATTTGTTCAACAGTCTTCAAACTCAGTATTTTTTTCATTTCCAAAATGGACAGTCATTTACATAGCAATGATGCCACTGCATAAAAGTTAACCAGTGGCCCAAAACAGGCCTTTCCTGAAAAAAAGAAATTCTGGGGAGATAGTTGAGGTTCAGCATGGTTCTCAGATCTATCTCCACTTGTACATATTGACCTTAAAGAAACACAATTACCTGACTTCAGATTTCTGTCAAATCCCATTTGCTCTAGCAGTAGGCACATCCTCTTTGGAAGCTCCTGAGCATTTTTTTGTTCCCAGAGATATGATAAATGGAAGCACTTGGGAGTATATATTAAGATGCAGAAAGCTGGGCTGGCAACATATATAGTGAAGTTTAGGATCAAGGGAAGTCTCTAGTTTTCCTTTACTGGGACAAGTGCTCATTTCAAAGATAATAATGGAATTATATCTCAAATACATCTTCAGGGTTGTTTCTACATCAGAGAGCAGAAAGCTAATGTTTCTTAAGGATTAATGTAGTATGAGAGAATGTTAAATGGTGCTGTATGTTCATACTAATCATGAGTACCACAGAATCACAGAATATATTGTAAACTGGTATTCTTTAAGGCTTTAGGATACTTTTTAATACAACTTTTATACATGTGAATTTGAAATTTGGTAAAGCATCTACACTGGTAAACCTCAGATTTCCTAACACAGTGAAATGTTGCTTGTATTTTTTAAAAATAAAACCTGCATACTAATCTTCAAAAAATGTTTTCCCAATTTATTCATCAGTATTAAGACTAGCAGTCCATTGCAATTTTCCATCAGAGGAGAAATAGCATAGTGCCAGGTACCAGCATGGTGACATTCAAGAATCTCAGTAACAGCCTTTCAGTCTTTACACAAAAATTCATATCATTCCTAGTGCTTGAAAGCATACTGACCTGCATTTTGCTAAAGAGTTGCTACCTTCTTATTATTTAAACAGTTAATTCAGATGTTAGAGGGCCCCAAATTTTTCCTGACTTTGCTTTCATACTACACTGAATGATGTGACAGTCATAACAATATTTCTTCCTTTTCCATTCTTTCTTTTATTTTGGTGTTTCATCACTTTAAATGCTTATCAGTGTCTTTAATTTTGGTTACTTTTTCCTTTTTCTAATCACACATACATTTAACTTATGACTTCTGTTTCATTTCTAATAAGAAGGTAGAGGACTGCCACTATTAATTTGCTATCTAAAGAATTCTCGTAATTGTCTCATTCATACTGTAATAATTTTCTCTAAGACTTATGATAGCTGCTACAATTTTGAGATTATAGTAAGTCATAGTTTGCACATTATCATTTACAGAAGAGGTTGAGCATGACTAGCATCATCTAAAGCCAGTCTTAGCATAATTGCAAATATAAATATGTGAAATCCAATATCTGAAAACAGAATGATTCAGAAAAGCTGAGTAAATCTTCTAAGATGGCATCACCACCAAAATTTGAATTGAGAAATTGCCAGTTCTCAGCTCCTTGCATAATTTATTGAGGTATGTTGCTTACTGCAAATTGACATTGTTTCCCTATAGCAAGCAGACCTTGAAGCTCCCCATGTTGTAAGGAAACCAAGCTGGAATATTGAAGATTAAAAAGTAGGTCAGACTTAATAAATGCATTTTTAAGTAATCCACACTTTAAACCCTGATATGAAATGGATGAAATTTCTGCTCTGTTCCAGTAGCCAGAGATTCACCCTAGCGCTTTTATTATGCTAAAATTCTTGTGCACACAGAAATGGCTTATGCATATTTGCATCAAAAAAGGAAATGAAAGAAGCTTCAAAATTAAACTCTCCGTTCTAAATAAAAAACTGCACAGAAAACATTGGAGCAGGGCCAGATGTAGTAAGTGCAGCCACTTTTACCTAACAGATATTATACATAGAAAAATCACAACCTTGCTTAGGAACATAGGAATTGTCCAACCTATTTCTTACTAGCCTTCCTTCCTCAACTGCAATAAAAAAAAAATAAATTTCTTCTCTTATATGCAGAACAATATCTTTCATTCACTATTGACAAGCTATTTTTATGGGGTTTATTTTATGACTGAAATATAATGTATGATCAGCTGCTCCACAGATCTTGCCTTGTGCTGGAAAGAACTATAAATTGTAGCAGTTCTCAGTTCTGATTCAGCCCCTGGGTGTTGACACTGGAGCTGTTCCACCTTTGCTTCTTAAGCCAGATATGATGCCAAAACATCCTTCTGTTAATGCCAGATATAAAAGGAGCAGAAGCAATAGAAGGATGGCAGCACACTCTTACATGGAAAAGCAAAGGCTTTGAAAAAAATTTTGCTTCACACTGCAAAAACATGATCTGATGAGTCTCCTTTCCTCTTAATCTGCCCACATTTACAAACACAGTCAGTACTCAGTATTTTTTTATACTTAAATAAAAGTCCTCAGTTCTCTCAGTGGACCTCCCAGGGAGTTCATGTGGGTGTTCTACATAATATTGCAGGCCTTGCTTTTACAACCAGACAGACACTGCTACTAAAGATGCCTGTAACTCTTAAAGCCAGCAATGTCTTTAGGGAAATTCATAGAACCAGCAGCCAGGGGAAAAATGCTCTATTTGTCTACCTGTTATTGACAAGACATTGGAAGCTTATGATACTTCCATAGGCACAGGAGGTCTGATAGCCCCCTAACAAGCAGGAGAGATCCTTCAGACATCACACTCACCCATGGCATACAGTGTCCTCACCCTGACTGAGCTCTCTTTTTATTTTCCTTGTTGCTTTCACTTTTATATAGATACCTTGACAGGTTTGAGGGGTGGGCCCATGCTAACCTCATGAAGTTCCACAAGGCCAAGTGCAAGGTCTTGCATCTGGGTCAGGAAAATTCCAAGCACTAATACAGGCTGGGCAGAGAATGGGTTGATGACGGGCGTGAGGAAAATGACTTTAGATGTTTGTTGATGGGAATCTCAACACAGGTAACATTAATGTGTGCAGGTACGTTATTACTAACAGAAAACCAACAGTATCCTGGACTGCACCAAGAGAAGCTTGACCAGCAGGTCAAGGGAAGTGAGTCTCCCCTTCTAGCCTGCTCCTGAGACCAACCTCCCCCCCCCCCGGAGTACTGTGTTCAGTTCTGAAGTCCCCAACATAAAAAAGACATGGAGTTGTTGAAGTGAGTGCAGAGGGCCACAGAGATGATCAGAGCAGAGAAATTCTTCACTATGAGGGCAGTGAGACACTGGCAATGGCTGTCCAGGGAAGCTGTGAGTGCTTCATCCCTGAAAATCACAGAATTATCAAATTTGGAAGGAACCTCTAGATATCATCTAGTCCATCTCTCCCACAAAATCAGGATCACCTAGAGCACATTACAGAGGACTGCATCCATGTGGGTTTTTAATACCTTCAGAGGAGGGGAGTTCACAACCTCCCTGCATATCCTTTTCTAGTTCCTTGTCACATTTTAGAGAAAATAAGTTTTTTCATATATTTAAATGGAACTTCCTGTGTCCCAGCTTGTGCCTGCTGCCTCTTATTCTGTCAAAAGGAATTACTGAGAAGAGTCTGGCTCTATCTTCCCTCCAGCCACTCTTTATGTACTTGTGGTCATTAATAAAATCTCTCCTCAGCCTCCTCTTCTCTAGGTTAAAGAGTCCCATCTCTCTCATTCTTTTCTCATAAGAGAGATGCTCCAGTCCCTCAGTCATCCTCATCATCCTCCTCTGGACTCTCTCCAGTGGTTCCCTGTCTCTCTTGAACTGAGGAGCCCAGAACTGGATTATATGTGTATCTATTTTTTCATATTTGCAATATTCCACTAAAATTAATGGAACTGGGGGGCATTATAAATGTATATATCTTTTTTTTCTTTAATCAATCCAAACATCATTAACAACCCATACATATCCATTGACTTTAAGAGTATTGCAGCAGCCCTCCAGTAAGACTCAGTCCCTTGAGGAATATCTGTGCAGAGTTTTTTATAGCATATACATGAATTTAGATTTCCCAAAGCCTGATAAAATGATGTCCCGGGTTTTCTCAATAAGAAAACAAGCAATCAGATATTGAGGCTTACAAAACCTGCCCTGACTTTTATAAAAGTGAGTTTGAAAATTATTAGAATAACCATCCTTTTAGAGACAGAAAACTGAACAGGCCACAAACTGTTCTGCAGGCCTAGAGGGAAGATCTTGAAACAGATCAGACATCTCAGAAATTATGCACAAGAGCAAGTGTGTAAAATACTTCTCATGCTAAGGAAGCTTGAACTGAATTTTAAACAATTTGCAATATTGTTCATTTTTAACAACATTTAAGCCTCCATTGTTCCATTAAGACTACATTGACCAAAATCTTTGATAAAATTTAAGACTTCAGATTATTGAAAATGTTTCTGAGGGAAGCACATCAGGGTTATTTTCACAAAGCAACCAGTTCTGAGGTGAAATTTTTTTTTCTTCCTTTTGGTTCACTATGAATTGGTGAGGGCATTAGGATGGGACAAAATGACCCACTGTGGCTATTATCCCATGGCAATCTGCACAGAAAACATGCCATTTTCTGAGTGTGGTCTTGAGCAGACCCTTCCCTTTGTTGCTGTTGCCCTGACATGGTGATGTCCTTGCTGCAGAGAGCCCAGCGGGGGCCAAGGACAGAGGCAGCTCTGCCACCACAGGTCGCTGCAGGGTGAGGTCTCGTGCTGAGCTCGGAGACCACGGCTGTCACTCAAGGAATCATTAGCAATGAAAGAGAGGCGGTGAAGCTTGTTGTGTTGTCATCACACTGTAAGAAGGTTGGCTGCAGCCCAAATTATCTTGCTTAGGGAGTGTGAATCAAAATGACATGTAATCTGAATGTTAATGAAAATTTTCTCTTGATTTAGACTTGAGATTCCATCCAGAAAGCTGTCATCTCAGAGACGTTATCTCTCTAGCTCTCTTCTTAGGATATGTATTTGGAAATATATATCAAAGTGAGACTATTTTATCCTAAAACCCTCTCTGCTCACATCCCTGTCGTCATAGCATTGCATAGTTTCCAGAAATGGCCTTATGCTATTAGGAATTTTTGAACCTGTGACGTGGATAAAGGAAAACAATATAGAAAATGTCCCCCTTTTCAAGCAAGATTATTGCACAGGCTTCATAGGCAAATAAATGTCATAGCTATAAATGGTGTTGTACAATGGTACAGATGCATTGTCACAGGGGAGACGTGTACCACTGACCAGATGGTATACATGACCAGAAAACTGGACTGTTTAGATGTTATTTGTGATATTCATCTATGTGAAACTAAATCAGTGAAAATTACTTGTTATTCCACTCAAGATCATAGGGTTACTCTAATGTGAAACCAGCCTAGAGTGATATAAATTAAAGGGAAGCCTTTAATGTAGTCATCCATTTCCTGGCTAATGTGCAGTCAGATGCCCCACTACTTGGCAAGGAGCATAGTTAATTGTAATTTGTATCTTTTTTTTTTTTTTTTTTTTTTTTTTCCTAACAGCTATTAGAGACCTCTGGGTCTGCTGAATTCAGAGGTCCTCTTCTCTCCCTCATGCACTTAAAAGGCAGCTGGAAAATTGAATCTTCTCTCACATTGTGCCCACTCCATACTTGTGCTCTTCACACTACATTTCAACAAAGTTTCTGTGTGTGATACAAAACAAGTAATTAATAAGTATAAAACTATTTCTTATCAGAGTTGAAGGGAAATATATTACTAGTTTGAAAGAACTGAGATCATAAAATCACGGTACAGCATTGTGAGGTCTAACTTATACCTGACTCAGTAAATTATCCAAATGCTCCTTTTAACTAAACAAACTGATGGATTCTGTCTTAAAAGAGAATATGAATGCCTGAACCCTGCAAAAATTGTCACCAAACTCAAACAAGATGTTTTAACATGGAAATATGAACACAGTGATATCACTGAAGGACAGTTCAACATTTGTAAAAGAATTGGGACAATTTGTGTTTTAAAAACATTCTATTAGTACAAAATAATTCAGATTTTAATGAATATTAATACTTAAGGAAGTCTTGGTGGACTTTGAAGATTCTGTATTTGGGCTTTTTTTCAAGTTACATATTTACCCTTTCACCAAAGTTGGTTGTAGAAATATTTTTTTCTGCATTTGAGACAGTGGCACACTCAAGTATGAATGTAAAACAGACTGTAGTCAATCAGGACTATTCCAGTCTGGAAAGGATGTCTGTATCTGCTTTTAAAGTTGAGTTTCTTATTCAGTATTCTGCTTAGTCAGTGTGTACAGTGTTGTATTTTCAAATATTGAAACAAGAACTTGGACTGAGATACAAAAAGACGACTTTGGGAGCTAACTGAAATTTCAAATGTGTTAGGTCAAAAAATTAAAAATGTAAAGTCTTAAACTATCCTGAGAGAGACTTGCATTTTCAGGCAAGTAAGGTTTCTCAGGCTGCCCAACATACACAGCTGCTTATGTCCTTCACTTTCTTTGTGGGATACATCAGATGTTTTCTGAGCAAACCCAACCATAGAGAAACAAGAACTGAATAGAAACAAAGAGCTGTCACATGGACATCACCTAATGAACTGAGTTTGCAAATCTTTGCTCACATAGTACAATTCCTGAGAATAAAATTTCATTGCTCTGTGTACAAGTTTTACCACTTTTACCACTTTCCTCACTCCATTGTGACATCTGCTCATCCCAGTGCAATTTGTAGGAGTGAACTATAAGCCAGAAGAATGAAATAGCCCAAATAAAACACACATAGTTTGGGGAGCTGTTTTTTAGCCCACATAATTCAGTGAGGCTTTCTCCATGACTGTATGAACAGCTCCATGAGAGTGGCAAAAGACAGAAGACAACTTTGATACAGATGTACAGAAAATATCAGACAGACACTTGTGGGACAATCAGCCTTTCGATACCTAAGCAAGAGACATCACTGTTAAGTGACCCAGACTTTCATAAAAACATTCTTTCTACTAAGCACCAAATCATATTACTTAAAATGTGTCTTCCTCTTCTTCCTCTGAAATACATTATTATGAAAAAAACACCTTTACTCTCCATGCTGACAATATATTTCTTAATGAGTTATCATTTATTTGCTTCTAGTCTCTTGGATCAGTGGCTTTGCAAAATCTGATCAGTGAAACCAAATAGAAATGCAGAACAGCTAACATTTTTTTAGGACAAACTGCCTTCTTGTGGTTTCTATACCTGACAATTCATTTCTTTTTACTATTAAAATATGGTCATTGAGTGCTACTTGGACCAAGGCCAAATCACTAGCTAATCTGCAAAAACATTTATGTCCTCTGGTATCTCTGGTGCATAAGAAGAAAAAGAGTCATTTATTGCTAAGGGCCAATATCATTGAAAGCCCCATGTGGAGTTCATCCTTTTTTGTAGCTCTTGTGCTATGTCTCGGTGTAATGATAGTAAGCTTAGATGTGATGATTAGATGAATTTGAAAGTGTGCCAAATGAAGAAGTAACTGTAACTCAGGCTTGCTTCCATCACTTACATCTAATTACAACCACTTTACTCATGTGAAAGGTAGTCTCATTATAATTTACATGCTTAGAATCAGGCAAAAATTGTAACATAAAAGAGACTGGTTACTTAATTTCCATCTTCCTATATCTCCTCAGCATGCTCCTTTAGTCTGACTAGAATCCCTAACACATGGGTAGAATGGGAGTAAGTATTAAATAAGTGGGAAAATCTCAATTTATAACATTTCAAACATAACTTTTAAAGTAGGATAAATGTATTTAAGAGTTGTGCAAAAAAGTGTACAGAAAATGCTAGTGTAAAACTGAATGTTGGCAACCTGAATAATGTCTGAGTTAAGGAATGTCAGGGTGGTTGTTCACATAGCCAACCTATGTGCTTGTACAGCTACACTGAGCAAAGAGGAGAGGAAGGTAGTGGAAAAGGTGTTATATGGCCACACAGAGAAATTTAATGTGTCCGAGTAAGTAAAGATTTAAAGGTGCACACAAGCTACAAAAATATCCAAGCCTTCATATGCTTGACTATGGAATATGAGAACACAATGCAATTTTTGTGATTATACCTGAGTTTCCTGGTTTTTTAGTGCTGAGGAACCCCTGACTGTGAAACCTCATTCCATCCGTTTCATACACCCTTAATATCTTTCTATCCAACTTCCAGCATTGCAAGACAGTTATGGCAGAAGTTGTGCTGTAGGGCATTTTCACCCAAAGTAGTTTGCTATTCAAGTGAGAGCCCAGCACAGCATGCCCAGCTCTCTGTCCTCTGCTTATTTTCTTGCTAAGGACAGTTATGGCTATTCCATTTCCATTTATGGCATTTCTATTCCATCACAGAGCTGAAAAGTCATTACACAAGCTGGAAATGGCCACATCTCTCCGAGCTGTAGGTAAAACAGAGAATAAAGTTAACAGTTACCTTCCTTCCCTTTTCTTATCTTTGAAAGAGCTTCAGCTTCTTATGATGTCCTAACCAGAAAAAGGGAATGAGCCCTTATGGTAGAGTTTAATGAAGAGAAGTCATTTGCACCACATGGATTAGTCCAAAATAATAGTGTTCTGTGCCAGAGGCTGAATCTGTATTAAAAAGAAAATGGATCATAAATTATTCTAATGCTCTTTCACATCATAGATTGCATCTCCTCAATGAAGCTATCTCCTCCTCAGAAAGAGGTGGCATCCTTTACACTGCTTGTTGAGAAGAAACCCTGGCATGGATTCTCCCCCAGACCCGCTTCTAAGTTTGGTCTGGGAGGAAGATGATTATCACAAGGCAAAATCTCATGAGATGGCATCTCTGCTAAAATCACAGATAACAACAAGCCAAGAGTCAATATGAATGTTCACTGTCCTTTTTTATTATTTAGGACAGATTTAGCCACAGTGTGACAGAAGGAGAAAGAAGTAGTGTCCGTTCTTCTCCCTCCTTCAGTCCCTCAGCAAGTCCTGTGAAGTTTTAATAGTCTGCTATTGCTGCTCCTACTGCTGCTGTGGCAGTAATATGACCCCTATCTTTGAGCATTGCTATATTTAGCCATTATTTTGAAACATTTCCAAAGCATGCTGAGGAGTGAAAACCGAAGCAATGCTGTTATAAAACTCAGCAGTAGCTCACTAGAGATTCATCGTGTTACAAAACCACCCCCTTACTTCTTCCTTCCTATTTCCTTAGGCCTAAGGGGATTTCTTTTGGCAGCAAAATACTGCACCTATAAGTCTTTCAATGAAAAGGTAGCAAGAATCATTTATGAGATGGAACAGTAGGCAACTTAAAAAACAGCTCCTACTTGTGTAATCTACACCCACCTTTGCTAGGTAATACACAGATCCTTGACCTGTGACAGCTGTCAAAGCATCTTAAAATTACAGAGCAATGCTGGAGAGCCATGAATCAATACCCCTGCATTAGCCAGCACTGTGCTGCTGCAGCTCACCTCTTGGGAAAGGCATATAATATAATATGTGCAGCTGGTCAGATGTTTTGTTTGGGTTTTGTCCTTGAGCATAAAGATTTGACTACCAAGGACTGCTACAGGTTATTTGACTTCTATACACTTTGTTCCAAATTCACCAGATCTGGGAAAAAATGATCTGTGCAGTAATCACTGCTGCTATCTCATACCCACACTCATCACACACAATCTCTAGAAACATGCCTATACATCCTTGTTTCATAGACTATGGGGAGATAATTTTTAAGGGGATGGAGGCCACATGTCATCCAGTACAACCTCAAGCCATGCCACCTCAGGTTTCAGTGCAGTTAGAGGCACAAACTGGGAGCTGAAGGCCAGTTTACATTGGAAGAATATGATTCAACTGCCCATAATTACAAGGTTTCCATGTCATTACTGAAACTGTCTTTGCAGGAACTGCAAAGGTTAATACAACACAGGCAAATTTTGCATTTGCAGAAAAAAATGAGGTGGATCTCTCTAGGATCTTTGAGGGGTTTCTGCATGCACCATTACCAGTGATAACACTTGGAGCTCAGCAAGCATATTCAAACACAGATGAAGTCCAAAAGATATAATTAATGTAAAAACAGCTGCAATAAATTTCTTATAAGTTAATAATATCTTACCAATACACCATGGTAGCTCTAGATCTAGGCTTTGCACAGGGATTAAATGAGGAAACACTAAGGGTTCACTGGAAGAGCTGGGACATCCAAACCATTTACATGATCTCTTTTAACTGCTCTATTTAAAAACAAGTAGTATCTCCAGGGTACTTGTGTCAATAATATTTTCAATCTTACTTAAAAGAAACACCTTTTATTGATGAAATATATCTTCATGATCCTGAAATTGATCAGATCTGCTAAAATCTTAAATTAGCCTTTGATTGATAGTTTTTTTTCAGTTTACTTTTTAGATTTGTAAGACATTTTACTAAATATTACTTGCATTTTTTCTCACATCCAAGCTAGGAAAGGGTTGGGTCTCACCTCCCCAAATGATACATACAATTAAAGTATGTAGTTCACAAATTCTTCCATCCAAAGCTACAAAAGCACCTAATGTTTCAGTTGTTCATATGACATAGTTCATGCATACATTTTCTCTCTAATATTAGATTTTTTTATAATCAACACTTTTTCAATTAATTTCAATTCTCCTTACTTAATTCAATTTCCTTACTTAATAGGAATATCTCACTCTTTGCTCAAAATAGTGAGAGTAAAATAAGAAAAATTACTAAGTTTTTTTTCCTCCAAATTTCATATGTTCATAGAATGTTTTGGGTTGGATGATATCTTAAACATACTCTAGTTCCAACCCCCCTGTATGGGCAAGAGCACCTCCCACTAGACCAGGTTGCTCATAAACCCCATCCAACCAGGCACTGAACACTTCCAGGTAGGGAGCATCCACAACTTCCCAGGCAAACCTGTGCCAGTGTCTCATCACCCTCATAGTGAAGAATTTCTTCATAATGTCTAACCTAAACCTACCCTCTTCCAGTGTTAAGCCATTTCCTCTAGTCCTATCTTGACATGCCCTTATAAAAAGTCCCTCCTCAACATTCCTGTAGGCTCCCTTTAGGTACACGAAGGTCTCTATAAAGGTGTTCCTGGAGTCTTCTCTTCTCCAGTCTGAACAACAGCAACTCTCAGCCTGTTCTCATAGGGGAGTTGCTCCAGCCTGCTCATTATCTTTGTGCCTTCCTCTGGACTTGTTTCTACAGCTCCATGTCCTTCCAGACCTGGGGGCTCCAGGACTGGAGACAGTACTCCTGGTGGGATCTCATGAGAGCAGAGGGGAAAAATCACCTCCCAGCCTGCTGGCCGCTCTTCTTCTGATGAAGCCCAAGATGTGGTTGGGTTTCTGGGCTGCAAGCACACATTGCCAGCTCCAATTTAAGATGGAGCAGCAGAATTTAAGTAATTATGTCCCATAATAAAAGAACAAATTATTTCTTTAATAATTAGAATTTAAAACAAACAAACAAACAAAAAAACCAAAAAAGCCAACTAGATTATTTAGAGATCAAATCAGAAAGACATACATACAGAAGCCCTGCCACTGTAATGGCAAAACCAAATGACAAAACCAAACCAAACCAAAACAAGCTATCCTACAACTTTTTAAACTTCATTTCCTGTTTTGTTAGAAATTTTCATCTTTTTTCTTTACTTACTACCAACATTACTTTGGTACTAAGGACTTATCTGTCCTTCAGTTCCTATTGAACTGCTTGGATCCCCACAAGTCTATGGGACCAGATGGGATCAACCCATGGGTGATGAGGGAGCTGGCAGAAGAGCTCGCCAAGCCTCTCTCTATCATCTACCAACAGTCACTGGGGACACTCACTGGGGACATCCCAGATGACTGGAGGCTGGTGAATGTCACGCCAATCCACAAAAAGGGCCGGAAGGAAAACCCAGAAAACTACAGGCCTGTCAGCCTGACCTCAGTGCCTGGCAGGGTCATGGAACAGATCATCCTCAGTATAAGCACACAGCCCCTGCAGGATGGACAAGGGATTAGACCCATCCAGCACGGGTTTAGGAAGGGCAGGTCCTGTCTGACCAACCTGATCTCCTTTTATGATCAGGTGACCCAACTGGTGGATGAGGGGAAGGCTGTGGATGTGGTCTACCTGGACTTCAGCAAGGCCTTTGACACCGTCTCCCACAGCATCCTCCTGAAAAAGCTGTCAGCCCACAGCTTGGACAGGAGCACTCTGTGCTGCGTTAAGAACTGGATGGAGGGCCGGGCCCAGTGAGTGGTGCTGAATGGTACTGCATCCAGCTGGCAGCCGGTCACCAGTGGTGTCCCCCAGGGATCAGTACTGGGCCCAGTTCTGTTCAATATCTTCATTGATGATTTAGATGAGGGGATTTAGTCCATCATCAGCAAATTTGCAGATAACACTAAACTGGGGGGAAGTGTGGATCAGCTGGAAGGCAGGAGGGCTCTGCAGAGGGACCTGGACAGACTGGAGAGCTGGGCTGATTCCAATGGGATGAGGTTCAACACGGCCAAGTGCCGGGTCCTGCACTTTGGCCACAACAACCCCATGCAGCGCTACAGGCTGGGGACAGAGTGGTTGGAGAGCAGCCAGGCAGAGAGGGACCTGGGAGTCTGGATTGATAGGAAGCTGAACATGAGCCAGCAGTGTGCCCAGGTGGCCAAGAAGGCCAATGGCATCCTGGCCTGTATCAGGAACAGCATGGCCAGCAGGTCTAGGGAAAGGATTCTGCCCCTGTACTCATCCCTGGTGAGGCCACACCTCGAGTACTGTGTCCAGTTCTGGGCCCCTCAGTTCAGGAAGGATATTGAGGTCCTGGAGCGGGTCTAAAGGAAGACAACTAGGCTGGTGAAGGGACTCGAGCACAGATCCTATGAGGTGAGGCTGAGGGAGCTGGGGGTGTTCAGCCTGGAGAAGAGGAGGCTCAGAGGAGACCTCATCACTCTCTACAACTCCCTGAAAGGAGAGTGTAGCCGGGGGGGGGTTGGTCTCTTTTCCCAGGCAACTCTCAGCAAGACAAGAGGGCACGGTCTCAAGTTGTACCAGAGGAGGTTTAGGTTGGACATTAGAAAGAATTTCTTTACGGAGAGGGTGATCAAGCATTGGAATGGGCTGCCCAGGGAAGTAGTGGATTCTCCATCCCTGAAGAGATTTAAAAAGAGACTGGATGTGGCACTCAGTGCCATGGTGTAGTAACTGCAGCAGTAGTGGATCAAGGGTTGGATTTGATGATCTCTGAGGTCCCTTCCAACCCAGCCAATTCTATGATTCTATGATTCAAGATAATTTTTTAGCCTGATAAACACCACATCTTCATCAGATGTCTTCAAAGCCACAGAAGAGAAATGTCTTCTGAATGCTGGAGGAAAAAAAGAAGTGTTTGAAGACACTGTGAGAACTGGTAGTCATTCAACATAACAATTATTTGGATGCTTTAAAAGAAAGATTTAATTTTACTGAGTATGTTTCCCAAAGCCCATTAGTCACTCATGATAGGTGACTTTCTGTCCAAAAGTTTAGGAAAGAGGACTTAAGGTCCATGAGCTTCTCAGAATTATGGAAGCTCTTGTGAGCATGGACTGCAGCACCAAGATGCACTTGGACTTCTGCAGGGCAGTGCAGGGGGAGATGGGCAACAGTCCGGGAAAGACTGAAAGAAGGAAGTGGGATAGAAAGAGGGAAAGGAAAAACTCACAGGAGCCAAATTTACTTGCATACTGACAAACTTCATCACCAGGCATATGTGGCACACGTATCTTTTTCTCAATTCAAGGGGTAAATGCACCTAAGTAGCTGAATAGTTAGACTCTTATGTCTGGTAAATGTCTGGTGACTCTGTTCTTCTGCACTCTTAGAATGAAACTTTTCTCCAAAGCAGAAAAGGTCAAAGCATGTTTTTGTTCTCTTTACAAATTTCAAAGCAAATATAACAAAAATGTATTTCAAATTTTTCTTTCTTGTTTTTCCCTTCTGATATTTCCAAAAGGCAAAACCAAGTATCAGTGATAGCTGTGGTTTTGTTGTTTTGTTGCTTGTTTGGGTTTTTTTAAAATCCTGGTTTTTTCTGTTGTACATTTTCATGTAAATAAAAATATACTGTTTAAAACAAACAACTTTTTTTTTTTTTTAACCAGTTATACTTTTTTAAGTTCAGTTTTGGAACTCTTTAGATTAAATTTGAGTGTGCCAGTGTCATCACCTAAACCCAGTACACACAAATCTGTATGAATGCAAATTTAATTCATTCTCTCTCAAAACGAAAACAAACAAAAAATAAAAAATGTTTATGTCTTATAAAACAGTCATAAAGCGTAATAACTAGAAACATTAACAGAGGAGAGACAGAGAGAACCATTCTAAGAGTCTATTCTCTTTGACAAGTGGTATTTATTTAAACATTCTTCTTGTTTCAGGCTCCTGATTATTGCACAAATATTTTATGCTCTGGTCATTTTACAAGTGCAGTAGCTCTTAGAAGAAGTGTAGTACTTTTATTAGTGCTCTGTGAGACTGTTATAAAAAAAAAACACATGGGAGGTTTAAATTTTGGATCTTCAACTCTACTAATTATTCTCTAAGGGATTAATTAGGGCAACTTTTTTAGCTTTCCAGCAAGTTTATGCTCACATTTATACACAGTTAAGGAACAATTTGCACTGTGATCACAGAAAGATTCTGTTTGTTTTTTTTAAAATAAAAACCTGCTGCTAAGGGCTCACAGTAGTTAAGGTTAAAATAAATTTACAGGCCAACAAACCAGTTTTAAAAGGACACACTCACATTTTCACTTTTTTTGTTCTCAGAATTCTGAGGTCAAGGATAGTTATTTATAAATAATAAAAAGGAAGAAGTCGAATACTGTTAGAAACCAACTGTGCTAGTGATAAGCTCCGTGTAAGAGCATCTGACTACTCAGTCAGTTTGGAATTTCTCACATCCTGAATCAAGAAACCCAGGAAGATTTGGCCTTTATCCCCTTGCTTTCCAGTCTCCTTCTCAGAGAAGAGCCTGGGTGTGGCTGTATCCAAATCCTTGTCTAAGTGGCACAACCCAGATGACAGCCTAAAAAGATTTCGGCTGGACCCCCTTGCTTTCTAGTCTCCTGCTCAGAGGGGAGCCTACATACAGCTGGATCCAGTTCTCCTCCCAGTCTTGAGTTTCCCAGAGAGGGAAACCAAATTATGACAACTCAAGGCAAAACCTGATCGTCCAAGACCCCTTGATTGGATTAAAGTGAAACGACACTCAAGGTCTGTACTTGAACATATGATTGAATTAATACTGTAGAAGGAATAAAAGCTGGTACGTTGATTATTATATACACTCAGGCTGCTCAGTCATAAAGGATGATTATTTAGATCACAAAAGTCACAATGCACATACAATACACATACGTTCAGGCTTCCTAAAGTGGGAAAAAAATGTGGTTACTTAATGATTCTAGGAAAGAGAAGAGGAAGAGAGTAAAAGAAAAGTTAAGAGATAGACAACAAATAAATCCTGGATCCATCATTGGGCCAGACAGTGGGGGAGGGCTGGTGTCAAAGAAACTCCTGAAACCCATCAGTGTAGATTCTCTTTTTACTGGACTGTTCTCCTTCGTGAGCATGGTTGAGACATAGCAAACCAAACAACTGGAGCAGACCTCCACTTTGATCCCCAATTCTTATCTCTGTTTGCAGGCTCTAGGACACATGCAGGCCATCTCTGTGGGTTCCAGGCAGTCCTGTTGTTTTGTTGGAGGGCTTCCAATGATGTTTCACACCACTTCTCAGAATATACTTCCCAAGATCTGAACCCTGACAGTATTTTGCAATTATCTAATATTCTGATAGTGTCTTTCCCTGTGTGTGCAGATTGCTCTTTTTAGACTATCACAGAACAGGACCAATTAAATATTCTTCTATCTTTGCCCCCATGACTCAAGCAATTTTACTAATTCCTCCATCATGTCACATGAGAAACATAAACCAGGTTTTCCTTCACTCACAACTCAAAATCCTCAGCACCAACTGCACAAACTGCCAAAAATTCAAGCATTTAAAGATACTGAATATATATCCTCATTCTAACTACTAAACAGGATGACTGGTCCCCCCCAAAATAATAAAATCTTATAAGCTGTCTAACAGAAAGGGACATTACTATTTTATTCCAGTCAAAAACTGTGAAATCTAAGGAAAGAACTGAAGGAGCAATACCTATGTTTTCCTTCTTAGACTTCATCAGTAATAGGGTTCTAGAGGCATGGCAGTAGCTCCAGCAGACGAAATATACCAAATGAGCCCTAGCCAGGTGCTTAGAGGAAGCTATGTCCACAAGCAGCTTCAGAAACCATTCATCTAAAATTTTACATATGCTGGCTTTTTATATGCCAGTTCCAATTCATTAGAAACTGGATTAAGGGATAAAAAAAAAACACCAAACATTATGACCCTTTGACAGATGTAGTTTGAATAATTTATATACTTTTTATTATTCAATAGTTCTCAAATGTAGGCATGGTATTGTCATTCTAATCTTGAAATTTAATATTTTTTGAATCCTCCAAAATAGGTTCTTTGGTTACTGAACACAAAGTCAAAGAATTAAAACCACTACATAAGCAGGGCCTTGTGAAAAGGTGTTGTAAATACTGATGTGCACAGGAAGATTCTTTAAATTCATTTTTACTGCTGGGAAGTAATAAAATTGTTGAATACCTTCTGGTATCTCATCTCTTAATCAATATGAATTCCCAGTAACAAGCAATGAATTCCAACCTAATTGAAACAATTAGCCTAACACTGTTGTCAAGAAAACACACTATTATAAATCATGACATACTAAGTATTAATTTCTTAATCTAATTTGAAGTATGACTGCACATAGCCTCTCCATGATATTCACTGCTGATAATACAAATCTTGGCTGTAAGCCTGCAAAGTGATCAGCATGAGTTTATACCTCAGCACAGAGGGTCTGCACATTCATAATACATTGTAGGATCTAGAGCGCAGGAAAAATGGAAATGAAGAAGCACTGCAGAACTTTTCTGTGGTTGGCCCACACAGTCTGGAATCTTTTCTGCAGAACTGCTGATCACCTACATAAAGTTTGGAAAAGAATGTTCAGATGCATGCAGAAATACCCTTGGAATAACTCATTATTAGACAACAATAATAATTATTAATTGAATTGTATTCCTAACAATTTAAACCTTAAATTACAAAGCTGGATTTCTTAAACTGGAACACTCTAATAATTTGTTATATTCATTCTTATTTGGGCTGTGTATTTACATTAAATGAGTCATATTAGATGAAAGATATGCACATAACAAAAGACGATTCCTTCTTAAAACTTCAGTCTCTAAAAAGCTAATTTAAAACAATAAAGATAATTTAAAGGTGACTGATTTTCATACTATTTTAAGAAAGGAGAACTGATAAATTAATTTCAGTAAAATGTCTCTCATTTAGATGTGCACACAAAACTTTTCATCCAAATTCCTTCGCAAGAGAAGGAATTGTACTTACCTCATATGTACAATTCATCTCACTCTGGGGTAAACATGAAAAGCAGTTCAGTAAAGTTGTGCTATTTAGGTGACTGTTAAGGGGAATCTGATCTTGTTAGCTCACATCTAGCTCACTGGTGTCCATGACCAAATCTGTATAATACAAGGAAACTGTAAGTAGGCTTTATTTTGCCTAATTTTCACCACCAAAAAAAAAATCTAATAATCTAATTTTATTTGTTCTTTCTATAGTTACTAGAGAAAGACAAGGACATCCAGAAGGTAATATTCTTTTATCTGTCTGGAATTTCTTTCTAGAGCTTGAGCAACTTGTTTATATTTAATATGTTCAGCTAGAGAGCTTCACACTCTCTGGCTTGTTCAAGCCTGTGGCAGAAAAAATACAGCAAATTAGGGTATCAAGCGAAGTGTCAAACCCCAGATGGCTATTTCAGCAAAACTAACATTTTTCTTTTCTGAGGTGTCTTTCTTGATTTGCTGCCTGATAAAACAGTAGTGAAATATATATCAAGGAACTACCTTGTATTACGAAGATCTTAAAAAAACTTCAATACATAAACACCTGTATGCACACACACCAGGATCAGTTTCTGCACGCATAAAATATAGCCTGCTCTAGAATGGTATTTTATATCATATAATAATCCTGAAGAGAAATTCAATGTAGTTAATTCCAAATATCATTCTCCAAGAACTTACTCATAAGCTGGCCTACATCTCGAAAGAAACTGTATCAAGACCTATATCCTGTCCCCTCTGTGACCACACAATTTACATTTTATTTTATCTGTCAACCTCACTGTCTATTTTAGGAACAACTTATCCAGAAAAGTAGTAGAAGTAGATGAGACATTTTAAGAAAATGTAGAAAAGGGTTATCATTTTATGCAAGCTAAAAAAGTTGGTCCTACATAAGACAACACATTATATGTCACCAAAATATTATTCTGGCCCACAGTTTTATGATCACTATATAAATAATTACGAGGAAAAAATTATGTAAGGGTACATAAAATGGAACAATTCAAAATAGTGTTTCTTTGGTTTCAAGGTGTTTTCCAAATTTCTACAAGCTATTGCATAATTATGTTGTATCAGTCAAAGATCCTTGTTCCAATTGTACCTAACATCATCAGATGAACGCTAACTTAGTCAATGATCCCATATTACCATAATTACCATTAGGATCTTTTCCCACTGGGTCAATAGCAGCCTAATCTGCCTTCAGTAGTATTTGCAAGAGTTTAATTTTGTTCATGGATGATCTGAGATCTATGTGGAGGTTTCACATCAGTTATTATGAGGCTTAGGATGTAAGAAAAGAGCCACCAATGTAATTTTATGAAGGAGTAGTCTTGCAAATTATTGCTTCAAATACAAAGCAGGGGACACATGAAAAAAGACTTTGCAAAAGTTTTAAAGTGTGGAGTCCTAAACTTTCTGTGTTCATTTAACGTGCTATTGAGAGAGATTTAAAAAACATTATCTAGAAGCTGAAACATAATACCACTGTGAGGCAATGGAATTTACTCATAACCATGGTAAATTCTGTAGACTACGCATCACAGAAAAAACATGATCTCGTAAGGTTTGAGGTTGTAAGGAACACCTGGAGGTGATCTGGTCCAGCTACTAGGTCCTGCCCAACTGGACAACCTGAAGCCAGATGCCCTGCACTAGCTTTTTTCATATCTCTAAAGATGGAGACTGCATAGTGCTCTGGGTAACCTGTTCCCAGTGTCCCATTACCCTCACAGTAAAAACATGTTTCCTGGTGTTTAGGTGGAATGTTTCACTTCGAACCTATTATCTTTTGTCGTGTCATTGGACATCGCAACAAAGAATCTGGGTCTGTCTTTTTTGCACCCTCCCTTCAGGGTGGTGCATGCACTCTTGCACCTTTGCCCCATAACTTATATGCATTAATTAGATCCTCCCTGAGCATTCTCTTCTCTAGGCTGAACAGTCCCAGCTCCCTCAGCCTTTCCTTATATGTGAGGTGATGCCTTCATCATCCCTGTGCTCCTTTGCTGAACTCTCTCTGGTTTGCCAATATGTCCATGTTCCTCTTCAACTGCAGAGCCCAGAACTGGGCACAGTACTACAAATGTGATCTCAACAATGATGAACAAAATTAAAGGATCATGTCCCAAAATCTGCTGGCAATACTTTGTCTAATGTAGCCCAGGATATCATTTGCCTTCTTTTCAGCAGGGACACATCCCTGTCAGAGGTTCAACTTCATGTTCACATGACCTTTTTCTGCCACAGCATATATTGGTGTATGGGTTTGTCCTTCCACAGGTACAGGACTTCTCACTCCTTGTTGAACTTTATGATGTTCCATTTCTCCAGCCTGTAACCATTACAAGGAATTTATTACTGTGATAACCATTTTGATTCTTGTGAATGAAATGGAACTCTTCCATTTCTGGATCTTTTTTTTTTTTTTGTGAAAGAAGACACAAATATGTGTTTTTCATAACAAAGCCCTCTCAGTTTTCAGGAGATATCAAGCAGGAACTCCCCCCACGCACTCGAAGAAATTGATGGAAAGGACAATTATACTTTATTAACAAACAAATGTTAATACATAAGGTAAAATTATGCCTGAGTGCACAGAATTTATTCTTTCCAATAAAGATCTAGTAATAAAAAAGATGAAAGACTTATTAGTTGTTCTCACTGGGAAAGTGATTTGTATTTTTTTATTATACAGTACAGATTGCTCTCCAGTAACACAAAAAGCAAACTACTTGAACAGAATATAAGCATCATGTGAATCAAAATCTGAATAGTCTATTGGGGGTGTATATAATAATTTTCCAGTTTTTTTTCATAAAGCAAATAGCCAAATTAAAATAAGTCTACGTTAATTTGACTCACTTGAACTGGACTGGGCTTTCAAGAGGGAGCCAAGGGAAAAGAATAAGCTATTGGAAGCTGTGCAAGTCAACAAACATACATCATGATGGCATAAGTTTTAAATTACTTTCTTCATCTTCACCTCATTGGTGCTTAAACTACTGAGAGAAATGGCTTCAGTATGTACTCTGGTCTGATTAATTTCCATGGTACTTATAAATTTGATTCCATTTTAAATTGCACTGCAAAAGTACTGTCTTCAGTTAAGACAAATATCTGTGCATAAACATGAATAAATTCACCAGCACTGACTAGCCCTGGAATTTTTTATTAAAACATGTAGCATTAATCTCCAGGTTCCTAAAGTGGCATGAAAATAGTTTGAATGTTAGCAGACAGGAGCAGTAAAATCCTGCTACTGTATACAATTTTTTTTCCAGCCAAGACATCGGTATATGAAAAGAAATTAATGGTCTGATCCTTGAATTTCAGTGTAGGCAAGTTTGTGAATTCAAATTAGTTATCAGTTTCTACACCTCCTGTTATGCTCTAAGCATTCTGAATTTAACTCATCTAGGTATCAGTGCTAAAGGATGAAGTCAAATTTGCCTGATTGACTGAGAACTTTCTAAGTATGAGAGGAATTTAAAGAAATGAAACTCTAATAAAGAGAAAACACCTTCTTTTTAGGCATCACTTTCACCTTCTTAAATATAAGGAAAAAGATAAATAAAAGCTATTGAGCCATAAAGAGGTTTAGCTCAAATGAAAAGCACATTACAGCAGTAAGAATTTATTAAAAAAAAAACCCTTCAAAAAACTATTCCAAAAAACTTCAAAATGTAAACTCACCAATTTTTGAAACACAAATCAGTGTGAAATAAGTGGAAATAATGTCATGGTATATTTCTGTAACATTTGCCATCTCTGAGGCACAAACCATCCTTTTCATTTATTTATTTCATTTTTCCACAGCTGGCAAAACTAAAGAGATCTTAGAATCTGATTTCTTGGAATAATGTTTTGGACCTCCAAGCTTTGCAGCTGCTAATTTCAATATTTTATTGAACCTCCCCACACTCCAAGGCTGTTTCCTTTTCGTGAACCAAAACATAAACTTTTCCCTAGGATATCAGAGTGTCTTTCACTTCTGGACTGTCCACAGAAAGGAAAATGGACCATGAAGGACATCCAGAAAGTTTCTCATCAGAAGACTACTCTGCTAAAAGTTAATATTTTCTATTAGTTTGAGTATCCCTTAAAAATAAAAATAAAAACAAAAATAAAAAATAAAAATAATTAAAAAAGCAAACACCACAGAGATCAATAAGGTGTTTTTTTTTCTAAACAAATCATCAACAACATTTATGTCCAATGTCAAAATATTGCCTCTTATGGCCAGAAATGTTGGGCTCCACCATACATGTTTTACAGTGTTTGAAAAAGTGGTGCCCGGTCTTTTCTGTTTCTGTTCTTCATGACTGTTGATTAAAATGGACAATAAACATCATGGAAAAGGAGAAACTCAGAGGATTTTCAAAACACACCAATGTGATAGAGAAGCTACTAGTCTATTATGCTAACAGATCTTATATCTCCTCTTTTCTGTCCATACTTACCTGCTATCTCATTTCTTACATACACTGTTTAGGTTATGGGCCACCTTTTGGTCTTATATTTATATTAAATAGATGTTTGTGATATTAGCATTGTAATGCAAGCAACAGAAACAAAACACACCATTAAAAAGCTCTGGGGAAAACCTTTTAAAAGATTTTTTTTTCAATTGCCTATTTTTAGAAGAAAAAATCTAATCCTCTCTTCTGCCAATGGAACACTGTCTTTGTTTCACATTGGGACAACTACTCTGGATTTCTGGTATATCTCTGAAATACAGGAAAAATGCAAACTGAGTAACTGTCAGACAACACTCAGAAATAATTTTTTGGAATACACAAGGAAAAAGAAGAAAGGTACAAAGTATGTTCAGTTCAGTTAAAGGGAGTAATAAGTTATTCTTTCAAGTGACTAAATGCCTCAAGGTAACAAATACTCACTTTAAGTTATCCTATTACACTGGATACGCCTACACTAAAATGGAAGTTTCTGGTTTAAATTGTGAAGTCTCAATGGGATCATTTAGAAATGCCAATGTATACCATGAATATGGTATTCAGAAAAACTCATCTGAAATGAGTTTTAATAATCAAGAGGGTGACTATATTATTAAAGCTGCTGACTACACCATATTTAAAGATTTCAACTCCAGTATTATTTCCAAAGGTGTCAGATAAAATACAGAAAGTCAAATTCTTTCATCTTTTGAGCATGAATATTCACATTATGGTCATTCTCATAAGATTCATAGATATATCAGTTCACTATTCATCAAACTTTATTCCTTCGTGTTTCTCTATCTTGTCCTCTTTTGCAAAGTTGTGTGACCCATGGCTGCTTCATATCTCAAACTATAAGAATAGTGAGACTGCTGGAAGCTGTACAAATGTGAAACTTCATAGGCTACAGCATAACACTTTTACCACACAAGAAATTAAGAAATTAGGGCTAAGAGAAGAACCATTTACCCTTTCAAAAGTCTAACTTAAATTTTCAGGAGGACTGTAACCTTTGTGGTTAGGTTAGGCTTTCATTAACTGTTACTGCACAGGCAATGGCTGATTAACCCCTAATCCTTAATTGACCCTTAATCATTAGTCCTTAATCCTAATTAACCCTTACATCACTAGCAGAAACTGTGTATTATCCAGTAATTCTTTGAGCAGTCACATGAGGAAAAGGAAAAGAAATAAATTTGAAGACCTTTCAATGTACAGCAAAAGATGGTGTGTGACATTAAGGTAATTGATTAAAAGAAAAGCTAAAATTTTCCTCAAAAGCTTCAACTCTAAGATAACTTTGATTGAATGTTTAACTGCCTCTTGTCTTTTTCTTGCCCTTGTGAAATCTAAATCTGAAATCACTTTTCTCTCATTTCTGAATGAAGCAGAATGTTTTCCTAGTGTAAGTCAGATCTTTCAGTTTGCTGCTGCTTTCAGTTCTTACCAAGTCAATGTGAATCTTGTTTCTAGAGTAGTAATGACCAAGACAACATGATACAGACTTATCTGCCAAACCAGTCCATTTACATGATGAGTCTTTTAACCTCTGTTAAGACATCCACCATTATCTTTTTTGTTTTTAACATCCTAGTGCATGGGAGAGATTCTTAAAATGTTTATTTAAAGTGTGAGAAAACCAAAACTTTTCAATTAAAAATTTAGATCCAGAAAGCCTTAGAAATAGATCAATATTGTTTCCTCCGTTAAAATAAAAAAAAGGTATTTTTTCTTGTCTTTTTAAAAAAAAACAAATATTTGTTAGAACTATTTGACCTGTAATTTGTTTGTTCCAGATGTAATTCATATCTAAAAAATTCTGTCTTGATACCAAGGAAAAAGCATTTTTCCCACTGTCAGGTTTAATTAGCATTTTGAAGATGTGAAGTATTCTGTTCAGCCTGTTATCTTTATTCACTATCATTTACTCCCTGGCTTATCTAAACTAACTAAAACACTATATTATGCTCTTTCTTTCTTGCTTGTTTTGTGGGTTTTTTTTATGTCTCATTCTAGAGGTATGCTTAAAATGTACAAGGCATAATAATTCTGTGGTTTTGCATGGTAGAAGGGTATTATTTCACAGGTGTATGTCCTTTTACTTGCCCTATTGCTTTTAGCAGCAGACATACCAGGCTTTTCACTGAGTGCTAAGAAAGCCAATATGACATGATTTATTTTTATTAGTAATGCTGAACCCAATTTAAATCACAGTTCTGTACTAGACATACTGGCCAGTTCCAATCAGAAAAGCTTACAGTCAAAATGGACACAATAAATTGAGAAGTGTAGGAGGAAAACTGTGGCAAAAAGGTCAGTCAAGCAAGGATACTTGCTTAGTTCAGACAGCAAGATTTGTTGTAGAACTGAGATTCAACCTAGATTTCTCAAGGTTTCGATCATGTTTTAACAGCAATACCTTAAACCGTTTAATACCTTAAACATCAACAGCCTGAGAAAAGAGGAATCTAAACATTTTTTGTTAATCTATAAGTGAATATTTCAAAGAAGAAACAAAAAGTAAGGAAGGAATACACACAGCAAAGCTAATCCTATTGGGATGCAGCAGTAAGAACATGACTGTGCAAGCCCCAGAAAGAACTCACCAGCTCTGTGGAGATCTCAGAGTCAAAAGCCATGTTAAGGTATTTTGGGAAATCTGTTGATCAGTTAGTATGGAGTAAGAAAAGATGAAAAGGACAGAAAACATTGAAAACATAACCCACAAGAAAATAATGATGGATGGTGGCTTCTTTCATCTAGGAAGAGTGAGGTCATGGTGTCTTAACCTTGGCTGGGTGCCAACTGCCTGCCATACTCTCTCTCAATCCCCCTTCTCCGCAGGATAGTTTAAAAAAAAAAAAAAGATGAAAAAGCTCATGGATCAAGATGGACAGGGAAATGACTTACCAATTACCATCATGGATAAAACAGATTCAATTTAAGGAATATTAATTTAATTTATTGACAATTAGAATAGAGGAGGACAGTGAGAAAAACCTCAGAGTTAAAGACAATTCCCATGATTCCCACCACCGTTTTGTCCCAGGCTCAACTTTACTCCTTTACTTCTCTCCCCGCTGTCTTCTCTGTCCCCTGAACAATGCAGGACCCATGAGGAATGGGAGTTGCAGTTAGTTCATAACTTTTTCTCTGCCACTCCTTCCTCATGCTTTATCTTTGATCCAGAGTGGTGTTGCTCCAACATGAATTCTTGCAACTGGCTGCAGTTCTTAAGTGCATATCCACCTGCTGCAGCATGGGATCCTCCACAATGTGCAAAGTAGGTATCTGCTCAGACATGATTCTTCATGGGCTGCAAGGAAACCTGGTCTTCACCACAAACCATAAGGAATTTCCACCCTGGTGCCTGCAACACCTCTTCCCTTTCCCCTTTCATTGACCTTGGTGTCTTCAGGGCTGCTTCACTCATAATTTTCTCATTCCTCTCTTTCACAGCTTCTACACTGCAATACACTAACAACATTAGATGTGCTATATATATATATGCTATTTCTTGCTGAAATGCCCTAAAAGGTTAGATTGATGAGAAATATTGCCACTGTTCCCTTGCATTTGTCCAAGTTGATAGTTTAAGGAATCAAGTATCTCAAATCTCAGCTGAAAAAACTAGGAAGATAATGAAAATGACTTGGATAGAGTACATCTGGGACTTTTTTAGCATTCTTAACATGAAACATATGCTTAAAGTGTTCCCGAAGTATGTCCAATGTAAATAGTGACTAAAACTTGAACTTCTTCCTTGGTTAAGACAAACCATTGTAATGAACAATCTAAGAACAGAGATAACAGAAGAAACAGCTTTACTGTGTTTATGTACAGTGTGTCATAGGCTAAACACTGAAATTTAACTTAAACTGAAACTGTACTGAAACCTGTAGGGATTTAAAAGAAGCTAAAATAATAATAAAAAGAAATAAGTCAGGTTTTCCACACATTTCATAAAGGGATTTTTCTGAAAGGTACCTGTTGGAGAGGAAGGTAAAGAGCTTTCCTTCCTATCCTTCCCAAGTAATAGAATTATAGAAGAAGAGCAGGTCAAATGTCTTCTACTAAAGTATTTAACAATAAAAGGGACGGGTATCCAATCTTCTAGTGCTATTTATCATTTACTTACCACTTCTATAAATTAATTGTTCCATGAAAGTTTGTTGAGAGATACACAAATGTTGGTAGCTCGACTTTGGCAAAGCAAGCTCTCCAGAATGTATTACTGGTATTAAAGCTGGCACTTGGTTACTTTATTGGAAAAGTAACATAAACAAGACAAATACTTTAACAGAAAAAAAATTATTTTCTGATTACTTAATGGTTATTATAAAGGCAAACTCAGCCCTGCAGCAACACCCTTTCAAAGATCCTTCTTCCCTCTCTCTTAAAACATGCTATCAAAGTGTGGTCATGCTTCTTGGCAAATGCCAAACACCAGAGCCTTAAATCCAATCAAATTTGTGTTCCATTTTTACATTCCAAACTCCCCAAATGAAACTGGAAGCTGAGATACACCAATCTTGCAACTTCAAGTATTACTTATTCTGCTTCCAGGAACACTGTTGGAAGTCTTAAATCATGTTAAAGTTGGTCTCTGAATAGGATTTTCAAACTTCAGAAGAAATGCGTAAGCGGTGTAATGCTCTTTCTTCTTATCTTGCATCACCAGTGCTTACATTAATTTCAACAAAATAATCTCTAAAAGGCACAGATTTCATAAATTTGCAACACAGTACCCGTTGAAATCCATCCTTCAGATCTTCTATAGACTTTGCATTAAGAAGGGGGGAGGAGGGGGAAGAGTATAAAGAAACAACAAAGTAAAAGTTAAATCTCTGCCTGAAGCATACAGGGTGATGTGAGCACTGATACCAGATTTTGTTTTTAATGAAAAGCAATTTAAGGAATTTCTTTATAAATGGATCAGCCAGGCTGCAACTGCATAATATAATGGACTTTTACTTCACTATGTTCCTGTTGCCATACACTTGACTAGTGTTTCTTAGGATTTATAGGACTTTTCTGAGGCTTTTTTCAGAGTTCTGATTCTGGGGGTTTCTTTGCTTTTCTTTCTCCTCCATTGTAAATTACATTTGTCATGTCATGGAACCACAATTGTTTATTGTGAAAAGTCACTAATGAACAAATGACCCTGCCACCTGGAGCACTTACAGTATCATGTTAAAACTCCACCTACAAAAGAAAAAAAAATCTTCCCTGACTATTGATTCAATGGTAGAGTTTGATTGTACCCTGGAGGCAGGTGACAGCTAGGCAACAGGGTTCTTACTATTTTACACTCCCTATTACACAAACCAAATAAATCTTCAAATAAATTCACTTTTTTCTCACTTTTCTACTATGTAACAGTTAAGTATTGAGCACCCTGTATTCTGTCTCCTTCCGGGATATTGAAATAAAAATTTTCATAGTTTGCATTGCAATAAATTTCTACAGTCTACAGAATTTGGAAGCTGTCAGGCCAAAAGCATGACGCCTTTAATACTTATCACAGTCTTCTTGTGCTACACTAGCTCCTTTTGACAAAAAACCACATCCACTAACTAGAAATATGAGCAATATCTACAGTGTCAGCTCTCTTGTACTGTAACCATAACTGTAGCAAGCTGGCCTCAGGGGGGATGAAGTTAGATTTTAGGGATGAAGATAGTATAGAATATGAATATCTTGAAGACATGCTGCAAAACCTTTTCAAAAAACAGTTTTTACAGCTTGGGCAAAACTGCATTAACCAGGCAACTTCCTCAGAATGAAAAATAACACTAAACCCATACCTAATAACTACAGTAGGAAGAAAAGCAAAGGATTCCACAGACTGACTGGATTTGTGTACTGAGGAGTAGTAACAGAGAACATGAGATTTTGGGGTTTTGTTTGAAAATCTCATTAATTTAAAGTGCAGTGTCCTTTACTGCCTCATACATACCATAGTGTACATCGTGATACTGTCACTTAAGAAGAAAACTGAAGGAATGAATAAGCATTGATCCTGAAGGACAAGATAGCTACAGAAGTGATCAAATAAGGCACATTTGAACATTCAAGACAGGTTGTCTCAAAAGACTGCTCTTTTGATTCTTTTGGTTGTCTATTTTCTCAAGCTCTTTCTCCACTGGGTTTTAACCTCATTTTCTATTCCTCTGACCAGTCATTGACTATTCCAAAACAAGATGAGGCCAAGTGAGGCCTCTAGAAGCAAGGCTAATCAAAAGGCAGCAGTCCTTTCTACAGCCGGTCGTAGATCTTGAGAACCCTACCAAGTATACTGTTGGGGGGTGAAAGGTTTACAATATGTCTTCTGCTTATAGTTGATACTAGAAACAGAATATGGATCTGCTCACAGCCAAAACAGTTCTTCATGTGTGTAAACCACACTAATCCTACATTAATTAGACAACCAGAAGATATTTAGCTGTATAGAAGAAAACACCTTCCATTTTGCCTTTTGCAATTATTTCCACGTCTAAGTCCTTTTTCCATATCACTGTCACAGTTAGAGTATTAGAACTTGTCATAATATTTGAATTTGAGGTTACTTGGACTGAGTAGGACATTTAGTATTCAATGACAATTTATGACCTTCCATCATCAGTTTTATCTTAATATTATGTACATATTTTAATTCAGTTCTTTTAAGTGCTGATATTAAAAAAAGATAATAGAAATGTTTGTAATTTCCCTTTTTTATTCACATCTGCCTTTCAACTATGCTACTGTATATAATAGTTCTCATCTAATATAATTTAAACTCTTAAAAGGAAAATATGCAGCTAGCAGGATCCTTTGCTACTAGAAACAGGCAAGTTGTTCATGTTTTTCTCCTTACACTTTGAAGAAGCATCTGCCATGGGAAGCTATTTTAAATCTGACATTATGAGAGTCAGAGAATAGGGAGGATTTCAGTCCATTTGCTTTCTGTGACTACCCACCATATCTGCCTAAGATAGTGAAGTGGAAACCCACAGATCCTTTCATTAGGTTTTGTCTTGTTTACCACAGCAAGAGATATTTCAGTGTTCAACTGAGAACTTAGGAAGTCTACTGGAGCCTTTGAAGAAACTCAAAAGCTTGTGACTTTCCTGAAGGGGATGGAAAAAGAAAAGGCAGCAAGTAAAAGTTCTAAAATAAAGACATCTTGTTGAAGCAAGAAAACATAATATGGGATTATTTAAGGAAAGACCATACATTGCATTGAAATATCAGCAAAGTAGAACTGATGCTGTCGAGGCCGCTGTACTCTGGACATTCTCTTATTTATCATAATCACTAAGGAATCCTAATACAACACAGAATAATTTATAGCTCTGTCTGTTACACACACATATATGCAAGTGTGTTCAGAAACCTCTATTTTTGTTTATGGAAAACACCAGATTCCACAACCTTTACTTCTGCAAGGAAGTACCTATTCATTTTACTTGAACAGTTGATATCTCATTGCATCAGTAATTTTCAGATAATGGGACTACTACCTTCTTTGAGGTCTCCTATAAACTTCTCCCTCATTGCATGCAACCACTGGACAAGAAACATCCAACAAGGAACATCCAACAGTTCCTCATTCCTTTCAGAAAGACAAAACAAAGAACTGGTTATAACTGCTAGTGTCAGCCTAAAAGCTCACCCTCCCTCCTAAAAGAACCAACTTGTGTAGGGATTTAAAAACAGTTAGCTATACTAACTAGACAGCTACAGCCACTTCTCATTACCCTTCCTTGAGGAACTCTGATGTTCACAGTTATAAATCATCATAAATTCATTTGCAATATCTTTTTATTTCAATTGCATCTCCTAGCCAATTTTATAATTAAACATTTAAAACATAAATGCTTTTCTATTTTCACCATTTCAATCTCATTTAACCCTTCTTGACACCCTTGACTGTTGCAGCCCACAGAGTAAGAAAACTGCCTTGCATCAAGAGAAGCCACTCCACCAGAAGCAATGGCTGGAGAAGCTGTTTTTCATTTTTCAGGACTTCAAGCTTAAGCTACCTCATTTCAAACTTAAGAACATTTGTAAATGCTCAGCATGTTAATTTATAAATCTCAGTACATTACACCTTTTCATTTGTTAAGTTGACATAATAGAAAAGAGACTTAAACCTCTCAAACCTGAAAGCAGCAATGTTTTACTCCAAAGAAAGGGTGCCTAAAGGTATTAATAAATAACCTAAGCTTACAGGTCTTCTGCAGGTTACCGGTAAAGGCAACATGGTGCAGAAGATTTGTTGTGTAGCAATACAATTAATATTATTTGACACAAGAGTTATTATAGTTCAGATATACAGACAACAGTGCAGTTGTTCCAATGTCCTTGTAAGAATAACAATCTAAACTCTTCTCATGTTACAATTAAAACCTCTGAAATATGAAATAAGATGATATAGCATCAAAAATTATGCACTCTCTCTTCATTCCAAAGAGGAATATCCCATTGAGTTGTTTTTAGGGCTGGTGACAGTCTTTTATATGAATTTTATGCCATTTAACTCCATATGTGTGCGCATGTCCCCTGTTCTGACCACATAAGTGCTTTTTAATTAGAAAGACAGGAAAGCCACACTAGTGATTTATGAAGAGTCCATTGTTATTAACAGCTTGAAACTTAAATAAAACTGTCTTGAATTACACCAGTGAGGAATCTAATCCTAAATAATAGATGTTTTGCAGAATTAAATTCTTCCTCTTTGCTATGTGAGCTGCTATCCTGATTTTTTTAAAAAATAATTTTAGGGAGAAAAGATGGAAATCTGCTGTATGAACTGAAACTGTATCTCTGATCCAGTGACAGAAAAAAATATTCAAAAAGTGCATTTTTTCATTGAGTGATTGGTAAAGTATAATCTAGCCCATTTATATCTATGACTAGACATGAAATGACAGGCAACGTGGAGAGCTTACCACAAGACGTAACACTTAAACAGATGGCAAAAAAAGTGAAGGTTCCAAGTAATTCTTGGAATCTTGTAGATTGTAATTGCTTGGATCTTGTAGAAATAACAGTAATCTAATATGGAATTTAAAAAATCTGTTATTTGTTTATTTAATGGAGCGAACCTCACTTTAAAACATATTCCTTCACAACCAATTTAGTAAGCCAACCTTAGGATAACAAAAAGTGCAAAAGCCATGGAAGACACTTCTTAGAAAAACAAAAACAAAAACGAAAAGAACCCCAAAACTACAACACAAAACTCCAAGCTACTCCCCCTATGCCAAATTAACCAAAAAAAAAAAAAAAAAAAAAAAATCTCATTTCTACTATTTTATTGTTCTCATTCTCTTCAGTCATCCCAGTCATTGTTATAGACAGAGTGACTTTCAATCACATGTCAATGCTGGCCCAGTTTTTCTCTAAAAATTCAGGTTCCCTCTTTTACTTAAAGGACAAAGTTATTCAGCTGTTGATGATATTATTCCTGTTGCCATTACGTGGCCCACCCAGACCCTTATGGTTTACACCCCTCAGAAGGGGAATGACATAATTACAGTGCTCATCAATTGCATGGTCATGATAGCTTTTAATATAGAGTTTGAACTTCAAGAAGTGGTTTCACAGATGCTGACTGTAACCTCTGAATCTCTCACATTATGTCTGTTACATAAAAGAAAAAAAAGAGAAGAAAGAAGTATGTAGCAATATGTGGTGTATTTAGCTGAGTTTTCAACTTGCTTGCAGTGATGAAAAACCAAGTCCTTGAACATTCTAACAGTGTTAAAGTGGTATAATATTGTTAAAATACTGTGGTGAGTTGACCTTCGCTGGCTGTCAGGTGCACACCAAGCCTCTCTATCACTTTCCACTCCATCTCTAGGATAAGGGGGAAAATAACATCAAGAGTTCATGGGTCAAGCTAAGGACAGGGAAATTATTTATGTTATCATCATGAGCAAAACAAACTCTTTTTGTGGAAATTATTTTAATTTATTGCCAATGAATAGCAGAGTAGGATAGTAAAATAAGAACCAATTCCAACCCTCTCCTCAGGCTCAAATTCACTGACACCTCTTTCACCTCCTTTCCCGGAGCAGCATGGAAAGATTGAAACCTTCATCACACGTTGTCTTTGTCACCCCTTCCACCTCACAGTCTTCCCCTGCTCCAAAACAAGGTTCCACCACTGGAGATAGTCCTTCATGAACTTCTCCAGTGTGGGCTTTCCCATAGGCTGCAATTCTTCATAAATTGCTCCAGCATAGGTTATTTCCACAGGGTGCAGTTCAGCTGGAACAGGATGCTCAAGTGTGGCCTCCCCATGGGTCCATAGATCCTGCTAGAAAAGCTGATGATGCATGGGCTTCTCTGCACAGAGCTGCAGTTCCTGCCAGGAGCTTGCTCCTATGCAGGTTCTCTGTGGGCTGCAGTTTCCTTCAGGGCACACCTACCTGCTCCAGCATGGGGTCCTGCATGTGGATACCTGCTCCTCCATGGATCTCCAGGGGCTGGAGGGGAATCTTAGGCATTCCTGGAGAAACTTCTCTCCCTACTACTTCATGGAACTGGGTTTTTGCAGAGATGTATCTTTCAGATGTTCTCACCCCTCTCTCTGTTTGCTGCTGTGCTGTAGTTTTTCTCGTTCTTAGATATTATCACACAGATGCTGCCACCACTGTTGACTGGCTCTCTGATTTGGGGAGACCCATGCAGTTGCACCTTGGAGCTTGCTGGCACTGGCTATTTCCCACAGGGAAGAAGGTTCTGGTGTCTTCTCAAAGAAGAAAACCTTGTAAACTCTCTCAACTCCCCCACTATCAAAACTGCTACATAAAAACAATACAAATACAGTATTGTAAATGTATATTGTTGTTGATGTAACACCGACTTTGTTAATATGAGATTTCAAAATCTACACTAAAATAACACTAAGATTTGACAAAAAAAAAGAAAGCAAATTTTCAGATATACCTGCTGGTTCTATGTATAAGATCTGTCAAGGTTTTCTGAATAGTATTTGCATATCATCTCAATGATATACCACATTGCATACCATATGCGAAGCAAGCAGAGAGAGTAAAATCAAAATTTTAGACCCCATGGCTTCATGTGCATTTTAAATGGCCTAGGTTGAAAGGGACCTCCAACATCCCTACCATGGTCAGGGACACCTCTCAGGCTTATCAATACCTTATCCAGCCTGGCCTTGAACACTTCCCTGGAAGGAACATCCACAAATTTTTTGGACAATTTGTTCCAGAGTATCACCACCCTCATACTGAAGAGCTTCTTCCTAATATCTAGTCTAAACCTGTTTTTAAATACATTTCTGCTTGTCCTATTACTGTACACTTTAATGAAAAATCTCTCTCCAGCCTTCCTGTAGCTTCTCTGAAGGCACTGGAAGGCAGCTGTAAGGTCCTCCCAGAGTCTTCTGCAGGATGAGCAATCTTTCTCATTCAGCCTCTCCTCATAGCAGAGGTACTCCAGCCCCTGTATCATCTTTGTGGCCCTTCTCTGGACTTGTTCCAACAGATTTCATATAACTAATCTAACTGCAACACAGAGGAGCAGAATTGCCCTGCAACTCAGTGCATCTAAGTCAGTGGAAAGATACCTATCTTTACTTTGCATAAGAAATTGAGTGAGCTCAGCAGTTGAAACTTGGCAAAGATAGTAATCTGTGAAAGAAAAAAAAAATCAAAGAAGGAGAAATGCCTTCAAAATTTTGACCCAGCTCATTCCTTTATTAGTAGTAGTGATCAAAAATGTTCAATGAATTTTAACATTCACTAATAATTTGAAAAGCAGATATTTCAAACAGATAACGTGCACCAAGACCAACAAAGTAATGAATGTTCTTTCATATACATACAGTATGAGTTGTCATAATATTCATGTAAAAAGAACATGTTTTAGTGAGCATTCATTAATAGAAATATTTTGATAACACCACCAAATCTGGGCAAGGAAAGTTAGAAATCTGAACCCTGAAAAACTGCTAGTCACATCATATATGGTGCTATTTTAATTAGATGGGAAGTGGGCTTGATGATTCAGGACTTTGGGGTCAATACGGTCACAATCAACCCAGAATGAAAGGTTTATTGCAGCTGCTGAATGGTGTTGGATTTTTTTTTCCAGTTATTATTATTTTCTCAGAGAATATGCTCTGCAATAGCTCATGGAATAATTACTAATGACCAGAAAATAATTATAGTTCAAGCACTAATCTCCTAACGGCTTCTATATCTGCCACTATTTGTATAATAAGAGTTATTGCACCACAGGAAAAGGAAAATTTGTCTTTCCAGTGTTAATGCTGGCAGTATTAACAAGACTCAGATACTCTGAAATAGGCACAGCCACTAAAGTCATTCAGACATGTCACCTTATAAATGCTTTCCCAGTTCACATCTAAGCAACAATATATTATGAACCAAAAAATACCTTTCTAATTTACAAAGAACAATTAGTGCCTCAGAAAATGTTTCCTGTCTTAAAGTCTGCCTGAAGATTAAGCCCTAGGTTGCACGAAAATGGAAAGATTTAGGTTACAAGTTCCATTCCATGGGACATCCATCTATTTCCCATTTTGCTTTCACTCTCATGAGAATCAAGCATGTCTTTCTAGAAAGAAGACACTTCCAAAAGTGGATTTGGATACATGCTTAAAAAAAGAAAAAAGAAAAAAAGAAAAAAACCAAAACAAATACCAAAAAAGATATCACTTTCATACTATTCCATTTCTCATTTGAATTTTTGTTTGTTTGTTTGTTTTCCAAAATGAAAATTTCCCTGAAATGGACATATGTCCAGAGAAAGTTTTATTTAAGTTTCATAAGAAAAAATGTTTCTACTATACTCTGAAAATAAGAATCTGGCTTTGAAAGAGAATCATGTTAGATAAATTGATATTCTATTTTGCTTTTCACCATATTTTGTTCTATTGGCAGTCAGCATCCCATTTATTTCTATGGACATTAATAACATGTTGATTTATTTGATCTGTTTATTTATTCAGTGGTACATTCGTGGCCTCCCATAGTATATGCATAGAATTCCCAAATAAAACTTAAATCTTAATTTTACTTTTCCATGGCTTCCCTGGAACCTAGATCACAAATAAGTTTTCAGTAGAGCTGAAGATTTACAGGAAGTCTAAGAAGATGTCAATATGTATAAATAAAAAATGTATTAAAAAACAACAGATTCCACAGACACAGTGTAAATTAGGATTTGATGTGCAATTAATCAAAGTTAATTAAATGACAGTTAACTGTCACTGTCATCCATAGGCTTTCTTTCAGTTCTGTTAGTCAAGGTGAGCAACACTTCTAAATAGATGAATCTCATTTCCCTCTGTTATTTCTTTGAATCTGTACTTTCCCAGACTATTGTATTTCTAGTACAGCTATGGATTTCATTAGGTCAAGGACAAGAGTAAAGTCTCTTGGAAGCATGTGTGACAGGAGTATTTTGAATTGTGTGTTTTCCAATAGTGAATGTTTTCTAGCCAACAAATAGAATTTTTTTCATTCTAAGAATGTAAGAAGTGTCATATTTCCTATGTGTATAAATATATGTGTATATAGCACAGATAGAATATATACACATTTCAGATGTACACACACAACGCATCTATTTTATTCTAAGCAGATTTCCATACAATAAAAAGCTATTATTTTATTGATATTTATAGAAGATAAATATAATATTTTTATGCCATCATACACATGGAAATTATATTTTACTATATATAGTTATGTTATGATGCCATGTTGTGTTATTATAAGTCACAGTCCAATTATCTATTTCTTAAACTCAACTAAATCACTAAGGTTTTGTTTGTTTTGTAGTAGTTCAAATATAATGTTTTAATTTTCAAAACCAGTGTCTGTTAGCAAAAGCAATTGGTGCTTTAGTAAAACCAGAGCACTGCATTGTACAGATGATTCATGATAGACTAAAGAAAGACATCAGGAAGACTAAAAATTGCATTATCAGTTTATATCTTCCTTAGAAAGTGATTTTACTGGGTCCACCTTGCATTTATGAGCTATCTCAAAAAATTCCCTAATGACTGAGTAAAATAAACTACTGTGCTTACTTTTCTCTCCATCTGTGCTAAGTGCATGAAAACCCCAGATTTAAAAAATCATCAGGACCTACATAATGAGACAGTCTTGGCAAAGAACAAGTTTATGTTGTGTTTAAGCCACTTCAGTGTAGTTGCATCTCAGGCAGCATAGGCTGGGAGATGCTGATTCAGAAGGTGGATTTTCTTTGAGTTTTTCCTCTTGCAAAAAGAGGCCTGGACTTCAACCATATATCCAAACACCTGTTCTCTTTAGATTTCACACCTAGGCCAACAGTTGTGGGTGATATCCTTTACTAGTTGCATATTAAAACAGTATAGAAAGACATTTTAAGATGTTTGCTTTCTTCTATCACCTGGAAGGAAAGAATGTTACCTTGGCATCTCTTCTCTCTAAGAGTTTTGTTGATCAATCCATCACTGACTACCCAATCTGGTAAAATTTAGATCTAAAAGCAAAAGGAATAACTGATGTCACTGGAAGAGGTTGAGTCTGTGGTAGACAGGAAGTTTGGCACTTGAGGGTAATTAATTTAAAATTACATAGAACTACACTTAAGAGAAAATTCTGTGTTGGCTGCCATGTTATTGTCACTTGGTTTTTTACCTAACCCTTGCTTTCACTCTTGCTTTGACCAGTGTATTGGAAGCTTTGGTGAATAACATGAAGGGAGGAAATATAACATGTAATATAATTTCAAACTAAAGTCACTAAAATTCTCTTTGATTTTGCGGAGCCAAGTACAATTATATCAGCTGAGACAACTATATGTAAGAGCTGTAAGAACTACATTGTATAACAAACTAGGTTTCCAATATTAAGTAATCTGATACTGCGAAATACTAGAAATAGAAGTGTCTGTTCCCACTTGCTTACAACACTGGAATCTTGTGAGAATTCAGTAGAGAAAAAGGCACCTCTGAGGCAAGGATCTGGACATAGAAGAGGACATTTATTCTACTCCCTCTTATATAACTTGCTGCTTATATAGCAGCCAGAGTCCTTGCAAACCTGTTAGCCTGCCATCATGCAGTCACTGGCATAATTCATCCACAAGCAGGACAGAGCTGTCTGCACCAGATTTACAAAGCAGTCATGGGCACAATGTACACACTGTGCTTGCATCTCATATCGTTTCCTCTCAGACTCCCTGTTGCAAAAATCTGATGCAAGCTGTTGGGGCTGCCTATGCAGATAGAGCTCTTGAGCTCAGCGTGAGTGTAAATCTCAAGAGGAAAATACCTCCAGCTGGAAAACTGTGGTCTGTAAAGACCAGAAATACAATTCATTGATTCCTGAAGCTGATGTTTCCTGCTTCTCAAAATTCAAAACATGTACTGAAAAAATGGAATTTCTAAAACTTACAAAATTGCAGTAATTTTTTTTCCTCATTCTTCTCACCCCAAATTGAGGCAAAGTAAATCTACTGCAGGTGTGAAACAGAAGTTCAAAACACCAACTTCACACATTTAGAAATCATGATTTTTCACAAGTGGACATTTAGAAAATTTAAACACAAAATACAAAATACAAAAATCCACTTTTTTTCTCCCAAATATTTTGTTTCATTAGAATTTTATTTCTCTGGAAAATGCTGGAAATCTTTTCTTTGTCTCTATCATTCAGAAATAATTATACATATGTCCATGTGTGTGTTGCCAACCAGGGGACTTCCAGGGGCTGGTTCTTACTTAATGTGGGTATATGAACATCCCAATGACTTCCTTTATTACACTCATGCTTCAGCTTTCCTTTCCAACCAGTTTCAAATAAGTTTCTGCAACATGCAGAAATGATGCTCCATGATAGGGGTTTTCATGTATTGCCAATCCTTCACATTGGTTTGTAAAAAAGATAGTAACTGGGGAACAGTAATTTTAGAGGAGTCATATATGCTAGCATCTTGAGTGCTAAATTATTCACTTACAATACAATGTTCTTACAGTAGTATACACACAGGGCAATGCAATGAAATTCTGGAGGTTTTTTTAGACCTTTGATAGCGGGGTTTTCAGCTCCAGAGATTTAAGCAATAGTTTCATTAATTTTAATAAAAATACTTTCTCAACTGGTAACTTGCCAGAAGCAGCATGTGGAAGCGTGTGATTGTGTGCTTGTGAGTATGCAACACTGATTAATACACCAGCTATCTGCAGAGCATGCTTTGGCTACAATGTCTCACAGTAAATAGCAGCAAAATCACCATAATCCACTGCCCTCCACTGCTGGGAAAAACACTTGAAAGTAAGGAAGATACATGCATTTTAAAAAGCCATTCTCCATGCATTCATGAGAATGAGAATTTTATATATATATATATGTCAAGGCTTACTAAGGACTGTGGCTTTTTTTTCAAGTGCTTGGTATCAGCTAGATAAATCATCTGCATTCCATTTTATCAGGCTTTCAAAAGCAATTGATATCATCCATCTAGACCACACAGGTCTATACTTCAGTTAAAAATCAAAACAAAGCTGTGTGGTCTAGTTTGTTAGCACAGTAAAGACAACTTATTGTTAACCTTAAGATAAGCCACTGCATTTAAATCTATTTATAGCCAGGTTCAGTAAGTATGCCTGGATTCTTTTCTATTTTCCAGGTCAAAGCCACAAAAGCTGTCACAGGAAGGTATAAATTACACTTCTTTGAATCAGCAAAAGCCCTTTGCATAAGGAATGGAGTGCATTTCAGCCAAAAACAGTGAGTTATTTCACTGCTACCTTCTCTCAGGATTTCCACTACAAAATAGAAGAGTGGGCAATTTAATTTTGATAAAGCTGTCAGTAAAAGTCATTGAAGAATCACAGACCTTGACTTCCCTGACTTTTATGCCGGAATCATCTACTTTTAAAAACTTTTTCTAGCTCTTCATGCCAGGTAACAAAGAGAACTATAAAAGGAGATTGCAGCTAGTTTGTGATCTCATTCCCTCTAAGACAAGCAATTAAAATAGCTTCTATTCCCCTACAGGGGAAGAGGATAAGAAAAGGGAGAAGAGTACCCTATGTATCTAGATACAATTGTTCTCATGGAATCAAACCAGCCATCTTGCAAACATAGATATAACAACAACAACAACAACAATAATAATAATAATTATTATTAATAATAATAATATTTCTATTTCTGAGGGCTTATCTAGGTTTAATTCTCCTGGCGTCTACAACAATATAAATTAATTCTATTCCCTGCCACCTTAATTCTTGGCATACTATTCACTATTCCCACTCCACATCCCCACTGTGGAACTATCTCCAGTAATGCCAATGAAGCAACTGAGAGAATCAGACTTCTGATGCTTAAAAAAGTCAAATAATTTAAATTTAATCTATCTTGTCACAACAGAAGGAGCTTTCTCAAACCACCCAGAGGTACTCAAGACATCTAAAGTGATTTCTTGGGAAGGAAGAAGAAGGAATACAGCTCTAGATTCATGTCTCAGAGCCTCCTAATAAAGCCAGACATCCCTAGCTGAGTTTCCACATGCACAGTGGAGTGTTTCAGAAAGCCTGGACAGAGGCCTAAAACCAGTTTACAATCTTTCTTTCACAATTACAACTGGTCAAGGAAGTTGACTTATGTCTGCTATTTATACCTTATGCCCCATGGCTTCTTGTTAGAGAGCAGGCTGTGCTGTGAGCTGAGTGATTGATAGTGAGTTAATGGTTCCATTGTCTGCAGTAATGCAGAAAGTACAATTCTCGTGCATCAAACTGAACAGGAGCTTTATCACTGAGGCTCTGTGCTTTTAAGTGGTGCTGTCACTAATACTCCTGAAAGGAACACAGAGCAGGACTGGAGGCTCTAGGATGAGTCTTTTGATATCCATGTTATTAATACTTCTGTCAAATCCCCAGGGTGCAAAAGTTACAGAAGAGGCTTCATCAGAGGTCGTATGATGAACGTGTGAGGGTAGATAGGAGAAGGGAAATTTTTCATCTTGCTTGTTTACCTCTGCAATTAATTGCTTGCAATCACTTACTCAAAATAAATGCTACAACTGTTTTAACTTCTATTCATTGCAAACATTGCATTGTTTCCCCCTGCTTTACAAGACCTATAGCATATTAGCCTTCCTCTATGATTTTGCTGCTTACTGAAGTGACTGGCCATGTGCACACCAGTGGCAACAGCACACCATGTCTACTGAAGAGAAGGAGGACCCATCACTCTTCCTAAGTCAGTTTTGGTTCTGTCTTTAATAGACAAAGAACTTTAAATTTACTGCCATCATTCTGCATCCCCATTGGAAACTACTCTCAAACACTAGTTCTTCAGGCTTCTACAGGGTGTTAGATGTACAAATAAGGAGCTTGAAATTAGTTGTTGCATTGGCTTCCAGATGTCTGAAGATAATTCTTCACATGATATGGCATTACTTCTGTTGGAATAATATTACATTGGACCTGTTGTGATGCCTCCCACTGGAAAAGTCACCAACTGTGACACTCAGAGGTGTACAACTATCAGGAGTGTGGAATGGTGAAAAAGGTAAAAAAGCTCCAGCATATACATTTCACTGCTCTATGTTGAGACCTAGGATTCATAGAGCTTTCCCTGTGAAGATTTATAGATTTGTGCAGACAGAAGACCCATTATTGTATTTTTTGAATATTTAACTCTGTAAGTAAAATGCAAAACTTACTGCAGCCCTATATATGTGCAGGATTTAAGTTCCAGTGTTAATGGCTGCCCAGAAACCAGTTTCAGACAGGAAGAAGGGACATGTTCAGGGAAACATACATGGATGAATTTCCTAATAAGTATGAGTATAAAAGTTTTTATTTGATGTTTATTTGCCTATCAGAATTTTACATACCATTTTATCTCCTGCTGTAAAGAAAGACACTCCTGAAATGATGCTATAGACAACATAATTTGCAATGGGTTGAGACATGGTAAAAGCTGATTCACATCCCCCAGTGTCAGCATTACTGGAACAGACACATAAAAGAAAACAGAACTTGTTGGAGCTAACACTGAAATTTTCATAAAAATCTGGATAGAAGTTATACCTGGATAAAATTCATAGGATGAGATCCTATAGGTTGAGGGTGCTGGTCTCCTTAGAACCACATACTTCTGGAGATGATGATTGGGATTCCTTCACAATTTGCAACAAAGTGAAACACATGGTTAATGCTAATTAAACATAATGACAATGATTATGCTTTTCATAAGGGTGTAAATGGCAGCACATCATACAGGAGTAAAAAGAAAATGTGCCTGCTACAATTTTTCAGTCATTATTAATGGAAGAAAACCAAGTTCTTATTATAGATCCTTATTAAGGTGTTTATTACCACTGTCTGTGGTGGCAAAGAAAGAAAATCTCTACTTCCTACCAGAAGGCCGTTACTGCATATATCAGTCAAAAGAACAACTTTCAAGGGATTAAAATAGATGAAGAGGTAGTAAAAAACCCCAAACAAAACACTGATAATAATTTGTTCTACAAAATTCCTAGTTTCTCCATAAGTATTCTTCATCTTTATAACTTTACTTGCTATGTCTGAAATGATATCTGTATTTTTCTGCTTTACAAAGATTCTCACATTAAAACTGCTCACTTTACAGAAAAACGTCTATCTGGAAGAAGCAGTTTTAGATTTACTTCAACTATGCATAATTCTACAGGAGTTCAAAATCCATAGTTTCTTGAAATAATTACTGAGTTTCTTGGTTGAACCTCTATCATTTATAAGGTTTTGATTAATAAATCATGCAGGCAGAAGCAAGGCTGTAGGAAAAATTTTAAGTGTCTCTTTACAGAACAGTTTGTCCTGATAAAAAGTTAATTAAGAGGTTTGCTTAACTATTGTCCACTTTAAAACACTGTATAGGAATTTAAGAATATGAAAGCTTTTAGATCATGTTCAATGATAACATAAAAATTTTTAAATTCCCAGAGCACCAATATTTCATTTTACTAATTTGAACATCATCTACTGCTTTAGAATCATATGCAGACATATGCATATTGACCTCTCACTACCATCCAGTTAACAAGATCTGGGAGGAAGGCAAGACAACCTCAGCCCTAGTTCAGGTTTCTCAAATAAAGCAGCAGAAGACTTTCTCTCCCTTCAGTAGTTTGCTTTTAAAAGTCAGAATAGAGATTTGTCTCTTGGCAGTGCTAGTAATGTTGGGACACCACCTTAGCATAACAATTTCAACTGCACAACCATAACCCTTCACCACAATTATGTTCAGTATTGGTTTATTTATTACTGATGAATGGTACACTTACAGTAATAGGTTTTTTACTTTTGCTTTGCATTTTTCCTAACAGAACATTTTATACTCCACACGTTTTATCATTAAAGGTCCTTTGACGAAAGTTCTTTCTCTTTGACAAGTCTAAACACAAAGTGCAAGAAAGTCATATAAACTACTGTATTAGAAGAGTTGGACCAGATGATCCTTGAGGTCCCTTCCAGCCTGACATCCTATGATTGTATGAAAGTCATAGAATCATAGAATAATCTGGGTTGGAAAGGACCCCTAAAGGTCCAACCAGCCCTCCTGTAAGCAGAAACAGGGACACCCTCAACTAGACCAGGTTGTTCAGAGCCTCATCAAGCCTTACCATGATTATCTCCAGGCATGAGGCCTAAACTACCCCCCTGGGCAACCTGTTCCATTATTCCACTGCCCTCATGGTAAAGATTTTTTTTTTCTAAGATCCAATCTAAATCTACTCTTCTCTAATTTAAAACCATTGCTTCTTACCCTGTCACTACAGGCCCTTGCAAACTGTCCATCTCCAGCCTTCCTGTAGGCCACCTTTAGGTACTGGAAGGTCACTATTAAGTCGCCCCAGAGCCTTCTTTTCTCCAGGATGAAAAACCCCAGCTCCCTCAGCCTTTTTTCATACAAGAAGTATTCCAGACTCCTGATCATTTCTGTAGCCCTCCTCTGTACTTGGTCCATCAGATCCATGTCCTTCCCGTATTGAGGGCTCCAGGGAGGTGCAGCCCAGGACATGATTGGCCTTCTGGGCTGCAAGCACATCCTGTTGGCTCATGTCCAGTTTTTCATCCACCAGCACTTCCAAGTCCTTTTCTGCATGGCTGCTTTCTAAAACCTCATCCCCAAGCCTATACTGATAGTGCAGATTGCTCTAACCCAGGTACAGGACCATGAGCTTGGTCTTGTTGAACTTCATGAGGTTCGCCTAGGCCCACCTCTCCAGTTTTTCCAGGTCCTTCTGAATGACATCTCATCTGTCAGTCTTACCAACAGCACCATTATCTTGGTGTCATCTGCAAACTTGCTGGTGTTACATTCTTTCACTTTTATTTTTCTATCATGTTTTTTTTGCTTCTCCCTTGGCTTTATAATGTCACCTCCCATCTGTGAGGAAAAGCATCCCTTAGATGACCCTACAAAAACCTACAACCTGCTGTGTAACAAGTATTTAATGCCGTATTAGATAGAATGAACTGGTTATACCATGTGATCTAAACTACTTGATTACAGTTTTAAAACAAAACAAAATAAACCAAAACCAGAATACCTTTTCTCAAAACCTTTGGTAACTTCACCTATTCACTAAGACTAAACTTGATTCCCCTGTCTCCAATATTACTCTGACTTATTGTTCTGACTTTAATTATGAGGCCTTCGGTAAAATTGCTGACTATATTTATTCCTGAGTTACTGGAAGGTGATGGATGAGCCCAGAACTTAAGAGAATTTTACTTACTCCTTACCCTTCCTTCAAGGATATTTCTGATACAGGATTTCTAATCTTGTTTGGAAACCTGTCAATCTGAATATAACAGAGAGAGAACATACTCACCTTCCCCTGTTGTAGGGGTTCTATTCCAATTTTTTCACAATGTGCAGGTAAGAACTGCACCCACATGGAGCTTGATTTACTTCAGAGGGCAGTGGCACAGGCACTAATCCACTCTCAAGCTGTAAGTAAGGATATTTGGTCCCTAGATCCCAGTTAACCCATGCATTTATGTGTCAGACCAAAGGCACAGACAATCCAGCACCTCTAACCAGTGACAGATACCTTTTACTGGCTTGTCTAAGATGACACTGTTTTGTGCAAATATCACTGATTTCAAAGGCAGAAAAAGAACACTGCCTGAAGTTATGAAATTGCAGACAAAGTTAACATAATTTTTTTGGCACTAAGTTTAATTCAAAAGGATTAAAGAAGTGTATTCATAGATTTTTTTTTAACCAATCAAATCTAGAAGACATTTCCTGCATTAATTTTCCAACTAACTTAATTACACAGCCCCAGGCTCTGGCTCATGATCAATTAACAGAGCTGTAAAAATCTGGAGCCCAACTCTTCTACATATTAATCACCACATCTGATGTAAAGAAAACAGTCTTTATTGTGGTTTCTGGATTTAAAATCAAACCAGTAACCACAGCTGATGTAGCTGTAATCCATTTTAAAAAAATAGAGATTTTTTTTTTTAAATTAGTATTTCTCATGACTTAGTAATGTGTGTGAATGATAGACTGTCATATACAAAACTTGTCTGAAGAATATTTAAAGCAGAATAATCAGTTCATTGTAAACTACTGAGAAAAAGTATGCATATCTGGAGGAAAAGAGTTCACCAATTTTGCCCACCACATAGTATTTACTGTTCAATACTACAAATACCTAATTGTTTTCCTGTTCATGATGCAAAAACTGCCTAGTTCATGCTCTTCCATTAAATTAAAGCATAACTGCATAATAACTTAGCCACAACTTAACACTTTGAAGATGAATTCCCTTTCTTCCCCACATACAACTTGACTACAAGAGTCGATTGGTAGGATTATGGGGTATGCAATTCTCACTCAGATTTTGTTTATCTGTCCTATCAAGATAAGCACCATGCTGCTATCAGAACAGTCTGCAGCAAATCACCCAACAGCTGATGCAATTCTGTTCGTTCACTGTAAATTCAGATGGACCAAGGTTTTCTCGAAAGGCAGATGCTACCAGTAAGGCACAAATGGATACTTCAATAAATACGTAACAAGGCAATAAATAGCTTTAATAACTTTTAGGGCAAAAAGCTCCAACCTTTGCGCTGGATGAATTTTCTGTGGTCAAGTTGATCCATATCAAAGAGAAAATCCATGGAAATGAAGAGGAATTAAATTGCTCTAGAGAAGGACTTCTGACGATTATTGAAATTTCCTTTAGGAGAATAGCTTCAAAATTATATCTTCAAGGCTTATTGACACAATAGCAGTGCCTGTTAGACTGCCCTTATCCTCAAGTCCTTTGGAAAAGCTCCCACGGATGTTCACAGTTTGCATACATTTAAATACTACATTGAAATGGTGCCACAGACACCCTGTAGAGACCATAGGTCAAACCATTATATTAGAATATGCTGTTATGGCACACCTTTTCCCAATTTACTTGTTTAAGGTTACCTTGAAATGCCTTGAGCCTTTATGGAAGATACTTACATCTGTGAGCTAAGGAACAAATTGTTAAGCTATATGCTAACTCAGTGTATTAAACATACATGTTCACAAAAGGCTCACTCCTCTTTAACCATTGAAAATAATATTGTTCAGGTAACGGTATCTGTATCAACTATAGAACAATCAGTATCTTCCTTCCTTCAAAGAGGAGACGTGTTTACATTTCAAGGTCTAACAGCAGTTCCTTACCTATGCTCCCATCTCAAAGAGCAAGTCTGTTACACCAGATGCAAAGACATCTATGACAGGTATTAGATTCCCCCACCCATTTTTTTGCAATCAAATCATTATACTGCCAATGTCATTATGCTGTCCTTTCTACTAGTCCACCTCCTTGATTAAAATCCATATCCTGCTCTCAAATCTCAATTATATGGATTTCCAGGGTACACATATCCCAGAACTTCCTCCTTAGGACTTTAATGCTGATAGGGACTACCAAATGTTCAATGCTCAGAGCCAAATGCCTTTACATTTAACTTTCTTCACTCTTTCATCAGAAGAGTGAAAAAAGGAAGCTAAATCCTGTATGTTAAGAACTAAAATATAGTAGGGTAATAGTATATGGAGCCATGGCCTGAAGACAAAAACCTAAAAAAATATATGGTTTGGTTACTTTTAATTTGAATCACAGAACAATTTGGGTTAGAAGGGACCTTAGAGATTTTCCAGTTCCAACGGCCCTGCATGGGCAGGGACACCTCCCACTAGGCCAGGTTTCCCAAAGCCCCATCCAACCTGGTCTTGAACACTTCCAGAGAGGGGGAAGCCACAACTTCCCTGGTCAGCTTGTTCCAGTCTCTCACCACACTCACTGTGAAGAACTGATTCCTAATATATAATCTAAATCTACCCTCTATACACTTAAAATCATTTACCCTCATCCTACCACTATGTGCACTTGTAAAAAGTCTCTCCCCAGCTTTCCTTTAGGGCCCCTTCAGGTACTGGAAGGCCACTGTAAATTGCACCTGGATTCACCACTTCTCCAGGCTGAACACACTATACGTTTTCATCCTGCCTTTATAGGAGAGGTGCTCCAGCCCTCTGACCATCTTCTTGGTCCTTCCTGGGACTCACTCCAAGAGCTCCATGTTCTTCTTGTGTTGCAGGTTCTAGAATTAAGTAGAGGAGAAAAATTACAACCCTCAGTCTGCTGGCATGCTTATTTTGATGCAGACCAGGTTACAGTTGTCATTCTGGGCTGCAAGTGCACAATGCCAGCTCATGCTGAGCTTTGTGTCAGCCAGCACCACAAATCCTCCTCCTCAGGGCTGTTACCAATTCATTCTCTGCTAAATATATATTTTTACTTGGGATTACCCAGACCCAGGAGCAGGATCTTGCACATGGCCTTAGAAAACCTCAGTGAACACATACCTTTTAGAGGACTACTATGGTGAAATAAGAATAACTGCCTAGGAATGACAGTATGAGTTTTCAGATGCTTTATGACATTTCTTGTCAAATGAAGACCTCAAGTACATAAACTCAATTATTTGGTTTTGTTTTGTTGTGGTTTGGGTTTTTTTCTTTTTTCTTCTTTTTTTTCCCTTATTTTGTTTTTGGTTTTGGTTTTGGTTTTGGTTGGTCAGTTGGTTTGAGGAATTATTATGCTATGGATCTGAGATGACTGAGAATTATGACATAACATCTTCACCTGAAGGAGATCTTAATACTGCTTTAGATCAAAAGCATTTTAAAAAAACACCCTTTAAACTGTCTAGAAAATCTTACAAGTACATAGATAATTTTAAATTATGAGGAGACAGAATAAGGAGTCTGAAACCCCTATTTTTAGTTCTTAGGAATATGACCTAAACATCAGACTTTAAACAATGAGCTGTGAGGACACTCTCTACCATTCCTACTGATTCTATGCACTATGCAAAAAGAACAGAAAACTTAATGGAATGTCTCCCAGCTTATACTATAAGTGTGATCTTAGGAGCTTGCAGAAGAGACACTGGATCTAGGAGACAAGGACTGCTACAGGTCTTGCTTCTATCTAGTAGCTGGGGTACTTTTCTTGGAAGTGAGGGTTTGACCTCTCTCTGGAATATCCAGTATCTCTGGAATATACACAGGCAAACTTGAAACCAAAAGACTGTTTTAAACTGATAAGTTTACAGCCATCAGAGTCTACTACTACTGGTATGTTCTACAGTATATTAATTCCTAAATAGGTAGGCTCAGCACCTTAAGCTATATGAAGTGTTTAGGCTGTGAATTTCAGCACAATAAAGAGCATGAAACTCAGGAGAAAAGTGGATTGCAGAAATACTTTGATATTCACCACTTGCTGGCTTCGATGTTCAATCCCATTCAGTGCTGGCTGCTACAAATTCCATTCCTTGGCACCTTACTATCTTTTTCATTGCTCAGGGACTATAAACACCTTGCTGGGGTTATGAATTCAGCATATGGAAGACATGCAAAACTTCAGCTGAATTCTGTTGGCAAGGACAGGTCTTGGTAAAGGTTTCCTTCGTTCCAGTTTACAGCTCCTTACCAAGCAGGGTAAATTTCCTAAGTTAGGGCTCAGAAGGAAATGTCAAGGTGTACCTGAAATCAGAGATCTCTCTGTCTTTTCACATTATGTCACATAACAGAGAAAATAAAATAGAAAAAAAAACTTTATTCACAGGCATTTTTGCAGAGGTGTGCAAATAATTTATAAGGACAGGCATCTTGACTATATTTTTCCACAAATCCAGGTATTCAGTCCATTCACATGCTTAATTTCTCAGCCTGTGATTCTTTCACCATTACTTCCTTCTTCCACCCATTTCTTCTCAATGCTTTCTTTTCTCCATAGTGTAGTTTAAGAAAAAGCTTGCATTTCTAGTTTAAATCTCTGCTCCCAAGCCACTAAACCTTCCTCACCAACCACTCACATGTGTAATTCATTTTTTGTGAAACAATCTTCTTTGTTCAGATTATACACCTCACTCTACCCTCCCCAAAATTAGTCCTGGGTTTCACCCTCCAGCAAAATGAAATTTTAAATGCATGCCTAAAGAAAACTTGTGTTTCTGCTTGCGTAGCACACATGGTCAGTGTGCCACTCACTTCCTTTCCCTTTAGATATCAAGAAAAAGCCCTGGCTGATGAGTGTGGGTGAGCATCACAAGCCATCTCACGTTGGAATGTTCAGATTCTCACAGTCTAGGGATCACAATCCTTTTTGGTGTTTCTTTTAAACTGCTTTTTTTCCTGTGTGCTAGCTGGAGCTATGCACTAGATCAGATAAAGCATAAATGCATAAAACCATAGGGGAGGTTGTGACCTGCTTCACTATGTTTACTCAAAACATAAAAAAATTAGTCATCATTAACTTAATACATACCAGGAAGTTAAACCTCAAGTTAAACCATGAAGACGAGTGAGGAAAATGCATAGATTTTAGGGGAGCACATGGAGCACCTCCTCCCCCTCCTTCTTTGCTCACCTCTGCATCTGAAGGGCTGTTCCTGTCATATATTCTGCCCCAGCTTCTGCTTCTCAGCATTTTTCCCCCTTTTTAAATATTCTCTCACAGAGGTGCTACAGCTACCACTGATGGGCTTAGCCTTGGCCAGAAGTGTGTCCACTTGGAGCCATCTGGCATTGCCTCTACTCATATATGGTGGAAGTTTCTGGTACGTTCTCACAGAAGCCACCCCTGTAGCACTCTGCTATCAACATCTTGCTGCACAAACCTGGTACATAGTCATTCAAAGCTAGGAATGCTGCCACCAGGTCAACCCAGCAGCAACAATAGAACCATTACTGCTGGCTTTGTCCTGTGGATTTCTAGAAGCTTCCAAAGCTTTGGAGTAAACTCATCACATGAAGAAATATTTTTCTAGCTCAGTGTATTCCCAAAAGGGCAGAAATTTGGATGGTTTATGTGGCTATGAATCTGTCATCTCTTAAATTTCAAGCATGTGACTTGCTGACTTTAGTAATAGTATTTTAATCCATTTGATTGTATAGTTTGTGTGAATTTCACATACCTTAAGCATACCTTAATTTCTTTTCCTGTTGTATTTCCCATGATGCTTTTCATCTATGATCAAAAAGTAGTGAGACTTTAGCAGATGCCTGGCAATGATAAAGAAGAATGGGGACCAAAAAATAATTGGGTGTATGAAAACTGAAATAGAAAAGGTATTCAAAATGTGTTGAAAACCTAATGCTTTCTGGTTTTGTTTTGTTTTGTTTTGTTTTTTGCTTGTTTGTTTTGCTTTGTTTTGTTTTTTAAAAGAAAACTGGCATGAGTTTCTTGCATTCTTTTATTTGGCTTCAATTCATTGCACTCAGTTGGCAAGACAATACATTCTCAGGTCTAGGCTTTGTGAAATGATTTTTTCTGACCCAAATATATGCTTTGAGATCAAATAGAATTAATATGAGTTCCAAGTTTTACATATCTGTTTTCAAAATCTATTAGCTACTCCTTTTGGGGTTTTTTGGTTTTTTGGTTTTTTTATAAACAAGAAGTTTACCAAGGCAACAGTCCAAGAATAAGACTTCAAATGAAAAGATAGTAGGCCTTCTTACAAATCAACCCAGGCAGCATCTTTTTTCCTTTCTTTCCTTTCAAAGCATGAGATAGCTTATTAATATAAAAGAACCTATTTCCAGAGATTCCATGCTGGTAAAATTAGGTTGTTTTGGTTTGTTTTTATCAGTACCTATGCACGGTATAACTGATTGGTATACACAAAACAAAACTGAGAGCTTCACAAACTGTTTTGAACACTGAAAAGTAAAATTTTTTTAATAGTATAGTAAACATGAGGAGTTTTTGTAAAAAAGACACTGTTTCTAAATAGGTTAAAATTACCATAGTTCTACAAGTAATACATTTTGTTTTCACATTACCTTTTTTTCCTTGTACTTGTTCTTCACAACAACATACAAAAAGCTTTATTTCAACATAAATGAAAAAGGCTTTTTTTGGAGCTCAACAGGAATAGCTTTCTGTAAAGGACCAGTTCAAAGATTTTTGAACAAGGAGCTGTTTTTCAGTTTTCCTCCCAAATTTTTTGTTTTGTTACTTATGTGCAACTATATGTACATATTTATAAATAAATTTAAGGTATACGTATTTTCACTGAAGATTTAAACTTGAAACAAACTGGTCACAGTTTGTATAGTACAAACTGACTATAGTATTGATAACCATAGCTATAAATAAACACCTGCAGTGTGAAACTAATGAGAGTCTAGATGAGCAATTAGATAAACTTTAATACAACACAAGAAAACCTGGCTTAAGATTTACACAATATTTAATTTTTTTTTCTTTAAAACACATTAAAATCTTTTTAGGTTTAAGAGCATATTTCTCCTCCAGGCTTCTTGCATTTCTGAATAGTATCTTGGGGTTTATTTTGCCATTTTTATTAACAGCCTTAAAACTGATAAAACACAATACTTCTGGTAATGTTTTATATCCCTCTCAAGAGAATGACAGATATTTTTAAAAGGTCTCCAAGATTCTGCAAGTGGATGAAAGAAAATCCAAGCAATTGAAGCAGTTATTCATGAAGACTCTGCTGCTTGTTGCTGCTGAAGATGTGATATATTTTTTTTTACTACAGTAAATCCCTTACATTCTGCCTATCACTCTGTAGGTTATTGTGTTAACAAATATGTAGCGGGCTTTTGGTGGTGCTCTGGCACTATATCACTGCACAGCATGAAAAGAATTTTGTAGTACTGCAGCTGTCCTATATTAGCCCCTAAACTGACTTTTTCAAAATGGATTGCATTTAGTTACAAAGAAAAATTCAGCAATTAGAGGTGGATCTTGCAGGGATCTCCCTAGCCTACCAGCCCATCACAACTAGTAAAGAACAGCAGCAGAGGCAAAGGGAGGCTGGAGGGCATTTGGAGCAGACAGTAAAGTAGAGTAAAAGATCTGTGTCCAGTAGCAGCAGAGAACTAGTAGCAGTAGTGGTTCAAGTGTTGGACTTGATGATCTCTGAGGTCCCTTCCAACCCAGCCGATTCTATGATTCTATGATTCTAATTCTGTGTCTAGGACTGAGTCTATGGCTGTCCAGCACTGGTGGACATCAGCAATTAGGTAGCTACTACAATAGTGACAATTCCCATTCCAGCAGTAGAGAACAGAACCGGATTTAAAAATTAACATCTGCTGAGATGTCCAGTACAGTTCTTGAAGTACAATGGTAAAGTCTGAACTGTTTCTTCCACAACAGCACAGTATGGGAAGGTTCACCTGGCTTCTATAACTCTTCAGGTCCTGCAGAAACAGAGAGAAGACTCTCTAATCTTAAGTCATTCCTGCTTCTTACAATATGCTGTTTGCAAATCATATGCCTTAATTCTTCAGTCTCTGCTCACTGCTTGTCTGCCCAGAGCTCTTCTTCTTTACAGAAATTCTGAAGACAATGCAGCAGCCACATGGACTTTCCCTTTGCAGAACTTCAGAATTCTTAATTTTAGAAAAACTTTTATAAACAATACCTTCATCTGCTCTCCTCCATTTATTTCATACCATTTTTCTTTATTTCAAGCTCCTCAAATCTATTTTTGCCCATTGCACCTTTATATTTAGCCTTTACTGTTTCCATTCATTTGAAGTCTCAGGATAGGTGGGAGTCTCCACTGTTCTCTTTTTGGCCAAGTACAAAGCATGCTGAAGGAGGGACTTGACACCATCACTGGGCATCTTCTCAAAAATGAAATGGCAAAGATTGTGAACTGCCCATTCTGCAAATCACAGAACAGTCTTTGGAAGATGCATCCCCATCTTAAGGAATGAACCCTATCTTGAGTCTGTTGCTGTTATTTAAAGACATTGGAATACATATTCCAGATCCAATGACAGACACTCTGCTTTTACCATTTTCAACAGAACACAAAAGAATTCTACTAATTCAAGGATGAATTTGGCCCAGTGATTTTTGATTTCTCGTGCAAACACTTGTATGGACATTAAACCATCATCAAAATTTTGTTCCAGAAATAAATTTAGATCATGATGTAATCTTTGCTATTCTTTCTAGCTAACAGCAAGTTGGAAAAAGCTTTCTACAGTCTATTCCAACTACCACAAGTTCATGAAAAGAAAGAAGAATTAATAACTTACTGAAAGCATTAAGCTCCTACATTTGGATCTCCATTAAAAATCTATTTAAGAATTAAGAATTTTATTTAAGATTATACTTGCATAAAAAACTCTGTTTGAAATATTTTTCTTTCCATGTCTCTGGTAAAGCCAAATCAAACAAATACTAAAAAACACATTTAATGTGATGAATTTTTTTAATGCTGTCCTAACTTTTTTTGAAAAAATCTCTATTTATTTATAAATGCAATAGATTCCTCAAGAACTGTGCAATTTCCAGCTATGAAAAATAGTCTTTGTTTACCAAATCCCTCTTTGTGTGGATTTGACTTTAAGTCTTACCTTAAGTCTGAGCAGAGGAGAATGTTAATCAGGGACTCTTTATCTGAGGCAAAATCCCAATAAGAAAGGGCACGGAGTACAATCAAACTTACATTTGGAACACAACACTTGATTTAAGTTTCTGGCCACATCTTCAGAAGTATTTCATATACATCAGAAAAATATTCTTAAAATTCAGGTTACATTGAGACTAGAGGCTCTTGATTAAAGATCAAATCAGAGAAGAAGTTCCTGTTTGATGATATCAAACTCTCATCACTTGCTCATGTGATAGCTGGGCCAAAAATATTCTAAATGCCATAGCATTAACTCCATTTGATTTCTATCATCTTGACATTTGAGAACAGTTCTCCCAATGAACCTTTCACCGTCACTAGCTGAACATTATTAGATTCAGAAAACACGCTCTTATTTTATATCTGATCTGGAACAAATCTTCAAGGGACTAGCAGGATGAAAATATGAGGATATGATTGGTTTGTGAGCCTATAAAAATACAGTTGGATTGCAGTGTGAAGCATGATGAATGAAAGCAGCAGTTACCAGTAGTTCGTGTGTGTGGCCAAAATCACACATTAGAACAAAAGAGTAATTTACTCACTTAGATGCACACATGCCACAGTTTCAATGGAAGCCATGAACACACAGCATTATTTGAGACCCAAAGTGACAATTTCCCTTTTACATTTTCTCAGGACCACAATTGTTTCAAGGTGTGAAAGCATGTGTAGAAATTAATACTTTTCTAGAGCTTGTATGAAATCAATCACAATATGCATACTCTGTCTTTAAGTAGGGCAGATCAAAACTCCAGTTCAGGGGGCTGACAGAGAATGAGCGAGCTTTAAGTCAGGATTTCAACTGATACCGGAAATAGTTTGCTTACAGAGCTAGTGACTAATTCTTATTTTCCTGGAATGCTGCCCACTCTAGGATTTGCACACTTCACTGGCCCCCACAGAGGATTAGCCAGATGTTCAATGGCACATGTGTAACACACCTGCTGCATGCTAAAGCATTTGGCTTTGTTAATGGCAATGAAAGGGAGGAGGTGGGGAGGAACAGTGGGAAGGAAACAAGGATTTTAGATGTTCATCATAATAGGGCCAGGCATCCTGCTGGGAAACCAAACACATCCAGAAGCAACAGACAGTGATTACCAGCCTCTGACACTGCCCAGGGGAGCTTTGCTGTGGGACAGCGTAGCTGCCAGTTATCCCTGGAGAGAGAAAAGGCTGAAGGTTTGTCAGCAGAAAAGAACAGCAAAGAGGTGTCAGGTCTGAGATGATGACTGAGGTTGCTCTTGCAAACAGAAACTCTGTGTTCCACCACCTCTGGCATTTGGAATGTATTTTTTTCTGTTACAGCAGATCAGTCAGCTTTTGAATGAGGGGCTGAAATACCAGTGGCTGTGGTGATCTCTGGACCTGAAAGGAAGAAAAAGTGCCATTCTTCCTCAGTGATGGAAGGCCAAGGTGGAGAATTCTACATTTAGTAGTCATATAACAGAAACTGAGAATTCACCTTTTAATAAAGGATAAGAAAGCATATGCATATTTGTCTGCTGATGTTTGGAAGAGTAAGTTTAATATTAGCATGTTTTAATTTAATAAGCATAACACCATAGGGTAAGTCTGGATATAGAACAGTAGTTAATCTGTTGTAGCACTGTTTATAAAAATCATTTTTAATACAAGAATACAAGAATAATTTTTTCAATATTTTCCATATTTATTTTACCAAAAGTCATGACTGAGCACCCAAGACTGATCATGTCAAAGTATCTCCAAACTGGAAAGGCTTGGTAGGGCTGATATTCATCAGTTACCATTTCTTGCTAGCTGAAGGGTGTGCAGATGTTAAGAGCTGAAAAATGTTCATTTTTCATACCCTAGTTACTGGAGTTTTAAATTGAGATTATAAGAAAATATTGCCCATAAAGCAACTGACAAAAAAAACCCAAACAAACAAACCCCATGCTGGAACTCCCATTGGCATAGTACAAAGTTAAAAACAAGCACTAACACATTTTAATGGTTTTCTTGTTTATCTAACTGTAAATACCATACATATTCATCAATATTTTCAGAAACAAACTTATTTGTGGGTAAAATAGAATCAATTCTAGCTTGGGTCCTCAACCTTTTATAAGTGATCAGATTCAGACTGATTACCTCTCACCTTTACAAGAAGAAAGTATCACTTCCACCACACTTTGGGTGGCCTATGATTCCCAGGACATTGACTGCCTGGCACCCTATACAGTGTAACAAGTCATCTCCCTCGACCAAAAATGCAATTTAGAAACACATTTGCGTTTTCTGTGCCACTGCTCAGCAAGTACAGAGCATGATTTATAATCAAAATTACTCCGATGAAAAGCAGATCATCTTATGGATGCTCAGAACAGTAATCATGAAGTTACCAGGCTGAGATATTAGCCAAGATATTGGTGCCAAATTCTTTTTCAAAGACTGAATAACCAAGTACCTCATCAGTGCCAAAAGCTAGTGCTGCAAGGTGTGAAAGGAACACATACAGTTTTAAGAAAGAGAAGAAGAGAGAAGGAAAGGAGGAGGGGAAGGGAAGGGAAGGGAAGGGAAGGGAAGGGAAGGGAAGGGAAGGGAAGGGAAGGGAAGGGAAGGGAAGGGAAGGGAAGGGAAGGGAAGGGAAGGGAAGGGAAGGGAAGGGAAGGGAAGGGAAGGGAAGGGAAGGGAAGGGAAGGGAAGGGAAGGGAAGGGAAGGGAAGGGAAGGGAAGGGAAGGGAAGGGAAGGGAAGGGAAGGGAAGGGAAGGGAAGGGAAGGGAAGGGAAGGGAAGGGAAGGGAAGGGAAGGGAAGGGAAGGGAGGAGGGAGGAGAGGGAGGAGAGGGAGGAGAGGGGAAGGAAGGAAGGAAGGAAGGAAGGAAGGAAGGAAGGAAGGAAGGAAGGAAGGAAGGAAGGAAGGAAGGAAGGAAGGAAGGAAGGAAGGAAGGAAGGAAGGAAGGAAGGAAGGAAGGAAGGAAGGAAGGAAGGAAGGAAGGAAGGAAGGAAGGAAGGAAGGAAGGAAGGAAGGAAGGAAGGAAGGAAGGAAGGAAGGAAGGAAGGAAGGAAGGAAGGAAGGAAGGAAGGAAGGAAGGAAGGAAGGAAGGAAGGAAGGAAGGAAGGAAGGAAGGAAGGAAGGAAGGAAGGAAGGAAGGAAGGAAGGAAGGAAGGAAGGAAATGCAGGCTTTGAGGCTCTATCTGGCTTTTTATTTATATGCTTAGTTTGTAGTGTATATATTTTTTCCATAGTCTCTAAAGTAACCCTGTCATTGTGACAAGATGGTTTGCTAAATTAATTTTATGCACAAAGATATTTTTCTTGTCCTGCCATTCCCTCATTTTTCTTTTGTGTTTGCCTCTCTGTGGCTGGGCTCTTTCAGTCACCCAAATACTTGTGGTTCTGTTGAAAAACATCCAGGTGTGATCTGCTGGCAATTAGCCTGGAGAAAGGCACACTAATGGCCCAGTGATCATTACAAGGGCAGCTGAGGAAAATTTGGACTAGCAGTTCTGTGGAAGGCAATGTGTAAAAAGTGGCTTTTCAGATTTTAGCAGGGTGGTTCAGCGTGACAGGCAGCAAAGGGCAATGGATTGATATGCTGAGGGTCAAGGGACCTATTCATATGAAGCTTTTGGCTGCATTTTTTGTGTAACTGTTTACAGTTATGCTTGAACTAAAGCCAAATGCTGCTTTTTTGTGGGAAAAAAAAAGCCAAACACATAATATTTTAATTACATTAGACTCACTGCTCATGTCAGTGTGGTGACACAAATGTAAATATTAAGTAACAAATGGAGACAATCTAACAGAATCGGTGTTTTTACCTCAAGCAAACTATAGGGTTTGGAAAAATGCTGGCATATTGTTCTTCCTTAGTTAATATATAGCCTATGATAATTTAATGCCTGAAAATGTTGGAGAAGGGTAGGAAAAAAGATTGAAGCCTTCTGATACTTACAAAAATTTACAACTGCACTACCTACAACCTAACCAGTAGACTTCTACGGGATTTAAAAACTAATGGAATATAATTCACTTATTAAAAGTAGAAGACCTGTATTTTCTGATTAGAAAAGTATTTTCTTAAAAAAACCTACAATCTAAACATACAAATTAAGAATTTCTGGTTCATTAAGTCATCTATTACCTTTGAAGAACAGTACTCAAGTCCTCAGGAAGAGGAGAGATATTCTTAAGTGTACACAGATAGATTTCTAGTCATTTTTTTATATAAATCTACAGTTTTTCCAGATCCCACACAGCCTAAATAACACCCTCTCATTAGGGCAGACCGGGAAAAGCACAACCTGTTAAGCAATTTGTACACTAGATGTATTAGTCTTAGGATAAAAAAAAAACCTAAATGCCTAAACCACATATCAAAGAAAAAAAGTAGGATGTTTCACATAAATTAAAAATATAAACTGAAAATATAAAGATCATTGGTAGTAAATCCATTTCTGTGGGAGCCAGGCTACCTATTCCCATGCAGCACCATAAAGCTTCAGCCATATAAAACACTAAAAAGGTAATCAGTAACCAAGTATTTGATTCCAAAGTTACTCCCTCCTTAATGCTTATTTTATAGGTGGTTCTAGAACAACATCATGCAGATAAAATTTTGATAATTTTGAGCTATTTTCTAAAAAGTTAAAGTGGAATTTAAGGACTAGTCACTAGTTAGGAACTCAACATTTGAGACAGATGGAAAGCAAGCAGGAAAAACCTTGATGTTTAGGGTAGTCAGCTGAAGTAGGGAAAATGAGATGGGTTTATGAGTAACAATATTTTTCTTTATACAGTTTTTCTTTTATCCAGTCACATTTAACTGTAAAACACAGAGACAAGTTCTCCTTTCCAAGTTCAGTTAGAATGTCTTATTTTCCTGAAGACCAGGAAAAACTGCAGCTGCTGCTGCCACATCCTTTTAAGAGCTACAGTCTGTAGAGAAACAAGATAAACCAGGTGCCTCGAGTTGCCAAAGAGTGGGTGTGAGTCCACCTGTGCCTGATTAGGACAGGCCCCTATTGGGCATGAGCAAGACCAGGGGGCCAATAAAGGTGGGACCCACACACGCACAGAGAGAAGCTCACTCTTGTGTGAGGCAATGGAGAGGCCAGCAGCTCGTCGAGCCTCAGGAGCAAGAAAGGCTCCTCCCGCTGCAACAGTCCTTTTGCACGAGGCTGGTGTTCTCAGCAGGACAACAGACAAGTGTGATCTGTAATGAAGATAGTATCTTCTGTTTGGTCTCCAAGAAGAATTGGGCTTATATGATGGGAATAACAGGTTTCTCTTTGAGTGTCTCAACATTGACTTTGTAAGGGACAGAGGCACCTGTCCCTGGGAAAAGTGGAATGACAAACTTACGTACTTCAGAAGAAAATGTAAAGAATTACTCATATTAGCACCTGAATTAGGTGTTCTTTATTAATCAGCTAGTGAAATAAAAATGTGAGGAAAAAACCAGGGAAAGTCTTACTAAAATAAAAATATTTAAAAATCTTTACTAAAATTAAAGACCAAGAAAAAGCAAAAGAATATGGGAACAAAGGAAGAAAATATAACATGGTAAATGCATGACAATTATACAAGCCATGGAAAAAGTTATATAAAAAACACTAGATAAAAGAAAAAAAGAAGCAAATATAATGAAGAAACTGAGCAATTAATGAACAGATGAAAGAAACATGAAAAGTTTAAAGCTCGCTCTGGGTCAGTCTTTACAAAAAGGTTAACTGTGACCAGATGTTTATTATTTTTATTAATCAGGAGCTAGGAACACCAGCCTGAGAATGGAACAATTAAGTAAGTTAAATATAGTCAGGTCATTAGGACTTGGTCAGCATCACCCCAAAGTACTTACAGAGTTAGTCAAAGCAATTTGGGACCCTTAATTCAGGGGTACAGCAGAAATGAGAGAGTTTTGTGGAAGATGGATACATTCTAGAAAGTCAGAGAACAAACCTGAGAGGATAAAAGGGACACAGGGGACTACAGAAGAGTCAGCTTTTCTCTGATAGAAAGATAACTGAAGCAAATTATTAAACAATCAATTTGTATTCACCCAAAGACAAAACACAACCAACATGAATTTGTCAAGAATAACTCATGTCAATGTAATTCAATTTCTTTGACAGGGTAACAAGATCTGGGAAAGTAATAGATGTCAGATTCACATGACACTCATAAACCAAGTAGGAAAATATGGTCTGAGTAAGGCTGCTGTACAATCTTGCCCAGAAAACTTGTTAATAGCTTGTTGGAAAATGGAAAAAATATATTACACAATGTCCTTCACAAGGCTGACCTGATATTATTCAATATTTCATCCAAAAATTATCTATACCTAAAAACTCTGTGAAAGACAACAACTTGAGAGAGATTTCATTTTTAAAAGAAGGATACGAATTAAAGTAGATCTTGAGAAAATGGAGAACATGCTAAGACAGAACTGAATACAAAAATGCAAACAAAACAAGAAGGACAAGTCAAATGCATGAGGAAACGAAGGAAAATAATGTGTTGGACAGACATATTTCAGAAAGATGAGATGCTGTGACAAAAAAAGAAGAGGGATGACCTCTATGAATATCAATGATACATATAGCTAGCTACTCATAAGACTTGAGAGCTAATTATGTCACTATATTCTTTTATAATATACAGAAATATCATATATACATATATATACAGTCTACGTCTAGTGTAGGTGCACCCAGCATGAGATGGATTCTACACACTGGAATACAGAAAAGAACTGCAGACATAAAGAAAGGCTAAAAAATTTCTATGATTTATGAAGAATGTTTGAAGGAAAAGGGTATATACAAAAGGAAACTCAGGTCAAATAATCAGTCGTATTTGTAAACACTGAATCTGGGACAAGAAATAATTGCTTTCCTTCCAAGAAAAGAAAATTTAAACTTCAGGTATAAAAAAATACAACAGTCATCAAATGGAACATGTTTCACTGGAAGGTGCTGAAACAACATCACAAGAGGATTTTGAAAGATGTGCATATCAAGGACAATAAAAAATAATTGTAGATTCCCATGCTCTGAGGCAGACTGCTAGATGTTACTTCCCCTCCACGTTTCTTACATTGCTCTAACCATATCAGGTGCTGCAATGACTCTATGTTTCCTGCCTGTTTGGTCCTCATTAATGATTTTTTTTTTCAGACAATCAAGGGAGCCAATTAGTCAAGTACCTGTCTGTGCAACTGGAGTTTTTAAATAACCATTCAGAAAACCTTGTCTACTTTTCAAACAATAGTCTGTTAACACATATGGCTAAGAAATGCTTACCTACAGGATAGGTAATGCTGTGTTCTAAAATTTATGAAGTGCCACAGATGTAAAAGTGACATTCACATTGCATTCCTGAAGAGACTGCAGTTTAACAGCTCCATTGTACAGACAACAAACAGGTTGTGAAACCTGAATAATGTATTTTTTGTCTTGAGTTCATCTAGAATTTCTCGTTCTATGAACACTAAGTCTCTAATTCATTTATAACTGCAAAGATTTTTCAGGAATGGTAAAAAAATGAAATTTAACAAAATAATAATAATAAATCTTAGCACATGACAATAAAAAAAAGGAAATTAAACTGTCAAAACTATTAAAAGAGTAGAACCAAGATCAGCCAAAGCCAGCATATACAAAGCTAATGCTAAAACACCTTCCAGTGGAATAGTGCCTAATTTCATTAAAAACCATTTGTGCATGGTTTAATATAGTTCACTTTTTTGTTAGATTTATGTTTTTTAATATACCTCAGCTCAGGGTGGCCTGTAGATTGCAAGGAAATCAGTGTAGAAATAAGTACTGCACTCCTTAGAATTCTCCAAATCTGGACTGAGCTACTATTGCCTTAAATTCCATTGAGCACTGTTCAGGGAAAGGAAAACATCTCAAACAATCTCAAGAAATTTTTTGTCCTATACTAATACCAACTTCATGAGTCATATCTATCATGTCTGTAATTCATTTTTACACAGAAGTCAATCCATCACAGGTTAAGTCACAAGGAAACTCTCCAAATCAGGATTGTGTTCAGTTTTTCTCTAAAGACCCTGGGATGGATTTCCAAAGAAAACACATTAATTTAATGTGGGTGAATTCCGGGTGAACAGATTAATTTTACCAGAAACCCTAAAAAATGCACAACCTATCTAAAGATAATTCTTTTTCTCCTGTTTACCAGGCTGCACACTGTTCCCCCACAATCATGGGCAGAGATACCCTTCAGAACTGTGCTGATCTGACACCATACACAGTGCATATCTGGGCCTCCTGGAGAGATGGAGTACTGCTGATAGGTGAGGAGCTACAAATGTAGCTGGGGTATGCATTTTCATGACTTGTGTTAGACTGCAAGGAAAGTTGCAGTGAATAGTTAGCCAAATCCTACTTCTAAAACAGGCAGAATCTGCTGATTTCACCAGACTTCACAGGGGAGACTTCACTCTCCAAATTAGTGACTTCAGTGACCTGTGTAAATTTAAGAGTGCCTTCAGGTCAGTAACCCTGCAAGTAGTAGACATATGTAAAGCACTGTTCATTCATGCCTAAAACCTGCAGTCTAAACCCGGATCCAATTAGCAATAGCTAAAAGGATTTACTTCTCTAGCTTGTAAAGAAACCGGAACCAAATTTTAAAAATTAAGAGTAGCAGGAATAGTAAAAACACAAAATAAAATCCTCAGTTAATACTGTTCTTCAGGGTGCAAATCAAACAGGCAAAAAAAAAATCAGGAAATTAGAAACATTTGGTGCAAATCCAGTTCAGACCCACTTTACATAAGTTACGAATTCTATACTGAGAGATTATTTTACTCAAAATATCACTGCCTCAAACAGTGGACTGGCCTACAGATTCTCACTTAACAAGCACACATTAAATATTTTGTTTTATTCCAATGCTGACATATGGACTGATCTTGTGTCTTACCCTGAATGGAAGAGTATTGAAGTATTTTGTTCTATTTCTTGCCCTGTATAGCTACATAATAGCAGGCAGCCCTTTAGCCAAAGAGCCGGAAAGGAGTGGATTCGCTTTTACAACTATGTAGACGAAGAACAGGGATATTACAACACAAAGCATTAGTATGATCAGAAAATCTAACATGCAGCACCTTGCTTACACTCAGAGTCTCAACGTCATCAAGACATTCGAAAACTTGCAGTCCACAGAAGCAGATTTCTGCAACTAAAATTAACTGTTACCTTGAATATACCAAGAAAATCATGTTGAAAAATACTGAAAAGCATGAAAGGTCACTCATAATTTGTCTACTTTTATAATGAGCATTTGGTGACCACATAGAAGGAAGCTTAGTAACTTCAGGTCATTTTCCAAATTTCTCAAGACCTCAGCCTCCAGATTTCTGCAAAGGAACATTAAAGATCCAGTCCCTTTGCTCTTGGGAATTCTTTTAAATTACGTGAACCGGACTTCACTCCATACGAAACTGCCCAACTTTTTAATCTGAATTTGTTGCTAGAGCTAATAATAACAAGGAAGGCTAGCCTGAGGCAGAATCCTGTTCTGGAAAATTCAAGGCCAAATTCCAGTTTGAACAGAAAATTAAAAGCCATGAAAACCAGGATTTTCTTGTAGGAAGAATCAGACTCTCTTAATAATTGCATCCTTAAAATACAGTGATTTGAAAATAAAGTTTTCTGGCTCCAGCTACTAGTAGATGAAATTGAAAACGGTCACGAACAGATTCAGTTTAAACTGAAGGATAAATAGACCTGGTTCTATATCTAGCTTCACAATATGAAGGGAGAAATTCATAGGGATATCTAAGAAATTACGAATTTTGTTAGTAAAGTCAGCTAAAGATCTTGGGAGCATACACTGGTATTTCTCAAAACCCAGTGTGAAGATTATTGCTAAATTGAGGTCTATATGTTGATTAAAGTTTTCCTGAAGGGTTCCAGGCCTATAAGGATTATTTCCTACTTCAAGCATATTTTTGTACTGGGGGAAATTCTAAGGGAAATTGTAAAAAGGGGTTAACCAGCAAAGATAGCCACATCTTGGGAGGCCACAAACTGAAGAGATGAAGTTAGAATTGCCAAAAGTCAAGCTGAGTTAGACCTTGCAAAGGAAATGAAAGGAATTGAAAACAAGTAGTAAAAGCTTGTTTAACAATATAAATAAAACAAAAGAATTTGAGCTAGTAGGCCGTGCAAATGGATTTGAGATTTAAGATTAAATAGGCACAGACAAAAAAACCAAATGAACATTTGATTTTGGGTTTCAGGAGGGTAAATATGGCTAAAAAAACATGGATAGTAGTCTGGAGAATTGAAAAAAGAGATTAACATGAAATTGGAAGCAAAAATCAAATCAGAGCATCAAATTATTTATGTCATTGTATATGGAATACTTGAAAAACTTCAAATCTAAAAATGCAAATATGGTAAAAAAAAGCACTTTCTTGAGTAGGAACAGAATTCTTACCTTGTCCTGTAGGAATGGAAACCATTATACTAAACTTCAAGTGGGAAAAATGAAAGTAACTAATAAAGTTGCAGCTACAGGGAATTGTCTTGCTATAAAAAGAAATGCATTTAAAAGATAGTGAAAAGCAATTTACTACATGTTGGTAGACAAATCAGAAATGTAGAACCACTTCTGGGAGGAGAATTAGTTATATGAAAGTTAAAATTAATTCACTGAATTCCAATATCATGTATTATAAATGCTCCCTGCTCAGAAACATATACTTTCCCATAAAAAAGATCAAATCAAAATTTTCTGGGAAGAGGGAGAAGTAATTAACACTGTTTTTATTCATGAAATATCTCAACTTTTTACAATGAACTGTAAGACAGAAAACACAACACATTTCTGTTTCTACTGGTATATAAACAATAAAGTTACAGTAAGGTAGAGTTGGAATAAGATTAATTGTGTGCAAAAATACAGCTCAGCCATGGTCCAGCCATCCACTTTATAAAATAAAAAAACATCTGTACACCCATACACACACACAAGTGTTTGATAAAAAGGTTGAAACCTGTATATTGTTCTGGAAGATATTTGACTTATTTTCAGTGTGCTGTTGGAAACATCTAGAAGAAAAAACTTTATTTTTATCTCCAAAAAGATATGACTATATGAGTCTGCTGCTGCTTCAGATAAGAAAGATGCAGATGTGAATTCTGCTGTTGTTGATTTCAGACTGCTCTAAAATGAGGTGTAACTGTTTGTAGGATCGGTGCATCAGACAATGAGGTAAAAGCTGTACAATCAAGTAATTTCCAAATGTTATTCTGAACATGAAACCAGAGCTAAACAAGCTCATATGCTCCTCAATCCAACTGTGTATGCTGGCTGTTGAGAAGTCATTTATTTCTGGAATTAGTATCTAAACTCAGTAAAACTGGTTTATTTTTGTCAATAATATAGACCTGATAAACAGAGTACATTTGATGCAGAAGTAGTAACTAAGAAATCAAGTATCTTTTTGTTACTAAGAAAGCAGTAAATATATCTAGATTGCCTTAGCTTTGTTCCCAGTCAGGGCTGTTGTTATTGTTGTGCCCAGGCTGAAAAAGCATCTAAAGCCCCATATTTTGGCTTTTTTAAGACTTATCACTATGGTGTGGGTTCTGGAAAGAAACAGAGAGACAGTGTTGTAAAGACTCCCCAGAGAGGACAACTTTTCAAAGTAAAATCCTAAGGCAAAGCTTTTAGAGTAATATTATGTAAATAAGGAATAAGACTGACTGAGGTTTTAGCTGCGCTGCTCTGTGATTTTCTTTGAAAGTTTTTGCTATTTAGAGTTCACTGTAACCTCATTATGTTTTGTTGGCACTTCCTCCAGGAGAAGCAACAGCTGCAGAACTCTGATAAACATTAGGAAGGCTGAAATACATGACTGTGGTTGATGCTTCAATCCAAGTCAACCATATGTAAAAGTTCTCACCTGGAACCACTTGCTGTGGTAAAATCTCAAATTCTATCCTGCAATGTAAGATGTAGTTTAAAAATAATAATAATACATAATGGTAAATCTATAAATGAAAAATAATTATTTAAAAATTCAGTGTATTAATCTTCATTTTGTTATACCCCTGTTATTATCATATACCTTTATCACTATTTACTAAATGTGAAATCGGTGCCAGGAAATTAAAAATTGAGCATAGAAGCATCTTCATGCATTAATTATTGACTTTAGTAGTCAAAGAAATAAAAAAATGATGCTTCCAAAACTCCTTGAAATATGTAGCAATATATAAAAAATATGTTGTGAAAAGAAATACTTAATTATGAATGATCTTGAAGTTCTATATTGTAGCATAATATGCTTTTGTCAAACATATCATTTCAGTCCCCAACAGTCTTCTCTTATTTGAATGTTTTAAACTAAAACACAAAAGATTTCTTTTGTTCCTTGCTGATACTGCAGATTATAAAAATCATCTTTTCCTATTGCTTTGTCTTCCTAAATTTCTGATAAAATATGAGAATGAAGTCAAATCTGGTATGTTCTGAATTTTTCCCAGTGTAAAGAAGGAAAATAAAAAAGAATATGGAAGAAAATACAAAACTGAGAGACATAAAGTAATAATATATCAAGTTTCCCCATGTATGATTATTCTATGGAATTATTCGATCATGAAACTCATTGGCCCTAAGAATTTTAAAAAAGGGGAAGAGGGATTTTTCACATTTAATGATCATTCAAAATTATGATTAGAGGAAATAAATATATACGAAGGGACACAAAGTCCTTTTCCTCCAAATAAAAAACAATCCCTGACTAAAAAGACCACTTGCTTGTAATTACAGCCCTGCCTGTATCTGTGACCCTGAATCCACTACGTGCAGTATCTTTGTCAACATTATCAAGAAAAGCAGGTGATTTTCAGAGTCACTCTTCACCTTTAAACAGAGTCTGTGGCAGGTCAAACCAGTGTAAAAGCTTTGCACAGAAAAACTGGTTATTTCAGGTCCAGAAGGAAGTCAGTACTTTCACAGGACAGCTAGAGTTTTGTATTTGGTTCATAAGAAGATATGAATCAAGATTTGCATTTAAAGATCACTGACCTATCTAGGATTCCTAAATATCTTCTTATAAAACCAGAAAAGCTGATAAAATTCTCAAGATTATCTGCAAACTTGGACTCAAGATAGATCTTGAATGTCATCTGAAGCCAAATGAATTTGAGTTAGAAATGGTATTTGACCTATTGTGAAGAAAGTTGTTGGTTTTTTTATTTTTAATTTGAGTTGAACTCAATAGGTCTTTGTAGGGTTGCTGTCAAGTATTTCAGGATTAGTGAATGTTCAACCTAAACTCTGAACTAAAAGGGGAACTCCTAAATCATCGAGGTTTTGCTCTGTAGAAGGCAAGTGTGATATGTAATTCCTTCCATACTCTAATCTTTTTTCCAGTTGTATGAGCCTCTTTTACCTTGTATTTATGGGCAAGTCTGCACATAGTGCAGCATACCAACTCGACTGATCAGTTCCAGATGCTCCAGAGAAGACTTAATTAGGAGATCCATGAAGGGTCCCAAATTATTTTTCTTTAATATCACTGCATCAGAGATATCACCCTAGAGTCTGAAAAAATCCAAAATTTAAATCTTTCAAAATGTTGATCAGTCTCACAACCAATTTGGGTCTTTCTGAAATCTGTGAAAAAGCTCTTTCTAAGTCTCTGGCCTAGATAATAAATTTTCCACTACAGGGAATTTACTATTTAATTACACATTTTACGGGGGGGGGAAGGGGGAAGGGAGGGGGGAAAGCCCCTCATAATATTTGCTTTACTAGTCTTAAATTTCTTACTTCTTTAGTTTCAGCAAATGTCCCATTGCTTACACATTACAGAACACATTTTCCTAATCTTTATTATATTTTTCATCCTACTAGTTATTAAAATTCTTTCTAAAATGTGTAATTCCAAACACTCAGTTTTCTTCTTTTTCTGTGAAACGTTCTCATTCTGCACTGTACTTGCACACATGCTTCAGGACATATGTATCTCAGCTCCTTCAGTTTTAGAAAGCCAATTCAGTAGAAAGTAGTAATAGTTCTATTTTCATAGCATATATGTTTATTCTCTAATGCTGATGAAAATATTGGCTAGAGATATTGTCTTCCACAAAAGAAAGAAATACCTAAACCAATACTGAGCTACATGCTGGAAGTTCTGAATTTCATTTCCCTCCAAGAAAATATCCCAGAGGCATATGTCTCTCCCTCAATGTCTTTTTTTAGTGACAAAACTTTGTTGCTTTTGATACACTGAGGTCAGATATATTACAGACTTCAATAACTCAGTGGTGCTAGGCTGGAGAGATAATTCTTTTCCAAAGTTGCTGACTTCAAGCATGAAAGAGTGGCCCTAACCACTGTTAGGTAGTGCACAATGACATTATCTACATACATAGTGATCTTCAAAGGGTAAAAATCCATCCAGGGAATATCTGGTTGAGGAAGGTTCTTTGGAGTGAATAAATTACATGAGGTTAATCAAAACAAAACAAAACACAGATTTTCAATTGGATTCTATTCAAATAAACATTTTCAGTGCTACTAGCAATTTTGGATGCATACCCCATTAAAAAAAATGTAACCTGGGAGACAGACAAAGCTCCTGTTTCAACTGTAGTCGTTGAGATATTTTTGCTAGAGAAGTGCATTCACACTGAGTCTGAGGGTGTTTATGTGCTGTAAAATATAGCACTGTGCAGATACCACTGCTGGCTGTAAAGTCTGCTGCCCGAGGAACTGGAAGGAGCCTCCTGCTGTGTCCTGGCTAGTTTTTAGGTATCTGTCTATGGCGGTGTTTTGTAGTGCAGACACAGCTAAGAATACAAATAATGACCCTTTTCTTCCTTGTGTTTCACAACCAAGGTGTTCCAGGAAGAGGTGATTTAGGACACTTTTAATATTAATGGCCTACTTATGAATAACAAGTTCCAAAGTATTTTGTAACTGAGATGTGGTATTAGAAAACAACAAATGTCTGCATGACAGCTGGGCTTAAGGGAAAAACCTACCCAGAAAATCAGGACTTTGATGTACCTACTAGATTTAACCTAATTTCCACCCAGTTTGCTTAGAGATAATATAGGAAATAGTTTGTTGTTTTGTTTAGTAGCAAGGAGGGTAAACAATAGAGGAAGAGATGGAGAAACACACAGAGGAAAGGAATGTATTCAAAATGTTCTAGGTAGAACAATGTAAACATGGAAAGACAATGTGAGATTCTTGATTTCAACATATTTTAAAGAGGGGGGAGGGGAGGAAGTACAGAAGAAATTAGCCTGGGCTTTCCACCTTTTCAAGAGTAGAGAGGCTTTAAGACCAGAGCACATTCACAAATGGTTATGTAACCAGAGAAAAGCCAGGAGTGCAATAGTGCAGAGCATGACAAGAGGATGAGATGTACCTGTGAGTTTGTGCATCAGTGACCTTTTTTTGGTAACTGGAAAAGCCCCCACAGCTATCATCAAACGTAGATTAGTTTAATATGGTCCTATGGAAATCATAATTTGACTTCATAGTAGAACTACGGTCGAGAACATTGAATTACAACATTTCATACCAAGTAGTGTAGCTATGATTGCAGAACATCTTAGGGAACTTTAAATGAAAGGGGTTGTATCTGTGTAGAGCTGTAGTTACTTTATCTCTCAAGCCTTCTTCATATCCAAGTTAACACCACGTAAAGTAATTTTGAGACGAGTTTATTTAAACCACTGCAATGAAAACAGCCTAAGATAAATCAAATGCCTTCTCCAACTGCTTTAACAATGTCTACACAAAAGATTAGAATATCTACACAAAATATTACTTATGTGCCTGAGACATATCCACTTTTTACAACTGCATCAGCTAGCCTAATAAGAGATTTTATTTCCCCCTTAAAACTTTGCAGGTTACTTAGCAGTAGCTTACATATAAATGGCTTTGTGACCATTGTAAATTAATGAAGTATGCATTATGTAGAGCTTGGATTTCAGAGTGATCTCATATGTGAATTCTCTGATATCTAACAAAGGCTGAATTCAAGCTCTGTTTCTTGTACCCAGCACCCCACCTTTCTCAACACTGCTGGAATTTAGTATATTTAAGACCTCTGCCTCTTTCTCTAAATTTAGCTGCAATTTACGACCATGCACAAAAGCTGCTGGCATACATACACAGATATATGTGGCAAAAATGCTACTGAAATGATGTTTATATAGAAGGTGTCTGTTTTCAATCTGAAGACCTTGGCAAGGCAAACAGAATATGGTATACACTGACAAGCTTTTGGGGGGTTTAGTCAGTGTTTTTTCAGTTTATTTCCCAAAGAAGGACTATCTTTTTGTGTTAATGAGCAAAAATACCTGAAAATAAAAGGAAATGCAAAGAAAGAAGCAAGGATAGAATGAATATCTCGGGTAGGAAGGATCTATTGGTACTGGAATCCCCTAGTATGTTTGTTTTGTGAAATTCTGTGCTGTTCTCCAGTAGGTATATAACATGAGTGGATGTTTACCACTGGATATTTACCACAATTACAACAGGTCAATATATCCTAGACCTGGATCCCAGATGTTAGTTATTACAGCAACAATTGCAAACTTGAATACCATCCTGTTGCATAGACTGTATATCATGAAAAATGTGACAATTTTTGTACTTTTGTTGAGGGCTAGATAATATATTACACAAACTTTACTTGTATAACCCCTATCCTCTCTTTCCCTCCTAGGAAGACAGGATATTAAGTGACAGAAGAGTATCTGTCAGTAATAGATTTGCTTTTCCTCTTCTCCTTTGATGGGTAGAGAAAGGATGGGATATCTTGGTTCTGATTAATGTGCCTAATTTTTTAAATACTTTAAGTTAAACTAAACTTCCAGTGCTGGCGATTTTCCAAAGTGATAATACATAAACATACTCACAAAATCAGAATTGGGCAAATCTCCAGGGCAATGCTATGGAAGTCCCTGTATGGACATGCACAATAAAACTCTTAACAAAACACACTCAAGTGTAGTGAGAGCTGAATAAGCTGGACCATTGCCCTTCACCTCCTCTCACACCTCATTTCTGTTTAACACCCCCATGTTACATGTACTTTGCTAATCACCTTGAGAGAAGATGTAAATGGCATTTGTTTTCATTTGTTGCCATTCCCTGGCAACTGATATCACTAATTCTTAAGGTCATAAGGTCCTTGCCAAAAGTCAGTGTCCACAGCCCAACTTTTGATGGCTATTCTGCTGAAAGATGCATTCAGGTATTTTAAAACAGTTTTTTACCACTTTAATATATGTTTTAGGAGTAGACAGGCAATCAAGTACATGTGAAGCCAAATTACAGGCTGCATAAAATTTTTGATTTCATGAAATGACGAGAAAGAATTACGGTCACAATTACTGCAGGGAGAAGTGAAAGGAGTGGTGGTAAAGACCTGGGAAGGATTAACAGACTCACAGGAGAGAGATACAAGCAACAAACAAAAGTTTACAACTATTGATCACTCACACCAACATCATCCAGGCAAGCTTCATTCTGATGGCTTAAAATTCAGAATTATTCTTTGAAAATATCTTCAGTTTCCTAGGTTGTTTTTGTACTTATCAATTACCTGGCTACTATTTTTTCTGAATTGTAGCAGGAAGAGCCTTTCTTGCTCCTGAGGCTCGATGAGCTGCTGACCTCTCCATTGCCTCGCACAAGAATGAGCTTCCTCTGTGGGTGTGTGTCCCACCTTTATTGGCCCCCTGATCTTGCTCATGCCCAATAGGGGCCTGTCCTAATCAGGCACAGGTGGACTCACACCCACTCATTGGCAACTCGAGGCACCTGGTTTATCGTGTTTCTCTACACTGAATAAACTACAGAGGCTATAGACACATACTCTAATGTTCTGGTTTCTACTTTACAATGCAAAAAAAAAGAAATCTGATGCGTTCTTTTTCCTTCTGTTCTTCTTTTCCTTGTGATTCTTCTCCTCCTCTGTCTGTTGCTCATGTTCCACCTTTACTTCTTATATGTGATAGAGCTATTTATCATGATTGATAAAGGTATTTATCGTGATCATAAACTTTTTTTCTTACCTTGACAGAGAGGAAGTTGTTGGGCATTTCAGATGTGAAGTGTTGCTGCTAACTTACTACAATCTCTGCTTTGAAGCAGCGAAAAACACTTGAATACATTATAGGGCAGCTTCAAAATTTCTCCTTCTCTATGTGATACACTACACACAGTGAAAAAGAGCCTGTCCAAAGAGAATGCCCACTGCATGGCCCAAGATAGGGATCACATTAGCTCATCATCAGACTTTTCTCAGTGTGAACCTCAGGTGACTAATGGTACTATCCTGCCACTCATTACATCATGATATGGTAGAAAGACTTAAACAAAAGATTTTGGCTGCCTATGTTCATACCTCACTCTCCCACAACAGCCCCTAAAGTGATTATATATGTTCTTAGAAATGTACTGAGAACTGACACAAAAACAAGAAGAACCCAAATTACTTCTGATTTTATTCAGCAGTTACCTGATGAAAACCAAAATAGTTTCAAACACTTAACATTTAACAAAACACAAACATTTAACATTTGAATTCTAGGCTTAAGAGCTTCCGAAAAGGAAGGTGAAAATGTACAACTACACTCTGTAGTCTACATATAGAAAGGCTTTTCATAATCTGATTCCTTGTAGTCTGCCTAATAGTTATATGGGGCGTGGATGAACTACCTGTGAACTACCTAGTGGCAAAAAAAAAAGGATCTGGAACACTGGGAATGGAGGTGTGAGTAGATTGAAAATGCTTAGATAAGCGAAAATATTGATCAGCCAACACAAATGAGAGAGTGAATCACTAGATGACCTCAAGAAATAAAACTGTATAGACAAGGGATATAGATATGTTTCAGAGTGTAGTAACGTATCATGATGAACTGCAGATCTTTTTATTGCAGACATTGTATTTGTCACAATTTTTTTATGCTTATTTGTAGATTTTAATCCCTTAGTCCATCTTTTATTCATAAGAGAATAAATTGTTATGCAATAAGTCAATTTATCTTGTAACTTATCTGGTAGAATTACTCAGTTTCAGGACTCTTTATTAGAGTAATTTTTCACAAGTCTTAATAACATCTGTATAAGTTAGCAACTGCAGTTGTCCATCAATGAAGGTTTTGAGGTGTCATTTAAAAGAAATATTTTCTTTTCCCTTGTTAATTCTGTTTAAAACTTCAAAAACAAAATGTATGTTGGTGAACATCCTGAAAAAATGCTTACATCAGTTGTCCTGCAAGACATATCTCAACAGTGACCCAATGAGAAATATCATAATATAAGACAAAAAGAGTTCTTAGCACCTGTGCTCTCTAATGAGAAAAAGATTCAGGAGGGATTTACGATGGATTTGTGCTGTCATCAGACATACAAGTAGTTTTCAGCAAGTTGTGGTGACCTCACTGCTTGCTCAGTAACCTCTGCTCCTTCAGATAGCAAAGTCATGTCAAATTTACTAATAAAAAATAACAGCAGAGAGGGTGGCAGTGGGTTACCGAGTGAAACAGCTGCCAGCAGGTGATTTCTCTCCATTGCAAGTTTCACTTCAAAATTTTTCCCTGCTTCACAGATGTCACAGTGATAAGTGCTATTAGCTAACTTGGCATAGAGCTGGAATCTGACTCAGGTGTTTTGAGTCTGTTGAATTCTCAAAAAAACAATTATTTAAATATTCCTAAAGGTAGGGACATTTAAACCCGAGTGAGCAGAACTTGAAGTTCTGATATTTGTTCTTTTGTACATCTATCCATCTATAAAAATATGTATCTATGTACAGAATATCCATATGTAGAGATGCATGTGTTGTTTTGTGTGTGGTTACACATATATGACCTCAAATGTAAATAACTTATAAGAATCACAACATAGGAAAATAAAATACCATGTTCTTGGCAACTGCCAGGCAGAAGATCACATTGCATTAATTAGTACTCCTGAGGGACATTAAATGCTCCAGGATGAGTGGAAGTTTTCAGGGATAACATTAGTGAACCATTTATCACAGATATTTGCAACTACAGGTAATTATGAGTTTTACACTAAAATAGTATGGAGTCAAACACTGAAATAAAAGAAGATAAGCAGACAGCAATTAAAAAAATCAAGATGGCTGTACACTCTACATGCAGTTTCTGGAAGTCTCTCTATACACAATTTACCATTAAATGCTTATGCAATTAGGTAATAAATCCAGTAAAGAGAAATTTTGGTTTTTTGCAAATGAAGTCATTTACCTAGAAAACTTCTTCAGAAGTCACAATGGGAAGAACAGTACCAGACACACTTAGCCTGAGTAATAACTACATGACAAGGACTGGGGTCAGAAATACAATTTATTTCAGTGAATTTAGCATGTCAGCTAGAACTGCATGGATTTAGAAACTTTTCCTTAAAATAATATTTAATTTTTCTAGTGTCATCAGAAATATGAAATGTTATTCTAATAAAAAGAGTTATGAGAATTATAAGTACTGTCATATATATCCAACCAATTTATTTCACTAGAAAAACAATATTTCAAACACTTGATATAAATAAGAAACGGTCTTTGTTTTTCAGTGCTGATTTCAATGGAGTAACGTGGTAGTTTGATACTTCACCCAATAGGACAATTTCAGTGCTGTTTACGAACCTGGACTTAGATAATAATTAGTAAGTTGTAAGCTTTTATTACATGTACTGTAGTATTACTTCAGGGTCCCTGTCACTGATCACTGCTCCATTAAGCAAATTGCTGCTACTGACTACAAGAGCAAAATTAAATAGGGTTCCTGTCAAAAGTCATCTGTCTGTCATGCACTCTTCATAACTGATTTTGCAATTGCTACAGCCATGAAATAAAGGTTTCTTTTTCAATCTGGTGCGTATCCTTGGTGCTGCTGTAATTAGAGTATTGATTTTACTGCATTGAGGAAAGTACCATGGCTCTTATTAATTTCAATGAGTAAATCAAAAAGACACTTCCTGTTGTCACAAGTCTCTGAAATGAGTAAAAATACAGCAAAATTCTTCATATAAAAACCATAAAACAGGTATAAACATGTATAAAATCAGTTTTAAATACTAACTATTAATTTAAAGAGGCTGAAGGATCACTAGGTAGTGCCTAGAATTTTGTCTCCTTAGAATTTCCTTTCTTCTAAAACTACATTTCTTATTTTCATCATAGACAAGCACAAATAGAAAATGTGTAATCTAAAGAAAAAAAACAAAAGACAAAAAATCCCTTACTTTCTCTCTATAAAATTCACATTTTAAAAAATAAGAACAAAGAAAAAAGAAGAAAAAGTACAATAACCTGGTATAGAGGCAAACAGATATTCACGTTGAATGGGGAGAGCAGTAAAGGTCTCTGAACTTTAGTTATCCCCTAGTAATCCTCACAAAGCTCACAAAATATGCACAGGTCTTTAAGTCATTGGAGGAACTCAGACTTTTTCTGCTGTAAGAAATCACGCTGGCTATTGAAGGAAATAGGTATCCATAGACCTCTGGACCCAAACCAAAAAGAAAGTATAGTAAAACTAAATCCACACTAAATTCCAGACTTTGGGAAAAGACTCAGGTACTCAAAACCAGGCATAAACAAATTTGTAACTATTAAAAATAAGGCAAAGACTTTTTCTGGGAGCAAGTCCTAGCATAAGGGTCTTTTTTACAGTCTTCTGAACTGTAATTTACTTCCAGTATAAAAAGTCTCCAAAATAATACTGCAATACCTGTTTCTAACATATATTTCAGTTTGACTGAACTCAAGCTGAACTTCTTCTTGCATCGCAGTTGGTACAAGTAGTTCAGAAAAAAAATCTTGTGCTCTAATGTTTGTGCAAGTACCACCAAAATTATAATTTCTTATTTCTTCCCTTTGTACAGAATTTCATCCCATTGTTCAAGATATTGCTACTACTACTTTCTCTCCAATAGTGAATGCTGCAGAGAATCTTCTTCACTCATGTACCAACCCTAGGATCAGACACTTCACAAACAGAAAGCCTGTATTCAGGAGTACTAATAAATTCAGGATTCCTAATAAACTCAGGAGTTTTTCTGTATTCAAGACTCCTGTTCAGGCGTCTAATGAAATAAATGAAGCTCTGTCTATCTGTGTGCAGGAGCAGAGGGAGCTGCTTATGTAGACATCTTTCTTTCATTCATGCCAGCTGTGTACACACCAAATAATTCCAAATTCATTTATATTATTTCCCCTAATAGTCCTAGGTATAATCCAGGAATAATCCAGGAATAATACCTGTTCTTCATGCACAAACCTAACATGAATAAATCTCCTCCAAATTTTAATTTATGCTTTTAAAAAAGTCAGAATCTTCCAGTTCTGGGAATGAGTATTATGTGGTCTCTTTAAGAATAAAACTACTGAAAACTCTTTACCTGCTTAGAACAGGCACTGCTACTGAAAGAAATAACATGAGTTCTCATAGGAATAAGAACTGATTTGTGGGTTGAATTTACCAATAGCACATAAGTTCCTTGCTGAAAATGTGCAAAAATAATTCTCTGGGATCTCTAGTGGACTCTGGCATTCTGAACCAGCATCCGTCACAGAATGCCTTGACTGTATGGCTGAATGAAAAGCAGACCATAGTAGACATATAGGCATAAACATAAGCATATGCTGAGTTCTAAGGTCAGAACTTGCCTTGCCTTTGAACCCTGAATGAAAAAGAGCAGTGTTTAATCATTTCACATATCTGTGTTAGATATGGCTGGTAAATAAAACATTCAAAACTGCCTCATGCATCTTTTGCTATTATATTCACATTTGCAGGAATACTGGCTTGTTTTTCTCCTCCCTATACATCTGCTAATTCTTCTCAGTATTCTAGTGTGCTGATATATTAGGAGTAAAAAAAATCTGTTATTTATTTGTTATGCAGTCTGGTTATGATGCCATGACTGATAGATTGCCCTAGTAGACTAGAGACTAAAGACTGCTGGGTTGCTGCCTCAGACAATGAATCTCAACCTTTCTCTTCAATTTTTTTCCATTTCTCATTATACATTACTGCACACATATTACTATTAAAAGGTTTCTAACTTATGTTATTGTGGTAGAACTAAAAAAGCTTGTGATTTCTTGCCTCCAGAACAATTTGATATAACAATAGGCTTAGAATTCATCATTACTATATATACTATCTTTCCACTTTCATACTGTCTTCATGCATGCATGTTTGTATTTGTAAGACACATAATTACAGTTTCAATAATTGGGAGTTTTTGAAGAAGAAGGTGGATATCAGTTTTACATAAATATAATTATTACTCATATTATGTACTAATACAGATTTCCAACTGTTAGTATCATGTGAGGTTTTTTACTCCTTCATGTTATTGTATCACACTGACTTGCTTTTTGAAACCATTTATACTTTAGGGTGTTCTTGGTGTACAAAATGACTAAGAAGTAATGCTAACAAATTTTGCTGATGTGAAATATTTCCCTAAGTCACAGGTAAAGAATACCATGTAATTTGTAATGATAGCCACAGTAATGAGTGCATGTAGTAGTCAGCTATTACCAGCAGTAATTGGTGTACCTTTCATCTCCTGTCAAGCAGAGTGGTGGGGATTAGGACCAAAAGGCAGCTATCAGCTCCCTTATTTCCGGACTCAAACAAAAGGAAAAGAGGTGCCTGTCTGAGCTGATAGCTTTTGGCCCTTTGATCAGACCCTATCAGAAGTTAACCAGACATAGTAACCTGATTTCTCATCAATGGGCTACTTTCTTTGATGTAGGTAAACTCCTACTGCAAATCACATTTATGAAGGGAAAACACCAGGACATAATCAAGGAGGAGAACAGCTACCGATTCACAGAGAAAGGTTGCTTTGGCGTCCTACTTTCTTTGAGGGAGGTAATAAACAAGTTCTATTAAGATCATTGAAAAGATGTTTCTATAAACAAGCTGCAGTGCAGTCCTTCAGAAGGTTGTGTTTTGCCTCCCTGGTGTAACAGAAATGTAGGCATGGTTCAGTGTTAATGAAAGGTCCAAGCAAAATAACAGAAAATTAAACTTACTCTTAAAGAAGGGGGGGAAATTCCCTGCTTGGAAAGAAATTGTGTTTGGAAAATTTTACTTCCAAGTGGTTCAGCAAATGTACATTTAGGAACAAGACTTTTAAAGTTTTACATTTTTTCACTATAAGTGTAGGATAACAAGTACAGGTATTTAAAATGTATACCAATCATATTATTCAAAGTCTTACCAGGAATTATCCTTCACTGTTGATGTTACTGTTACAGTGGGCTGCGGAAACAACTTCATCAAATGTTCAAGAAGATGTTAAACAACAGTTTATGTGATATAAATAACAATTGGAGTAAGCAAAACGTACCCACACATGAACCATTATTATAAGACTTCCAAAATCCTCTTCTCAACTTCTAATTTGTATACTATGAAATTATTATAATAGTCAATATTCCCCTCATGACAAAGAGATATTCTGCATTTTTTTATTAAATAAATAAAAAAAAATCCTGTTTCAGAGTGGAAGAGTACTGCACTGTATTTTATTTCACTCTGTGCCCAGTGCTTTTTTTTCTAATCCAACCTCAGATGACCTTAGTCTGTGACATCATAAATAAAAACCCTCTTGAAGTGCCTAAATACTTAGAGAGGTAAATAATATTCAGCTCAGTTTAAACTGCTAAATAAAACATCTCTCTTCGCAGAGGAAACATATTAGAGGTACATTTGTAGTCCAGCATCCAAAATTTAATTATTATTCATTGGTTTTCACAGTTACATTACAGTGCAATATATGGCAAATTGTATTGAGCACAACAGCCTTTGTAGAATGAAATAAAAATTTCTCTGCAAGTAGAAAAGGAAGCTTACATAAAATTCTCAAATTTAAAATTATTTTAGTACCATTTATATAAGAATAACCTGAAGTTACAAAAAAAAAAAAAAAAAAAAAAAAAAAAGACTCTCTACTCTATCAAAGGAGAACAGGATTTTGAATTTATTTCATTCATGGCAACAAATGACAAATGTGAAATTTACTTTTGGATTACTTTAATAATGTTAAAACTTAATCAAGACTAATTAATTAAAATTTTAATTATTTTAATTGTTCAGTTTTCCTATTTTAAATGTTCATAAAAACAGAAGATTAAAAAAAAAAGTTTTTTTGTCAGAGGCATTTTCTTAGTCCTCAGCACTTTTTTCAAATTATAGGGAATGGGAAAAAAGTGTTCACCACACAGCACCCTGCATGCCTGGGTTTGAGGCTCCTGCTCCTTGTGGTACTCCCATGGTACCAGCGACCTGTAGCTGGAGAAGAGGATCACAGTTCCTCTAAATGCATCACCTGCACTGGGCAAATATCAGTAGAGGACACATGCAGTGAGCTCAGCATCTGATATAGAGAGCTCCTGGCTCCCATGAGCAGCATGACCTCTCAAAACCAACCCTTGGTATGTTCATCTTAGAAAGAGAACAGTCATTTGAGATGGAATAAACTGAAAAAATACTGCAGGATGTCATATTTTTATGTAGGGGGCAAAAGAGTGCAACAGGGAGCCCAGCAGGAGCTTACAGCTGACATTGTGATGTGAGGGGTCTGCTTCAGGCCACAGCTTCCCTATGGATTTTGGATTGTAGCCAGATGATGAATGGCAACTGGGTTGCAAATCATGTTCCTTTCATCTGCAGAAATATTTGGATCAGAGCATGCCTGCAAGTAAGAAGGAAACACACAAGACATATAGCAATTGAATCTTGAAAAGATGAAGCCAGAGTTTTTTCCAGTAATGAATGCATCAGCATGGTGATTCAGAACCTGAATATTGTTTGCTTTGACAGTTTAAAAACCTGTAAGGCAAAAAACAGAATGAAAGGGGCAGTTTATTTAGATTTTTGGAAGATCCCAAACCAGCTACATCCCCATATAACAAGTGACATAGAGAGTATTTTTTCAGAAGGTTTCTCATGTTTGTTTGGTTTTTTCTTTTAAAAAAAAATTCATGTAGAATGGACTTGAGACACCCATCAAGTCTTGCTTGGATCCCATTACACATTACAGAGCTGGAGAATAAGAACAGCACATTTGGTTACAGTCCTGTCATCTTGAGCACTTCAAGGACTAACTTAGATGCTTTGAGGATGGTGGATTACCACTGAGAATTTTGCATTTATTTGTGATATAGGTTTAAGAATGTTTTCTATTTGTTTTAATTCTGATTTAAGAAGACAGAAGAATGCTAGTCCATATGAGGTGTCAACAACCTTAATAATATAACTAATTCTATTCAGTATTTTACTATTTACTTCTTCAATTAGATATGCATTAAATATGCATTTCATTGAAAATCTCATATGCTAGAGAATATGCAATAGATCATATACACTGATTGCTGATTTTTTTTTAATATTTATGTAAAAACTTTAGATGGAGCTTAAGCTTCTCATTTCCTTGGGTTTGCTACAAGGTTACCTTCTTCAAAAGCAATCCAAGGACATTGAGAGATGTGGGATAAAGTGTAAGGATGGGATAAACTTTCAATTTCTTTTTCTACACAGACACTGAAAGCCACCACTTTTCCTTATAATTTTCCTCCTACGATACATTTGTTCTGAAAGAGGAGAGATTGGTTCAGGACATGAAACACTAATATGATTTCTGCATAAAAGGGCCAAGTACCTGAAGATTATTCTAAACTTTTGGCACCATTTTGGTTTGGGGTTTTTTTGTTTTTTTTAATTTGGTTTTGCTTGTTTTTATCATTGCTGTTGTTGTTTGTTTGTTTTTTTCTTTGTGGTATCAGGATTGCAGCTGTATCCTGTAATCTTTCCAAGTAATAAGACAGCTTTACAATTCACTCATTCACAGCCAAAACCACCAGACTGATGTAAAAATTTCATTAATTGAGCAGCAGTCTGCTTTTTTAGGCAAAGCATAATTCCATCATCCCAATATTGCCAGAGTAAGGACCAACTAAGGAAAAAAAAAAAAAAAAAAAAAAGAAGAAAACCACACACACACAAAAAAAAACTTCAGAGAGCCAAGGCATTTCTCAGCATGTATAAACAATATAGTTCTGTGGTAAAGTCCCTTGCTTGAATTCTACACCTCAAAGGAACAATTTATTGTGCAGATCTCATGAGTTACCATCAAAATTAGTGCAAGTCTTATTGTTGCTCTTTTTTAGGGCTAGAGGACTATGTCATTTCATATTCTCTAATTTTGCATCAAAAATTAGGTTGTCAGTAAAACATAAGCAATTGAAAGTCTACACTTTAAAATCAGAAGAAATCATAGTAGATATACAATCTTTACCCAAATACCTTTCCAGCTTTCTGGCTCTTTCAGAGATGTTTATTTTCACAGCTTCCAGATGCACAGAATAAGAGGAGGACCAGTGATTGTAGTGTTAAATACTTAAACTGATTCTATCTAGAGTATTCACAGGTTCTCAAAGTGAACAGATTGTGAGGCTTTGTTTTGTTTCATTTTGTTTTTTAAGTAATTAAAAATAGCCTTCTCTAACTAGTGGCAAAATTTGGTAGAGTTTGTAACCCCAGCAGATTTTTAAAAAATTCTGCCAGATGTGATTTTGACATTACATTTAGCTCTAACAGAACTCTCCTGACTTTAATCTTAAATCTGTATGTTAAGGGTATAATGAGACTATGAAAGGCCAGAGGAAGTTAAGAGCCTGTTTCTGATCTCAATTAACACCACTTGTATTCTGTATAGCTGTTGACTTTAGTGGAATTGTTCCCCATTTGTAATTGTGTAAACAGAAGTGCCATGAGAATCTCAATGGTTGGGCTTTGCAGAAACATAGAATGATTCACCTTTCTTCTATTAAAGTTCCTATCTTAGTTAAGTAACACACTCCCAGGCCCATGCCAGTCTCACTCATGATACTGGTGCATAAACACATTAGATATTTTGGCAGAAAACCTTTAAAAACTGGAAAAACAAAATTTTGAGTCCTATCCAGTTAAAAACATCCATGGTCTTCAGGGTTATGCAAGGCCCCAAAGACCACAGATGCTGGCTGTTCAACAGGCCAAAATATTCAGACACAGGTTGGCCTCCAATGTAAGGTCAAATAAAAGTGTCTCTGTGTGTGGTGGAGAAAGTTCAGTAAATGTGATGGAAAGAAGTCTCAGAAAACTTCTATTTGTTGTCTGGAGACCCAGCTGAAATTAGAGACTCTTTGTGCTTGTCACCCTAAACTGTGTATCACCATATCATGGGTTATTATACATACAATAATGTAGCCAAGAACTTCAGACCTCTTAAAACTATTCATTCTCACAGCATCCACATTAGATGAACTCAAAAGAAGGTTCCAAAGTCATCCCATCTACCTTGAGGCATTTGTCTGCAGTAAAGAAGACAGAAACCTTAACACACAATAAATATAGTATTTTAGCTCTTCTAAATTTCACTGGCCCTGTGGACATATTTTTTTCTCTATTGAAAGCCTGATATTCCTTTAGGAAGATTATGCTAAATTTTAAATGCAGAGTCACAATTGTGCCTAAATTTAATGGGAAGAATCCAGACATTAGAGATTTTTCCCTGACTTTAGCAGATGCAGGAGAGGCTATAGCAGAGCAGGAGTCACAACTCCTGGGTCTCAGGCCTTAAAGAGTGCAATGTAATACCATTCATATTCTAACTGGACACAATGGGCAGGGTCAAATAAGAATAGAAATGTTCAGCCACATAATCTAAGATGACCCACATCCTCTATGTCTCCTGTATGTATTCTGCTGTCTCCTGTTTACCAGGAGTGCCCCTTTCCTGAATTCCTATTTTTCATATTTTGCCATATGGTTGAAACTTATTTTTTCTTTTTACTTCTTACTGCTCAACCAAGTTTACATAAACCAGTTGGAGGGACAGCATCTCTATGAGGGAGATGTTGGAAACTTCTGTCAGAGGTGATCATTTATGTCCAGAGTTTGCTTCAGATTCTAAGGACTCTCTATGTGTTTTTGAAGCAGTAACACAAGCATGAAATATTCCTATGATTTTCTCTGGAGAGTGAGGAGTTTCTTGTTTGGGTTTTTTTGTTGGGTTTTTTTTTTAATAAATCAGTTTTGTGAGTATTTTTAACATAAGGACATAAGTGAAAAGATGAAAAAGAAATTAATTTTACATGTAGGAAACACAGAAATAAAGTTTTGTGTTAACACATTCTCTATGCTCCAAATGTTGATCCTGGTAGCCATGTAAGCACCAGTGAACAGCATTTGTAAGGGGAGCATTTCTTCTTTCGTTCCAGGTTGATATGAACTCTCTATTGGTTGTAAAGATAGATTGCATGACTTCCTCACATTTTCCCAGGTAAATGATATTAACCTCATCTAATTTAAGATGATTCAGGCTCTAAGCTAGCCACTTCATGTGCTGTACTCTCCAACGAGGAATGGACATTTGGAAGTGTCAATGAATAATTGTTTTTTCTTTAAATCACGATTGCATGAAAATGTATCTTTTTAGGTCTGTAGAGAGAGTCCCAGAGTAGAATGTAATCTACACCTGTACCTCAGAACCTGGACATCAGGCACCTGTATTTCACACAAGAGACATATGGAAGCATAAGAGCACCAAAGATCACACTTTTTGGATCGCTGGCTTAGTGGAGCAACCTCACCTGTACCCATCTTTGGTGAGTCTCAAGCACTTAGCTGAACAAAACTTAACAGGAACAAAGGCAACACAGGACTCATCAAAGTATCCTGTCAGATATGCCAGTATTTTGATATTTCAAATGTAGTGAGACTTTTTTCTTGGAAAAAAAAAATAATTAGAACATTGAATCTCACAACCAAGATGTTTGAGTCAGGAAGTAAAGGAAGAATTCCAAGAATCTTACCAGATTCTTGTCCACCGAGCTGAAAAAAATGAAGAGCTGTGTTGACTCGTGCTGCTAATTAAATACAATTTAATATGCACATTTCTTTGGAGAGAAAATATTCTGGGCAACTGCATGTTATGTGAGATACACACACATCACAACTAAAGATTTGTTTGTCCTAAAAGTGGGATCTGGATCAGCTGAGAACTGAGAAGTGTAAAAACAGTCAATAGTATTCTAATTATCATATTTATGGGATCACTGGAGCCCAGAAAAACTACTGGGAATTTGAATAGTACAAATTTGGTCAGGGAAATAAAGTTTCTCTATTTCTTCTGAGATTGTCTGTCCAAATAATATTTATAAATAGTTTCATATTTACTGGTTCATTTGATATTGTACTTCTAATTAGCTGGGACGTGATTCTTAACTAACCTAAACCATCTCGTTTGCAATGAGGGCTCAGTGATTTCTTCTAGCAAATCTTTTTCTTTAGAGCTATGTTTACATCTAGAAATGTTAGAAATGTACTTATGCTTGACAGTAATTTATTTACTTCTATAAGGGGCAACAGGATTTTAAATACTATTGTCATCAATTTCAAACAAATTATCTTGAATCAGAAAACCAGAAACATCCTACCTGCCACTCTTCATTTGTGGGAGGCTGTTGGTTTATGCTCAGCCATACAAACAAAACAGGAGATTTCTTAGTTTATTATTCAACTGTAAAATACATAGAGGCTGAACAGTTAAGTCAAAGGATGGTAGCTCATTCCTCTAGACAAATAACCTGTGCCTAAAGTATAGGACCTTCATGCCAAAAATCAGAAAAAATGTTCTGTCTTCAAGTGGATCCTTAAAGAACTCTAATTTTCTCCTAAAAAATCTTATAATGCAGACTGAGTCTCTGAAAGGGATTAAAATTCTGTACTTCAGTTCTGGTGCAACAAACCAAGTCAAACTACTTTCATGCAAAAGCAAAAAGGACTGGGAGCTCAGACTTCTAAATTAACATAATTTTTAACAATATGATTATCATCATGATTATTAATATGAGGGAGAATAGTGTATCATTCATTTTGAAGTCAAGAGTTCCTGTAATGCATTTACTGAAATGATAGCTGAACCACTGAAAATCTACAGAAGTGCATGGTGTCTCAAATCTTCTGCTAAAACACAACTCTGAAGGGCTTTGAGGGAAATTGTTGCTTTGTCAATCAGGAGAGAGTGAGAAACCTGGGTTATGATCTCTTAGAAACACTTTGTGCATTTTCTGTTTAACAGCCACTAGTAAGACACATGCCCATCTTTAGGAACTGGGATAGAGGGTAGAATTCTTCCAGCACTTAAAGTACAGACAGTTTTAAACAGGTGTGTGGGAAGGATGTCATCTGAATTTTATAATCTCTTCTGAGCCACATTAGTAAGAATGATGGAAGCATCACTAAGGCTAAGATTAAACCACATATCTTATCTTTCCCAAGCACAGTTATAACTTCTTACACTTGCACTGCCTCTTCTGTGGTCTCTGAGAAAATGAATGCATGTTTAGAAGTTAAGAGAAAACACGTTAATGATGTCTCAGTTATAATCCTTACAGTTTTCTTTACCTGCATGTTGGGTATCTGCTCCCCAGGAGCTCTGCAAAACATAAATAACACTAAGCAAGCCCCTATTTGATCTGGACCTTCTAACTTCAGAGGAACCTGCTTTTTTCCCTGAATAGTCAATAACCATAAATACTGCTTGGCTAATTCAGGATGAATGACCAGAACTGGCAGCCTATTTTTAGACAGAGATAAGGCGCTTTCTAAACACAAACTACCTAAATCAAGCACAAAAGCAAGTAATGAAAAGTTGCTTTTGATGTTTCTCATGACCAGAAGACTATTTCTCATCCTAACACGCTTTGACTTTGACCTCTCAAATTCATCACTTAAAAGACTCAACTATGGGAGCTCTTATGGAAGAATTAAGCCACCCACATAAAAAGGTTCCAGCTAATGCAACCAGAACAACTTTAACATAATAGTGCACCACGGCTATTATGCACAAAACTTATTTTAACCTTGAAAAGCTGGCTTCCCATGGCTCACTTTGCATGAAACAGAGAGACAGATACAGCCTGAAATTCTTTCAGGTGTGATTCTCCAACTCTCCATTCTAGAAAACCTGGCTGCCCTTTCACTTCATATCCCAGTTCAAAGTGTCTACTATGTAGTCCTAACATTTCCGTAGAAACTGTGACAACTTGAGTCTAAACAAATGTTTCTCCCAAAGCTGGACTGCTTTTATAGGAATGAGGGAGTCACCTGTCTGAAGTTTCAGAGACCTAAGAACCAGCTGAAAGCAAGATCTGAGAAGTTCTTCACAGATTTCATAGTTAGCTCACACCATTGTGAGTAATTGTTTTGATTTTTACATCTCATTCAAAAGGCAAAGTGCAAATCTCAGCAGAAGTCTCAATCAGGTAAAGAAATTTCCGTCTGATAATTAGAACTGTACAGATTTCATCTTAGTTTTGTTAATATGTGGTGCAGTAACAAAAGTTAATGTAAAAGTTCCTATATTATCATTTTATAATATGTCCCAGAAATAAAACATGAAGTTAAAAAAATACTTCTAATATATATTAGCAGAATTGGAAAATGTCATCAATTTGGCTTCTATATTCATAAGATATAAGAAAAATTGTTTCCCCTGTAAAACATTTTTTCCAGAAGTGTATTTTTCTAAAAGAATTTACAGAAAGCATGAAGGATGTCTAAAACATTAATCTTTTATTTTTCCTAATGCCTGCTATTTTTGTAATTCTGTTAGAAAGCTAATCTGTCTTTACCAACATTTTTAAAAAGAGATTCAATAAAAAGACTTTTTAGCTTTCATATTTCAGAATTTTGTGAAAATCCATTTTTAAACATCCTTATATTACATCCTTAAGTGGGTAATGCTGTTGGTGCTAGTGAACTTTTTAAAATACAGTTTCAAACTTGCTTATTATTTATGGTCATGGTCAGTTGTGTGTTGGCCACTCATATCAACAAAGTTGAGTCAATATATAACTAGCAACCAACATACACGGAAACAGCCCCTTGAAATTCTTCTCATAGAGCACTGGTACTCAATAGTCTCTCAGTTTCCCTTCATTTCCATTAGTGATGGCATTTAACTGCTGATTTTAAAGAAAAGTTCATTACTCCCAAGGCATAAAAAAACCCCCTAAAAGTAAACAGCATCTGCCCTTTGACCTGTGCTGGTTTGCAGAATGAGATGGATGAGCTGCCTTGTGAAGTTTCACAGACCTCGCTCTGATTCTCATTCCACAGCAGAGCAAAGAAGTTAATTCTCTGTGTATCTGAGAATTTGAGCTTGGGAATGAGTCCCAATCTCCTTTTTTCTACTGCTACCCTGGACTGTTGCCTTCCCATTTTTCAACACGATATTAATTTCACAACGGCTTTATTAGCTTACATTGCTAAGCTAATGTAAGCTTCTTCTTTGCTCTAACCCGTAGGAGCCCTTTCCTCTCTTTTGTCTTAAAAGTGCTCCTCTCTGACCCTCAGTCAAAAGTTTGGTATTTGCCTTGCTCAAATTTGCCCCTTAGAAAAGCCAACAGTTTATATTTGGTTTGGTTTGGTTTGGTTTGGTTTGGTTTGGTTTGGTTTGGTTTGGTTGGTTGCTTGTTGGTTTTCTTTCCCCTATCAAGTTTTGCAGAAGTCTACAACTTCCTGAGTATATTTGGGAACTGCCACTCATGACCATTACTGCCCTGAACTGAAATCAGGAAATATCTGAGTTGGGGTATGTAACTCATTTATTGATATATAGAAAGATATTACTGATTTTAATGAACAAAAAAAGGGTAGAAAAGTGAAATTTCGGACAACATGTCATGTTTAGCTTACTGTGACAAAAAGTATGAATGGTATGACACAAAAATACTTCTCAGACTGTTTGAAAAAATTATGATTTCCACCTGTTTCACAAATCTATTAACAGATATGTGTGGTCTATTTAATATAAATAATATAAATAATATAAATTTTAACATAGATAATATTACATATTATTACACAGTTAATGGTGCAGTAAAACAAGAAAACTTACTTTAAAAATATTAAAATGAAGAACATGGAGAATATTTGGGATATCCAGAATTTTGCATACTATTTTATTAATTAACAGAAACTTAAAATTCCTTCAGCACTGTTGAAATATTTTGGGCTGATACAAGGGACAGGAAAATATTTTGATTTTTTTAAAAATACGCTGGGTTTTGTGGGTCATTATATATGCTCATCATAAAGAAAGATTCAGTTCTACACCTTCGAAACTAAAGCTAACCTGAGATTTCCACCTAGATTCTGCCATAACATGAACTGAGCTCTTCTTTGCTTCACATGGAAGCAGAATTTTTTGGGCCATGTTATTAACTATCAGCTAATGAGTTTCAGGAAGACAAAAACTTTGAAGCACTAAAAAGTATTCTTGGAGAACGTGAGACATAATCCCAACTTCACTTTTCTCAAAAGTAGTTTCCCTGATGTACTTTTCTTCCACGACTCAATTTTCTATAAATACCTGGATACAGAGTAGCACTGACCTGGAACTTCAGAAACCCACTCTCTCCACAATCCCATGCAGGAGTACAAAATAATTAGATCTATATAGAATACTTTAGAGGTAATACAAATACTTCTGCCTTCAATTCTTCTATGGCATATAGCCATCCTTTTCATCCTAGCTACTGTAAACAATTCCTATCCAAAATTTTTCAGCCAAGTGGTTTTCATGGTCTCCTTTTGAACATAAGCCCCAGCTGTCTCATTGAGTCACTCTCCTAACAGAAGGCATTTCCTTCCTTTCCTGGAGTATCAATCATATGTTACCTCATTCATTTCAGTTTATTGTTGAAGGAGCCAGAGATATGGTAGCTTGTATTACAGATCCAGTTTTACAGTCAGGACCTTCATTACCACAGACTTGTCCTTATCTTTCCTTTGGTACCTAAAAGTTTGGGAAAGCAAAATAAAGATTTGCAAAGCACTGTACAATAGCCACATCTTCAATTTGATACTATAAAAAAGCAAAAAAGCCCAAAAATATTATTTCAGTATCTATTATGCTGAAGTATCCTTCTGTGTGTTTAAAATTCCCAGCATATAAATGTCACTGTTTTTTATACTAGTAGTAAACTTGATCCAGTATGTCCCAGGCTGGCCAGTAATTTTACAGAGCTGTCGCTAGTACTACCCATGCTATAAATTAACTGTAAAACTGAGGACAAAACACAGGTATGTAAAATAATGAGCAGCCTACTAGAAAGAAAAATACATTTCTTTATAGGAGTAACTAAGATGTGAATACTTTACCATACAAAAATATCAAGTAGAGCAATTGAGCAATACCCAGTACAGAATAGGATACTTCCATTGATATCAGAAATTCCAACAACCATTATTTTTAACTACAACAAAGATTTTAGAATGGGTTATAAATCGTGTGTTTGAGGGCTTCAGTCAGCTTTTAGACTACCACAGGTAGTCTAGATGTGTGTCTAGAGCAGATAGTACTTCAGCTGTCCACTGAATAGTTCTTACATTATAATATATAATTCTGGCTCAAGACAGCAACAAGATCCAGCCTGCAAACCTTGTCTTGGGTAGTTTTCATTCACATAATCTCTTCCTGTGAATGTGAAAAGAATTTTTACATCACCCTTAGCAGAAATAAAGGTCAGGAGTACATGTGTCTCTTGCACACAAATAGGTAGACAAGTATGGCTAGGGGTTTTTTGGTCTGTCTGTCTTTTGCTACAACTATGTTAGCATAATACAGGCAGGATTCAGTATTATATTTAGATATAAGCTCTTCCTCCCCATTTTTACACCAGGTATTGCTAAGTAATTCATGATGGGTAATGATTGAAAAAAAATACATTTTCAACAGAACATTGCTAGTTTTCATAGACAGAATATATAAGAATCTTATTTTTGTGTGCACAGGTGCATTCGGATACACAAGAAAATTGAAAACCTATTTAGAAGGTAATTTTGGAAGCAATCTGAACAGTTTTCAGGTTCTGCTATGGCTAAAATAACTCTCAGATTTACTTGGAGTCTATCTTTCATTTCTCAATCCAATCTATATGATTGAAGTCCATCAGTACACATTGAAGTGAAAAATAAAACTTAAATTCACAGTTTGTGTCATTTCATCCATAACAAAAGTAGAAAAGTTTTTCAACAAGAAGAAAAAAATGCAGCAAATTTTAAAGCTGTATATTCAAAACACTAAATGAATTTTTTAAAAATTATCATCTTTTCCCCTGTATTGGGGACTACCTTGTATAATAAAAACGGGACATATGGATCAGTTAATCTCCAAGTAAGAGAATTTATCTATTTGAAGAAGAGATGCCATCCCTGGGCACAACCAGTCCCAGCAGGATTGAGCCTCCAACACCACCCTGCTGGCTTTGTCACCCTTGGTCCCAGGTCCCCAGCACCCAGGTGTCTGCTGCAGAGTTAGGCACCACCTTTGCTGTGTTTCCCCAGGATGGGGACCAGGGCCATTTAAATATAACACTTTAGTTATAACACCTTAGTTTGAAAAAAAATCAAGAAAAAGAAATGTTTGTTATAAATATAACATTAGGAAAATATAAACATGATCTACAATGAATACAATTGTAACAACTTTAATGGTGTTACATAGCAGAAATGTAGGGTTTTTTTCTTGTGTCCGTCCTTGTGTTCTTCCACTACCAAAGTAGATTTGATCTTTTGTAAGAGCAGAAAGGGTCTCTTATATAATCTGATATAGTTTTATAGAGATATATTTTTATTTTTGTATTTGTATTTTGTTCTTGCTTGAAGAGGGTATTCTTGTGGCAGAAAACATATGGAATACATATAAATGTATATAACCATGTATGTTCTATGATACATTTAAGTGGAATCTGCTGAATATAATTCATGACAGATGAAGAAATACAATCCAAAGTATATGAAACTATCTATGAATCCCAACATTGTAAAGAAGAGAAAAACTTTGTAGTGATTTTTTGCTATATTTTAGTTGGATTGTACAGTTCATTCATTAATATAGAGTTGCAGCTCTTCTAAATACAAGCGTCATAATTCTAATTTAAATTGTATTTGTGCACTATAAAAACCAGAAAACAACCAAAACATTCCATACCTGCTTGCACGAAGCCACAAGCCCAATACAACTGGTTGTTTTTTGACAAAGAATGAACTATCTTTTCTTTCTGCATAGCAACAGGAAAAAGAGACTTCTCAAAGATGTAAAATAAAATTGGATTAGAGCATTCAGTCCAACCAGAGCAAACCAATAAGAAATCTAAGTAACAGAAATAATTTATTTATTCTTGTGTATAATTCTATTCTGCTGTTACTGATTACTCAAAGCCTTACTTTTGGCAGTGTTTATTCTGTGGCACTACTAATAGCTTGCTGAAAATTAGAACAGTTGAAATTGCCTATAAAAATGCAAAATATTATTTTCCTTTTATATCTTTGCTTCCTTGAACTCTACAGGTGAGCTGCCTCAGCTAAACAGGATTCTTTGCACATTAATCGAAATCATTTATCTGAGTCTAGTCAGACTTTGAAATTTTTCTCTTCATTGGGATGTAAATATTGAAACCCTATGGCTTAGGATAAATCAGAATTTGAAGAACTAGCTCCAAGCTGGAACTTCTTGAGGTGAGTCAGAATATACCCCAGTTCTAACACTGCAACTTTTATCGTCTTTCTTCCCTCTTTTTCTTCTTGGAGTTCTGAAAAGGAGCTGAACTGATATCCAGTCAGGAGTTGGAGAGTCTTTGCAGGAAGTCAGCACATACTCCAAAGCCAGCCTCCTGGACTGAAAGGATAACCTTATTCTTCAGGCATTAGGTATGAGGTTATTCGGCAAGCTCTGTTTAATTTAATGTCTTTCCATGTATTATTCAGTAGACAATATTCCCATGACAGTGCAATAAAGAAGGTCAGTATGCTGAGTCAAAATAAAGGCAATTTTTTGCTGACTTCTATAGCAAAAAGATTCAACAAGACTTGAAAGCACAGAAAGATGAATAATCAGTGTGATAAAAAAGAAAGAGGTGTATAAAGACAAAGTACAGTGAACAAATTATAGTTAATTAGCAATGTCAGAAGTTATAATCATCATGTTAGGACAGACTTCTGGTATTCCAGTACACAATCTTATGGTTTAACGAGTACTACAAAGCAAAAATATCTGCTAGGCCATACTGAACATATCTCATACCCTTTAAATTTGATCTTTGCATCTGGTGCAAGTGATTCTGGAAAATTTGAGAAAACTTCTCTTTCCTAATGTTAGTGTATAGTTCTCTTATTGCTATTAATAATTTTTAAGTTATCAGCTTTCCAAGTTTTGAGATTTGAGGGAGAAAAAAATATTCTACTGATGCTAGCACTACATGCAAAGTAATTGGTGGCTAGTTATATCAGATTTTTAGTCTAGGGCTATAATCTCACCTTCATATTGTTGTCTTATTGCTGTCTAATACTATATAGCGTTTTTCTATTTGTATTGTAATTGAGCAGAATATAGGTCAGTTCTTTCTGAATTTGCTAGAGTGACTCTTTACATCTCCTAAATAAATCAAGAGCTGTATTTCTCAAAAAATAGAAGCTAGTCAAAGATTAAGAGATTGTGAGAGATCTATATCAAGAGAACAGGATATGCTTATTTTGCTGAAATGTATTTACATTCCATTTTATTTTAACTAATTTTGCCTACTTACTTCAGAAGGGATTATTAAACATTTATCTTTATCTCTTGTTCCCTTTAAAAGAGAGGAATACATTTCCATACATTAATAAAAGTTGTGTTAATTTAAATCCATTATTTATCAAAATAAAAGTTAGCTATTCCACAGCATGACCCATCCTATTAATAAAGTGACAGAATCTCTCATCTTTCATTATGATCCAGCTAAAGAGCCTTTGATTATGTGTGATATTTTTCTTGCCTCCAATTAAACAGAAATGCTTTTGTAGACTAAAAAGTCTCTTTGCTAACATGGATTCTTCTTATACATTATATATTGGCAGGCTGGTTTTCAACTGAACCTCAGCATGACTCAAGAGCAAGGAGGGTGTGAAGGGATCCAGCACAAGTCCTGTGAGGAAAGGCTGAGGGAGCTGGGGGTGTTCAGTCTGGAGAAGAGGAGGCTCAAGGGAGACCACATCACTCTCTACAACTCCCTGACAGGAGGTTGGAGCCGGGGGGGGTCGGTGTCTTCTCCCAAGTAGCTACCAGCACAAGAGGGCATGGACTTAAGCTCTGCCAGGGGAGGTTTAGGTTAGATATTAGGAAAAAATTCTTTACAGAGAGGGTGATGAGGCATTGGAATAGGCTGCCCAGGGATGTGGTGGATTCTCTGTCCCTGGAAGTTTTTAAAAAGAGACTGAATGTGGCACTCAGTGCCATGGTCTGGTAACCACAGTGGCAGTGGATTAATGGTTAGACATGATGATCTCAGAGATTCTTTCCAACCCATATGATTCTGTGACTCTTTATCTCCAAAGAAAATTTATCTACCTAAAGAATAGTCTTCAAACAACACTGACTAAAATGCACATAGCAAACAAAGAGAAGAAAAGATTTTAAGCATGGTCTTCTACTTGCATCCTTAAACAAAACACTTAAGTGCTGGAAGGACAGTATTGAGGAAATTACTATGCAATGGGTTTAAACAAATGCTCAGCCAGTTTGTACAGATTATCAAAAAGAACCTCAAGAATCTGTCCTTAAAACTGAAGCAAACTGGAAACACTGCTTGGGTAAGGACAGCAGCATACCAAACCTTATTTTCAATTCATCATCATCTTGTGTACTAGCTGGATAAACACAGAAAAAGAGCAAACAAAAACCTGAGTGTCTTAGTAGTGAAGAGGAATAAATACAAATGGAAACGGAATCAAAGGGAGAGACACCTCTTCTCTAAACAAAAACATAGCCTCCTTTCTCAACGAAACAGTCAGAATTTCTAAGAAAATCTACATGAGTCTGGAGCAGGGGAGTAGGAAGACAACAGTCTCTGGTTTGTATTTATGCTCGATTTACTTGAGGGGGATGAAATCTGCTACTGGCAGACCAAACTGTGGACATTTTCTGTTCCCATGTAAATCCCGTTTGCAAAACTTAAGTGAGGCATAGAACTTTACTGGCTGTTGAAACAAAGATGAATTTCATCATTTATGAGTAAACCAGTGAAAAAATGCAGCAAAATACATAAACAATTTTTCCAAAGTCTAGTTTCAAGTGTAGAATTGTTTGTACTGATGCAGAAAGTATTGGGAGAGTCAAGAAGTTCAATCGACCTGGCATTTAAAAATTAAAGAATTTTTAATTTTTCCATTCTGATTCTCTTGTGAAGCTATTGGTCTCCTTCCACTGTTTCTTCAGACTTCTGAAAACTGATTTGAGTAGCTTACAGATGCAAAATAAGTGCAATGTTGAAATGGGATACAGTATTTTATTGGAATTAACTTTTTGACTACCTAGAAAAAGGATGCATAGTAACAGCAGAATCAATACTCATTATGCTAGCATAAGATTCCAATCTTTTATCTTTTCATAAGCCTCCACAGAGCTATCTGTCATTTCATAGTGTCATTTGGCAATGCATCCTCTGCTATCAGAAGTTAAAAACTACTTCCCCAATATTTCAGATAAGTGATCTGACAAACAGCAGGTATGAATCCAGTGATGCATGCAAATGTGTTGTAACATTTCAGTGTTAGCAGCCCGGTACCTGCATGTGTAATTTGTGTTACAACCAAACCTTACAAATACTCTGTTTCGGTTTAGTGATCAGAATCAAAAGCCAAAGAACAGAATTGCTCTCTGTTACCCCCTTCCACCTTCCCAAGGGAAGACAAAATGGGAATAAGGGAGACTTACAGGTTGTACCTTAAAACTGGAACAGGTTCACTGGTACAGGGACGGGATCATAACACACGGTATGAGGAAAAAAGTATATACAGATATACAGAAAACCCAGTCTCTATAATTGCAGAGATAAGTGTCAGAGGGTCAGTTACAGCAAAGCTGACTCAAGAAAGGGGTTCACAGCTCTTCCCAGCACCCAATGGATTTGGACTTGCAAAGCATGTGGTGAGATGATTATGAAACAGAAGCCTCTCCCCAAAACCTCCAAGCACAGCAAGGCAACAAAGAAGAAAGGGAAAGGAAAAGAGGGTCAGGCTTTCCAACCCCTGGTTTATAGAGTATGGAAGTAAATGGTAAGGAATCCTTAACTCTCTGTGTTTTGCCTCTCACAGATCCCTTAGGATCCTAAAGGTTGTCTCTCTAAGTCTTTATATCAGTATTAGCCTGGCCCACTCAAACAATAACAAGCTGCTAAGTTCTATGGTAGAATTATTTTCTTTGAAAATCTTCACCATTTGTGACTTTGTCATATTTCAGATATGTTTTGGGTTATTTTTTAGTGAAAACAGTGAATTTTTTAGCATTTAATAAATAAATAAATAAATAAAAAAAAAAAAACAAAAATAAAAACAAAAACAAAGAAAAAAACCCCACTCAGTTCCTCCAAATAAAGAAATATCAGTCTGAATGTTGGAAACATAGAGGAGTGAATGCTTCTGACTGTGCCACAAAGAAAAGTAACTCTTATTGGTGGATGCAGGTACTTCTGTTTGCTTCAGCTGTGACTGACTGACACTGGCAGTTCTCATCAGATATTTCATAAAAACATTAGACCTGAACCTTGGTTGGATAAGAATCCCTCATGTAGGTCTCAGCTACCACTGACTTATCTGAAGAACTCAGAACATGGACTAAACCAAGCAGCTGATAAAGTATCAGTATACTTTATTGAAAGCCCAGGACAAAATGAGATAAATATGCTTACCATTAGTATCTTCCACAGGAAGGTAATGGATTTAATTAAATGAACAATCAATAGGACTACAGGAAAAGATTAATATAATCAGTTCCCAGTTTGAATGGTGATAGCATAATAAAATAGTGAAATGAATGATAAATGACTGGTATTATTTAAAAAGAAAAATTATTTCATTACTCTCCTCACTCTGTAAGGCAAAAGCATCATGAAAAGACACTGTTTCTAGATATTGTTTATTGCCTCTTTTTATAGCAAATGTATCAAAAAAAAGGCCGCAATTAAGTCTTGATCTAACCCTAAACTTTTTCCAGGACCAGCTGGGTCCTTAAGGCTACAATGAAAAAGAGATTTCCTAAAATCTTTCTTTCCATTGTGATCATAATATACCCAAATTCAACATTTTGTATTAGAAATAAATAAAAATACAGACCAAAGCAAATGAGGAAGGAAATAAGGCTTTGAGTAAATTATCTTTACTGCTGATAAAGTGAATCTGGATAAATGTGACTGGTGAGTTGATTAGTTAGTTGATTATAGGACATCTTCAGTTTTGTGATCTATGCTTTTTAACTTATAAATAAATTGTGTGGCAAAAATAAGGCAATCACAGAGATGTCAGAATCTTCTGCTGAGAAATAATTTTTCATAATTGTTTTAGGTTTCACTGAATATGGGGGTGTCCCTGCTGAAATGACAGTATTGTAAAAATTCTGTTATCTGACCTGCCCTCCATGCATATCTAAAGAATATTCACACACGTACAGGAACACAGCTGTACTCATTTGTCCTGGTTGCTGTTTTGTTTAGGTTTTTGAGACTTTTTTTTTACCAGCAGAATCTATTAGTCAAAGTTTTCACTGTTTTACCTGATGATATCTATGCTTACAAAATTATCTGCTGAGGAATACATTGCATCTTCTATTGTGATGAACTAATAGGATTCCACCCTCAAATGACAAGTATTCTAACATCAGGAATGGCAAACAAGGATGATACACAGAGGTAGCTTTCCATCACCATTGATAATAGGCAGAAACTGACTTTTTATCACCTGTCCATGTACTTTCTGATATTCTGTGTTCAAAGTATAGCTACAAGGTGCCCACATATGGTACATTGTTAAAAACCGTTTTATAAAAATGTGTTTTCTGATGGTTTTGTATGTCATTCTCTGATATATGACACAGGAAAGTGATATTTTTTGGCAAGAAATACTTTGTAGAATACTATCACCTGGATTCAGTGAACTGTAAGTTACCTGCAAAAGCATTTTATCTTATTTCAGACCTGAAACCAATATATAACTAAAGGATTTCAAGCCTGTCAAACATCCAGAAGAATGTGGCTCTGATTTTATTGCCAGTATAGAATACTTATGGAAATATGAATTAGTTACAGCTTGAAACCTGTATTTCATATGAATAGAACTGCAACTTTTAAATGTGATACTGCTGAACTATGACTGATTGTCCCAAAAGATTGTCAAAACATGATATCTCCTGTTCAGCTTCCTTCCACAAACATATCACAATCTGTTTTGATAGAGAAGGGATATAGTTTAATTTTTTGGTTTTAATCTGACTCCAGACCTGAAATATGACACCTCATTAAGTTCTCTTCATTTGTTCTGTTAAAGGCAACCATCCACAAAGGAGGCATACAATTTCTGACACAAAAGATAAACTCAGAAATAAACCTGTACCATAGTATGAGGTCAGGAAACCTGAACTGAACACCTGGATTCTGATTTGAAGAGTAACTGTCATTTATTACCACAACATATGTAATAGCAAAGAAACTTTTAATTTATAACTTAGAATTTTCCCTTGCCACGGAGTCCAATTATCTCTGAAGTCAAATAATAAATTCATAATCCACTACAAAAATGTAGGTCAATATTAAAATACCTGAAAACAAAACAGAAAGAAAAAGACATAAGTAAGCTGTTTTCTAAGTTAGACAGAACCTAACAGTGAGCCTTAAAATCCTAGATATCCATTCTACAGGATGTAGAAATTCAAGGCATCACAGAGTTATGATCAAGTACATCATGGAACATTAGGGTAAAATAATGGTATCCTTGAACTTGCATAGCACATTTCATCTGTGGAAAAGAAAGTACTTCACAGCCATGCATTTTAGGCCCTGGAGAGGTTTTTTGCCTTTGGTTCTCTAAAAGGTGCATTTCTCTTGCTGACTTTCCATTTATGTCACCATTGTCCTTGGTGACATTATTTGCTCATGGAAACCTGCAATATTTCAGGCCCATCTCTCTTACCACATTGATACAGGTGAAGCACCACCCTCCAGCCACCTCTGGAAGCTGTGCAACAAAGAAACAGGGGAATTGCACCTCAAGGTAGAACTTGTATCGATTTTGGAATAAATTTGAGGGATCATAAAGGTCAAGTCCCTTCATTCTTCACCCTTGTCTTCTTTCTTTCTTGGCTTGTCCCTGTTTGCCTGGCATCCTGGGAGGATTCCATCCATTCTTCTGCCTGTGGTCCTGATCTGTGCCAGCCCATAGCTGTGTGTTCCTGCCTCCAGCTCCCTACTGCTGCTGACTCCAGGAGTCCAGCCTGGACTTTCCCAGGGCTGCCCTGCAGCCTCGGTGGGGTGGTGGGAGCATTTCTGGGGGAAAAGAGGGGAGTAACATGGTATTGTTTTTTCTGTCTCTTTGTATATATTTAATAGTTTTCCCTTTTTTATCATTACTGTTTCATTAAAGATATGGAGTTTAATTTCCAACCCATGAATCTCCCTTATTCTCTCTCCTTTCTTTATCAGGGAGTGCGATTAACAGAGAGCATCTGTCATTCAGTTAATTGCCAGTCCAGTGTTAAACTATGACATACTCTTTCCTCTCAAATTAAGAAGCTCTCTTCTTTTTTCCCTTCTTCCTATAATTTTTGGTTCATATTACTACATTTCATAGAATTATAGATTTTTTTATTTTAAATGGAATCCTCAAAGATCATCTGGTCCTGCCATGGGCAACTATCTTCTACTAGATCAAGTTACTAATCTGATCCTGAACACTTCCAGGGAGTGGGCATACACGACTTCTCTGAGCAACCTATTCTAGTGCCTCATCAACCTCCCCATAAAAAAGAATTATTCCTTCCATCTAGTTTGAATTTGTTCTCTCAGTTTAAAACTATTTCCCCTTGTCCTGTAACTTCAGGCCCTGGAAAAAATCACCTTTGTATATGGAAAGGCCACAATAAAGTCTCCTCAGAGCCTTCTCTTCCCCAGGCCGGACAACCCCTACGCTCTTCACAGGAAAAGTGTTCCATCTTCTTATCATCTTCATGACCCTCCTCTGGAACTTCTCCATGAACTCCATGTCCTTCCTATGCTGGGGACTGCAGAACTGGACACCCTATTCCAGGTGGGGTCATCCCCTAGATAAATCAACGTATTTAGAAACTGTGAATCCAAAACCATATGTACGTGGTCTAAACTCTAAACCAGTCTAAGTCAAATGTTGAAATCTCAGATAAAATATCTGAAATCTGCATGGAATTTATGATGGACAATAAAAAAAAACTGAGGTAAAATTTAAAGTGAATGTTGACAGGATGTAAACATGGCAGTTCACCCCCTATATTCATTTCAATATAGGTTGAGAAGAGAAAAGGTTTGACGAAGCTTTTTGAGCAAACATCTTTATACCCTTGGTTAACTGATACTGGGGTTCTTTATACCTCATGGATGCTCTTTTTCAAGAGTAAAATTCTGCTTATCCTGAAGTTAATGCATTCAATCACTGTGAAATGAGAAGCAACATATCCACTGTCTAAAAAAAATATGCTCAGTGTCTCCTCAGATAAGCTTCATAGGAGAGGACTAGAATGTGAACATTGAAGAGTCTCTCAAACAGTTTGGTTTATAGTTTTAATATTATAGTTTTAATATTAATCTTATTCCAGAAGCAGGTTGTTGAACTAATACACAATTTGAAGCACTGGCCACTCTTACTGAGATTTATTGGCCATAAAAGTCTAATATTTACAAAGGTTTTACCTCTCTCAATAATCCCTTACTTTCAGCAATAAATCTCTGTGTTGGTCTCCTAACAAGTCAATATCTATCTTTAAACACAGATAAAGTATTTTGAATTATAAACGTTTCTACTAACTTCATTTGTCAGCTAAGCAACTGATTCTACCTTGATTACGTAAAGTGGAAAAACTATATTTCTTTTTAAACTTTTTAAAAGAATTTGGGAAAATAATCCAACTACTTTTATTTACTTTTTACTGAAGCAACATAATTCAATTTCTACTTTATTTAAAGGAATATGCTTCATTAAATGGGAGAGGTGACTTTCATATTTTAAAGAGATGACTCTCATTACAAAGTAGAAATTATTTACAACTTGTCTTGCCCTCTGTGCAATATAAAATGAAGATGTATTTAATCCTGAGAAGCAAAAGTTCTGTAATGTGCTCACAGTGCTTTAGCAACTGAATATTGAGTCTTGTTAGAAAAGTTGCTTCTTTACATGTGAAACAACAGAACTCTGTTTTCTTCCTTTACTATACATTATAAAACCAATAATTGCACTTTGATTAGCCATTCCATATAATTTATTCCTTCTCTCAGATATATTTACAAAAGCCTAGTAATAAGAAAAATCTAAGTCTGACCCCAAGTGACCAAAACCAATTTCAATCTTCTACATGCTTCAAGATATCTAAAAGATATCATTTTTGTGACCTTTAAGAATTCAAATGCTCTGAGGGGTTTGTTAGCAGTGTTTGCTTGCCTAAGGTGCACACATTTCTGCATATCTGTATGTGCTGAGGAGCTATATACCCACCTAGTTCATGTTCTCAGGGAAAAAAGAGGAAAATTTTGTCTTATCTGCACAAAATAGAAATCTAAGAAATGTTTCCTTCAGATCCACAGTTTTGTGACTTGTGGCGGATCTGGTGTCACTGCTGAGAAGTACACTGTCCAAGCTTGTACAACAGATATTTTCTTGTCTTCAGGACAAGAGGAAATGATCTCAAGTTGCATCAGGGGAGGCTGAAATTAGATGTTAGAAGAAACTTCTTCACTGAAAGGAAAATTAAACACCGGAGTAGGCTGCCCAGTGAGGTGGTTGAATCACCATCACTGGAGGTGTTTTAAAGATATATAGATGTGGTGGTTAGGAGCATGGTTTAAGTAATGGACTTAGTAGAATTAGATTAATAGTCAGTAGAGTTAGGTTATGGTTGGACTCAATGATCTTAAAGGTCTTTTCCAGTCAGAGAAATTCTGTGATTCTGTGATTCTCCCTGTTCACTTCAGCTTGGGATGTGCATTATTCTAGCCTTGACCTGACCTTAGGAAACATGTATTTCAATTTATTGTACTGCTGCACATACTGCTCTTTAGTCAGGGCAGGCCCCAAGGCACCAGTGGCATTAAAAGATCCATAATTATGTCATTCCTGACCCTTTCTTTCAGGTGCTACTTCCAGAGAGAGAAGGAGCCTCTAGACCTTGTGTTATCTAGTTAAGATGGCTTGTGTCTCTCATTATTTCCTACAAACAGATTAGATTTGATTTTTAAAACAGAAAAAAATATTTAGTATATTTACATCTAATTATGAAACCTGACAGATTAAAGCTTTCATTCTCAGGAATATGAGACCAATCATGATTAGAGAAAATGTATCATTTGATATAATTGTTTTGGGGCATACCTTAATTTTGCAGATCAGTCCCTGAGACCTTCACAAGTATTTGACAGTACATACCAAAAGTTAGTATTTTGTATTATTACTTTTGTATGTCAGACTCCAGTCAGTGCCAAGCTGGAAGCTGCCATGGCCCTGTGAATGTACCTCTGTTGTGAACCAGGGCACCCCAAAAAATAGTTTCAAAAGTGCCATAAAATATCTTCAAGATCTCAATTGATCCCCATATTTAGGGGACCAAAATTTAAGCACAGTGAGAAAGGCAACAGCACATCACTTCGTTCTTTTGACAGTAAGTACTTTTTTGTATTAAAAAGTTATTGGTGTAGACTTCTGCAAGCTTAGTCTAATATTGCAAAAGAGCCTCCCAGGAAAATTAAGGACTCTTAAATACTTCACTACCTTCTCCTCAAGGTGCATGCTCCACTCTGCTTCCTCTACTGTTCTAGCCCAAACCTAGTATTTCTCTGTGTATCTTTCAAACTGAAACACAACACTCTGCTCATTTTCTCCCAAGGAAGGGAGCAAACACAAGACAGGTGAAGTCCTCTGTTTAATTCAGATAGTAGATGCATTTAGAGTGTGGTGTAAGAACCTACACAAGTAGTACCGACTATGCAGTTACTAAAGAATGTAATTTTGCTGTACCTTAAAAAAACTGGTTGAAGAAGCACTCCCTGGAATAATAGCATACCTCTTATCCATGCCTTTCACTTGGTGGCTCAAAAAGTCCAGGAAATATAGTAAATGAAAGCGAGATAACAGTTTTATTCTCCGTTCCAATTTAAAAGCTATTGATGAGTTCATGAATTTTCAGATTAAGTCAGGGTGTCATTTGTCTTTGTTTGGCACCAGTTCTCCAGTTAACTTGTCTTTTCACCAAATAAATGGATCTGATGCTGTATTAACACAGGGAACTAAGCAGAAGCAGCTGTGTAGTACTACCCATGCATTTAAAGCACAATCTTATTTCAGGTGATGTCAAAGGAGCTTTCGTATTATCAAAACTGAAACAGGATCTGACCATAACAGATAGCATATTGCACTTGTAGTGAGTAGAAATAAATCTACAGCAATGCCATTATCAATACATTTTGTTCTGCATTCACAGAGTTGTCTCTGAAAACAGTTTTGTTCTTCTTATCCTCTATTTTAGTTCATTTGCAGTAGTGAAAAGCATGTTTAAGAGACTATTGTATAGCTAGGGCCACTGAAAGGAAGGTGTATTTCAAACCTTTAATTTTTTTTCACATACTGGTTTTCTTTTTTATTGTGATAAAATGTGTTTCCTTAGGTGGAATATGTAATAGTTAAACAGTTGACAATTAAATCACCTCCAGATGACCCTATAATGGAACACATTATCTCTTTCTTGGTTTCTTTTTCTGAGCATGTTTTGGTTTTTGATTTGGGGTTGTTTTTTGGATTTTTTTTTGCAAAATATAGTGAAAAGACAGGATGTATGCATTACAGCTTTCAAATATGGATATTGAATTAACCCAGTGATTTTGAGGTCTGTTCTCAGTGCAAATATGAAAATCCTTGTAACACACATCTGAGTTCTGCACCTGTCTGGATTGTAGAGATTTTGCATAATTAATTATATATGAGACCCAGTTCATTATGTTTATAAAGACTTAGATACTTCATTAAAAGAAATCTACCATTAAGAGTAAAAAATCATGATTTTTGTATTGTAGTTTTCATTTTAAAAAAATGTTCAAACTTACTGAAAATCTTATTCCCTTCAGACAAACATTGTCAGCATTATTAACACTAATGTTTATATGGGACAGACTTACTGCAATGACAAATTATCTCATTTACTGTAGTGTCCAGACTTTCTCTTGTTATAAAAGTTACAAATTATGCCAATTATTCATCGCTTGCTTATAATGCCTTCCTGACATACAATATAAATTTGTTCATAAAAAAATATGATTCCCTCTCCACCCCTCCACATTTCACTGAGAAGGTGGCATGACTCTGGGTAATGGCTACAGGTCTTAGCTTTTGCAGCTTCATAGTATTCACACTGGAAGAAAAACAGGGAATTAGAGCTGTGTCTGGCAGCATATAAAATCTGCATAATAATATTTCAGTAGTGGTTAATGTCATTCAGGGAAACGCAGATTTTCCAGTAGAGCCTGCACCCGGAAATTCCAGTTCCCAATGAAGTTTTGCACTTCTATTGGAAAATGAATGTATACCACTAACCAGGGTACATGTTTTTCATTCCCTGCAGCAATGAAGCTGTTGCTGAACAGTCTATCTGAACCTCATAATATCTACCCCAAAGAAATTGCATGTCTTCAAGAGTTGCTGTGGGTTGAGTTGAATTTGGTATGTTTCTCAGCAGATATTTCTGTCTGTACCGGTCTTCCACAAGGGTAGAAAGAAGAGGCAAGGACTGGTAGCTCTCCTAATTCTCAGGCATACCTGTTGCAAATCAGTAAGGCAGCACCAAAGCCCCAAGAACTATAATGATTCTGCTCTTCTAACAGGAATTACATTTTCACTGAATCCAAGAGGAGGAACTGTGGAACAAAATACAAGAATAAATATGAAAGTACAAAGCAACCTGCATTTCTTAAGGATCCAGTTGGAGCAATTGTAGACCAGAAGCCTGTGGAGGTAACTGTTCCAAAAGTAGTCCATGGTTCTGTGGGTCACCTGCTCTGGACCAGTTTGTTCCTGAGGAAATGTGCCCAGCAGGAGGGACTCACATTGGAGGGGTTCATAAAGGACTCTGTCCCATGGAAGGGACCCCACACTGAAGTATGGGAAGATTGTGAGGAGTCTTTTTCCCTGAGGAGGAAGGAGGGGCAGACAACAACCTGTGAAATCTTGATTGTAAACTTCACTCCTTGTTCCCCTGTGCCGCCAGGGTGGAGGAGGTAGAAATATTGAGTACAAACTGCTTTGGGCTCAGGAAGAAGGGAGGGCATGACCTCTTAAAGGAAAAAGTATTTAATCTGTGGTTTGTGTTTTCTCTTTGCCCTATTTTGATTTAACTAATGGTAAATTAAATTTAGTTTTTCCCCAAGCTGAGCCTGTTTTGCCCGTAACCATAATTAGTGAGTGAAAACCTCATAGCCCCTGTCTTGACTTCCTCCTCCCTGTCTCAAAATAGGGGGGGGGGGCAGTGAGCGGCCCAGTGGTCCTTTGCTGTAAGGCAGGCTCAAATCACAACACGAAGTCATCTCATTTCAGTATCTGGCAGTGTTTTTATCAGTTCTTCACAGAAGACAAGATTCCTGTCTAATAATTAGCATGTAATTGTAACATACAAATGTAATGACACACACAAAAAAACCAAACCAAAACATTTCCCCCCTCAAAAAAAGAACCAGATAAAAAAAAAGAAACAAAAAACCCACAAAAACAGAAATCACACAACAGAATGAAAATTTACCAAGGCATCATAAAGAATCAGGCTATTTCAAAGGTGTCCCAAAGTTTGTTTTTTTGTTTTTTATTTTACACTTACTCTTTATTTAATTTTACATTTATTTGCATTTGGTTACCATGAATAACCGAAATAAACTTGGTACCCACAGATTTATTCAAAAGTTATTTTTAGAAAAAGACTTGATATATTATGTTCTGGGCCAATGACACTGAGTACAAGCTGGGAGGAAGTGTGGACCAACTCGAAGGCAGGAGGGCTCTGCAGAGGGACCTGGACAGACTAGAGAGCTGGGCCGATTCCAACGGGATGAGGTTCAACAAGGCCAAGTGCCGGGTCCTGCACTTTGGCCACAACAACCCCATGCAGCGCCACAGGCTGGGGACAGAGTGGCTGGAGAGCAGCCAGGCAGAAAGGGACCTGGGAGTCTGCATTGACAAGAAACTGAACATGAGCCAGCAGTGTGCCCAGGTGGCCAAGAAGGCCAATGGCATCCTGGCCTGTATCAAAAACAGCGTCACCAGCAGGTCCAGGGAGGTGATTCTTCCCCTGTACTCAGCGCTGGTTAGGCCACACCTCGAGTACTGTGTCCAGTTCTGGGCCCCTCAGTTTAAGAAGGATGTAGAGGTCCTGGAACAGGTCCAAAGGAGGGCAACCAGGCTGGTGAAGGGACTCGAGCACAGGCCCTATGAGGAGAGGCTGAGAGAGCTGGGACTGTTCAGCCTGAAGAAGAGGAGGCTCAGGGGAGACCTCATTGCTGTCTACAACTACCTGAAAGGAGGCTGTAGCGAGGTGGAAACTGGACTCTTTTCACAGACGACCTTCAACAAGACAAGAGGACACAGTCTTAAGTTGTGCCAGGGGAGGTTTAGGTTAGATATTAGAAAGAATTTCTTCACGGAGAGGGTGATCAGGCTATGGAATGGACTGCCCGGGGAGGTGGTAGATTCTCCGTCCCTGGAAACATTTAAAAAAAGACTGGATGTGGCACTCAGTGCCATGGTCTAGCAACTGCTCCGGTGGGTCAAGGGTTGGACTAGATGACCTCTGAGGTCCCTTCCAACCCGGCTAATTCTATGATTCTATGAAATCATCATTTAATTTCAGGGATACAGGATCAGATCTCTGTTGAGTAAAATAAAAAAGTTATTAAAGATGGTGCAGAGTAATTACATCTTACCATAAATGATTAATAATTATACCAAATAAGTCCAAGAATAGTTTTATTCGCAGTTTTAGATCCCATGATAAAAACCCTTTTTCCAAAGCAAGAAGTTATCAAGGATAAATTCTGTACTTTCGTAACATTGTCCTTAAAACTTGCAATATATATTTGTTGTCACCAAAACTGAGCAAGTCCTGCAAGAAAATTCTCAGGAATATTCCTTCACTGTTTATTAAAATATATTCTACCATGTTTTTTTCACTTTCTATATTGTATCTTTTATATATACCTCCCTAACTAATAATCTCAATATGTGTAGAACTTCAGTTACTAGATGATACTAGATGATATTAGATGACCTGCTAAGAGATCTGAATTATGGATAATCTAAATATTGCTGTATTTTGCTGCATAGATGTTAAGATGGATCTAGAATCTGATGTTAAATTGTGGCTTCCCAAATTATGTTAGAAAATGAGGAAACTGGAGGGAAAATACTCTTTGTTTTGTTCTCTTTCTTAAAAGGAAACACAGAAAGAGCAGATTCCTTTAATTTCCAGAACAGTTACATTTTATTCCACCACAAGAAAAGTATGGAAATGAAAAGGTAAGGTTTGGGTCTATGTGAATGTATCAATAACTATAACAATGTCTGCAGCAAGTGAAATGCACATGGCTGCACTGCACATCTCACCCAAGGGACTGCTGGTGATTACTGCTGATCACCACATCCAGAAGCTTGCATACCCTGACCTACTTACTGATATAACACTGTGCTATACATATGTTAAAAAATAAATCCATGTCACCACCTGTGCTTCTGAACATTTCAGAGAACTTTTCAGGGTTACAGCAAGCATATATATTATTAATCACTAAAATACCTGTGTGAGAATAACAAGGCTATGAAGTGCCCTGATCAATAACTATGTAGGCTGTACAACCTCTCAGAAATATAACTATGTTAGACCCTTTCTAGATGGTCTACAATGAACCAAAGGTCTGGTGCACTGTTCTGGTACACCAGTACGTTACCAGGAGGGACAACAGTGTGGACAGCCACATCAATAGGCAAGGTTGTAAGCAATGATGGCAAAAAACCAACCAACCAAACAAACAAAAAAACCCCAACAATAAACAACAATAAACAAAAAACCCCAATCAAAAAAACCCAACCAACCAAACAAACAAAGTAACCCAAAAAACAAAAAAACCCCATCCTAAACTTAAGAGACTTCTTCTTACCAGAGAATTTTATTTTCTCTACAGGGCGAGGAATGGCAGGCAGGCAATGACTGACTTTTTTGGTTATTTTTATTTTCTGAGCAGTATCTGGTTTCTACTGATTTCTTAAAGTAAAGCAGTTGTTTGAAACTCAGTCAGAGATGTGCTTAGAAAAAAATCTCTTTACAATGTGGAATGTCAATTGTCTCTGGAAAAGATTTTCAGCTTTGCTCTGTAGCCTGTAAAGTGAAGGCCTAAAACTAGAGTTTACTTGAGTCATCTTCCACATTGTGATATTTTCCTGAGCGGAGTTAAGCACTGTATGCAGTGCAAACACCTGTCTCCTTAGATCCTTCTCTTAGTCCATTAGCCTATTTGTAAACACTGTGTCTGTCCAAAGGTTAATTATTAATAAGAACAAATTAGAGATCTGCTATTCCTATTATCACTTTTTGTCCAGTTCCCTCATTTATTACTCCAGTATACACTTCTTGAATTTGCAGGAATAAAAAGATCAGTGTAAAGTTTGTCAAAGGGAGGACTCTAGCATAAAGCTTTGGTGAATTTTATCACTGTAATCTACACTAGATTTGTGTGACTGTGTTAGTCAGTGCTTTACACAAGATTTCATCTGAAACTTTTTGATAAATCAGAATTACAGAAGCAAGATAAAGTAGCATGGACCTTGCTGTTGGTTAATTGTAATCTTTAAAATAGATTCAAATCTTTCCAGACGTGACAATATGAGTAAATAAAATAGACAGACACAGACTTTTTACAAAGTACAACACAAAAGTTTTATCTGTGAAAAACCAGGGTATGAGATTCAGGCAATGAAATGGTGAGTTTAAAACTTTGATCTAAGGCAAACTTGAAAAACAGTAGCTTCATGATGAACAGAGATTTTGTAGGTAAGATGAGTCTCATTTTACTTCAGGCATTTCTTTCTTAGCTATTTATTTGATAGAGATAAGTATTTTAATCATGTATTTAATCTGACACACTTTAGGCATCTATTTTAGGATTCGTAAATATGTACCCAAATGTGTTTCTTCCTCTCCACCTCCCTTAAAGTCTAAGTTACTTAGGTATCTAGCCTCAACTTCATCTGATTCAATGTACATAGTTAAAAGAATTCCACTTAACATATCTGTGGATAAAAACTATTCAATGAGATTGTAAAATATTCAACATTCAAAACTTTTCCAGAAATTTCTGTAGTGATTTCAGCATCTTGGTGTATTTCACATTAAGGCTTCTAGTGTCTCAGCTCAGAGATCTCTATAAAGAGGTGGATCCTGACTTCCTTTTCTTCAGGGAAATAAAATTTTTTGAATTGAGGAAATGTATATTCAATATTTATTTTCTTTGTGTTCCGAAAGAACTGCAAAATCTCTGGCTGACATTTACTATTGAAGAATAAGCTGATTTATCAACCTGTGAGATGTCATTATACAAGCAAAGAGTCAGAAAAGCATTTAATAAGAAAGTGGAGTTAACTGAGAAAGCTTGCCAGTTTTGGTATAGGTATTTTTTGCTGTGTTTTTTGTTTTTTTTTTTCAAAACTCATTAATATTCTCATGAGGTATATTTATTCTAATACAATTGGCTATGATTCCACATCAAAACATTTTATGTTAATGGTAATGTACATTGCACAGGTGTAAGTACAAGAGTTGATATTATTTTTATGATGCCTCCATCAGTTTACCTCATGCATTGGCATAAGTATGGAAATCAAAAGCAGAAAAATAATGTTGATTGGCTCCTTTATATGAATATCATGCTGCCCTTATACAGAGGAACATTAATGTCAATGCCAAAGCCATGTGGTATACAATATCAATATCGATGTTCCTGTGAACTTTGTTTCTGATTTGTGTTGTAAATGGCATGGTCAGAAGAAAAAATACTATTTACAGTGTAGCCATAATGACTATAAAGAAAATAATAATGATATGAGGATAAGTAACACAGCTGTAGCCATGGTAACATGGCAGTGTAAATAATTCACAGCAAATAACATACTTGATGAAGTTAGCCTCCTTTTGCTCTGGTGGAATGACTGCTAGCATATTGCAATTTTCTCTTCAAAAGTGCTTCTCTCTGGCACATACATGGATGTTTTTATGTGATCCTCAGTATTTTTAAATTATGTTTCTCTTGTTGCTGTGGCAGAAGATCAAACTATTTTTTATGCTGCCTGATCAGATGGGGGTCTCTTTACATTACAGGTAATGTAATCCAGGTTCAGCAGAAAAGTATCTATTATATTTAGTTGGAACTGGATCATTAAGGAGGAGTTTGAATATATCTGTTTATGGTGAATAATATTTCCTGACCAAATGGGATAACCAGTGATAAACTATGGCCTCTCTATTCAGGAAAGACCTCACTTTTATTTTTGTCTGTATGTGCACAAGAAAGGTATGTTCTGATTCTTTAAAAAAGCTACAAAATACCTTTTCAACCTGCCTCTGGATCCCAAAGCCAAATTGGTGGTGAGCTGAATTGGAAATGGTGTGGTCAAAATTCTGCTGGCTGGTGTTGGCCTCTCATGCATGATATTCACAAGCTTCAGTATCCTACAGTACACCAGAGGCATCACAGTCAGCTGCCTTTTAAGCCATTAGCCCAGGCAGGTGTTTATTTACAGCTGGATCAGTTCAGTTGCTGGGATTTAGAGCACTAATTCACTGCAAAGTCCTATCTCACATCTGCAGATCTTAGCCAGAAGAGTCAGACACTGCATCACACTCTCCCTCCCTTCTTCAATCTGTCTTTGTGGCTTCCCTCATGGCGTGCGTGCCACCTCATACTGAGCAGTACTAAGGCCATCTCAGAGGTAAACTACTGTCCAATAAAAGACAGATGAAGTTTTGCTCTGGTTTCTCCATGTAGCTTTTTGCCCTACCTTCCTCTCTTCTTCCTTAGCCCCCCAGAAATCCACTTTCTCTGTTTCACATCTGATGGAAACTGGAGAGGGGATTTTACTTCACTGGATACCAGTGGGAAAATGTCCCTGAGCATTTTGCTCCAGCACATGCCAGGGACTTTAAAGATAAATTTCTTGATAGAAATTGATTTGTCATGTGACTAGATTTTGTACAATTCCTTTTGAGATTGCATATTTTCTAGTACTACATAAAAAGATTCTCAGATCACTTCAGGAGGTGTCTATCCTGCTTTATTTTACTTTTAATGAAAATCATGGGCTTGTTACAGGCCTAAAATACTGAGAAATAATTTCTAATACACAATTTAAAAATTCACATACTAATGATTTTCTGAAATCACATCTTGCTTAGGTGAAAATGTTTATTCAGAGACAAATTAATAGAACTAGGAGTTGTAGTTTAAATGCATGGAAGTTTTAACAGGTATATTGGATTTGGGATTTCTGAGTTTTTCATTTGCCTGCTTATTTTTAACTTTCATGAACAGAGTATTTTCTCTCCCTAAAAGCAATTTAAGTTTTCTTTGTAGATGATTTTCAGTTTGCCATTGAATAATTAGTCACTGAATTCCAAGATTCCAACTTATGTTCCATATCTTCATAAACACTTTTGAATGCTTATTTTAAAATATAATTTTAATGAGTCTTGCTTTGCACTGAACTAGGTTCTGAAATGCAAATTTCAATTTTTTGTATTATTTATTTAATCACCCAAGATACCTGCAAGCACAATCAAAGTACAGTCTGTAGTATACACCCAAAAAGTCATTTTGGTCACACTTAAATACTCAAGTGGTACTTAGAGTCACAAAGATATTGAAACTACAAATGAGAAGGCAGCGATAGACTCATTTTAGTAGACAAGGACAGGACAAAATGGAACAGGCACAATCTGAAAGACAGAAAACTCCATCTGAAGAAAACAAAACCTCTTTTTGCTAAAATATGTTAAACACTGTAACAGGTTACCCAAAGTGGTTGTAGAATCAATCTGTCCTGGAGATATTCAGAGTCTATATGGACAAATTTCTGAGCAATCTTCTCTGGATGGAGCTGCTTTCAAGAGGAGGGCTGTTTTAGATAATCTCCAAAACTCCCTTCTTAGATCAATTGTTCTTTGCTTTCATGACTCTGTGGCTAAAAGGATGTTTGCTGATGCATAATCAGCATTGTTAAAGCTTTTAGTTTATTCTAGCAATTTGGCAGCTCTCAGCATTATATGTAGCCTATTCTTCTCACAGATGAGACATCCAAAACTCCCTGGGCAACCTGTGCCAGTGTCTTACCACCCTCAGACTAAAGAATTTCTTCCTAATATCTAAACAAAATCTGCTATGTTCAAGTTGAAAGCCATTACCTCTTGTTCTTTCACTACATGCCTTTGTAAAAAGTCCCACTTCAGCTTTCCTGTACGGCCTCTTCAAGTATTAGAAGGCTGCTATAAGCTCTTCTCAGAGGCTTCTCTTCTTCAGGCTGATAAAGAGGAGACCAGTTCCAGCTCTCTGATTGTTTTCATGGCCCTCCTCTGGACCTGGTTCTTTAGACCCATGTCCTTCCTGGGCTGGGGGCTCTAGAACTGTACACAGTACTCTAAGTAGTCTCACAAAAGCAGAGTAGAGGGGGAGAACACTTCTTTTGATGTAGCCCAGGATACTGTTGGCTTTCTGGGATGCACACATTGCTGGCTCATGATGGGTTTTTCATCAATCAACCCAACCCCCAATTCCTTTTCCTCAGGACTCTTTTCAATTCATTCTCCACCAAGCCTGTAAATGTACTTGGGACTGGACTAATAAAGGAAAAAAAAAAATTGCCCTGTATCACTAATAACATTATCCCTAAAAACTTCAGCTGACTAAGCCTGAATTTTGTTGAAGATTTGCAGCTACTGTCCCTTCACTTTGCATAGGGCATGGAGCATGCCAGGAAGCACAGTAAAGCACCTCATCCATGGAGGCATAAAACCTTGGGAAGGGGTTCACCTGCCAGCCAATGCACTTTTAAGCTCCTTTGAGAGAACTGGCCAGTTGAGGATTCAAAGAAAAGGCAACAGCTTCAAAACTAGAACTAGGTTTGACAGTCATGGAGTTTGAAGGATTTTTAAGCCTATTCCTCCTTTCACAAGGATAATAAATAGGAGATCTTAAATTTGCAACTGTTCTGACAAGCAAAATCTTGCATTTACACAGAGGCCCAAGAAAGCTCTGCTACATGGAGGACACCAGCTGGGCTAAATAAATCACAGAACAGGAGTCTGTGGTGGAGAAAAAAACAGTATTTCTAGCTTTTTTTTTTTCTCTGCTTTTAATTAATCTACCATTTTACCCCATAAAGCACTTGGTAACATTTTGTACTGCTCACTGTATATCAGCAGATATATTTAAATTAACCAATGTTTGAAATTTTCAATTTATTTTAATAAAGAGATAGTCTTGTTTACTAGTTTCATTAGTGACTAAGCTCCTGGCTAGCTTAAGACTGTAAAAATTGATTGACCTAAATTTCTTACAAGATAGATTTTTCATTCTTTCCTTTTGTATGTGCAAAAGTCATCAAAGAATTTTTCATTTGGCAGACTGAATAGTAGTTTATAACTAAATTAAATTTTCTGCAAATATATCATTCTTTCTGTTGCTGCACCATGTGAAATGACTGATTATCACCCACTGTGAGGTAGTCTTTTTTTCTCAAGATAGCCTGGATTTCTGGTAACTAAGCAGCTAATTTTTTTAGAGGTAGATACCTAGGTTAAAAAAAACCTTACCAAAGTATTCCTTTGTGCTTTCAAACTATTATGCAAAACTTCATTCATTTCTTTTGCACTCGAGAACTATAATAACTAACTTTCATAGTTTGCAACTCCAGTTCTCAGGTGTCATTAGTACCAGTGCTATTGCTTTATTTTTATCTTCTTTTACCATAATGATAATAATGCTGAAGCTTACAAACAGGGATTTACATTAGACATCAAATGAATGCCCCCAGTGAGTGGATTAACATATCAGGACAGTTGGCTGATGCATTTCAAGCAGCCTCTGAATTATATATGTCCCCCAGTGCCCTTATCATTAGGCAAAAAATGTACTTACAGCTCATTGAATGGGACAGGATAAGTGAAATAGGACAGCTTCACCCAGTGATTGGTAGAAGGGTGTTACACAGCTAGATGAAATGGACTGGTGATGACATTCTGTTTTAAAGTTCAATAAATTCATCCCCAGAGCATAGACTGGTGTTACAAAATAATGGATTACTCAGTTGGTAGACTGTCATGGTTGAAGTAATATGGTAGAAGTCTTTATGAGATGGTCAATAGCCATAGATTTATACAGAAAGGGAAAATAGCATTTCACTTAACAGGAAATACTTTGTCTATGCAATATTTTAAAACAATCACAAACTTTCCTAGACAGAATAGATTGCTGATTGCTGAAGATGCACTTTACTGGTGCTTTTACAAAAGCAAAGGTAATGCTTTTTAAAGGAAATGCAATTAAAACAAGACTCTAGGCAGAGAGCTAAAGAGAATGAGCACGAAATTTAAAACTCAATATAGAGCTGTTTGGAGTCTGTTCATGCTTCCTTAGATAAGTTGAATTTTCTTTGTTATTCTATCAGGTATTCAATCTTTTTGTTTATGAAACTATAAAACACCTTTCAGTCTCAACATAAAACTTGAGGCACTTGCTATTTTTGAAACAGAATAAAACAAGATAAACTTTTCTAAACCTTCAATTTATTAGAAGCATTGAAGAAGGCTTTCTTTCTGAGGTTCTAGTTCAGATATTTTATGGTTTTATATATATGAGCACATATTTATACATGTGGAATTAAAATAGTGATGCATATTCTCAGATGCAAGATTAGAATTCCAAAAGTATCATACTTGTTGTGAAACCATAAACCCAGGAGATTCAGTATGATTCCAAACAGAAGACATCCAGACACTTATCAGTAAGTAATTCAGACTCAAGTTATTCTAGCATGGTTAACACTGTCTTATGGCAGAGGAATTTAAATACAAACAAACAAGAACAAAAATGGAAGGTATAAATCTAAAAATAACCTAAAAAGAAATGTTTTATATCATTTCTTTATGGTGTAGCTAAATAGAAAAGATTTTGTGAGTATATATATACCTCAATGTTTCTGCTTTTTATATGAATATATTAGACTTTGTCATGTCAAGTTTTGGACAAGTGATACTTCCTTTTAAGTTCTCAAACTGCTGGCATGTGTTATGTAGAGGTAAGGCCTGTAAGGAAATAAAATATATTTTGTTAAACAAACTGACTCACATACAAAAATGAAGAAGTATATACAGATCTAGACAGACCCTTAGTAACAACAAATTGTCAGCAAGACTTCTGTGTCAGAAAACTCTTTTTGCCCAGTAAAATTAGTCTGTTAGAAACCTTAATCCCTGTAAATCTTATCTTTGTATACTTTTAAAGAAAAATTACCTCATTAATATTATTATTATATTTCTTTGAAAGAAAATAATTGGATTTATGACAGTCGTTGAACTTCCATGAGTCTAACATCCAGCAAACCTAAAACTTATCAAACATAAAATACTGAATATTTTGTTAATATAGGCAAAATCTTGGCCTCTGCTGATGAAACCAGATCAGTAAAAGATGAAGTAAGTAGTGGTGTCACGGCTGATAATCAAAGCACCTGACCTTTTTTACGTCCTAACAGAATATAAACAGCACTGACTGGAAACCCATCTCCAGGTGCATCTCCTGTTGTATTTACAAAAATTATGTACTAGGAATATTAGCAAAGCTCATAGAATCACAACAGATTTTGAGTATATTTATTTCCAGAATCGAGCCCAGAGGGAAAAAATTAATCTTTATTTTGCATTAAAATATTTCTTTGCTTTTTTTCTTCCTTCTGCTTTTCCTTTCTTAAGAGAGTGAAGGGAAAATGAAATACTGTTTTTATCAAACAGTTCAAGAGGTATTTCAATAAACTGCTTGGTTTTTTGCTTTGCTGCTTATAGTCTGCACCTTTCACTTTTGAGTCACTGCAGACAAAAAGAAGGAAAGGAAATAAAGTCCAAAACAGAACCCAAGGACTTCTTGATTGTAGGAGCTTCATTTTATGATTCACCAGTACCTGAGAAATCATCATGTGATCAGGTTGTTGCTGTGGAAGGAATGGAAAGAATCTGAGATAGGCTGACCCTCTGGACAAATGAGGCAATTGTCTTTGACATAAATTGTAGGAGTAGCAAAATGGATGAGATTTTATTGCCCACTTCACCTTTGGCATAGCCCTGGGTAGCACAGTGAGATTCTGGTGCTGCAAGCACAAGTACAATGTAGCTGCAGTGCTACACTGAACCAAGGCAGCGGTGTCCTCACTGGTGTCCTCACCTCTGACAGCAGCAAACCCCATAAAAATGGGTCTTTTTCTGGGTCGTCTTCTTCAGTACTGCCTTGTAGGTCAACATCCTCCTTTAGATTTCCTTGTTCTCAAAAAGCTGATTTTGTTAACATATGCAGAGACCTCTTTTTCATTCTGTAACACCAGCTTGATTCCTGACTCTTCCACTTCCAAGAGCAAGGCAAAGCTAGATTCTAACCCAGTGTTTGTTATCAGGAGCCATGCACACTGAAAGCCATGTCCCTCACACTCATGTTCTGCAGACACTTTTCACTGCAGACAGACTGCAGACCAAGTGATTTACTTGGACTGTGAACAGAAGTGTCTGTGGGAGGAACTATTTTTTGGAATTCACAGAACAATGGTCACTATGAGACAATGCAAATATGTCACAGACTTGAAAAAGGATAAGGTATGCAAGAAGGCTAAGAATGCCTCTCTATTGATTCTGTATGAAATATAAATGGGACAAAGACTTAGCCACTGCCAAAGTCATCCAGACTCCTTCGTTGTAGGACATTCCCTGACACACTCATGCCCCTTTTCTCCTGAAATAGTTTTGTCAAAACTCAGATGCGGTTGCCAGTAATCCACATGAATAAGATCTCTTTGATTTTTGGAGCAAAAAGAATTTCATTCCATGGCTATGAGCAACACTGTGACACATGCCCTGAGGACCAGATTGTAAACCCTGATTCATTTCATTCATGAAGAGGTTTGACTGTACTTCAGGTTTCCCTAACAAGAGTTTAACACCAAAAAAGTGTTGGAGCACTCTAGAGCACCTTTAAGCTGCAAATTTCCAAAAGGAAATACTCCTGATTTCTATAGCATGGATCTGCAGCTACAACTCAAACCTTTGCAATGACTCCACTTTCTAACCTCCATCATTCTCATTTCAAAGCTTTGCATAGTTGAATAAATGCTGCACACAGTTTTCTATATCTATTTGAATTTCCTATTTTTTCATTACCATTAAATACCAAACTACTTTTCAATCCCAAACCAAACCTTAGTCAAATTTAGCTATATGAGAATTATTGTATCAATTATTTATTACTAAAATACATATATTAATCTCATTTACTTATTCAAACTGTGTAATTTGCATGTCACTTTTATTTATCACAAACTGGTGAATTTTACCTCACCAAGAATATATATTTCAAATATGTTTTTTTCTTGCAGATAATTCATATTGGTATGAACTAAATATCCACTTAAGCCATGTTTCTTTTCAAGCAATTTTCTCTGAGGGATGTTTTAGTTTAGCTCAGTTTTGTTTTACAGATTTTCAACAATATTATGTCTAATATGCTGAAAGATACCAGTGTTGTATTATAATTAGGCAATGATCACATTACATGAAAGATTATCTTTCCCTTTTTACATTAAATAGCTACAAGTCACAAGAAAATTGAAGTTCTATTCATGAATGATGCTATTGCTTCTCAAGGTTTTGTTTTATTCAAGTCAAAAATTGTGTACTGAATATTAAAGACATAATTCCAATTTGCTGTATGCAACCAAAGCTGATGGTGTGCAGTAGTTTCTTTTGAATGAGTCTTACCATGGCTATAAATCCCACCTCCTCTCTTACTTTAAGGGTCAGATAGAGTAATCAATAGCATTCCAGAATGAACAATGTCCAAAGTAAAATAAAATGAACATTATTTTTGCTAGACATGAAAATACACAGAAGTGTATGTTCTACTGTGACAGATTCTTTGGTACATAGGAATGGTTTAATTTCCCTCTACCTTAGGGAGCAAGTAACTGTGTGTGTAGATGACAACGTCCTTTTCCAAGTAATTAAGGAACCAACAAGGAGTAGTCCTACTCTGGACCTTGCCCTCACTCACAAGAAAGGGGTGGTGATAAATGCTAGCTCAAGGGCAGCCTTGGTTTTAGAGACCATGAAATAGTAGAGTTCAAGAGCCTTATGGCAGGAAGGAGGGTTCATGGCAAGCTTACTTGCCTTAATTTTAGGAGGGCAGATTTCAGCCTCTCTGGGGATCTGCTCATGGGAGTGTCATGGGATAACACCATGGAAGGAAGAGGGGCCCATGAAAGCTGGCTGATATTTAAGGATCATCTATCTACTCCAGGCCTAAGAGCAATGCAACCCAACAAAGATGTAGTAGGGAAAAACTCCAGGAGGCTGGCATGGATGAGCAAGCAGCTCATAAAAAATCTCAGAGGGATTTGAAAGCAGAGAAGAGAAAGAAATGAAATTTTTTATTCTCATGTCACTCCACAGATCAGCCCTTATGTATTCTCTGTCTCACAACATGTAACAAGGACTCCACGAACAGCAGTATTTATCTGTACTACACCTTTTTGTCCTGGCAGAGATTTGAGAACTGAAGGTGAAAAAGAACAATTAACTTGTTTCTTTAAGAATCTCAGTATAATATTTGGGTTGCACTGATCTGATATATCTATTAGGGTGCTGGAACTATGCAGTTAAGAGAGATCAGTGTCCTAAATCACAAATATTTCTTAAGAATCTTTCTTCCCTTTTGGAAATATTTGAAAATTGAAATTTTTCTATAGAAAAGGTAATAGCAGACTCAGTCCTAAGTCAGCTGATAGCTATGTAATTTTTGAGGGCTATTACAAAGTCACCTTTGCTGAGCTCCTATCTTCACTTAAATGTGTTTTCTGAGTATCTAATATTTAACTGATGGTGAGTAGGAAAAGTGAATGCAGTGTTAGCATTCAGTTTGCTTCACTGTATGGTCAGAGATATGCTAGAACCTTGAGCTTTCTAACTAGCAATGGGAAATGTAAATAACCCTGGTTTTAAATGGCTTACTGTTGTATGAAGCAATGAATGGTGTATCAAAAATACACAAAATTATCTTTAAGGGTCATTTTGTTTTTTGGTTTTTTTTTTACACAAGATGGGATATACAGAGGAACTCCATTAAGAAATATATATAAACCATCAGTACATATATAACACAAGACAATGAAGTTTTTTCCTTGCAACATGTGCCCACTTCTCATTTTTTTTTACTCTCAGAACAAAAAAATAGCTAATTATATAAACAAATAAGTAGAAGCCAGTGTTGTACATATTCAGTCTCTAATACATTTGACAGTATTGTTGGAACTTGTTTATGGCTTCCTAAAACCTATTATTTTTACTATTATTCCAGTATCAGATTAACAGAATTTAGCTAACATAATTTTCCTCCAAAGAGGGGAGGGAAATTGGAAGGGGTTAGGGCAGAGAGAGAATGAGAGGAAATAAGGATGGAAGCAAGAAAGCAGCATTATATGGGCATAAATCAAGGAAAAACAATTAAGTCATACAGATGAGAAAAGTGTGAGCTCAATTGCATTGTAAACTGGTGACAAAACCAGTTGTAAAAAATCTCCATATGCTAAAAAGTATTACAGTGATGAGCACCTCCTACAAGACAGGTTGAGAAAGTTGGGGTTGTTCAGCCTGGAGAAGAGAAGGCTCCAGGAGACCTCAGAGGAGCCTTCTGGTACCTGAAGGGAGCCTGCAGGAAAGCTGGGGAGGGAATTCTTTACAAGGGCATGTAGTAATAGGACAAGAGAAAATTTAAACTGGAAGATGATAGGTTTAGATGAGACATTAGGAAGGAATTCTTTAGTGTGAGAGTGGTCACTGGAACACTTTTCTCGAGGAGTTGTGGATGCCCCCTCCCCTGGAAATGTTTAAGGCCAGCTTCTATGGGGCTTTGAGCAACCTGGTCGAATGGAAGGTGTCCCTGCCCATGAAGCAGTATTTGAATTAGATGATCTTTAAAGTCCTTTCCAACCCAAAGCTTTCTATGATTCTGTGATTCTATAACTGAATTACAATTGGTTTTTGTTTCCTCATATATCTCATATTTAGCTCTCTAAACAAATCTCTTTTAAAAAACCAAGGGTGAAAATAAATTCAGTCCATCTGGCTTTTAACTAAATCCTGACAAATAGAAGAGAATACATATGTTTCATTACTCTTAAGTCTCCAGGGCAAATTTTTGGCTGCTTGGAAAGTGCTTTGCTCCATACTGTTAAAATATTCCCGGCACTCATTTGTATAACAGACTTTAGAAAGAACAGTCAGGTTACTTTCTATAGCCTCAGAGCTGGAACAAGAGCTCTTTTAGGTCCTCTGGCAATCAGTCCAATTTGACAAAGCCTTTGTAATGCCCCAATTTGAACTGATGACTTCTATGTTATAATATATTTCTTGTCACTCCCTTTTTTTCTAGACAAAGCAGCAGATATGATCCCTTTTGAACTATCTTAAAATCAAATAGCATTCTGCAAGCTACATAAGAATACTAAAACCTTCCACAAAAGATGAAAGAGGGAAAAATGCTGTATTTTCCTGTGAGTAGTAAGGTATTTTGAAATTATCTTGCTTACACCTTCTAAGTCTTTCAAGTATACTGTGTCTATCTCTTCTGAAAATATCTGAGTCCTCTCCCATATCCCCTCTCCCATAAAGTACTACTCATTGGCTTAAGAATAAATAATATTTTTGCTTGACCAGTCTTGGCTAATATATAACAACTTAATTATAGTTGCATCATAATGAACACCTTTACCAAAAGGAAAATTTACTTTCTTTACAAAGAACTACTACAGTGCAAAATAACACTGTTTACCTACGGATTCCATAATGAATCTCTTGCTAGGATTAATGAAACATCAAGAGATTTTAGTTAACTAACTGTGTTGAGTTGCATGTAAAGCAATTTATGTATGAGGAATCTGGATGTAAGGCAATAATTGGATATAATCAGGAAAACCTCTGACAAAGAGAAGGAAGCTGGAGCTAAACTTTTGGTCTTAAAGAAAACATCACAACCTTTCTCCCAGAACTACATTTGAGATATCCTGCTATATGATCTGTAACAGAGGAAAGGATGGAATAATGATAAGTATATATTGCATATTCTACTCTGCATGTTCTCAAAAGCTTACAACAGTTATTATAACAATTGAAATAGCTGTATGTCTGTCTACAAAGACTGAATAAGAGAATGAATACTTTTTCTGCTTGACAAATTGTGCCTGTGTGTGACACAAGCAAAGAAGTCTGCAACAAAACTACTCAGCAAATAAGCTGACAGTGATAGCTTATGTAATCAGAAATGCTGGTTTGCAGAACATATCTCAAACTACATATATTGAATTATATTGCTTTGCCTTCCTTCTGGAGAAGTTGTAGAAGATTACAGTGGGGAAAAACTGAGGAGGAAATGTGTAACAAACAGCCATTCCAGAATAGCTCTCTCCCTTAACAAAAAATCAATAATATCCTTAAGCATCTAAACCTTACCTCAACCAATCTCTCTTAATTTTCTTTCAATTAAGAGGTTCTTTTTTCATTGGTAACATTTGTTTTACATGTATATACTACTCTATATAACCTTTCCCATAAAGTTTTTTCTAAAGTTATTCAGAAGTAAATATGGTAACAACTGCTCATATATGTTTTTTCTTGAAAAAACAACATAAATTAAGGTGAAACTAGAATTACTGTTGTATTTATTAATATTTTATCTAACTATTTTCAAAATACTTTTCATTACCAAGCACCCTCTGTACAGCTCTTTGTTACAAAAGAGAATAAACAAATTTCTAAGTGCACACAGGGATGACATCTTTGTTGCATTTTCATGCATGGCTGTGGGGGAGTTCAAAGCATTTGTATGATCTTTAATTTGGGCAAGGCAATATTTTTTTCAGTCACTATGTTTATAAATGTTACTTCCAAAGATCATGTCTGCGTGTTCTTCTCACAAAGAAAATGTCATATTAAAAACAGAGAATCCCAAAGCTGTGCTTCTTTTCTTTTAAAGGTGTCTGACACAAAATTAACACAGTGAATTAGAGTTCAGTACAAGTGAAAATTATATTGTTATTCACTGCAGGTTTTTAAAAGTTGCTTTACAAAAGTGATTGTCACACATTGTGTAAGTACAGAATTACAAATTAATTATGAAGAATAAGGAAACTGGGTTTGTAGATAATGAAATTAATTGAATCATGAAAAGTTACAAATCTATGGTGATTGCCACTAAATTTACAGATTATTATATCTCTCCCAGAGGCTTTTGATCTATCACGCAAGAGTTTTTTGTAAAATAAAGTTTGTTACAACCAGTAGCTGAAAAGGTCTCATAAGGCTGGAATTTAGAATTTTCAGCAAGTCATTTCATCAGGCAATTTGTCCTTGATCATTATTTCATTCTTGCACCTCAAATTTACCATGCTACAAGCTCTACATAAAACAAAATAAAAGATTCATCCTTTCCAGTAAGTACTTTCAATCTAAAAAGCAATCTCAGGTGAATAAAAAGCCAGATAAGCAAGTTTTTTTAAAACAAAATAAACAAAACAAAAGAAAAAAATACACAACAAAACAAATAAAACCCCACAACCAAAAAACAACAAAACAAAACAAAAAAATCTCAGGCAACTTGACAGTGAGAAAAAAAATTATCACTATAAAAGGCACTGGTTCACTAATTCCCTTCAATTACCTGTATATAATTTCCAAGCATGCGTATACATCTGATCAACTCCCCTTAAAATTCCCTTTAAAATTAAATGGACAAATACACACTTTTAGAGCATTAGTATTTGACTTGGATTAGATGTCCTTTAGATTACCCTTTACTTTGAGTAATCATTTCTTTACGCTCATTATAAAAAATTAAGAGTAAAACCAGGCAGCAGCATAATTGCTGTTAAAATCTTTGGGTATTGCAGTTTTTAAAGTCATAACAGCAAAGAAGAGTTGGTAAGATATTTTGAAGAGGATAATGAGTCCCTTTTGTGTATACATGCTCATATGAAACAATGTGCACAAGACACAACTTTCTGCATGAGAAAATTATATGTGGATTCCAAACAATATGCAAGAGAGTAATTTGTATTGAATATAAGCTACTTAAGAAACAACACAGAAAGATGCAGATCCATTTGCTAAGGGGAATATTCAGAGTGAACAAGCAGAAGAGAAGTGGGTCAAGGACAGGCATCTAGAGTTCTCATTGCTTACATGGAATAAAGAGACTAATATTTTGTAGTTAAATGGATCTAAGTAGAATTGATATAATGCAAACTGTCCAGAACTAGAATTAATATATGCTATAAGAGTATAGATTTTCTGGCATTTTTATTTTATTTTGATCTACTACAGAAAGCTTTTCATCTCATTGTATATTCTGGCATCTGCAGGTTAGAAGGACACAAAGTTTTTCCTGTACCGTTTTATCCTGAGTTTATCTCACGACCTATGAGCTCTCTAGTGTCACCACTCTTTATATAACATACCTTGGACTGGGCTAATCTGTTTGTCTGAAAGAATTTCCCACAGTGAGATAGTGCTGGATTTCTTCCCAATGTTTATGCTACCAAGAAGTGACCTACACAGAACTGGAGGTTCGTACTAGGTATTTTATTTGGCAGTAAAAACAAAAAAATACTTTAAAAAATCTACCTGTATATTACTAGAGACCTACATAAAATCTGGTAATCTCACAGTAGCAAATGCAACGTCAGTGAACTTAGTTTTATCCTCACATGCTTACACATGTTTATTTTTGTAATCTGGAACTTTTTCCTCTATTTTTTTTTTCCCTTATGTATCTATGAAATTGAAAGCTTATTTTAGTCTCCTGTTGCAAATTTGTTTCTTTGGTCACTGTTCTCCCACCAGAGATATACATAACTCTCAATTTACATTAACATGTGAACATGCCACATTACACTTAGAGATCCATGGAAATTTCATTTGAACTTTTTTAAAGATTTTCTTTCATTAACTGAGTCTGAAAAAATTTGATGACTTTAGAATTCAGAAATGCATACAGCCTCCCCAGTGCCAGCTCTTGATAGAGATTTTAGCCAATTTATGATTAAAGTCACCTACTATTTTCACAATGATTGCTTTCTCAGGGCAGCTTGGCAGGTGGCCAGTGGTCCCCCAAGTCCTGTGTGAAGCCTGAGTGGGAAACTTCATGAGGCTTCTAATTGAAATAGAAAGGAAAAACAGGGGATCTTCATCAGGCTTGAAGGGCACAGTTGGCTTTTCCACAAATGAAGCAGAGGTGGGAATTTCTTGCACTGCCCAAAAGATATATCTGAAATCTTACACTGTAATTAGGTGCATCCCAATGAATCACAAGCAATGACTTTTATCTTGTCACACTACCTCTTCATGACTGCATAGCTATGCTTCAAGTACCCAACAGATGAGAATTTCAAGATTTTGTATAATCCAGCATTCAATGACAGTAAATGACAGTAAATAGGAACATAAGATATCATTCATTTTAGTAATCAGAGCAAATACAGATCTAATCTGCTGTCCCTGGAAACTGCAAGGTTTTTGCCAGCAATGAAGCTTGTCTATTCTAATGGCAATGTTTGGACACCATAGTTTTTCCACAACTCATAATTTCTTCTGCTTATGACAATTTTCAAAATATTCTTGGTCCATTTCCCTCATTCTCACCCATAGCTTCTGAACTCATTTTTTCCTGAATTTATCCCTGAAATAGTGATGTTTCTAGGGTGGTCTCCTGAAACTACTAATAGCAACAGCTTCAGGGTGAACACATATCTTAGTATTCTGATGCATTTTCACCATGGTATTTGGAAGTGTTGTCCTTTGCTTTCAACAAATATGAGTGATTTAGACTTCATTCACTTCCTCAGTTAATTGTTATTACTCTTTAACGAAAAGCAAGGTTGGGTAGAGGTGTTGAGCCTAGCTGCTATTTTCCTGAGACCTGTTGAAACATAATAATATTTAATATATCTTCACATATAACTAGTTTTCTAGTATGAGTAAAATATAGATTGTAAAGTTCTGTCCTATGACACACACCTTTAGGATTGATCAGTAGCAAGGTGTGTTGGGTTTTTTTACCAAAAAGGTGCATATAAATCAAATATATCTAATATCAATGTCTTTGATGTAGTACACCTATAGTGATATTAAAAATAAAAACAAACAGCATTAGGTTAGTGATCTGGTATACCCTCTTTGAAGAGATTTGTCTGTTTTTCCATAGAAGAATAGAAAAAAGATTTTTATTTCTCTTTTTTCTATAGAGAAAAGATTTGTCCATTTTTCTCTGCCTCTTTTGATGAGATTTTTGCTAAGGTTTTAGTAAATGAATCAATCTTTCAGCAGTTGACCTCTTATTTTCTTCTTAAAAATACTTCTTACATATAAATACAAATTCTTCATAAAGGCTGAAAGAACTGAAGGAAGTGAATTAATTCAGGATTTTTTGGGCTTGCAGACCTACATTATGACTTTGGTTCTTTCTTTTATACTTGATATTTATCAGTTAAAAAAGGAATGTGGAGCCCTGCATGAATGTTTTTGAAACACTGAATATACCCAGAATAACTCATCATTTGTAATTTGATCAAAAGCTGAAGTTTTAGAGTTAGCATGAAAGTCTGGGTATTTATTTTGCACTACATGTCTCTAGACAGTGGGGTTTTTTTTAATTCTCTTAGGATCAAAAAAATTTATAGACTAATTTTCTCATTCTCTAAGTGAGAAATATGGGTTTGGAGTTCAGGGTAAAGCAACCAAACTCATAGTACAAACAAAGAAGAAAAATCAATAATGACTGTGAAATGGCTATTCTACCATCCTGTATTTTTAAAATACAATATTGCAGGAGATTAATAGAGAAAAGTGCTATAAATAGGTACGAAGTAATTTCAATGAAGTTTTTAATTAAAAAGTATATTCAGAAACATGGCATACAAACATAAAAAGGTATCTCCACTTCTCAACACACACTTTTAAAGAATTACTTAAAATGCATTTATTAATTATTTATTAAATAATTATTTTTGAGAAATCATGAAAGGCTACAGAGATGCCAGGAAAAATTGCAGTAATGATGCTTGAAGTATGTAAATAATATACTGGTGATTACTCTCTAAAAGTTCCAACTGAAAATCCTAGTAAAATAAATTGTTTAGTTTTAAAAAAAATGCTAGCTCCAAAACAGTAATGAAACTTTGATCAATAAACAAAAGTATAAATCTTGTCATTAAATAACTTTTTTTTTCAAATTACATAATCAATGAATTAGTGACAAGGATAGAGAATTGTTCCCTCAGTGTATACTTTCAAATTGCACCTCATCTGTGTGTGACAGAAGTTATTTAACCTTGTAAGTCAGGCTCTATTCTATCTCCACTCTTATTTTTTAGAGCTCATTATGTCCCTACCTTTCAGTGGCTTGGTGAAGATAAAACCCATTAATGATTATGCAGTGCCCAGATACAACTCTGACAAGGGCCATAAAATTGCCTAGAAAGGTAATTAGAACGGAATGCATTATCATGCCTTGAAGGTGGATGTAATATCATACAGATAAATGTAAACAAAATGCCTAACCATAGCCTAATGTTTAATTTTGTCTCTATCTTGCCCTTTTGAAATTAACTGAAAATTGTCTAGTGCAACCAACATGGGTAAACACACCTTTGGCCCCTAAAAATTCAAAGTTCTCCATGAGGCTGGTTTTGCTAATAGGTCAGTCCTATTGGGACCAACAGGAAAGAGTACAAACTCGAGTTTATTCTCAAGTTCAGAACATTATGCAATATGCTGAAATAAATGCTCAGTTGTATCAAACAGTGCCTTTGGTTCAAAAGGACTATTTGTGTAAAGTGTAAAGTATAAAATATTAGTTTGAAAATAAGATAAAATGAGGAACTCAAATGTGAAAATAAGATAAAAATGAGGGATTCAAATATTAATGATACCTGCAGAAGAAGTCTAACTATGTTCATGTGTTTTCACAATGAAACTCAAAAATGTCTCAGTTCTATGGGATGTTGTCTAAATATTTTCTTCAAGTATTTTGCAATTTCATACTGACAAAGGAGGAGAGTTTTAGGGTAGCACTGGAACACAGGTACCATGCTTCACAAGCGGGTCAGAGCAGCATGACAATCATCTGCCGAAGTATCACAGACTGCTTACTAGTAACCCTCCAGTAAGCAATATTTATAATGTAGTTCTCAAATTTGCACTTGAATATCTCACATTTTTTTCAAGAGATGTCCTCACAGTATCTTTGAAACAGAAGTGCCAAAATTCCTACTTCACTGACAAACATGCCAAAGAGTAGTTAAGTGACTTCATTCAGAGGGCAGTACCATGGGATGGTATCAGCTAAAGTGACTTCCTACAGAGTGAAAACTAGTTATTGTCTTAGAAGGAAGTGATGAATAACGTGCTCTAAAAACCTATGTAATGCTTAACCATTTCTGAAATCTCCAAGATTAACCCTATTTCTCATACTGAATTTTTTTAAATTATTTATTTTCCTACAGATTTGCATTTTTGAATTTTGAATTTTCAGTTTGAAATTTGAATTTTCAGTTCACTTCTGCCTAATATAAAGCACCTGAACACATGGAGATTCCATGTGGAGTCTCCACATGGAGATTCCATTCCATTTGCAGATAGGCAAACTCTAGGCATTTTTCACCTAGTGAGTGTATCCCCTGTAGTCTAATTTGGAGATGGCAAAATGCTGAAAAACAGACACTGTTGGCTCATAAAGCTGAGGATGAAAAAAACTGGGAAACACAGCTTGTTTACTTCCCCTCAAGTGCAGTATTTTTCCTCCCATTTGCCTAAAGCAGGTAGTTTTTGTAAACGATACGATTGTAGTAACATGCTGGGTTGACTCTGGCTTGATGAAAGGTGCCCACTCCCATCTGCTGCTCCACAGCTATTTTTTTCCCCATACTGTATGAGGCAGCGTGTTGGGTTCGGCACTTGGTGAGCAAGACAGCAACTCTGCCATCCTGAGTTTCTGCACTCCAGTGGCTTTTTCTTTAGTCTTTATATTGCCTGTGCTTCTCCATTACCTGTGGTATTCCAGCATTCCCCTCTCCCTGGCAGTAGAAAGCTGACAGCATTCCTGATGCTGATGTGCAGTTACAGCAGTGGTCAGTCACAGAGCTTTATTACATCTCAGTTTGTCTGCTGTACACCTGAAGAATTAATATCATTGCATTTTACTCTCAAGCTGGAGATGAGTTGGAATGACAACCAGTGTCTAAAACTTTTCAGATCCTGGGATGAAACATTCTAATTACTGCAAGCAGGAGTTGTTATCACTGCTTTTACTACAAAGAGAGCCATCTCTTTGCATTTCTAACAATATCTATTGTACTTCTAACAATTTCTTCTGTCATTTAGTATTTTGTGTATCCCAAGTACAACACTTAAGCATATGTATAACTTTGAAGATGTAAGTAATGGAAGTATTATGCTAGAAAATATGCTATTATTTCAATCTCCCTAGAATTTTTTCAGTAAAACAATACTGAAAAAACTCTTTGAAATTGATAATCAGTGAGATTATTTGCTCAAATAAACTAAGCATGTCCCTTGATGGTCAGCATCTGGTACCATCATAATTTGCAAATATTAAAATGAAAAAAGAATTTTTTTTTTTTATAATTTATAGCTATTTTGGTCACAAATTTGGACTCTTAAATTAAAACAGTTACATTGGTACACCAAAAGAATGCATTTTATACACTTATATTAGCATAGTTTATTGTGTTTCTCACCTGGGAATAGTTAAATCAAATATGTCAACATTAACATTATCATACCTGTTTAACTAAACAGGTTGAGATCTTTGCATTTCAAAAAAGATCCAACTCTTGCATGAATAAATTTAACATAACACATTACATCACAGCCTGGCAGAACAAGGGGCACAGTATGACATCTAATATGTGATAAGTATGAAGTGGCTGTAAATCTGACCAATTTCACACACGTTATCATATCTTTAAAATGACATAACTGTATAATTAGATTGCTCACTTCTGATATTTATAGGTACTTAGAGTACTCTTTATAAATATCCATATGCAACAGATGAGAGAAAGTGGTTGGCAGTTCTGTGGAAAAATGCCAGTACATACCATTTTAGAAACGTGAAAATGACCCAAGAAAACCAAAGAACTAGACACCAGTAGGGGACAGACAAAACCACAGTTAAGAGCAGAGCAAAGAAAGTAGAAGAACCCTTGTAACCAAGAAAGGCCAGACACAAGTAGAACTAGAAGAGGCTGCAGATTAAGAAGTTCAGTCTCTATCTCCTCTTAGTCAAGCACAAGGCATAATTCACAGAGTACACAAGCAAAATGAAATGCAAAATACAAAAACCTATTATATATTCCCAGTTTTACAAAGTGAAAACTGTAAAGCAACATACTTAAACAAAGCATATATATTTATCTACTTCCATCAAGTCTAAGTATTTTCATGGATCTACAGATAAAAAATGGTATATATCTTCCTACATAGATATAAAACTTTAGAAGTCAGAAAACTTTTCCAGAGCCTTCCCAAAATCTGATTTTTCCCAGCTGCAGATAACATTCCATTTGCATGACAGGAAATCAATTGCTAACAACCCAGCAACTGCAAGAGCTGCTTTATTCCAAGTGTTACTTTATAAAAATACTCAGATGTCACCTGGTTCAAATATTTGGCTTATCAAAGACTGAATACCAGGGTTATTTGCTAACAAGATAGCAACCTGGTGTTAATGTGCAATGAGAAGCCTTCATGTGAAAGTTGGGGTAACTCATGGACACTTCATGACTGTCAGCTGCACAGAACACGACGGTGCGTGCCTGAAAATAGTGTCTTGGCCCCCTCCAGTGTCATAGCAAGCTAAGTGTGTCAGCTGTGCCTACTAATAACTCACCATTTTACACTACTCTGATCTTATGGTTCCATCACAGCAGATAAAAACATTATTCAGCAATAGCTACACTCAAAGAAATAAAGAATCCATGTTAAAATTGTAGGGGATACTCAGGGGTCAATCTACTTTTGAGAAAGGAATGTAGCAAATACTCACTCATCAAGACATAACACCAGGGCAGCTTCAGTAACAAGTTACCCAATAGCTTTTTCCAGAGTGAAGACTGCATGAAGTTTCAGAGGACTTTCACTTAAGTTTACATGCAAGTCTCTTGTGTTGCAATAGGTCAGGAAGTCCTGCTGCCAGTCTCATTCCAGAGTGAACAACAAGACAGAGACATTTTCCACAAAACCCTCCCCACACTGCTGTCTATTTATATTAATATAGGAACCTAAGCCACCACCAAGACCCTTGATGTCCTCTGTTTACTTCCTTTGACATGTTATAATCATGGCTTTTGGTTTTCAGTTTCAAATTCAATACAGGTGCTGGGATGACTATTTTGACTGTTGTGTTGTAAAGGTGTATGAAATAGGGACACTGAATCTCTGCCTAAGCTGTATGTCTACTACATGTGCACTTGTGACTCCCTCTAATCTGGTGGTCCTACATGCCAAAAAACTTTCTGTCAGCAAAGAATGGATGAAGTGAGGATATCTTTAGGGTGATAACAAATCTGCACTGTTCACAGCAGCACTGTGACCCTGTACCACACACAGCTCTGCAGGCTCTGCCTCCAAAAGGAGCCGCTGCCAAAGATGGAGAAAGGCACCAAATGAGGTTGCCCTAAGTGTGTTACTCTTTTATTTGTTAGTTGATTTGCTACACAGGTTTAAAATCAGTAGCAGCATGAGAGGGGAGGCTGTTAAGCAAAGTAACAAAACTGAAGCCAAGGCCAAACTTCAAAAGGATCAGGCGTCTCTGGTGACTTGACTTGAGCTATGCTGGTGGATGTACAAAAGATTATATTGAAGTGAAAAAGAATTGATTCCTCTGCCAATGCTATTTGGGGTTTTGGCAAAGGATCTCCCCCAAGCCTGATGTTTCCTGTAGATCTGAATGAGTCTTTTTCCATATTTTACAGAAAGCCATAAGGTGTAGAGAACACAAAACGTTTTTCTGATACGGGGTTTCTCTTCAAAAGACTTTGAACAAGGAAGATGTTAAGTAATAACTGTCTAAACAATCCTACCAAGCAGTCTGTAGGAAACAGGGATTATACGAAAAATGTTGGCAGGTTTTCATTGACTGAAGGATAGACTAATTCTGCATTGCCCTTTGATTGAGTATTGCAGCCAGATGGATAACAGCACTACAGGCAAAAAACCATGGGATTTGGAAAAATGGTCATAATTGGCTGACATCTGCTGGCTGCACCTGTGCATCGGCGTTGCCATCCCACCACTAACTCTATCATGTGTCAGAGAATATACAGTGGGCTTTCATGGAATATTTATATTTATGTATAAGACAATTATGTAGGGTACAGAGTTCTTCAGGGAAAGGTAAAATGATATTACTTTTCTAAACAAATGTTTTAGATTTCTAAAAAAAAGCCCTCCAAAACTAATTCTAGCTTTATAAAATCATATAATTGGCTTTATATTTTCTCATTATCCAGTAACTAGTGATTTTTTAAAAGACACTAACAATTTAGGGGAACTATAAAGCACAGACTGAATACAGAAATAGGTACCTTGGCAGAAATATGCAACTTCTCTAGCACTTGAACTGATTAATTGGCAATAAACTATCTAATAAAGTCATGTTATGTCCAATAATATAAAAAATGTTCTACACAGAAATGTAAAAAGTAGGGGAAAATTGAAAGTCTCATACCTGAAGGGAAGAAAATACGCATTTTAGGAGAGGGTTATTAACAGTCTGCTTTATTTTGATTGGTTGATTGATTATTATGGTAAAATACTTCCATATTATCTAAGTTCCTGTGGTAAGCAAGAATGTGCAGTATGTTACATAACTGATTAAACCCATTAAAAGGTTGCAGAATAGTACTATTTTAGTACATTAATTTCAATAGGTTAGTTGCATTAATAGTGCTCTGACTTTGATTTTTTTGCCAACATCTCCCCAACGACCCATTCACAAAATACATTGAACCATATCCTAATGAAAAATTCTGCAAACAATAGGAACACATATCTACTTATTTCATGAATATTGCAACTATTGCAAAAGATAAAATGAAGACCTTACCTTATGCCTTTAGAATACTTATACTATATTTATTACTGCTATTAGTCACTGATGGGTTACTATTATTCACTGATAGTTAACATGATTTAAGATAACTTCCATTCTTAATAGCATTTCCTAAAAGAACCATTATTACTATTAATGTCTGAAATAATACTTAGCCAATGCAGTTCTGTTAAGTGAAGAGCTAAAGTTGGTAAAGAAGCACTCTGAATATTTTACAGTTTTAAACTATCTATGAGGTAGACATATTGATACCTAGAATCAAAACATCTTTTAAAGTAACAAAACTGATGAAATAATTTGTGAAAATAAAAAAAAAAATCTTTTGAAATAAAAAATCTTGTGGTGATTATTCAATACTTATATAATTAAGCATACGCTTAACCTTGGTATATTACAATACGAGTAATTTAATTTTATCTGCCTGAATTTCTCCTGTAATTTCCTAGCCTGCAGTAGTTTAATAATACTGTGCTTTAGGTTACTTTCCATCTGTGGGTGACTTCAAGGACATAAGAGCAAGCTTCCACAGAGGTGATGATAGCATCTCTCCCCAGGCAGAAGGAATGTTTTATTTACAGAGTCCATTTTACAGCACTGAGGCCTCAGTCAGTAAAACTCACTGAAACCCTTTAGGAAGAACATGCACTGCAAGTATAGAGAGCTGCAGTATGATACCAGGATTAACATAATTTTCTTAACATTTATATTTAATATTGATGGAGGACAATCATAATAAATATGGAGAGCTATTTGTTATGGTTTATGTTCATGTACAGACATCAACCTTAGGCTTCAGCCACCGCCTTTTTGCATTTATTCCCATACAAAATGCAGGGGGAAAGCTCCTATTTTTGCTGTACATGAAAATCTTCCAAGTCTCACATATGCAGTAAGATGCTCTTTATGACAGCCCACTCTTTTCACATCCCTGATACACGCCTCCTGCACTGCCTCCTTCCTGCCCATTATCCCTCTGGCACTGGCAATTGGCTGGCAACTCCTCAGCACATGGGATCTCATGCACTATGTCAGAGGGGTAAAAAAGGCAATGAGGGTGTTCTGCATATAAGGAGCCACACACTCCTCTGCAACATAGTTGGCCAATGAATCCCCCAGTGTGGAAGTCATTCCTGACATATATGACTGTGTGCTTTCGGCTCAGCTTCAGCCATTGAGACCCTGCTACCTTGGAGTCCCACAAAACCCAGTTTTGTTGCAGATATTGATGATTTTGCAGATTTTGTCATTCACTGTGCAACTTATTTTACTTTCTCTTTTTTGGTTTTTGGTTTTCTGTTTTTTGGGGTTGTTGGGTTTTTGGGGTTTTTTTTGTGTGTCATGAACTCAATATCCATTGCTGATGTGTAATGAGAGTTAAAGTTTTCACAGATGCTTCTTTCCAGGACTAACTTGTTTCAAACACAAATCAAGTGCTTTTGAGCTAAATTGTCCTTTCAAATGTGCTACAAGGCAATTTGTCATTTTCTCAAATCCAGAACAAAAATAAAACCAAGGTTGGTGGTTTTTTGTAGAAAGCTAATAGAAGTCTATTCCAGGCTGAGAGGCACATGCTGAGAGTTCCTGTGTTTTATAGCAGCTCTTGCCAAATCACAGTAGCATCTCAGAAACAACCTTCCCACTATTCCTTAGCAGTATGAATTTCACATTAATGTAGAATAATCTGCATGAGAACTGCAACATTGCCAACAAGAAACAGAGGAGACTGGCACAGTGGAGAAAATATATTATGATTTTATATTAGTATCTACTTGTTCACTTGCCTTCTTTGCACAACCTGGCTGCAGACAAATACATCAAAAATAACTCATAATGAATGGATAGAGTTGATTCTTAATCAGAAAGAGTTGAACACACTGATCATTTTCCCTACATTTTAAACATTAGACTTAAACTGTAAAGGCTACATAAAATGACATTCCAGGTAAAGTTCACACTAAGACTCCAGCAAAAATATTTTCCTTTTAAATTTACTTTGACACTTAACAACCTAGAAAAATGTTTGATAATTTTTAGTAAGAAAATGTTTGAAATTCTCAGTTTAAGATTACCTTTCTGCAATATTGAAGGTCAGAAGTTTATTTTTTTCTTGCAAAAAGGGGCTCTTCTTTGTTACCTAAGATTGATCACATTTAGGAATGTAGTACATGTTCGGATAAATAAATAACAGTTAATAGTAATGTCGACAATAAGAATAATGGAAAAAAATAAACTTTAAAGTCATTTGCCCAAATGTTTTTATTCATAAAATGTGCAAAATACATTTTCCTATTTGAAGTAACCTTATAAATGCTCTAAACACACTTGGGGATAGATTTATCAGAAGATGATCTAAAAAAAATATTATAAACAAGCAGTTCCAGTATTCAGAAATCAAGGGTGTCATTTATTCCTTCCTAAATTGTTGGGGACTGACTTCAGAGCTGATGTCACTATCTTGCCACCAACTCACGTTTTCCAGACAGATGGCAACTACAGATATTCTTGGGGTGAAACAAGGCATCGGTATAAGACATAATGAATATATGACAAGAGTGACACCAGGTGCCAAGAAAAAAAGACTTTGCTTTAAATCTCATAGAAATCCTAGATGGGATGGCCAAAAGAGTTTGTGGTTCATTTTAATACATGAGGAAGTTTTCTGCTCAGGCTGCTTCTGAAAACAGAAAAAGATGTGGATATAACAGATAAGACCACAATAAAACAACATAATCCTGTTTGAAGGCAATGGCCCCTCATCTTACAGCATGCAGTGAACAGTCAGTCTAGGGCCACTGCCTGGAAATACATGAATTTGAGGGCTGCAGTTCAACAGAATTGCTTTGCTTTACCTCTCCATAAACAAGTATTGGATAGCTTTTCCTTCTAACCTATCTCAGTCTTACTTAGTCCATATGTGTACTGAGGAGTAGCTTCAATGATGTAAATATATTTTATCACTTTTATCCTCTGGAGCTCCCCTTAGACTCCTTTATATAAAATTGCTATCACTGCTGTAAACCAGGATGAAGTCTAGCATACCCAACTTCAAAGCAACTAGGGAGATGAGCCTTAGGCCTAAAAAATTTAAGCACTTAAAATAAAGGTTAATTTCATGCCAGAAAAACCTAATTCTGACTAATTTATTTTAGTTTAATGCATGCCCAGGGGCTAAGCCCAGAGTTGAGGGTGGCACAACATCTGAGGCTCACCCCCTCCTTGCTTGTCTGGCTCCAGGGAGTCAGTAAGTTACCACTTGCACTTCAAAGGCTGAAAGTCACCATATCCCTTAGGCTGGGCAACAGGGGGACTGTGGGTGGAAGAAAGGCTTATCCTGTTTTTCTCTGCATCTTCACAGCCAATGTGACCCTAGTAAGAAATGCCTTGAGAGCATGAAGATCCAAGAAAAGGTACTATCCAAACAGCCACCAGTGGGGTACAGTGGCAGAGGTACTTCAGCTATTTCACTTTTTCTGACTTTCCTTACTTCTAGCACAGCAACAGTATGCTGGGTGGGCAGCATACACTTATTGGCAACAACTTAACACAAACAGCATAATTGGAAAAAAGAAATGTGTTTCAATGTTTCTGTGTTTCAGTGTATTTGAAGCTTGTTTTGTTGTTGTTGTTGACCAATCATAAAAGAAAGATTAGTTTACAATTATGAAAGTTGAAATGCTTCAAATTTCCCAGATGAGTCTGAAGACTGATTTGAAATCTTAGCCAATATATGCTTGTATTTTCAATTATTTAACTTGAATTTAGAACCTTTGAAGAACTTTTAGGAACTGGAAGGGAAAGGACAGAGTGGTACTAAGACCTTATCTTCATCTAATGAATTTTTGTCCTTGCTTTGATTGCTGCTCTTGACCTTCAAATATCTTTTACCACGCTATATCCATAAGTTTGTTTTATTATCTTCACTTGGTCTAATTACCTGGATGATTCTATACTGTTCCCTGCAGGGAAGTATACTGCTGAAGTTTGGGTTTTTAAATACTAATTAAAAAATTCATTAGTGTGTGAATTAATTTCCACTCCTTGCATTTCCCTCTCCCTCTTGATAGCCATCAGAATCTGATAGCAACATAGTTGTTGCCATACTTTAATTACACTCTTAGGATTCCTTTATCCACCTGTGGTATAGGGAAATAAACTTTTTTTACATTCAGTTTAAGTGTACAGTCATCTAAACTGTACATATAATAGGTTTGCATAGAAATAAAATTAATTTGCACTCTATAGATAGTTCAACAATGTTCAAAACATTTCACTATATATGTGGTGCATAGAGCAATAATTTAAACCATCCTTCTTAAAAGTGTTCTTGGGCAACATATTGAATGTAAGTTTATAAGCCTTATTTTTTTAAGTTGTACTCAATGCACTGCCAAAAAGTGTCAACCCACTTGCAGTGTTTCACTTGAGGCTGGTGTTCCTTCGTCTCTTACATGGCTTTTGCACACAATTTAATGAAAGTGAATTTAAGTTTGTGGGTAGATGAGTCATAGGATTTTTGTGTGTAGTTGTTATGTGCAACACAGTGTTCAATGACTGAACCAATTGATCACGTTTTAATGACATAGGATTCATATTTCTTATGGAAAAATATGGCCATAGCATGACTGCTGTAAAAGCAAGATCCAAAGAGAGACTATTTTGGAAAATTACAATAAGATACTTTAACAACACAGAGGAAGCTTCGATGCCCACTGTGGCTCAGAAGCACCAGTATGTCCTGTTGGTTAAAATTCTGTTAGCTATAAAAACAAGTATCTAACCAGGTATGTGCTCATCTTCTGCCCAGCATAGCTTCGTATGTTCTTGTCTTTTATCTTCCCTTTTACAAAGCTGAATGAAGAAAGCATCAGAACAGTTCCTTTATGCTTCAGTTCATTAAGATCTTGACCACTTGACTTTTAGCAGTGTGTATTAGATTTATCCTAAAAAAAAAAAAGTGTGTTTCTAGATTAGGTCCTGTTTATCATGAGAAAGAGAAATGGCTGTTGTAATTCTTACAGCCTTATAAAATGCAGAATAGAAAAATTCTTCAAAATTCACCTTGGATGATAGGGTCATGTTCGTGCAACAACACTGTTTAGTGCTAGTAACTCAGGGCTGTATTATAAACAACAGCCTGGTATTTTTTCTGAGTTTCATGGAATAAAGTGTGGAATTGATGCTTCTATTGCTTTTTTTTCACACTGACTCCTATTTCTGGAATTTCTTTCTGCATGTTTGCAGAGCCTTAGCAGGAGAGGTTAAAGCTGCAGATCCATTGCCAAAAAGTAGAAACTAAAGATATGGATCTGTGATTGAGAAGGAGGACTAGAGACTACAGCCTAGAGTTTTACATTCCAGATGACTGCTGCCTTTGTCAGGATGTTATAGGCACATAATTACTAGAGGAGTTTCTAGGCTGCAAATCTCAGTGCAGATCTCAAAGAAGAAGGATTCCTGTCACATCTCTTTTCTCCTGGCACCTCCTATGGACAATTTAGATGCATCTTTGCCACTACACCTTTTTCGGATGCTGGCTGAATTCTCTTTGGACACCCTTAGCTTGCTTTATGAGACATCTAAAGAATCTAGAGAAATAATTTTAATTTTAGGTTCAGAGCATCCTAGGTGAGGAGCTTTCTAGATGTTCAGATGTTATGTGTGACAGTACTAAATATCAACATTCACAAGTTCTTCTGTACAACTGCCTCTATATATCTTTCTCTGTGTGCTTCAGCTTTTTCAGAATTAAATAGCTCTGAAATGTGTCCGTTTTTTTTTCAGAATCTTAACTAACACTTTCTATTATTTGGCCAAAAAATTCAGAAATATTAAGATCATTGTTTATTTCTGAAAATTCACAGAAATATGTGCATATATATTTATATGCATACACACCCATATACATCTGTATGCAAACTTCTCCAAGTACAAACAACTCGCTATTCTTAGAAAATAAAACATTTGATGATTTTGAATACAAATACATATCATTCAGAAGCTCATGAAGAAACAAAGTGAAGAATCAACAGTCTGATCCTAAGCAGCCTTATTAGCAAGATACAAAATAAAGGTTTCAAAGGAGCAGACTGTCAAAGATATTCCTTCTGCTGTCTCTAAAGTACATGAAAAAAATTAACTGTAAGTACACATTTGCATTCATCCATGTCAAACAACATTCCCACTATCACATACAAGCTATACAATCTCATCTTATGGTGAACACAAACTGGTACGGCACAGAAGTAAATGTGTGCTAGTCTAAAGAGATGATTTCAGCTGGCTATTATCAAGCTCAGTCAGAGATTAGATAGGGAGGCACAAAAGTCAAAAGAGACAAGCAGTATAGGTGGCCTGTGGATAAAGAGGTTTATTCTTCTGTGCAATCAATCACCTTCAGAGGCAGAGAGTTTGCTTCATGAGCAGAGAAAACAAACACATCTATGACTGAGAGGGTGAAACCAGCTTTGAAGAGACATGATTACATTTGACTGAATAGTGGCACACCAGTTTCATCTTAAACACCCAGTTTAGATTACACTACACAAATACACACAAATATTTTTCCATTTTCAGTGAAAAATTCTATTTATGACTAATTAATATTCAGGAAGAAAAGCCATCCTATTTTTATAAAATGAAATTAATTGATTAGTAAAATGGAAAATTGATTGCAGCCTCAGCAAGTTTGCTGATGACACCAAGATGTGGTGCAGTCAACATGCTGGACTGAAGGGTTGTCATCCAGAGTGACCATGATGCACTTGAGAGGTGGGTCCATTCAAACCTCATGACATTCAACAATGCCAAGTGCAAGGTCCTTTGGTATTTGGACAAAGCAGTCCCACCCATAGTTACAGGCTGGGTGAAGAATGTACTGAGAGTAGCCATGAGGAGGACATGGGGCTGTTGGTTGATAAAAATCTCAAGATAAACCAGCTGTGTGCACTTGCAGCCCAGAAAGACAACAGTGTATCCTGGGCTGCATCAAAAGAAGCCTGGCCAGCAGGCTGAGAGAGGTCATTCTCCCCCTGTACTCTTGTGAGACCCCACACAGAGCGCTACATTAATGGACAGCTTGATAAGGGAGTCACTGCTTTCCAACCTAGAATCAAATTTCAGACTGGATTAGAGTGTTGCCTGTTGCACAATACAGTCTCCTGAACGCTGAAAGGATGGATCGAGTGATAGACAAGTTCCAAATAAATCAATGCCTACCAGGGAGATAAAAAACCTTTCTGATTATGATTTCTGCAAGACAATGCTATAACATGAGACATTACAGTATTGGCTAGAAATAATTGCCTATACTTGCATAATGCATGGAAACACACTAATAAAAACAGGTCCAGACATAATCCTTAATAGATTTTCCAGTATTAATGTAGTTCCATCCATGATTAGTTCTCCACTGTGATCTCATCTATCTGCATATGGCTACAGCATTCAAAGCAGTGCCAGGGCTGAGCAAGATTGAAATATAAAGGCAAATATTAGAAATACACCCAAACAAACACCTTAATAAATAAATACTTGAAGAAAAGTTTTCACGTAAACTTAGTACAGGTATCTCATTCAAACCACAAAATGAAAAAGACCAATAGAAAACATAAATGCAGTAAATAAAATGAAATTTCTTTCCTGAAGTCAACAAGAGAGTCAAACCCACAAACTTTATATATTTCAGAGACAATAAAATCTGTCACATTATGATTTAATAACATGGTTCTACTTCAGTTACACAAAATCCTTTTTCATTTTCTGGGATATAAAATTCAAAATTATGTCATAAAGATCTATTGCAGGAGGATCTTATCAGCCAGTCATTAAAATGCAGAACATCTGAAGGGTAAATTAAGACTGGGGTTTTTAACAAAAAAAAAAAAAAAAAAAAAAAAAAAAGCAATGTGAAAAAAAAGCATGCAGCTATGGAAAGAAACATTTAGATCACTATAAAATGATTGTAATTTGGTTGCTCTGAATATAGTTAATATTTGATTAGGTAGGTGCTTGGAGTTAATGTCCTTCTTAATTAAATGAGACTCCTCCTTCTCTACCCCAAGAGGAAAAAAAAATAAGCTTGATCATGCTCTTTTTTTTTCAAATGCTAATTACTATAAACAGGGAAAGTCCTAAATCAGAATGCTTTGTTCAGTCCTGCTGCTTCACCCATTTGGATCCTACTGACATTTCCTTGGGAGGCCTGCTCTTTCGTGTCTGAAAATAAGCACAGATGTTGGCTTCACCTTCCTCAAAGCAAGTTTTGCCTAATGACCATTGTGAATGTATTCCACTTGCACCTGTTCAGCATTTTAAAGTAAAACATAGAACTTGATTGACTCCAAATACCTTCTCCAGATTTTCTTAACTTGATTATATTGCCATAAAAGCCAAGAGATTATTTGAGCAGCAGCCCCAGTACCAGCTGGAGTATGGCCAAGTTCATCATTACTGGAAGCATTTTCTTGTTAGAGATGAAAATCTGACTTGGAAGATACTGCAGGTTAATTAGAACATTAGATGGCACTACTACTGCACCAAGGTACAAAGAGAAGTCAAGGTATCTATACGCAATTATCTATAGTGAACTAAGTATACAAAAAATGTTAATATTAAAATGGTCACATTGATCTCAACATGACATTTCTGCAGAACTGCTCTTTTCTTTATCAGCAGAATATACTTGCTTTCTTATTTGCTAGTTCCTGCAACAGAAATCCTCATACTTATTTTCCTCTATTATACATCCTTCCTCTTCTGCTACAAGTGCCTGAATTGCAGTTTTCTTTCACAGAATTCAGCAAATGCTACCGTAATTAAATTTCTTGTTAGTTTCCTTAGGTTTTCAGCAGTCTGGAAGAGATACTTTAATTTACACTTTAATAAATATGAGTAAGCTTTTCTGAAATCTCTAGATCTATTTCTGGTTTTACAGTATTAAAGAAAAAGTGAACTTGGCCTCTAAATTTAAATGGTGATAATAATGACCTGAAAATATACATTGTTTCATAGCAAATGAGACATCATTGTATGAGTGATTCCTTTGCTCCAAAATTAACTGAAACCTTGATGTTCCATGGTTCTGTTTGGAAATGAATTTCCTATATGAAGTGATGGAAAAAAATGGCTTATGATGAAGTAGAAAAAAATAGATCAATAAATCAATTTGATATTTTAAATAGGTATGCTAGTATGTGACACGACTTTTATAAAATAGAACCAGAAAGCCATTCTGCAAAGAAGTATTAGCCTTTCACTAATAAAAAAAAGTGAATTAGTATTTACCAGCAGGCATTGTCTTGATTTCTCTTCTTGGTTATTTTGAATCAATGTAAAATTGTGAAATGTTACAACTTTGACTATTTTATACTCTCCAATGGAAGACATTTTTAAAAGTCAGTGGTGAGAGAGCAGAGACATTGTTTGACTTTAGACTTGATAAATCTATTTAGAATAACAGGACTGCAGTTGCTCAAAACTTCATTATTCCATTTCGCCCCCTCAAATTAAGAAATCTTTTCCCCAAGAATCCTGTAATGTTAATTTTGTATTGCATAATTTTGCATGCATGTACCAATAATATATATGCATGTATGTATGCATATACATGGGAAGGAAAATTATTTAGTCTCATATCAGTGGACTATTGGTAGATTATAAATTATAAACTACTAATAGATTCACAACTTCTTTTGCTCATTTTTTTTTCTCATGAGACCTCAGTAAGGCAGAATTTGTATAGAATTCCTAACTACAGCATAATTAAAAATTATATCCTAATGCAAACATACCAGAAAAATAATGAAGTTCTTACAGAAAAGCTGTATTCTAGCATTCATTTCCTTACATGCTTCCTTTGGGGTTTTTGGCATCCTCCCTAAAGTATACTAAATGTCCTTTGGTACACACCAGTTTTACATAAATTATCTAATATTTTATAAAGCAAGATATATGAATTTATTGCTGACATCTTATTATTAAAAAAGGTAAGAAATTATGCTCTTTAGGTGATAAATGGATAGTAGTGTGATACTAGGACATTTCTATGTTTTTCTAGATAATGTCACATCTTAATGCAAGACAAAACCAAACTACTCAAATTAACAAGTGTTATAATACAAACTATAAAAATTAAACAGATCAGTTATTGTTATCAAATATTGGGCAACCAATGCTGTCAATTTTTATAAAAAAGTATCTGATCATCACAGTGCATATTCCCACTGCAATTCCCCCATATGAAGAAAGACGAAAGATGCTTTGTTATTTGGTTTTCTTGTGACTGTACATAACTTAAAATTGCATCTGCTGAAAAATAGTTATGATCCCATTAAACAGAGAATAAATGCATTATGTGGGCTAAAAATCATTCAAAAGTACACTGATCCAGAAATTAAACTGTCACTTACAAAATATCAAGCTGCATCGTAAGCAGTCAGATGAGCATAATGTTTAGTAACACAGCACAGTATTTCATACTAGACATTTCTTTACATTACATCTGTTGTGTCTTCAATCTCCTGCTAGCTGACTTGACAATAAACATGATGAATCACTAATAATACATAAGCCCAAGATCATAATGCAAAATTATAATTTCCTTTTTTTTTTATGTCTTCATAGTTAGATGAACTTGTATGGACACAAAATATTATAATACCAAGAACCTGAAATAATGATTTTCAAGTTACATGTCAAAATTAGTTTTGAGTACATATTTTTTATTCAAAACCAATTTTTAAAAAATCTCAAAGACTAGTGCAACATTAATCATTGAAAGAGAGGTTATTTTCACAGAACTGTCATGGTTAGAAAAGGCCTCTAATATCACTGTGTCCACCCGTCAACATTGCCACCTCCCTCAAAAAAATTATTAAAAATCACCATGCCCACTAAAGCATGTCCTGAAGTGCCTCATCTATATGTTTTTTTTAATAACCCCAAGAATGCTGACCCCACCACTACCCTGGGCAGACTGTTCCAGCACCTTACTAGTCTCTCAATAAAGAAATTTTTCTGATATATAGTCTAAAGCTCCCCTGGTGCAACTTCAGACCATTTCCTCTATTCCTATCATTGTTCACTTGAGAGAAGAGGCCAGCACCCAGCTCCATACAACCTCTTCTCAGTTAGTTGTAGAGAGAATTAAGGTCTTCTATCAGCCTCCTCTTCTCCAAACTAAACATTGCTTCAGCCTGTCCACAAAGGACTTATTTTCTAGACCTTTCACCACCTTGGTTGCCCTTCTCTGAACTCACTTCAGCACCTCAATATCTTTCTTGTGGGGAGGGGCCCAGAACTGAACACAGCACTCGAGGTGTGGCCTCACCAGTGCCGAGTACAGGGGAACAATCACCTCCCTACTCCTACTGGCCACACTATTTCTGATACAAGCCTTTCTGAATCTGCTGGCCTTCTTGGCCACCTGGGCACACTGCTGGATTATATTCGGCTGAGTGTCTACCAGTACCCCCAGGTCCTCTACTTCTTGGCAGCTTTCCAGCCACTCCTCCCAAAGCCTGTAGCATTGCCTGGGTTGTTGTGACCACAGTGATGGACCCAGCACCTGGCCTTGCTAAACCTCATATGACTGGCCCACTGGTCCATTGACTCATCCTGTCCAGATCCTTCTGCAGAGCCTTCCTACTCTCAGCCAGATCAACACTTCCACCCAACTGGGTGTTATCTGCAAATTTGCTGAGGAAGCACTCAACCCCCTCATCTTAGAATCATAGAATCATAGAATTAGCCGGGTTGGAAGGGACCTCAGAGATCATCTAGTCCAACCCTTGACCCACTGGAGCAGTTGCTAGACCATGGCACTGAGTGCCACATCCAGTCTTTTTTTAAATGTCTCCAGGGACGGAGAATCTACCACCTCACCGGGCAGTCCATTCCATAGCCTAATCACCCGCTCCGTGAAGAAATTCTTTCTAATATCTAACCTAAACCTCCCCTGGCACAACTTAAGACTGTCCCCTCTTGTCTTGTTGAAGGTCGTCTGTGAAAAGAGTCCAGTTCCCACCTCGCTACAGTCTCCTTTCAGGTAGTTGTAGACAGCAATGAGGTCTCCCCTGAGCCTCCTCTTCTTCAGGCTGAACAGCCCCAGCTCTCTCAGCCTCTCCTCATAGGGCCTGTGCTCGAGTCCCTTCACCAGCCTGGTTGCCCTCCTTTGGACCTGTTCCAGGACCTCTACATCCTTCTTAAACTGAGGGGCCCAGAACTGGACACAGTACTCGAGGTGTGGCCTAACCAGCGCTGAGTACAGGGGAAGAATCACCTCCCTGGACCTGCTGGTGATGCTGTTTTTGATACAGGCCAATCTTGATCATTGGTAAAGATATTAAACATGACTGACCACAAAGCTGAGCCCTGGGAGACACCCCTGGTGACTGGCCACTAAATGGATTTAACCCCACTGACTACAATTCTCTGGGCCTGTCCATCTATCCAGGTTTTTAGTCATCTCTCCAGGTTTTTACTCAACGAAGAGTAGACCTGTCTATGCCATAAGCTGTCAGCTTCTCTAGAAGAATGTTGTAGTAGATGATGTCAAAGGCTTTACGGGTAGACAATGTCCACAGCTTTTCCCTCATCCACTAGGTGGGTCACCTGGTCACAGGAGAGGATCAGGTTAATGAAGCAATGTTGATGTCTTTCCTGAACCTATGCCAGCTGGGCTTACTCCTCTGGCTGTCCTGTACCTGCCATCTGAGTGCACTTAAGATTAACTTCTCCATAATTTTTCCATATATTGAGTTTCACCTGACAGGCCTGTAGTTCCCTAGATCTTGCTTTCAGCCCTTTTTGTAGATGGACATCACAGGGTCAGGTCTCCCATCATCTGAGACCTCACCTGTCACCCACAATTTTTTTTTTATTTTTTTTTTTTTTTAACATTCCTAAATTGTTACAGGAAAGGGTGAAATACATTTCTTATCACTTTCTGTACCTGCACAGCAGATAGAGCACCCAGATTCTACATTGGAGTAGATCGGCATAGCTACAGTGAGTCAACAGGACTAAAAAAAAACTTTACAAAAACTAAGGACACAAACCCAGTCTTAGGGGACTACTAAGAAAAGGAAAATGTAATAGTTCCCTTACTTAGCTTGGATGAAGCACAGCTTCCAAACTCATGCACCTTTTCCATTCGTACCTCTCTCCATCCTTCATTTCAGTGCAAATCCATTGTATTTTCTAAATATAGAGAGTTTACTCCACACAAATACAATTTTGCAGACAATCATATTCATAAAAACATTTGATAGGTAAGGTTGCACAGTAATCATATCAGATTATACTTGTAAACTCTCTCTCCTCTGCAAAAGTGAAGTCATCAGCATCAGACATTTCTGTTTCATCTTTTTCCTGGTACTACCATATCTTCCAGTTTGGTCAGAAACAGAAATATAAGCTCTGAACTGTGACATCATACTTTCTAATATGCTTTCTTCTGTAATACATTAAATAAGATGTTTATCTTTGGTGGAATTATGAGATGAAGTGAAAAATATACACAGATTTAGGTTATGGAAGTTTTTTGCACAGAGCTTAGAATTAATGTACTCTATGGCAGAACAGAAAAGTCATATCTGAAAACAGAATGGATAATGAAGAAGAAAGATGTATTATTGAGCCCAGACAGTTTTTCAGGAAAGTGTTAAGCAAAATATAATCTCCTCAGGGAATCTGGTTAGGTGAGCATAAATACAAAGCACAAAAAGGTCATGATGTCCCAGAAAACATTACTGTCATCTATGTCTTTCTTGTCTCTTAAGAGTTCTTTCTCAGAGATTCCCTAATTACAAATCCTAATTAGATATATTATTAATCTTATTCACATGAGAAAAGTTACATGTGTGCACAAATATTTATTGGATTAGAACCATATTATGCTTCTAGTGGATTTTGGAGCATAAGCTTCTTGTAATTTTCTGAGTCATCCAATATATTCCATTTCAGTATTATAAAATCTTGTTCCTAGTTTGTTTTATGATCTTTTTAAAGCATGCTTAGTTGTTTTTTATTCCATAAATAAATAAAAATAGATTTTTACAATGTCATCCAATGATAGGGAAGAATATAAATTTATGTTGAAATTACAGTAAAACTGTCAAAACAGATTATGTTTTGTAACTAAAAAAAAGGTCTTCAGTTATAAGGGCTGAGAAAATTTTGCCTTGTACAAATAATTAAACATCTACAGATGTGTGTGTGGGAATTTTAAAGCTAGTCAAATACCAGTGAGAAAAGTGAAATTTTTTAATCATAAAACCAAGAGACAGCAGTCACAGGATCTGCACATGTAAGAAAAACTACATTAAAACTGGTAAAATACTGAGGCTCTGCTCTTGAATGTCAGTGTGCATTTTTACTTCATCTCCAACTGTAATAGCACAAAATCTAAAATACTCAGCAGAATTCACACACCCTTCATGACTCTGTGTCTGCTGGGGTGGGGGCCACAGGGGTGGCTCCTGTGAGAAGATGTTGGAAGCTCCCCCAGTTCCAATTCTGGCCCTACCTGTGCCCAAGACCCAGTAGATACAGGCAGCTGGATGTGCCTCTGTGAGTAACATATTCAGGAAAGGGAAAATGAAACTGCAAAAGTGAAGTGAGGGTCACTGAAGCAGCTGTGACTCTGTGGGCAACCCAGGATGGAGCAGTTCTTGAGGGACTGCACCACACGGGAGGGACTCATGGAAGAGGGGTTCCTGAAGGACTCTCTCCCATGAGAGGGACCCCATGTGAGAGTGGGGAAAGGCTGTGAGGAGTCCTCCTTCCCTCTGAGGAGGAAGGAGCAGCAGAAACCTCATGGGGGGAACTGACCCTAAACCCCCACTGCCCATCCCCTGAGACACTGAGGGAGATGCAGGAGTGAAAAAATCTGGCCTGGTAAGAAGGGAGGGGTAGGCAGTATTTAGACTTGCTCTTGTTCTCTTTCTCCTGGTAGATTAAATTATTTTTTTTTTCTTTCCAAGTAGTTTGTTTTGCCCATTTCTGATCTGGAAAACCGAGACCCAAGTGAGTTTAGGTGTATCCAGAGACACCTACAAACAAACAAACAAAAAAACAATACAAAGAGAAAAAAAAAGAGAAAGAAAAAAAATGTCTTCTGCTAGCAAACTGGGAGTTCTTGTGCTGGTTCTTAAAATAAGGAAGATGAGACATAAATCTTTTGTAAACTACCTATCCTTATTGATACGACAATCCTGTGGCCTTTAACTTGTACAGGTCTTCCTTTCACTCTGATAGCAGTGGCATATGACTGTGGGAAGATAAAGATATTGTCAGATATCAAATATCATTCTTTACATTTAAGAATTTTTTCACTGACTCATATCTGAATTCCAAATTTCAGCAAAAATACTAAAATTAAATGCATAAGGCTGCAACAGAATTTTTTCCATGGGAAACTTGAAATCAGCAGGCACAGCCTTTAATGCTTTGAAATAGTTAAAGCAGATCACAGGAAAGGACTGTTCACAAGAGTTTACAGACAAGAAATATGTTCTATGCATAAGCAAACTTCAGCAGTCTAATCTACTACAACAGAAGGGAATGGTTTTTATTTTATGTTGAGGGGAAGCTAATGCTAATGTACATGCAGCAGAAGCATCCAACAGGATTTGTTATTATGTCAACAAGCTACCATCAACACATGTTATTCATTTTTCTTTCTATGCTTTCCCTGCTGGGGAAGCCCTGTAGGCATGGCCCAACAAGATTATAAGATGATTGCCTTTCAATAGCTTAAATATCACAAACAATAGTACCAGATGGACCTTTAAAAATTCCATCCCTCCTCCTTATTTTCTTCCTTTTAGATTTCACTTGCTTGCTTTCTTCCTACAGCAGTTTCCACAGAAACAACATGGACAGCTTCCCCCATTGTGAGCTCTGTTGATCCTGACATTTGTGCAATGGGTCAATAGTATCCACTTTCTAAATACAACCTTTCAAGACCCACTTCTGACATGATTTTCTTAGAATTCAGTAAAACCAATTGTCACATTTAAATTTCTGCCTCTTTAGGCAACTCTACTGAAAAACAGAATATGGCATTTAAACCACAAAGACTGAAAACCCAAAACATAGAAAACAAATTAATGTTGACCACAGTATTGAAATGGGATGTAGAAGTTTTGCTTTACATCTTTTATATATGTATACCTTTATATATATGCAAATATACTTCCAATAATTAATATGAAAAAGTCTCTTCATATTCAGGATCAAAAGGGTGCTAGAAAGACTGCCAAATCTGGTCTGTAAGAGATTAGATTTATATTTGCAAATACTCACGCTTCATTACCAACTTTTCTATAAATACAACCTTCAAGCATTTTGTGGATTAGAAATTATTTTCCACATGTTTCTGCATATGAAAAAAGGCTCAGGCTTTCTAATCTTGTTAGTATTGTATCATTCTATTTGTTGAAGCTGCATTTTAATTGCTAAATTTCTTGTCATTGGTTAC